>NW_022196179.1:0-1227219 GCF_008641045.1 Pistacia vera
AACACTCAAACCAAATGAAGTAATTGGGTTGACGAGGTTTTTGTTTGATGCTTACCTTGTCTTCCCCTTCTCCTCGTAGTCGTTGCAGCACAAGCCCATGGTCCCATCTAAAGGATCTGTTCTTAAATTCTCTCATCAACTAAATCACATATTATATACAGGTGAAAGCATATTTAAAGCAGTGTAGATTACAGTACAGATAAACAAAGGGCAAACACTAATTAATACGTTTTGCATGCTCGTGTCATTTGATTTATAGAGGAAGTTTTGACTTTAGAGAAGATAAGATTTACAAACAAAGGTTCCATCATTAATTATATGACGCAATGAAGCTACTGTTATGAGTTAGTGATTGTTTGAGCCACGCGTAACTTTAAGACTTCTACGCTTGATTTTATTTCTCATAATCGATTGCTTGTTGGTTGTAATAATAAACTAAACTTTTTGTGGAAAGAGGTAACACAGTTGGAAAAAATATTGAAATGTAAAGTATTAATTAATGACGGCACTTTATTAGATACTGATTAGTCACAGTAAAGGTAACTGGATAAGATCACAGAGTAATGTAAGATGAGTATGCTTCTGGTAGCTTTTGCTTTATCTTTGGAAAAGTAGTTGCAGAAGAAATTTGTGAGAGAGAGGAGAAGAGTGGAGAAGTCAATTATCTGGCCAATAAGCTGGATGCGGCAACGAGAAGAAGATGGACCATATCCAATGTAACCAGTATAATTTTTTTAAGTGAAGGCTACCTCCATTGAATCAGATTCCAATATTGTGATGACCCAGTGACCCTACTGTTCTTCTATATCTGATATAACTCGTGAAGGTGATTCTGAGAGAAACATACACTCACACCAGCGTATAGCTATAGCCTTCACTACAATGCTTATCCAAGTGGGACACTAATCACTCACTTCAATCTGTATGCATACCTAGACTAGATACTCAAAATCTCAGATGCTTGGCCAAATGCGGCTGTGCATGTTGTCTCTTATCCTACTTGACTTTTAATAGCTGCCTTGCATGCTCCAATGTTTCATCATCAGTAACGTCACCGCTCCACTGTTGCATGTGCTGTATAATCTTACATCAGTTTAACAGCAAATAAACTTTGTGTTACGTTTAAATAAAAAACTAGTGAATAGACACCAAAACTATACCTTTTTTAGAACTACTGAAGGAGAAAATTATTTCTCATCCTCTTGAGTTAGACTACCGGAGAGGGAAAAGCTTCCATTTTTTTTTTCTTTTTTCCCACCACTTTAGTTTGTTTCAGGCATTTTCTGCTATCAAAATTTATAACGGTAGCTATCACCGATCTGTGGTACTGGCAGCACTGACTGACATCTCATCAAATTTTAGTTAAAATCGTAGTGTCACTATTCAAAGTTTTTGAAAGAATATTGAGAAGATAAGGAACAAAATTGACAAATTCAATGGGATGTCACTAGTGTAATACTATATATATACACAGTATCTTTCTCTTTCATACAAACTGATGTGTTTTAATGTGATTGGATAATTTTAAATGAGGAATAAACTTAACAAATTTGAGGAGATATGTATCAAATATATAGGGTTTCTACGTTAGTTTGTAGAGAATAATTTGTACATGTGACATTACTCTACACTTTATTACTTTTAAGGCTGTGAACTTTAAATTAGTCGGAAAGTTTAGAAAAAAATTTATACTTTTCTGTCGGTATATGGGGGTGGACAACATAAGTGGTGATCATTTTTTCCTTTTATCTTTTATTTGTTTAGTGAGAAGGAAAGTGGGAATACAAGAGGAGTGCATGCTATCCTATCATTTCTTATTTTCGGACTTAATTAGAGAGAAAAAGTGTGGCTGAAATTTGGAATTTGCTGAGAACAAGCCAAAGTTAAGTTGGAAATTACAAATTTTTTGCACTTCCGATTTGAGATCGTATACAAATTAAACTAAAGAGCACCGAGGAATGTTGACACATGGGAATAGTGTGCAACAATATATCTGAGTTTCCACAACCACGAGCCCACTTCAATAGCTACTGCGGTTCAGTTCAAACTTTAAAGTATGGGCAGATATGAGTAGTTCTGTTGATCAGGGTTATTAAACCTCAGAGATAGTTTCAGAAGATTTATTATGGAGTTTATATATGTAGAAAAGTATGATAGTCGATTTATGTGACATCAATCAACATGACGATAGATCGAAATTATGGTTAAGGCCATAAATTCTGACCTTCGATTATTTGGTCTTATTTTCTTAACGCAAACTAGAAAGAAAATTAGCCGACAGGCTAAAGAAGAGTGGCTAGAGTAAGCAGATAATACATTGTGGCATTTACACTGTCCAATCAGAATGTAGGTGTCGTAAGATACGCTGGTATCTAAAATGGTATAAATAGCAGTGCCAAACATACTACGACTTATATAACCAATCCACAAACCTCCACGCCTTTCCTCACCTACCTATAATATATTAGTTATTACAATTATAAACAGTACCTTATCTAACAAACCATTCTCAGCAACCTTTCTAATCAAGGTTTCCCAATCGCCAAAATTCATGGGCAACATCCTCTTAGAAGCTCTCCATGTTCGTGTTGTAGGTTCCGGAGAAAAATTTCTGGTACTTGCCCATGGATTTGGGACTGACCAATCCGCCTGGCAACGCATTCTTCCATATTTCACCCATTATCGTGTAATTCTCTATGACCTTGTTTGTGCCGGTAGTGTAAATCCTGATTATTTTGACTTTAGTAGGTACACAACTCTTGATGCTTATGTTGATGACTTGCTTAACATTCTCGAAGCCCTTGGTGTTGATCGCTGCGCCTATGTTGGTCACTCTGTTTCCGCTATGATTGGAATCTTAGCGTCTATTCGCCGCCCCGAGCTCTTCACTAAGCTCATTCTTGTCGGCGCTTCTCCAAGGTAAATCATTTAGAAAGTCAATTTTTTATCTAGTTTGACTTGGGTTTCTTTTATTTCTCCGAATCTGAATCAAAACTTTAAATATACACGTTCAGATTTTTGAATGACAACGATTATCATGGGGGATTTGAGCAAGGTGAAATTGAGAAATTGTTTACGGCAATGGAAAGGAATTATGAGGCATGGGTTTATGGGTTTGCACCGCTAGCAGTGGGGGCAGACGTGCCAGCAGCTGTTAGAGAATTTAGCCGGACCCTATTCAATATGAGGCCAGACATATCGTTATTTGTTTGCAGAACCGTATTTAACTGTGATCTTAGGGGCTTCCTTGGCCTAGTGAAGGTGCCGTGTTGCATAATTCAGACCGCCAAGGATGTCTCGGTCCCCATATCAGTAGCCGAATATCTACGGAGACATCTGGGTGGGCGTACCACGGTGGAGATTTTGAAGACAGAAGGTCATTTNCTCTATTGAAGTGGTACTTGAAATGTCTTGAATGTAGCTGGACCATAGGAATTGAGAACCTATTTTCGGGCCATCTGGATCAATGAAAGGAATTTTGGCTTCACCCCATTCTCCATAGAGCGCAAAACATATCATGGCCCATGGGCAATTAGCAATTGTCAATAGCACGGCTTTCCATTACAGAACGCAAAACAACTTGCTTATTAAAGCTTCAATTATTCGAGGACACATCCTCTTGATCTCCAAGGACAAGGAGAGGCAATATATATGGTGAATCTAAATCATGTCAAATTTATTGAAGTTAAATTTGTTCTACATCCCAAGTTAATTGGCTGTTATGATGTATTTAAGTGGTCAAACTCCCTCCTCTCTTAAGTTAACTTTTAAGAATGAGTTCTACTCAAACTCATTTTATCATATTTTAAAAAACCAAGTTGGTTTGTTTATTTGCGGCAATGGTGAGTTTAGACCCGACCTTGCACGCCTCTGTGAGTAAGAGTGTTCGAAAGCGGTTAACCAATTTTCTGAACCGAATCGGTTTGGGGGGAAAACCGATTTTTTGGTTTACCGAAAAACAGGTTAACCACTTAAAAAAATCGGTTAATCGGCTTTGAACCGGTTTTCCCCTGATATCTGATTGTTTATGTGTGTCTCTGTGAGTGACTGAGTATGACAAATCTGGAGAGAACTCAAAGAAGACGAAGCTGAAGAAGATAAGGGATGGAGTTGTTCCTGCTTCCGGAAAACTGTAGAGAATGGAGTTTGTCCTACTGCTGGAGGAAGAAGACGAAGTTGCCGGAAGAATACGACGAAGTTGCCGGAAGAATACAACGAAGTTGCCGGAAGAAGATGACGAAGCTGCCGGAAGAACACGACGAAGCTACTGGAGCTTGGAAGAAGACAACAAAGCTGTCGAAAGAAGAACGATGGTGTAATGTGGAGTGTGGACGCCTGGAGACAGGAGAAATGGAGTATATGTGACGTGGAGACGGACTAACGATGGAGAGTTTTGAGAAATGAGAGTGAGAAGGGATATTGGGAATTTGGGATTTAGGTTGAGTCAATTTAGGGATTTAGTTTAGATTATTATTTTTTTATTTAATATATAATATATATTTTTATTTTTATTATATATATATATTTGTAAACCAGTTAAGTTAACTGGTTTTGATTTTTTCTCGAATCGGTAACCGAACTGAAAATCTGGTTTTTTGAATTTTTTGAACTGTAACCAAACCATTTTTTCGGTTAACCGGTTTTTCGATTTGGTTCGATTTTTGCATTTTTTTTAACACTTCTATCCGTGAGGGATGGTATTAAAGTTGAATTTGTCCCATAAACCAAGTTGGTTTGTTTGTTTGAGGCGATTGTGGTTTGGACTCGGCCTTGCACACCACTGCTTCCATGAGAGATGGTATTAAAGTTGAATTTGTCTCACATCGTCATCCTTAAGTTAGCTTTTGAAAATGAGTTTTATCAAAGTTCACTTTATCAAAATCAACATAAAGAATAATTATTTCTAAAACAAAACCATATTTCAACGACCTTTTTGACAAGGCATATGAACAAGATTATTAGAAGATAGCATATTAGCATCAGACAAGGGATAGAACAGTGAAACAGGAATTCGATTGTGAAGCACACTGAACAGTACACCAAAATGCTAGGAATCCATTAATCCTGTGGACTTAATCCAAGAACAAACTGTGCCTCAAACTTTATGATTTCACTCTTCCCATTCTCATCCTTTAATTCTTGCGCACTTTGTTCGTTTTTGGAGTCAAGTCATATTCAACCGAGCTCAGGTGTATAATTTGAATTATTTCATTAGTACATCTCTTGTTCATCAGAACGTCCAAGACTTTTCAATTTTCTTCATATCTGTTGCATGTATATAGCTTTGACAGAACGACTGCCACAAATTTTCTAAAAACCTGGCTTGGGGGCTGGGGCCCGGGGTGTTATTACCTCGTTTCTGACATATAGTTACTTTCAAGAGGTTCGCAGCAAGTGTCCTCGGATTGATATTAAGAACATATATGCCTTAAAATCATATAATCACGACAAAAGACAAACTCTGATTGAAGGATAGCGTTGTAATATGATGTAAATCCTGCAGGAAAGTTCAGTCCAAGCTTCAGGGAAAGTCATGTTTCACAAAAGAAAAGGCTCCAGATTTCCTACAAGAAATGATAAAATTGTTAAATAGAATGATTAATAGTTTACCACCTTTAATCAAATCATACTGGTGGAACGAAACAGAGGTCTCCCACTTGAGGCTGAGAAGAAGCTGGTCACACTCACAAATCTGCCTTATGGTTATCCCGGGTACACGAATCTAGATCCATCATGTATATGGCAATGTCAGTGTCACATTCAAATCTGGGAATGGGAACCACGTTGAAGTGGAAAAAAGTTGCTTTGGCGCATGCCTTAAAAGGCAGAACTAATATTTAGAATAATTAATACATCATAGAAATGGAAAACAAAATTAAATGATTTATAGTGGATACAATAATGTCGAAATTCTCTTGTAATAATCTCCTACGTAATGATGCCCCTTTTTACAATGACTTGGATTCCAATAACAATTTATATAAATGTTGTAGATTTCTTTTTATGTGCCAAAGGCAAACTTTTTCTTTTACCCAATTATTCTTCTTTATAATTGCACATAACGAAATTTTATATTGAAAACCAATAAGCGCCTAGTTTTATTTGTCCAATAATACTGCAACACGATGATGGTACAATTTCACATATCTATCCCTTCCAACTCGCAAGTCAAACGCTGGAGAGGGGATCCCATTGGTCTCTAATGCCAATGTTTTTTCCCTTCAATTTTTGTCTTGCTATAAGGACAATTCATTATTTATAAAAGAGTAAACTAATTTTTCTCATCCAGACTTTTAAAATATCATTTTGTTACTCAAATTTATATTTTGTATCCAATTTTAACACCTCACACGATCACTATTTACTATTCATTTTTTCGATCATCACTCACTAAAACCCCTCAAATTCTATTCTCGTCGACCTGATCAATCGTCAATAATAGAACGATTAGGGTTTACATAGCCACCCATCTCAAATAAAATTTTGATCAAGCCCAACCACCAAAATCTAACTTTCTATCACCAAAGGCTCATTGGTTTTGCCTTTTCAAAAGCCTCAATAATCTAGACCGAGTTTGCTCTCTATTGGCCGTTGAAATATAAATTCGGATAATAAAATGGTATTTTAAAAGTTTGTGGATGAGAAAATGTCATTAAACCATTATTTGAGGGAGAAAAAGTAGTCAACTCTTTATATATATACGCGTGTGTGTATACATATACATGATGATCGGTCAACTAAAATATTATTGGAAGCTTCATTTTTGCATAGAATTTCCCAATTTACGCACAGTATCAAGTCAAAGTGTCAAAACAAATTGTTAAGAATAATCTTAGGAAATGATCAGATACTTGAACCTCATTACAAAAATGCTCAAGGTCTTTGCTCAACCTATTTGATTGTTTTGGTGTACCACCGCTAGTCTTTGTGGAAATGTATGTTGCTTGACATTAAATATTGCATAACTTCAAGAAATCGAACTTACAAATCTTTCGTCTTCTTCATCCTTTTGCTTCTCATTCATCTTTATCCTACTCACCATTCTCATTCTGACTAGACAAAATCGAATAAATGTAGATGCTAAATAACAAAAGTAAGGAAAGAGGAAAAGAAAAGTGTAGATAAGATAAGCCCAACGACTCGTCAAATCAATGAAGACTTTTCTCCGAAACTTGCCTCCACAAGGTTTGTAGGAAACTGTACTGTAGAGCCAGTGCATAACTGCCCATTATTAATGTCAATTGTTGGGGTTCATTGGTGGACCCAAAATCCATGACTTATCTTCAACTTTCTAAACTCATGTCCTCACCTGTTTTATTTCCATAATGGAAAGCCTGCACGGAGATATAGCCATCTTCCTTAGAATTCCTTCGCCTACCTAACCTAACACTTGTTAGGGCAGAAAATAGTCTTAGGCTTGACGAGACCGGATAAAAAAATAAATATATTATGGCTCAATGTCTCAACTCAATCCCAATTGGGTCTACGATTAAAATCACCTTGTGAACTACCCACTCTATTAGTTGGGCTATTCTATAAGTTAAACTAAATTGGGTTTCAGCCCATTAGCCTGCCACAGTTCATAAATAAGAAATCAGAATCTCATTCTATTTCCTCTTCTACTAAGATTCTAAATTTTACTCAAACCATTAAATTTAATCTGATAAGATCAAGAAATCATATCTCTTTCATGATAGGGATTGTCTCTCAAAATAGGACTTAGTGTCCTACTAAGATTCCAAATCTTACTTAAACTACTAAACTTAAAGGTCAAAAAATCATATTTCTTTCTTGATAGGGATTATCTCCCAAAAAAGAGGACTCAATGTCCTACTAGAATTCCAGCCCCTTGGGTTTACTATAAAAACAGAGGTTTGCCCCTCTCACTAGGCATGGAATCTCCCATAGTCAATCTACAATACTCAAAATCATCTATTTGCTCCTAAAATTCTTGCTCCCAAGAGCCCGACGCCTCCGCCGTAGTCCTAGCTTCTGACAAGACTCCTGGTAATTCTTCATCTCCTTAATTTTTATCAAATAATCTCTTTCAGCCTTGCTGATTTGAGCGTCGGAGTGCCTACAGCAAACACCAACCCGATGTTTTTCGGAAGCTTCACGGTTGCCTTTTCATGTGTGCAGGTCTAACGGATTATCAGTGACCTCAACCTCATGAGATCATATCCTATGTTCATAACGGTAGATTTTTTGTATCTACAACACTCAAACCAAATGAAGTAATTGGGTTGATGNTATATATTTTAAACCCACATCATATTAAAAATTTAAAACTCTCTCCAGTGTTTTTCTACACGACTTTACCTGTTTTTTATGATTTTATCCCCAAATTCTTTACTCTCTTTTTCTCTTTCTCATGTTATTCACTTTTAAAAATTTTGAAGACTGAAATTGTTAAATTTTCACTGCTCAAGGTGTCATAATTAGTTTCGTTTTCTGTTTTATCGATTTTAGATATTTGTATTGTTCATTTTAATTTAGTTTATTTAAGGATTGAATCATTTTTTTTCTTTTTGAGGTTTTTTATTCTAATTTGAGAGAAAACGATATTAATCTTGTGAGTTTATTTTGTATTTTCTGCCTAAGAATGAATCTGCTTTCTTAAATTAAAACCTTAACTATATTTTAAAGGACGTTATTCTTCACCCTTCACCCACCACTTTCCTACATTTTAAACGTCACCGTTCAGCTGTTCAAAATTATTAAAGAAATTTGAGTTAATATCTATGTTTATACTAAAAAAATTTCCCCTCTTTTATTAATTCATATTAAAATCAACGCAATGTTGACTTGATTTAAGTTTTGGTTGACTTTAGCTTAATTAGGCTAGGTTTGATCAACGCTATGAAAATTTATATTATAATCTTTGAAAGCCAAAAATAAAAATATTAAAAGAAGGTTTTGTTCAAGGTTTACTCAACACTTTTACTCAAAATTTTGCTTCCTAGATTTATTCAAGTAAGAAAATATTGTGTTATTGTATATTCTTTTTTCTCAGGTTCTTAATATTGTATTATTTTTTTTATTAAGGTTTGGTGATTTTTTAAAGTTTTCACTAGTTATTTAGCAAATAATGGCGGAGCTGCGGAGGCCCTCCTCGACAAAAATCCTGGATCTGCCACTGCCTAGAGGATGCATATTGCCTATTATTCTTAAGTGATTACAAAGTATATCATGTTTGATCTGGTTCTTTATCAGCAACAAAAAAATAAAAAAAATAAAAAAAAAATTCTTAACCATCTCTAGGTGGCCGAATGATTCGATAAGGATTCTTAGGTATATTATTCAAAAGGTCTTATGTTCGAATCCTTTCTCGGGTGCTAATAGAGGTAACCACTTGTTATGCCTAAAAAGTCACGCTGATATCAGTTCAATAAGTGCCTAAAAAACAAATTATACTTCCTATCAGGCTCATACCGCCTCAAAGATATCTTATACCAACCCTATCTCATTTTAAGAGAAGAACGAATGAGAGTTGTCCATGTGCCAAGACAACTTGCAAAACACTCATGACATTGACCTCAAAGGTATATAAATTGGCACTTCTCTTCACGAAAAGGGAGGTTGGACATATGAGAGTTAGATATAGATTTGAGCTTCATTCTTTCTCTCTCTAAAGCAAAGCATTTCTTCATCTTTGTATGTCTTACGGGCAATATCGTAAAAATAGCCAGAGAACAATAAAATAACAGTGGATGTAGGATTTGCTTTAAGCATCTGAACCACTATAAAAACCTTTCTTGTTAGTCTATTATTTATATTTTCTACAAAATATATAATCTTAGCACCATATTTAAATCTTATGGATCCATCACGTGTAATTTTTAAAACTCTCTTAGCACTTTACACGTGTGAGTTATTGGTGTTCAAAATCAAACATCAATATCATTGAAGTTTTTACCTAATTTATAATTTTAAGGTCTCAAAGTATTAATTAAAATATACGTAAACTATTTCAGATACTCTTGATCATTAAAAAAAAAATAATAATAAGAATAATTTTTCCGGTTGTTACCCTTCACGCTATAAATTCGAGGGTGCAATCATTCCAACTTCTCCCAAAAATATGAAAAGCAAAATATGTCTGATCACGTCTCTATACGAATACGACCATTGATTTCATTATGGTTTAAGACAATTACACTAGTTTAGTTAAGGTCGGTCTAGGTCCAAAGTGTTCTGCCCCTGTAATAAATGAGTTCGGTCGATGTCAATCGAAAAAAGGTACAACACAGTTGGCATTGGACCCAGATTAATTCACAACACACAATACAATGAATTGTTACGTTTTATATTGGTACCTTATGCCACGTATATTCATAATTTAAAACCATTAAGTATAGAAACTGAACATCCAGGATAACTATTTTGATTTGTGGGCCTAAAGAAAGTAATTATTATTATTATTATTTTGGTTTTGGTTTTGGTTTGAAATTCATGGAATTTGAGTTACTTATAGAAGAGCAGCCAGCTGCCTACTTTATATTTTTGTAGCCACCTCCTTCCGGTGCGCATTATTAGTGGGCTTAACAAAAACGTGCATTATTATCACGTTAATTTAGAAGTTTTGTGGAAAATTTCTTAGTGGGTTGGTCAATTCCGATAGCTTTTTGTTTCTTAATACATAATTTTGCCGGAAACCTAAACAGCTACACGGTGTGAACGCGGAGCAAATTGAAGGCTTCCATGAAGAACCATCATCACAGGCCGTGTCTTGACTAGTTGACCCCAAACATTTCGAGTGATTGGGATTGGGTTATAATGGCCCACATCTACTCATCCCAACCAGGTCAACTTTACGTTGATGCAACAAACCAACTATTCACCAACTGTAAGTTCTAACACTGCACATTATTTATCGAATTAAAACACCTTTAAATAATTCTTTAAATGATTTAAATTATTTATTATAAAGAGTTTATCTATAAAAATAATTTTTTATCTTTAAAATATAAATTAAAAAGTGAGTTTGACTCTCCACACCTAGAAAGTTAAATTTCATTCTTTATCCTAATTTTAATTAATAAACTATAATTTTTTATGCATTTTATTTATTATTTCTCTCTCTCATTAAGTCTATTTCTTGAAAATAAAAAGCATATTCATTAAATTTAAAAAGTCTATTAGATTTGAATAAAAATTATATTTTTTATATTTAAAAATTAATGAACATACTTTTTATCTATAAGAAATATATTCTTTGAAATAAGAGGTACTATTAAAGATGCTTTTATAAGTAAAAATACCTCTCTACCAGCACAACCCTTGCACATGAGAAAATATGGAGTGATCCAAAAGCCAAAGGTGGTGACGGGTGTCAATGCAATAAAGGGAAAATTACCACAATAGGCATCCACTTTCGCTACGCCGTCAAATACTTAAGGCCGGCGAGCATTAAAATATCTAATCCAAGGCTTAAAATCTAAATATAAACGTATCCTTTAAGTCATTAACCCCGTCTTTTACCTGATAAGTTGTTGGAATGTCAATATTGAGAATAGTCATGTTAATTTATTCAAAAGAAAGATAAAGATATTTAATTAATCATTAATTAAAAGGAACTATTATATTACATGGGTAATTTCGCGCCTCCTTTTTTTTCTATAAATTAAGGGATTATATTTAAAATACAAAATTGTTTATCAAACATTTGATTAATATCTTATTAAGTATTAAGGGTGAATTTAGTTAAGAGAATTTTGAATTATTAGAAATGTTATATTAATGGAAAGTTAGATTACTTTAAAGATCATTATGAATCTTTAGAAAAATGTATTTAGTTAATTAAAATAAATTGGTTGGTATATTATTTAAATTATTAAATTGTCTTCTTTTTAAATATTAATATAATAATATTTTTATTATTAATTTTTGAATTATTTTTTTTAACCCCTAACATTTCAGATTTAGCTAAGACACCCTAGCTTATATAAAACTTTAATTTATAACAAAATCACTCCCACCACCCCAAGCCACTCCCAACCACCGCCATCCACCGTCGGAACTCACTGAAAGTTGCTGAAAATCGTCAAGAGTCGCCAAGAGGCTCCAATATGGTCGTTTTTTGTCATATTGATAGTCGAAAACGGTCATATCAAAGTAGATCTAGTTGGAAATAGCCAAATCTATTATGGCTTTTAGCCATTTCTGACCAAATTGATGGATCAATCTAGCCTTTAATGGCTATATTTCAGTGAGCTATGGTCGTTAACTCTAATATGGTCGTTTTCAACCATCAATACAGCTAGAAACGGCCATATTTGAGCCTCTTGGCGACTTTCGGCGGTGGTTGGCTAACTGCCTGTGATGATGGCTGGGTAGCGATGGTGGCCTACAATTTGTTTTAAATATAAGGACATTATTGTTCAAAAAATTTATTAATAAGAGATAAAATTGTAACAAAAATAAAATAACCAAGTAATCTTATAATATTTAAGTGTTCGCTTAGGAGTATTATAGTAGTAGTTATGAGGGTAAATCACCGTAGCGGTTTTGAAGGGTTTTTAGTAGTGATTTTTAAAATACCCAATCTGTGTTTGAGGGTTTATTTTCCAGAGGTTCTGACAGTTTTTTAAAATGATATATATATATATATACCCCAACTTCAACTAGTACTTGGGAGTTTTATTTTTTCAATTACAAGATAATGGTTCTTTATTTGTTTTCTACTTATTAGTAATTTATAACTTCAAATGAGATAAAGTCTCTCGTCATTCTTTATAACATTTGGAATGATTGAAAAATTATAATTCTATTTCTCCAAGAAAAGCATATAGAAATGAAGGTTTAATAAAAAAAAAATTATGATTGCTTAAAATTATTTCATATTTAATATGGTTGGAGACGCACATAATATGGTAATTTTTTATATATATATATAATTTAGATAGTTTTATAGTAGATAGGGTATTTGTGGAATAAAATTTTAAAATCAATCAAAACACTTTGATTTAGGATATTTTATAAACCCCTCTAAAATATACTACACTGATTAGAGGAAGTTTTTGAGCCAGTTAAAACTAATGCATAAAAAAATCAGACAAATAATGACTTTAAAACACCTTAAAATCGATCTAATTAAAAATCCCTCCAAACTAGTGACAAAAAAACTTTCAACGAATAAACTGACGTATTAACTCATAATTGATTAATCCAAAATAGATCTTCCATGTCTAATCATGGATCCTATTTGTCTAAATGACCATGTGAACGTTTGTGACAAAAAAAAAAAAATTGCGAGAAATCTGTGAACCTCATCTTTATTCTTTGAATTTTGCAATATCAAATAAAACAACAAAGACTTGAGCCTCCAGGCCACTCAGCCGTCAAAGCTGGGACCCAGATCGCGATGAAAGCTGAGGTGACAAACGACTAACTGTTATAGATAACTAAAGTAAGGCACGTGGCAAAACAAATTGTTTCAACAACAGGAAAATAAAAAAAAATAAAAAAATAAAAAAAATTCAACGGACAAAAGTTGGTTACGACTTCTTCTCCTCCACTCACCAAACTTAAAACTCAAAACACATATCATCCTGATGCACGAGGACCTCGTGGAAATGTACATCAAATTCTTTGTTAAAAGAAAAAAGCAAACTAACAGCACTACCAAACGGCCGATTCTTCTAGACCACTTTCCATATTCCTCTCCTTAATTTACAAATGTTTCATTCCGTGGCAAGTATTACGTACTTTTCTCTATATGCTTTCTTCTCTCCAATCATATTATTTATTAAATAAATAAGTTGAACCATCTTCATCAAAGAAATATATAAGAGTTGAGTCACCATAAAATTAAAAACTAATTTTTTCTAGTTTCAAAATGCAAACCAAACTCAGACCATTATCACAAATTTTACAAGCTCCGTTACACAAGATATATACAATTTTTTTTTTTTCCTTCACTTTTTAAAAAACTATTTAACCGCTTGAATGTTTTTGATTATCAGAGGCATGTGGTGGGGCATACTTTACACTGACACATCTGACTCTCTTGCAGCGACGTTGCCGGATCTCGGTTGCCGTAGAAGCACTATCAATGTCTCCGCCTGTCCACACAACACGACACAACATCACTTACTCCATTAGACACAATAATACATTAACAAAAAATTTAAAGAAAAAACCATATCAGAATCAGACTGTGTAAAGATATGTGCCATATAATAATCTGTTAAGGAAAATGACCTTTTTTATCGATAAAATTGTCCATTTGACAAAGTGTTATAAGTAGATAACAATTAAAAAATCTAAACTGTAGTTACGTTACTCATCAACTGCTGCACTCCTAAATTACTGGGACACTATATTAGAAAAAGAAAAATTTAAAAAGTAGCTAAGTTAAGCTGACGTGGCAAAACACAGTTCACTCTTCAGTAACCAACAAAACAGCCATAACTAAGGGGAATAATTTCGAAATGCCCTGCCATGTCAGCGATCATGGGTCGCCGACCAGAGAAAATTCTTTACAGAACCGGAATTATTACCTTTTGCTTGGCGCGATTGGTGCCGGACTGAGTCAAAGCGACCAGGGGAGGAATCGCTCCTTCGCGAGCCACCATAGTACGGTACACCACACTTTCTTCACAGAGCTGTAATAATATTGCCACCGCGATCTCCTTCTGCCTCTGTGAGCCAACCTCTATGATCTCCACCAAAACCGGAATCCCACCTTCCTCAACCAACGACGTTTTTGCTTCCGTTAAGGATACTAACAAGCTCATAACGTATGCTGATTTGTCAACCATGTTTGACCCGAAATCAGCCATTAATTCCACCAGCGGCTTCATGATCCCCGCTTGGACGGCCCTGACTTTGTTTTCCTTAACCGAACAGAGAGAATATAAAGCTGTTGATGCGTCCTTTTTCCCGCGAAAACCTCCGTTTTCGAGAAGATTAACTAGATGTGGAATCGCTCCTGATCGTCCGATTGCGATTTTGTTCTCTTCGATTTGAGATAAACGAAGTAGAGCACAAGCAGCGTTTTCTTTAGCTGCTGGTGTACCTGTTTTTAGAGCTCTAACAAGTGGCTTTATCGCTCCTGACAAAGCTATCAATTCTTTGTTCTCGTCACATAAAGACAGATTCAATATAGCTGTAACTCCGTACTCTTGAAGCTGAAGATCAGAAGATGAGATAAACGAAATTAAAGGCTTAATAGCACCTGCTTTTGCGATTTTTATACGATCCTCTGACTTGTTCTTAGCCAATAGTCTAATTTCCATGGCGGCTTGCTTTTGCTCGTCAATCGAACAGGACTCAAGATCCGCAACCAGCTGCCGAATCAGATCATCTGAATTCTCCGAAACGCATGCCATTAACAGTCTCCGGCTTTCGGACGACGCCGTTGGAAACTCACCGGATCTGTCGCTGTTACAATCACTAAAAGCAGACGAATCATCGTTCATATCTCCAAAGCTCTGTCCCATATAAGTGAAATTCACAGGTTTTTCCTTCTCCATTGCCGCTATTATAATAATTTGTTTTCACTGCATCAAATCTCAGCGGTTGTAATGAAATTCGGGTATTGGGATCCGAAAGTGAGCGAATTCGGGTTGTGAAGAGTGAGGGAGAAAGGTGTAGGGGAAGATATAAGGGAGCGGGGAAAGATAACACCTGGACTAGGGCCTAGAGGGATGGGCTGACACGTGCATGTTTTGACCATACCAAATCCTAGTTAGTGTGAGCACGTGCGAAACGTCTCTTTAAACGCGTGGCGTGCATAGAAGGTTCGCTATTCGATAAAGGATTCTTCGAAGAGAGTCCTTTTCTCTTATTTTGCTCTTTCCCTCTTCTTGAAATTGAGATAAATTAGCCACTCACTAAGGTGTTCTTTCGAGTCGTGGGTCTGTAATTTTGTCGTAAGGTACATTTTGGTACTCTCGCCTGCTCGGTATACTGCCACGTATCCCGATTTCCGGCCATTGTTCGGTTTTTTGGTGCCGAGTTGGCTGCACATGTTCTGACCAATCATGAGCTATCAGTCGACAGGTCAGCCCACGCCCATACGCTCAAGCCCAACTGCCAATTTTGAGTTGAGTTATTTTGAAAAAATTGGGTCATAATTAATACCGAATTAGTAATACTGGTATGTTAACGCTTGATTTTGACACTAACAACTCGAATATGTAAAATATAAAGTTTTTCTTAAAAATTACACGTGAATGATTCATGAGAAATGTTTATGATGCTGAGATGATATATATGTTTGCAGAAACATAAATAAAAGATTGACAATATACATTTTTATAATAGTTCGGATGCTGAGAGCGAATCTTATATCCACTGTTATTTTATTATTTTCTGACTATTTTTCTGATATTGCTTGTAAGGTGTACAAAGAATTGAGAAATGCTTTGTTTACAGAGAAAATAATGAAGCTCAAATTTTTGAGTAGCTCACATATGTCCAACCTCTCATTTTCATGAAAAGAGGTATCCATTTATACCTTTGAGTTCAATATAATGAGTGCTTTTGTAAGTTGTCTTGACACGTGGGGATCATTCCTTAATCTTTATCTTAAAATGAGATAGGATTGATATAAAATATCTCTTGGAGGCGGTTTGGGTTTTTGACAGCTAATACCACATTTATCTTTGAGTGCTTGTTGAACTCTCATTGGTGGTGCTGACATTAGTGTATATTTTTGGCACCACATTAACCACCCCCCCTTTCCCCCAATTTTTAGAGTACTGTAATTGCACTTCAAAACTCATGTCTTAGATTTAAATGGTTGTTGCAGTATAAGCTGCAGTCTCGAATTGAAGAGCTAAAACTATGTCTGGCATAATCGGATGTTGAGAGTTAGGACTGCGATCTGAGAGCTTGGAGCGATCCGAAGCTGAGTGCGATCTAATAATTGACATAAAATGTCTAGTAGATGAATTCCCAGAGAGAGCTGACGTCAAAAGCCCAATTGCACGGCCTAGAGACCTTAAATGGACAAGCCAACTTAAAATAGTCATAACTTTTTAGCTAGGAGGAGTTTTGGAGCCCATAAGATATCCATGGAAAGCTCGTTTTGAGTAGAGGTGGAAAAAATGGGCCGGGTTAGGCGGGCTAACCCTAACCCGGCCCGTAAAAAAGAGGACTCAAACCGGCCCAACCCGCCAGTAACCCTCGGGCGGGCCGGGTTACACAATGGTAACCCGGCGGGCCGCCGGGTTGCTAATTTGTCCTCTTTGCAAGAGGCCCGCAACCCGGCGGGTTGCTAGCGGGTTGGCTGTTGCCAACGGCCAACCCGCCGGGTTGGCCCAAAAAAAAAAAAAATTGTAAATATTTTTTATTTTTTTCAATTACACTTTTACCCTTGAAATCTAGCCGTTTTATAGCCGTTGGAGGGGTCTTTTTCGTCATTTTCTTTCCCTATTTTTTTCTATAAATTGGACCTAAACTCTCATATTTTTCTCACAACTCAAATTCTCTCATTTTCTCATATTCTCTATTCTCTCAACTCTCAAGTCTCAATTATTCATTTATTCTCTTAATATTTTTGTTATCAATTTGCTCTTATTTTAATTTTTATTAGGTTTTGCAATTTTCAATTCATATTTCCAATTTCCATATTCCAAATCTCTTTCTTTAATTTTTATTTCTTCTACATCATTTTTTTTTTCAACTACAAGTCTACAATGGATAGATATTTCTCTCCCATCAATTTCAATGAGGAAGAAAACTATTATCCTAGTCCTAGTCCCGCTGATTTTACTATGAATGCAGGAGATTCAAATAGTCCCGCTGTCCCAATCCCAGTCTCAGAATCCGATACACCTCAAAATATGCCGTCGATTCCAACAGCGCCCGGTGGTTCTAGAAGTCGTCCTCGTAATCGTCGTCCTCGTCCAACTTCATCTCAAGCTGAGGCGGGATCATCAACTGCCGTCGAAAGCGAAAACAGACACACATCAGACGTTTGGGCGCATTTCGACAAGTTTTACGAGACAGAAAATGGCGTTCAAGTCAAGAAAGCAAGATGCAAATATTGTGCAAATGTTTATAAAGCTGATTCAGGTAATGGTACTAGTACTTTAAAAAGGCATGCTAATAAACATATTAATCAACATGGAAATAGAGAAAGCAATCAAACTCAAATAACTAATATGGGTACTACTTGGCGTTATAATTCTGATGTATATAGGGAACAGTTAGCTTTATATATTGCTGCATCTGATCAACCTATTAATATGGCAGAAGATAAATATTTTGAAAGATTTGTTCAAAATTCATTTTTTCCAGGATTTAAAAGTTATTCTAAAACTGCAACTAGAAATGATTTAATAAAATTGTTTAAAAAAATGAAATTAGAATTAAAAAATAAATTTCATACTTGTCATATTAGTGTGGCTTTAACTGCTGATATTTGGAGTGGTAGAGCTAAACAAGATTATATTTGTGTGACTAGTCATTATTTTGATAATGAATTTAAATTAAATAAATCTTTATTAGGATTTAGATTAATGGATGTGGATCATAGTGGTTTAGAAATCTATAATAAAATTATTGAAGTTTTAGAAGATTATGATATTATTGATAAAGTGATAAGTTTAACTTTAGATAATGCAAGTTCTAATAGTAAAGCTATAGAATTTTTTCAAAATAATTATCTTTTATATAATAATTTGAAGTTTTTTCACCAACGTTGTGCATGTCATGTTATTAATTTAATTGTGAAAAGTGGTATGAAAACAATTAAAAAAAATATTGATAGAATTAGGGAATCTTTAGCTTGGATTACTAGTAGTAATAAAAGAAATGCTGAATTTCAAGAAGCTTGTATAAAATCAAATATGTCTCCTAGAACTTTTGCATTAGATATGCCTGTTAGATGGAATAGTACTTATTTAATGCTTGATTCATGTTTACCTTATGCTAATATAATTAGTTATTTTGTAGCAAATAATAGAGGTCCTCATCATTTGGTAGAAAATGATTGGAAGATAGCTAAAGTATTTCATTCTTTTCTCAAATGTTTTTACCAAGCCACTTTACAACTTTCTGGTGTGTATTACCCTACTAGTCCATTGGTAATACATGCAATTATAAAAATTTCCGAGTTATTTACAAAAAACAAAGATGATGAAATTTTACATGCACCAATAAAGGCAATGGAAAATTTTTTTTTGAAATATTGGAGACCCGTTCCTTTTCTTTATTGTTTAGGTGCTATATTTGATCCTAGAATTAAATTAGCACGTTTAGAAAATGGTCTTGACAATTTAAGTGAAAATTTACAAAACGAATCATATATCAATCAAATAGGAGAGGTAAAAAATAGTCTTTTCGAAGTATATTTCCAATATGAAAACAGGTATGGGAACCCGCAGTCGCAAAGAGGCGAAATATCCAGAGAAGCTGTAGCAGAAGAAACAAATGAAGACTTATTCTCTTGGAATGCACTGAATAGGCCGAAGAGGACCCGAGTCCGAAGCACAGCCTCCTCTTCAGACGCACCACCACCAACAACAACAACAACTAATATGCTGTCCTCCATGGAGTCGCAGAGTAATGAACTTCAACAATATTTGGCAACCCCCGAAATGTTTTCAACAGGTCACTTTGATCTCTTAGAGTATTGGAGAGCCAGAAAATGTATTTTTCCGGTATTATCAAGACTTGCCTTGGATGTTTTCGCTGTTCCTGTCTCAACCGTCTCATCCGAACAAACATTTAGTGCAAGTGGAAGGATTTTAAATGAAAGGAGGACTAAACTTGCTCCAAAAATGATTGAAGTCCTCACATGTCTTCGAGATTGGGAACGATCGCGCCATCAAGATCAATACGAGGTTATCGACAATGCTTTAGTAGAATCATTTCAATTTTGTAATATAGATGATACAGATGAGGGAGGTCCTAGTGAACCACCCCCAATTTAGTTGTTTTGTAAAATGTAATTTGTAAATTAATTGTCAATTATTGCACTCTTTTTTCTTTACCAAGTTTTTCTCCCATTGGGTTTTTCTTGGTGAGGTTTTTAACGAGGCAATAATTGTTGTAATTTCTTATTTTATTTTTTGATAAATGAATAAGTCTAATTTTTCTTATATTACAATTTTATTGTATTAAAATTGAATTAATATTTGAAATGTTAACAAAAAAAAAAAATTGAATTGAATTGAATTATTGATATTTGAAAAGTTAACTAAAAACAATTATATTTATAATTATTTATTTGAAAAGATAAATTAAAAAAACAAAAAAAAAAACACAAAAAAAAAAAATCGGGCTAACCCGGCGGGTTAGGGCTGGCGGGCCGGGCTGGGCCAGCCACTTTCCCTAAATTGGCGGGCCTAACCCGGCCCGCCTTTGTTGGCGGGCGGGTTGAGCCCAGCCCGCCAAATCATGTAACTCGCCGCGGGCCGGGTCGGGCCGGGCCGGGCGGGTTACTTTTCCACCTTTAGTTTTGAGCTATACATCAATGGGGAACCCAGTTGGGGTCAAAATCCACCGTTTTGGCATGTGTTTGGGGTTATTTTGAGTTTTCTATCCGTTTTTTCTAACGCTAGCAACTGATCACGATCTGAGAGTTGAGAAGATGACCTGAGGCTATTTTCAATCTTAGAGCTAAGAGTTGATCGCGATTTGAGAGCTAGGGGCTGATCACGATCTGATAGGGACTCGACCGGAGAGCGAGCTTATGAGCTTGATCGGAGAGCATAAGGAGCTCAATGCGAAGCACAAGGAGCTTTAACCTGAGAACTCAAGAGCTCTTTGTGATCTGAGGGCACAAGGAGTTCGATCATAAAGCATATAGGACAAAGAGTTTAATCAGAAAACGCGAAGCTTGATCTGAGTACTCGAGATCAACAATCTAAGCGCTTTGAAGCGTGATTTGGGTGCTCAAAAGCATGATTTGGCCGCTCAAAAGTGCGATCTAAATTATTAGAATGCATGATCTCAACGATCTTGAAAGCGTTATCTTAGTGCTCAGAAGCACGATCTCAGAGCTTTGATGCATGCAATTTGACCACGCGATCTGAGAGCTCTGATGCATGTAATATGTGATCTAACCACGTGATTTGAGAACTCTAATGTGTGCGATTTGGAATCTGACCAAGCGATCTAAGAGTTATGATGCAGAATTGGCTTAAGTATTTCAATGATAACTTTATTTGTAGACCTTGGATTTATATGATTCTTAGACCATCGGAAAGCTAACTCAAATAGCTACAACTCTTGTGTTTATCACATCGCCGGATTCAGACTCTATCAGGCTCAGATTTTCACATCTGATAACATGAAGATTTTGAGGCTTGCTGGAAAAACATGGAGAGTTGATGTGAATCATAGCATCCAACTATTGATGCTCGATTTTGACACCAACGACACACGTACAAAATACGCAGCTGTTTTTAGAAATTACACGTGAATGATTCATGAGAAGTGTTTATGGTATTGGGATGATATATGTTTGCAGAAACATAAATAAAAGATTGGCAAGAGAGATTTTTATAGTAGTTCGAATACTTAGAGCGAATCCTATATCTACTGTTATTTTATTATTCTCTGACTATTTTTTTGATATTGCTTGTAAAGTATACAAAGAATTGAGAAATGCTTTGTTTACAGAGAAAAATAATGAAGCTCAAATTTGTACGCAGCTCACATATGCTCAACCTCCCATTTTCAAGAAGAGAGGTGCCCCTTTATACTTTTGAGGTTAATGTGATGAGTGCTTTTGCAAGTTGTCTTGACACATGGAAACCACTTATTAATCCTTATCTTAAAATATCTATTGGGGGTGATTTGGGTTTTTGACAGTTAATATCACCTTATCTTTAAGTGCTAGTTAAACTTTTATTGATGATGCTAATATTAGTGTGTATTTTTTGCCAACATGATCTATTCTTAGTCTGATACTATTTTTAGTATCTAAATTAAGTAATTTATTTCTGTATATAACTAAAACATAACTAATTCTAATTAAAACATTGTTTTCTTGATGTTATTGGGTCCAATAATAAAACGGAATTAATGTGTTGGCAATAATGATCTTGATGTTAAATTATTGCTTAAAGTATGGTATGAGAATCAGTATTATTGGTCAACTGCTACTTGTTATATTGGTATAACATATTTATTAGTTACAAGTCACCTTCTAATCATTTTAGGAGCCTCAGGAATCGTTGTATAAAGAAAATATGATTTAATAATTGGGGAACAAATAGAGTAGGCAACATTGGGTAAATGCAACCCAGGTTGTATTGTAACCTACCTTCATGACATCCAAGTGCCAAATCAGAGATTAGTTAGGGGGTCATCCTTTTTCAAGTGGGATAGTTAAGAGGTGTTGTTGATGGTGGTTAAAATTCTAATTGGGAATTTACGTTACCGATACAGAATTAATTAAGTTGTGTGGATGAAGTGATGCAAGCAAATTGTGCTACCATCCAATAAGCAGGAACATTTGTGGATTAGAGTGCAAGAACGTGTTAAATAAGCAGAATGTGGGTAGCTGCATATATTTTAAATCAAATGAATGCCTCTACCAAATATACTTTTGTACTTTATCACCATTTATTTCGTATATATCGGGTTAGATAACCATCTACGCACTAATAATTGGCAATGGATCAACCCTCCATCCAACCATTCCGCAAATAAAGAGCAAGCGAAAGGAGAAAGAGTGAGGCTATAGATCTGAGTCCAGTAAACAACAATTTATAATTAGTACTGGCCAGACCCAGACAACTTAAAATACACTGAAAAGTTAATATATCAGGCCCAACAGGCAGCTCTGTCACTATTATATTCCAGTATTTGGCGATGGGTTAAATAATATATCTTAATATTCATGATAAGGATAAACGAATTGTACAATTATTTTGTTTTATACTAATTTTTAGGAATATATAAAAAACTATTTTGGGAAACACTTCTATTCATTTTCTATGGCTATCGTTTTCATGTTATCTTGAAAGAGAATATTCCCTCTCATCCATAAACACAGAAACCTAGAAATAGGCCATGCCTCATCCACCTCCGATCCAGAAATACTTGTTAAAGTAAGCTAAAATAAAATGTAATAGCGTATAATATTTATATTCAATGTTTTAAGTTGATATTGTCATAAAAAAAAAAAAAAAAATTTACATATAAATAGTTTTTTAAAAAGATTTGAGGCCCCACCTTCAGTATACTCTAGTTCCGCCCTGCCTCCATTCTTTCTATCAGAAGTCAAAATTTCTCATTGAATCTTACACCTTCGAATTCTCTTCAACACTTTCTCTAAACATTACCAGCTCCTTACTCTTTATACCCAAATTATCTGTTTTATGTTCTGTTCTAACAGTACTTTATGTTCTGTTCTAACAGTACTGAATGAATGACGGATTAGAAAAGGACAAGCGTGACGTTTATAGAATTACTAGTATACAAAAATATTTAGCAAGTTTATTTACGCAGTAGGAACGTGCTTGAGAGAGACCTGAGATAATATCATCAAACAGCTGGAGAAAGCCTCTGGGCCCTGTTTTCTTTAAATATAAAAAATTTCATTCCATATTTTTTTTATTCTTAGAAATGTAATTTGACAATATTAATGAAATGAACGACTTTCATTGTACCTTCTATTATAAAAAGGAGCCTTATCGTAAGAGCAATACTAGTTTTACAAAGACACATATAAAAGGGGCATACAAAAACAATGTTCACCCTTAATTTTCATGATTTCTCTCTCTCTTTCTCTTTTTGTTACTTTATAACCCTTTTTGTATGGGTCTTTGTAAGGATAACATTTTTCTTATGGTATATAAGAAAACAAACTAGATGATCAGGTTCAGGGCCTTTAGACAGATGATCAACTGGAACTGGCGCTGTGAGATTTTGTAAAGAAATTGGCTTGGTGCTCTTGGATACATGGTATTGGCCTACTGGGGGAAGGACTTGTCTCCTAATTCCAATCTTAAAGTCTTTACTGTTCATAATACAGATCACTTGTATCTTTTTTATTATCTTTTATGTTATTTTATTTGCTTACAAATTGGGCTGGGCTGCACTAATATATATACATGGGCTCGGCTGCCGCCAGTTGCACCCAAATAGTCATCTTTCTGTCGTTCCTCTTTTAACCAGAAAATTTGAAAAATGGGTGGTGGTGGGTTGGATTTTGAAACAGAGATGACTGAATTTTCTTGAAGTAGGTAGACGCAAAGCAACTTCTAAAGCTTGATTTGCCTTTAAATTTCTGGAGTTTGTCTGTCTTCTCTTCACTTTTTCTTCGCCGGGGTGTTGAATGCCAATAGATCTAGAAGGATAGAGAGTTGGAACATAATTAAATAATATTATGAGCACATTCTGGAATAAAAATGTAATACCAAATTCATCCAGATAGATTGCTGGAATGGATATTCGAAATGATAAGATCAAATTGGAGTTATTCTATAAAACATGCGATGACTTGATTGACGGTGAATTATTGGTGCCTAAAAAAATGAAATGAAATTATTGAGTGCTATGGTAGAAAGCCATTTGTCCAATTACCTTTTTCTTTTGGCAAAGTTATCACTTATCATTAAGGCATTAAATGGTCAATGCGTGTTTAAGATGTTAATAGGAGTAGGAAATTATTAGCCAACAACATTTTCTGGATGTTACATGCATTGCACGTTTGCACTTTCCCACTTCAACTTAACTCTGAATTTACTGCTTTGACATTTCTGTTTCTTTCATTGGATTCTTCTTAACTTTTATTGCTTCAATTCCTCCATTATGTCATCATTGAATTTTCCACGTCTAGCAAATTGATATCTCCCTAATCTAATTTTTTTTTTTTTTTTTTTTTTTTTGTGACCGGGTGTTCGAATTAGCTTGTACCCATTTCAACTAATCTTTGAGGTCCATTCAACACCCTATAGGTTATAAATCCACCCATATCAACTAATTTTCGGGATCCATTAAATATATAATAAGCCTAATAAACCAGATAAATCACAATTGTAATAGGTGATCACTTGGTGGAACTTGAACACAAGAACTCTGAATAACTTAAGATTTTGCTATTCAACCACAAGCCAAGTGGTTATTAAGGATCTTCTTACTTTTGGATGTGATGCTACAGAGGGTGGAAAAATTCCCATTTTTTATCTTTAGCAAAATGGAAAAATCTAAACCATTATATGCCCATCCTTCTACATCGATTCAACTATACATTATAAGCTTATAAAGGCATGTTTTAGTGGCATCTCTAACCCAACACCATTTTGGTGTAAAACACCAAAAATGGTGTGAAAAATTTGCTCCAACCCAACACCAAAAATTAGGGGTGTTCAAAAAAACCGGTTGGAATCGGAATCAGCGGGTACCTAAGGTTTGGTTTCTGTTTCTACCCAGAACCAATTGTCAATAGGTAGGTTCCAGTTTCAAATTTTTGAAACCGTTATTGTGCGGTTCCGGTTCTGGTTCCTATAGTTAGGAACCAGAACCGGAACCAAGAACCAGGAACCGAGACTAATATAAAATAAAATTAAAGATTAGGGGGGTTAATAAAAACTTTTGTAGAAAAAATAATATGAATACATTTATATTTATATTTCATAACATTTAAAGTAAGTTGGTTTGACTTTTGAGAATCTACCTTTACAAAGTAATGGAGTTTGTAATTGTGAATTTATAATTTGTAATTTTATTTTTGTTAACAAGTGCCAGGCGGGGGGGTATTTGTAAGTTTTTAACAGTTTTTTTGCCATTTTAAAAACTTTTGGGGGGTCCTTGTAATTTTACAGGATACCCAGAACCAGAACCAAAACTGTTGTTACAGGTTCTGGTTTTAGGTACCTAGGAACTAGAACTGTCAGTTTCGGTTCCTTCAAAAAATGCAGGGTACCCGAAACCGAAGACCACAATCAAAAACTACATCAAATTGGGGTAAGTAAATAGTATCACACTAAATTTGGTATAATACTATTCATCCACACCAATTTGGTGTGACACTATTTATCTATTATAAAATATATTTCATTTCTTTATTTTTATTATTTAATTTTTTTAATTTGTATTTATGTTAATTTGATTATTATTCATATTAATATTTATGATAATTACATAATTAAAAAAAACAATGAAAAATTAAAAACAAAACTTTATTCAATGCAAATATTAAACTATAATAACTCAAAATAAAAATTAATACTAATTTAAAAACACTAAAATTAAAAGAAAATACAACATAAACTAAAATAACAATTTAGTATGCCGGTAGATTAGTTTGAGATTCTCTAAGATCTTCAAAATATTGAAAAGAACTAGAGCTCATCATAGATAAATCAAGGGTACGGAGGCTTACCATGCTCTTTCAAAATGCATTAATTGATCATTTGAGGAAATAATATACTAATTCGAAAAATTAAATTACTATTAATATAAAATTTTATTTTTGTGTTGTTGTTGTCTTTTTTTTTTTGTGACATTTTATATTTGATGTAATTTTTTATATTAAATACAATATTTATTTGATTAAATAAATATTTAATTTTATTAAATTAGTATAATTTTCAAAGTTATTATTATTTAATAAAAATATCATTTCCCATATTTATTTAATATATACAAAAATAATTAGTTAAATTAATTAATTATTAATTATTAATAAAAATAAAAAGAAAGAAAATATTTAAAACAATATTATTTTTGATATAATATTTGGTGTAATAGATTAAAGATGTAATAGTTAAATACATACAAAATCACACGAGAAAATTGTAACAATTTGGTGATTGAGGTTGATGATAGTCTAATACATCAAATTTGTTAAGAAAAATGATAGAGTTATCAAAAATTACATATCGAATTTATGTATTAAATGACATAGTATAATCTTAACTATTGATTAATATTAATTTATATTGAATCAATAATCAAGAATATGCTATATTATTTAGTGTATGAATTCGATACGCATCCCCCATAACGGTAACATTCGTCAATTCTCTATATGGAGTTTCAATCATCTTTTGATGTTTTTACTAGTAGAAAGCCGGAAAACTTGAAATCGAAGGTATAAAAATCTTTTTAAATCCGAGTGTCAAGTCCATGGTCCCACTGATGCATCATAGTAAATACTGGGCCAGACTGGAACTCTGGAAGCTTCTTATGATCTAGACTCCTGGTTGCACTGCACTGGGCAGCAATTCTTCACACTGTAATCTCCACGTTGTTATAAATTATAATATGTNATTGAAAAGAACTAGAGCTCATCATAGATAAATCAAGGGTACGGAGGCTTACCATGCTCTTTCAAAATGCATTAATTGATCATTTGAGGAAATAATATACTAATTCGAAAAATTAAATTACTATTAATATAAAATTTTATTTTTGTGTTGTTGTTGTCTTTTTTTTTTTGTGACATTTTATATTTGATGTAATTTTTTATATTAAATACAATATTTATTTGATTAAATAAATATTTAATTTTATTAAATTAGTATAATTTTCAAAGTTATTATTATTTAATAAAAATATCATTTCCCATATTTATTTAATATATACAAAAATAATTAGTTAAATTAATTAATTATTAATTATTAATAAAAATAAAAAGAAAGAAAATATTTAAAACAATATTATTTTTGATATAATATTTGGTGTAATAGATTAAAGATGTAATAGTTAAATACATACAAAATCACACGAGAAAATTGTAACAATTTGGTGATTGAGGTTGATGATAGTCTAATACATCAAATTTGTTAAGAAAAATGATAGAGTTATCAAAAATTACATATCGAATTTATGTATTAAATGACATAGTATAATCTTAACTATTGATTAATATTAATTTATATTGAATCAATAATCAAGAATATGCTATATTATTTAGTGTATGAATTCGATACGCATCCCCCATAACGGTAACATTCGTCAATTCTCTATATGGAGTTTCAATCATCTTTTGATGTTTTTACTAGTAGAAAGCCGGAAAACTTGAAATCGAAGGTATAAAAATCTTTTTAAATCCGAGTGTCAAGTCCATGGTCCCACTGATGCATCATAGTAAATACTGGGCCAGACTGGAACTCTGGAAGCTTCTTATGATCTAGACTCCTGGTTGCACTGCACTGGGCAGCAATTCTTCACACTGTAATCTCCACGTTGTTATAAATTATAATATGTAAGTTGAAAAGAGAAATTACCAGACGGTGAAAGTGTCAAATGTCGAAGGTTTTTTATAGTTAAATGAAATTATTCAAATTTTGGTGAAACAGAACTCTATAGTTTCCAAGTGACAAAGCCAGACGCCCATCCAAAATCAGTAAGGTTTTGTCACCAAAATTGACATATATCAAATTTACGGGCCCTAGATTAAAAAACAGTGGGGGAAAGCCATACGTGTCATAATATATCTCAAAGTTTCTTCTTAGGAAGGGAAAATTTAATATCTTGTTGGAGCTGTTTGAACAAGGAGTGTATAAGATAATAAGCTAATCTTTATTTATTTTATAAGATTCTTATGTTTGATATATAAGTAATAAAATATTACTGTAATATTTTATTATAAATAGTATTTAATGTTTAGTTTGCGAGTAATAAAATATTATTATAATATTTTATTGTAAATAGTATTTATTGTGTTGGTAATGTGAGAGATAATCTTATTACCTTGTTAAAGGGTGTTATTAAAACATTATCAAGTAATCTGATTTTTCTACCCATTTTGTCCTTAATAAAAATTATTTCGGACACAATTACCTTCAAATGTCTACAAACAAAAAAGTTTAAAAATTAATAAAATACCCTCAATCACCCAAGACCATCACCGGTCGTGACTCATCACCGCCGGTTGTCGGTGTCAATCGCCATAATGGTGCACGACCGACAGGATTTAGTCTTTCGCGCGCTGATAAGACATTTTCTAGCCAAATTTAGGTTTCTATTGCCGTGAAAAGGCTAGATCTTTGGCCCTACCATTCAAGGCCAGATTTTTTGCCGTGAAATGGCAGGGCCAAAGATCTGGCCTTTTCACGGCCATATTTATCATATTTAGTCGTGAAATGACCATAAATCTAATCGTTTTTCGACCATGAATTGTGATCCATGGCCATTTATAGCTTTTCCGACACACGATTGGCCCGTTGGGCATTCCATTGACTACCTACGATGGCCAACGGTGGTAGCTGACTATTGACAGTGGCTTCAGGTGTGTTAGGGGTGATTTGACTATAAATTAAAATTTTATATGACCAAGATGTTTTAACAAAATTTCAAACGTAAGGTTTAAAAGAAATGGTTCAAAAAATAATAATAATAAATATTATTATATTAAATTAAAAAAAAAAATAATTCAATAATCTATATAACATACCCACTCATTTATCATTCCAACCAAACATATTATTCATCAATTTATTTGAACCAACATCCACCCTTATCCATTGTGATATATCATATAGACAAACGCCGGAGAAGTAGAACCTTGGGTAAAATATTTCAGTGAACTGTATTTTATGAAAGGAGGCTGGAGTTGTATCGTCAATAACCGTCATAAATGCGGAGTTGTATCGTCAATGACCATCATAAATGCAATAACTTTCAACTCACGGCAGGGTACTGGATATCATAAACATGGAGAGATATCTGAAAACAAAAATTACATATGAAAGTAGTTGAAACTAAAAATAGCAAATCCCGGAATTTGTATTTATATATACACCAAAGATGAGTGATGATGATTAATGAACAGAGATAGTATCAATACAACAAGACCAACATGGCAAAAATCAGTGGCACACAATCTGACATATGAAGATAAAATAAGTCAAACCAAAGCGTACAACTCTGGAACAAACGAAAACCACCTGAAACCACAGCTCCACTTCTCTGGAATTGAAGGGCATCTGGGCAACCAATGCCAAGTCCTTCTGGAAACCTTCAAGTACAAAATTTCTGGCCATGTGTAGCAGCAAACACAGATCATCCCCTGATGCCAAAAGCAATAAACATGCTCATAATTGTGATAACAAATTGACATAAATTTTCTACACATCAATTCAGGCAAGCTCTCCACTTCAATCCATGTCCCTTCATCACTCAATTCCCACAGTTTCATGCTCCTTGAAATCCCATTTCTTCCAACTCCACCAATCAAATACAACTTCCCTTCACCATCACTCACCAGCCTGACAAAAGTAACCTCCGCAGGCATGTTACATTTGAGTCTGTCCCATTTCCCACTTTCCAAATCAAAGGTCACTATTGAAAACGGCTCTGGAGTTGTAAAGTACAATGACCCATTACAGAATACGGTTTCTTGATGATTATTGTCGCTCAGAATCGACTCAAAAACAGCGAATGTTCTCCAACATAGGTCCCTTGAATCATAAACAAAAGAGTAATTCGAAGAAAATTTTGTGGAAAACATAAAGATTTTATAACCCAAAGGCGTAGAAACCAAAGTTAGCGACTCAAATGCAAAACGGTAAGTGGGGAATTTGATGATTCTCGAAGACTTGGTCAATAGATTGCAGACAAGAAAAGAAGACAAGGTAGGAAGAGAAAAGCAAAAGAGGCCATTAGAGGACGACAAAAGAGTACATGGAACACCAGCGGCGCAGGGTAGCAAATCAGAGAGGAAGCGAGACAAATAGCGCCAGGTTCCGAGGTTGGAGTCATAAAGAGGGAAGTGACGATAACACTGGGGGTGAGATAGCAAAATAAAAGAAGAGAAACTTGAAGAAGAAGAGGAGTACTTAGACATAAAAGAAGGTGAAAATAGAAGAGTCTTGAAATGCTTACATGTTGATCTCAAATTCAAGAACGTTTTGAGAGGCAAAAAATAGAGAATATGCTCCAAGAGTTCCTCCGGCAAACGGCTCCATATGACAGGATCCATTTCTGATGATTGGAGTTGGAGACCTCGTTGGTCCTTCATGTTCATAACTGCAGACATGGAACCTGTTTGTTTGCTTGATGGTTTGAGAATTGAGAATAGAGAGAGATGGGTATGACTCTTCTTTTGTTGTGAAATTGTCTTTGGAGAGAGACTCTGTTTGGATTGCCCTATTAATTTAGAATTTTGGCACGTAGGAAACCATTGACACAAACTGTAACAGTTTATAATATCATTATGTGGCCTTTTCTCGTCACGTGTCAGTCTGTGCGGCACTTTTCTTGTTTAATAAAATTTATACATATATATAGAAAATTGATTAGTTGATAATAAAAAAGTGTTAAGAGAATTAGAGTAACCACAGGGTGAGATGAGTGATGCTCAATGATCATTACTATATACTATATAATTTAGTTATCATTTAAAAATTAATGATCCAATACATGATTGTCTATTTTCTTATTTGATTGATCTGATGAAATACTATATACTATATAAATCTCATTTTCAAGGACTATTTGAAATTGAATAAAATATGGTATAGATAATATTTTCTTACATGTCAACATTTATTTAATGAAGTTAACAAAGTTTTTAAACTAGTTCAACAGAATACAAAGGCGAAGTGTTTTACAAGTATCAATTATCAAACAAGTAATTTATATTCTATTATTGAATCTAAAATTTAACCGGACTCGATTCAATAAAGAGGCGTAAAATTCAACCTTAAAAAAGTAAACAACACATATTTCAGAATGAGGGGCCGACTGTAATATTTAAGAGTTATTTAATCAAGTTTTAACCTTTATTATATGTATATACATATATATCAAGAGTCTAGAATACAGATGGTTTAAGGTGACATGAGAATGGGATGCACCATGTTATTGTCATGGCATCCATATAAATTCATAAATGAAAAATGAGTTGATGCAAATATTGTTTTCAGTAAGATCCTGCAAATCTTTTTTATAATTTGAATCTTTTGCCCCCAATTTGTGGCATCTTCAAGGATTTCATTTAGTTGATCATGAAAGTTAATTAATGTCTAATTGGGGTGGCCACTGAGGGGTTTATTTTGTCATTCACTTCAGGGTTTAATTAGTTGAAGTTCACACAAACTAACTCGAATATCCTGATAACAAAAAAAATAATTTAATTAATGCTACTTGAAAGATCAACTATTATTAATTAGTATTAATGATTTAAGAATAAAAGTTACATATGGCCATGGTCATGGTCATGGACCTTTCCAGCTATCATCTCTGATATTGTAAAATTACGAAGGATTAGTCTAATTAAATAAGGTTAAATTTGACAATCTTTTACCATTTTGTGGTTTTGAAACGAAATAATCAACGATATTTGCATCCAAGGGCTAAAAGTAGTTGAAGAGGATAATTAACAAAATTATTGTATCAAACTGCTTTGGGGCTTGGGAGTTCACATAATAGTATAAGGTTGGGATTTTGGATTTTATTTATAAAATAACTCTCACTTAATCATAATATTCATGAGATTCTAGGGAGAACCGTTCCTGGCTAGGACATTATTTAAACCCATAGAGGGCTCAGGGCATTCCTTTTACCCATTCTCATCTCTATAATCGGCTAATCTCTACTTTTATCGAATTTAATTGTCCGGCGTCTTATTTTTACCGGTTGGCTGTCATCCTCATCCATACCTTTTATTGTTTCTTCACTTCTGTATCATATTCTTAGGCTAAGCATCATCGAAACTCTTAAAAGAGAAGATATTCTTACAACAATGTGATCATAAACATATTGTATGATCCAGTGATGAAAGAGCTTCGTGGATTAGAACCAAAAATCCCGCTAACTGCAAGGCAGAAGCTGAGAAGCATCACCAGATAAGCTACTACATTCTTCAAATTAATAGCTCAAATTCTTTTAATCCTTCTAGCACAATATACATGACAGATGACCCACAAGTCACAACTCATGTATTTCAATTACCACAAGTAAAATTGTTAATAATATATGTATTGGCAATTGGAAGGAGGGATTTTATTATTAAACATGTACATTAACCCAATTTCTACACAAAAAACTGACCAAAAATATAATGTCAAACAAACAAATACCGAGCATATACATGAAACCGCAAAGATTGTACATATTTGACGAGTTATTGTGCGTGTACAAATTAGATGGTGATGATCTCAATATATGGAACTTGTTTATACAGCAGCAAAAGTCAATCGCTCCAGTTATCGTGATCCTGCCCAGGCCCTAAATCCTGAAAGTTCATCTCAACTAAATTAGGTCAAGACACTCCACCAGAGTTTGATATCTTAAGTAAAATAAACAGTGAAAAAATTCAAAGGGTCTACCATGTCATCAGAACTAGATTTGGATGGAGACCAGACAAGAATTTGTCTATCATTGCCACCTGTGTACAGTTCCTGCAACAAGCGGCAAATCAGTTAAATGACTGGCACAATATACATAATACATGGCCTGATGAGTAATAGACAAACACACTTCATTGTCTTAGTTCAAATACCAATGATTAATTAAGCCACGTCAAAACAGTGAATACCTGATCCTGGGAGCTAAACCAGCAACAATTGACAAATTCATAATGGCCGCGAAATGCCAAACATGTCTTACCTGTCCAAACATCAAATGCCTAGGAAGAAGAAAAGACACATAAGGTTCCCATGAAAAAATGTCCCATTCTAGTGGAAAATTGTCTATAGATTAAAAGAGAAACAAAAATTAAAAAAAAAAAAAAAAAAGATGCCGATGAAAAGATGTTTTACTTTAACAGCTGTCATGCATGGAACAAAAGCAAGAGCTGGATCGGGTGATGTTGCTAACTGTATTGCCTTGCTGGTTTGTAAGCGAACGGTTTCAAAGTTCACAAGTGTATTGCAGCCAGATTCCAGGTCCCACAACCTTATTCTTGAATCAGACCCTGAAATTGGAAAGCAGAGAAAAAGAACTGTCATGATTTGGAATTAGGAAAAAAGGTTGTCCATTTTTACTACTAGTTCACATAATTCATCAAGTACAGATGCAATGATATAAACCTGAAACTGCAGTTAGTTAAAAAGATACAGAAAGCCATAAAAAATTCAACAAATCATAATTTATTACAATTAGCAACATTTATTAAAAAATAAATTAGCTCTGAGAAAATTGAAGTATATATTGCAGCAGGTACCATAAATTTGACCTATATGATTACTTCATACAATCTACATTCAATTCGTCCCACAAATAGTATTTATATCAACTCCAGGAAATGGACAAAACCCAACCTGCACTGAGGAGATACATTCCATCCTCAGTTACTTTCAGGCCAGTAACAGCACCATAATGAGCAGTGGCACGATCCTGACCAGACAACATCCCTGGATGCAATCTCTGCTTCACAGATCCCTTGACTGGGTTTCGACCAACAAGTGACTGCTTTAAACCATTTCCATTAGCAGACCTCCTTTGTGCTGCCTTTGGTTTTATGGATAAATTTTGACCTGCTGACAAGGACTTTGATGTTGAAACCTGCACAAGGATATAAATAATAATGTTTAGAAAAGATAATTAATAGGTTAATGACATTTCACAAATCACAGGCACAGCAACACATAATTTAATGCAGTTCCAACAAATTAGTTAATGATGGAAAGCAGGCAAAACAAATGACCGAAATCCACAACCTATGCAGGAAGCATAATTTGACAATAGCCTATTATGGTTGTCACCGCCCATGCACATGATTACATGAATATCTCACAATTTGGCTTGAATATCATCACGAAAGTAACCTCAGTATCATTTTATACAAATTGGTACTTGGGGTCATCATTAATTAGCTCAGGGAGAGTTTACAGCACTGTAATTATACTCCATTAGCTTATTATCGTCAACTAACTAAATAAGCACATGAGAAATATAACATTCACGTAAGACTAATTTCATACATAAAATCAGCACAAGACTATTTCATTGCAACATATACATGTGATTACAAATGTACAAACAACTTTACATATATGTAGCTTATATAGTATATAGTATACAAAACAAACATCAAAAGGCAACCAAGGGAAAATCTACTCTCACAGTTGTTAGTTTTAAAGGTTTGCTTCTAAATCATGTTATGAATGAAAAGTTATCAAGTGGGCATCAATTTGCAATTTAAGAAACAGTTTTGAACTAGCGGTTGCCTTTCAAGCAGAAAAAGACTAGATTATCAGGAAAGTACCTTATTCATGCTGGTGCGCTCCATGAGAGGTGGGCGTCTCCCTAGCTGAGACTGAGACTGATCCAAAACACGAAAACATCCAGCACGTCTGATATCCCAAAAACGTATAGCACCATCACATCCCCCTGTTACTAAAACCCACTCACTGGATGTAGACCATTCTACTGTCATTATGCCATCTGTCATCATCAAACAACATATGCAGACTTATATTTTCGTACCCACTCTAAAGTAATCATTACATGCTGCATCCCTCCAATAAGCAGGATCAACTTGGTATAATATTCTAACAACTGTGGAATATCAGTGAAAGATAACAATGATCCATGTGACAAAAATTTGGTGACAATTGTTAAAATGATATGATAAATAGAGTAATTTCACAAAAGCATGAGCTTACCACGGTGACCAGACAATGTGTGGGAAAATGCCCCAGAGGCAATATCACAAAGGCGAACTTGAACATCTTCAGTTCCAACAGCAATTAGCATGTGGGATGTTGCCAATGAAGACATGGCATTTCTATAAACCTTTCCAGGCATTTTGAAATTCATGACTACCTATAAAAACAAAATTAAATAACGAAAAAACATTTAAAAAAAAAAAATTGGCATGACTTTGGATAATATAAAGCACAATAAGAAAGACGAATGAGAAGTTAACATACCTGAGTAGTATTAGTATCCCATACTTTTACACAATGATCATAGGATCCCGTTATAAATAGGCCAGTGTCAATAGGATACCATACGGCCGAGGATACGGCGTACTTATGACCGTGTTGATGCTGCTTATCAACAACAAATACACTCTTGTGCTTTGCAATAACACCACCTCCTTCATGATGTGTGGGCCGTTGAACATCATAGACAGCCACTGATGCATCTGATGCACTCGATAATAAATATCGTCCCTCTGTCAGATCAACCTGATTTCACGGTCAAACATACGTGGGGCCTCTAATCTCTTCTTAACAAATCCTATGCTTATTTTTATATATTATTACATATCAATCATAGGATTATGGAAATGGAGCAATCTTAAGCATAGCAAAAATCAGTTATAATTCCCATTTACTAAGACACACACACACACACACACACAAAAAAAAAAAAAGTACCTGAAGAGAGTTGATAGAGCCTTTATGAGGAGAAACTATGTCTTTGTAATTGGAGAGTTGTAGAGTGGAGATTCGATTGGATTTAATCCGATTCGTGAAAGAATTTGGGCGGATTTTACCCACTTCTCTGCCTCCAATTTCCTTCCACATTCTACAAGCATCTTCGGCCTCAAAAACTCGCTCTCTTCTTCTTTTTTATTTTTAATTTCTTCTTTGTAAGGATCAATTCAACGTTAATCTGATTCAATGATGCCTGTATGGCTGTATGTGATCCCTGTCCCCAGAGGATGTAGTACTAGCAACCAAAACTGAATCAAAATCCTTCCTTCTACCTTTTATACCTCTCTTTCTTTCTCGTTTGTCTTGTTGCCCACCACCGTACAGTGTGGATAAGTAGTAGTATTAGTGAGTAGTGACACGAGAGAAAGTTTCTCATAACTTGGTCGGCCCGTCAACTGGCCTATTGGGCTGTTAGTACTGTAAAGTGGACCATCCAGCCCATTTTGTTTCAGCATTTCAATAACGGAAACAAGCCCAACCATATATGGATGTCTCTGTGCATCAGATTATATCGTATTGTATGAGCATCAACGATTGGAAGTGATTTTCAGCGCTCTTGACCTTCACCCCACTGTCAAATACACATTTTTTTTTTTGAGTTTATTCTCCCCAATTTCAAACTTAATTAGGTTTTTTAAAATTGATTTAATTATAGATATTTACAAACATTATTTTGATGTTGACCGAAGTATAAAATTGTACATTTAGAGAATAGTTTGTTGATTACAGTTTTTTCCACGTTAGAAATTCAATAATTAATATGTAATTGACAAAGATGTGGAGATGATGACATAAAGAGTTGTTTCAAATTCCACGGGCCTTTTAATTATGATGGCAAGTTGGCGGTTGGATGTTTAGTCAGACATTAATTATATGATGAATAAATAAATGAGGATGATGAGTGGGGGTTTGTCATGAGACTGTAAAAAAACAGGAAGAAAAGGGAAAGTCTCAGCTTAAACATGTCAGTGATTTCTTGATCAAATAACATAAACGACAGCAAAAGAAATAAACACCATTACTGATTCTTCAGCTTATCACGGGTCTGTTTCTCTTTTGTTTTTTTATGCCCTTTTCCTTATGATCTTTTAAGCTTTTTTCAGCCATACCCGTACTTGACTACGCTATTTCAACTGTTTAATCCATCGAGGAAGTGACCACTCATAAAAGAAGCACAATATGAACATACAAAAATCCACCAGGCCGCCACCCACATTTGAATAATCGCTTCTTGGGTACTGTGTTGCAGAGATAAAAAAAAGGTAGAAAAAAATAGTCAAAAGATTACCGCAAATGATGCTGGCGATGGAGATCTGTAATCTTTGTCCAACATAGAAGAAGTGAATTCCCATTAGTTATCATTCATCCCATTCACTGCAAAATCAATTCATTATTTATTTAACACGAATTTAAAATTGAGTAGGTGTTCCTGCCCATAATTTATGTAATGCATGATGCAAACAATATGAACCATTTTATGTTTAAAATCATCAAATAACGTAGTTGTTTATTTAATTTAATAATTAAACTTTAGAAAATTAATATTACAACAGTTTGATGTTATGGTCGATTTAAATATTAAGTTGGAGAACTAATCAAACGCCAACCATCCAACCAACTACTTCGAATTCGAAAACTGATTCATGTGGATTTACAATAATACCCCCGGGATCCACCTTCCCAACGAGATGTGCATGCAAATCAATTAAAATCTTTTTAATGGACTTGAAACTCTCATGGATGGATGGGAGATATATTATTTGTCTTTTGCCCTCATCAATTCTCAATGCTAAAATCATGTAAAATATTGGAGTTACTTTATATGCACCATTTTTACATTTTTATATGACACAAATTAAGATATTTTTTCTAAGTTTCAGGATGTAAATATTTAACTATCTTTGAATAATTTAATTATTCGATAAAAACTCTTGGATGTATTACTTAAGAGGTCTTGAGTTCGAGTTATTCATCAGTTGTTAATAGGGGTAACCACTGGAACTTTTACTCGATCACTAATTCTAATATTTCGAAAGATTAGTTGAGGTGTACGTAAACTGACTTAATTACTTCGATCATAAAATAAAACGAAAAGGATGTAAATATTTAGTTTATTTAATTATTAATTAAAAATTGTTCTTACAAATAAAATAAAAGGGTATATGTACACAAGTCTTGCTGACGAGGGCTAACGCATATCAGCATTTATGCTCCTAAGTTGTAGGGAATGAAAATGGAGGGGGAGTGAATGTGGAAACACGAGGGCAGTTTGGGAATTTATTCAATTTGGAAAGGCAGTGGGTTTCTAAAATAGCTGTCACTCATAATTCAAATACAAAAACAAATAGCCAACAAAATTTCAAACAGAATCTAATATGAAATGAGCTAAATGGTTTATTGACTGAAACCAACTTTTCTCCTCAACAGGCCATAATGCCAATACCTTCTCCATACTGTAAAACTCACCTGCACTTTTCGAAGGTACAAAATCCAAAAACAGATTAAAAACACCAAACACGCATTCTGTGTTCAGATCTCTATTTTCATGTTTAATAATAAAGCTAAGATTATTTTGTTTGTTTTGTTTTTAGCTTCAACATTTGCTTCATATGTATTTGAATTGAATTTTTTTATCAGAATACTGAAAAGCCAAAGACACAGAGAAGTAGCTTTCATGGCTTCAACCACTGCTGTAAATCACGTTATTTCTTTTGGTAAGCCCGAAGCTGCCTTCTCTTGTATTGTATGCCTCGCTATTTTCACCTCTTCGCCATTTGTTTCTTTTCTTTTAATTCTACTTGTCTTGTTCTTGCTAGTCGCTTTCTCTTCTCTCGTTTTTATCCCATAAGTTTCTTCGCTGTGGTTGCCATTAAGGATATTTTTGTTGTAATGCGATGATTTTGGGGTCACGTCGTTAACTACGCTTTGTTGCTAGTGTTGTTCATTCTATGCTGTTGCTACTTGCTATGCAAATCTCCGTTATTGTTTTCTGATCTTTTTTACAGCTCATTTTCAACTGGTCTGATAAAGGGAACTTTATTGGGTTTCTTTTTTTAGGATTGTTATAGGATTTTTTTAATTTCATTGATCATGGCCAGTCTGTCTACAGTAGAACTTCAATATGTTTCTTTTTTTGAAAATATGGTTTGGAAATGAATTGCCTTAAGATAAAAAACGTGTTTTCATTCTCATTTTCTGGTATCCAGATGAAACAAGTCTGTGAAGAGTGAAGTTATCATATACATTTACAAAGAGAAATTCAAAATTTGTTTTGGAGAAGATGTTGTGTGCTTGTTCCGGTGAGCAGTTCAAATTCGAAGACGCACCACAGTCGCCCGAGTCTTTGGCTACGAGAGATTTCTCAGCGAGTGGCTTTTCTTCAAGGGCCACAGGAGATTGGGACTCTAAAGTTGAGGATATTCAAGTAGATGAAGCTGAATCAACTCTCAAAGAAGCTCTTTCCCTAAACTATGAAGTGGGTGTTGTCTCTAATCAAGATTGACTTATTAATTCATAGCTGTTCTCTTTTTAATAATGTCTAAGTTCTTCTTTGACTGCGTTTCCAGGAAGCAAGGGCCCTGTTGGGGAGACTTGAGTACCAGAGAGGGAATTTTGATGCTGCACTCCAGGTATTCCAGGGTATTGACATTAGAAGTTTAATCCCAAAAATGACCAAAGCTATCGTTGAGAGAACTCGGCCCCGAAAGCCACGTTCCAAGAGTGATAAAAGTGATGTTGTGCTTCTTGGGGTAATGTCAATGCATTCTGTGAGCTTACTTCTGGAAGCTATCTTACTCAAAGCAAAATCCCTGAAAGAGCTTGAGCATTGTAAAGGTATTATATTTTATCTTTTTGTGACAGATTAATTGCACATTGTCTATATCAAACTATCTATGTAATATACAGTTATGAACGGTTTAAGTATGAGAGAATTTCAGTACTGTATAACCATCTTGTGAGGTGTATGATCTGTAAAATTATTTGGACAAGGAATGCTATTAGGTCTTCTGGGTGGTTTAGATTTTTTATAATTTGAGTTTTTGTTATAGAGGACTGGTGGCCCCTATATGTGGGACTGCACAGGTGTGGAAGTTGTTTTTGCGAGTCAGAAGTACAAATAGGTCTGATACTTTTTTTTTTTTTTTCTTTTCTCAGAAGCTGCAAAGGAGTGCAAAATAATTCTGGACATAGTGGAATCAGCCCTACCTAAGGGAATGCCTGAGGGCATTGGTGATGACTGCAAGTTGCAGGAGATTTTTCATAAAGCATTGGAGTTGCTCCCACATCTGTGGATAAAGGCAGGCTTTCTTGAAGAAGCTATCATTGCATATCGCCGGGTTTTGGTCAAGCCCTGGAATTTAGATCCCCAGAAGTTAGCAAGTGTGCAGAAAGACTTAGCTGCTACGTTACTCTATGGAGGTGTTGAAGCAAGCCTTCCCTCTGAAGTTCAGGAATGGGGTCCAACGGTCCCTGAAAACAATATAGAGGAAGCAATCTTATTGTTGTTAATACTCATGGAAAAAGTGGCATGTAAGAAAATAAAGTGGGATGCAGAAATTATGGACCATCTGACTTATGCACTCTCAGTTACTGGGCAGTTTGAATTATTAGCGGAGTATGTGGAGCAGGCTTTTCCAGGTGTCTACAATCGAGCTGAGAGATGGTACTTTCTGGCTCTTTGTTACAGTGCTGCAGGCCAGGATGAAACGGCCCTGAACCTGCTGGAGAAGATTTTTGGTCATTCTGAAGCAAAGCATAAGCCTCATATCCCTGCTTTTTTGTTGGGAGCAGAATTGTGTTCCCGAGATCCAAAGCATGCTCATGAAGGGATTAAGTTTGCTCGAAAAGTAATTGACTGTACTAGTCACCAAAATGAGCGTTTTACGGGTCAAGCCCAAAAATTTCTTGGTATGTGTTATGGAAATGCAGCAAGAAAGTCTATATCAGATTCGGAAAGAGTTTTCTTTCACAAGGAGTCTTTGAACTGTCTAAATTGTGCTTCTCTGAATGGGAAGGAGGACCCAGAAATGATGTATAATCTAGGGCTGGAACATGCAGTGCAAAGGAATTTAGATATGGCTTTTGACAATGCACTGATGTTCTCTGATACAGTAGTTGGAAACACAGTGAAAGGCTGGAAGCTGTTAGCACTTATATTGTCTGCAGAACAGCGACTAAAGGATGCCGAAACCATCGTCGATTTCGCTTTTGACGAGGGTGGGAAAATGGATCAGTTAGAACTTCTTAGATTAAAAGCTGTCCTTCAAATTGCTCAGGAGCATCCCAAGCAAGCAATAGAAACCTACAGAATGTTGCTGGCAATGATTCAAGCACAAAGAGAGCTTCATTCTAAGGACTTAGATGAAGCAAAGTACTTTAGTACTGAGGTATGTATTCTCTGAGGTCAGAGCATATGGATTTACATTCTCATATATTATAAAATCATAATGGAGATTTCATTGTCACTTCTTGGTTTAAGCGTACTAGATTCAGCAACTATATAGCCATTAACTGTCATCCTTCTCCGAAGCTGCTTCTCTTCTCTTAATCTGCAAAGCAAATACAGCTGCACCTTGATACCTATTGTTATGTTCACTATGTTGAATGTTCATAAATATGCTATTAATTCAGTTGTTCAACCACCATTATTGAGAAATGGCATAATTTTTCCCTACTGATTAATTATCTTCTATCATTTGCAGGTATTAACAGGAAAAAATTTGGAAATTGCAGCTTGGCAGGATTTGTCTGCCATTTATGTGAAACTTGAATCATGGGCTGACGCTGAAGTTTGTGCAGAAAAAGCCAAGTCAATTGAATTCTATTCTCCCAGCAGTTGGCATAGAACGGGTAATAATCCTCTCTATTATAATGTGTTCGTGAACATGAAAATATCAATTTTATGTGGGTGTGCGGCAGACATATTTGATCTTTGGAAGCATGAAAGTTCAGAAGTTTAATTCCCATTCAATTTCCATGATATGTTTCTAGGTATGCTGCTCGAAGCTCAGTCACTGCACAAAGAAGCTCTTGTTTCTTTCTCCATATCACTGTCAGTAGAACCAGATTATGTACCAAGTATTGTTTCAACAGCTGAAATACTGATGAAACTTGGTGGCCAATCTCTCCCTATTGCTAGAAGCTTTCTAATGAATGCCTTACGTTTAGATCCCACAAATCATGATGCTTGGATGAACCTTGGACTGATTTCGAAAATGGAAGGCTCTTTACAACAAGCGGCAGACTATTTTCAAGCTGCATATGAGCTGAAGCTGTCAACTCCTGTTCAAAGTTTCGTGTGATAGTGATTTTGCAGTAATCTGAAGCAGATAACTAATGGAATAATGGACCTTTTCTTATCGTATTTAGAGGCAGTAATTCAATTGAACTGGTTGCATCACAGAAAGGAGTCCAATAACTGATGACTACGGCTTGTTGACCCACTGTTGGTCAGTGAGCAACTGTCATTGTTCAGTAGCTTCGAGTCATTCTTTGTCAACAGCAAAATGTTAATATATAGGTAAATAGGCTTCACGGTGAATCAGAAAACTTTTTAAAGCTAGGATCTCAGGTGGATCCGTGGAAATCTTGTAATATTGTTTCAGCGCCCAAGGCGAGTTGATGAATTTTTTTTTTTTGGAATAGGGTATTTGCAAATTGCAGACGTAAAAAATCATTATAACTCTATTTTTCCAAGTGCAAATATTATAAAACTATTAAGATTTTAATAACTTCCATCCAATTTTTTCATAATATTTCCTATTCGAGAGTAGTGTTTTTAGGATGTAAATAACTCCCATCATATGGTCTTCCACCATCCTATTTTCTTGACTATCATGTAAATCTCTGTTATGGTCAGGTACTCATCTTGCATATAAAAGACTTCGGTAGTTTAGCAGACTTCAATAGCAAAGAGAAACACATAAAAACTGTAGTATACGGATGGTAAATAAAAGCTGTGGTACGAGGATGGTGGCACTCAAATGACTCATTTCATCATACACTCGAGATTTCCTAACATCAAAGTGGTCACTAAGAGTGTACTTAATATGCATTGGCAGTAGCAGTATCAGAAATGGGTGAAACCCATCGAACCTAAGTTCCAGCGCAACATAATATGTGCCCTCAGGATACACAAATTCTTTGTCTTATTTCTCCCTCAGCTCTATATGGCCATTAAAAACCAAAAAATAAAAAAATAAAGAAAAGATTGACCTGTAAATTTATGCAGAAAAGACTGGTACAAGCAGTGTCAACACTAAAGCTGCATCACGGAATGGATGGCTGCTACAACATTTTATAAATAGAAATTGAATTCACTAAAGGAGAGTCACCAACATAACTACAGTCTATAGTNACCTTCCAGCGCAACATAATATGTGCTCTCAGGATACACAAATTGTTTGTCTTATTTCTCCCTCAGCTCTATATGGCCATTAAAAACCAAAAAATAAAAAAATAAAGAAAAGATTGACCTGTAAATTTATGCAGAAAAGACTGGTACAAGCAGTGTCAACACTAAAGCTGCAGCACGGAATGGATGGCTGCTACAACATTTTATAAATAGAAATTGAATTCACTAAAGGAGAGTCACCAACATAACTACAGTCTATAGTGGTATGGTATGGATTATAATAGGCTATCCTATTTTCATGTAAACAGTGTGGAATTGAAAGCAAAAAGAAATAGAAATCAATGTAGGCATCATAGAAAGAAGCATAAATGACCTGTTAACTAGCAAGGAGGATAGTAACTAAACAAACTCATCTAAACCACCACATTACGAAACAGAAGATTTTGTCATCAATTGAAATGTTTTCTTATTAAGTGAAATAAAATGATTATAGATCAGTATTTTGTATAAATTACTTTAACCACTTACTCAACCATAATTTTCAATAAAACATCAATAAAGAAATAAACAGAGTCCATTCATTCGCTGCACTTTACCATTCTGTCAATCACTTTAACCATATCAAAATTTAAATGAGCTGGTAAAATTTTCTGCACAGAGATCACAAAGAGGATGCACAGAGGTAAAAACTATTTAAAAAGAGAGGCCACTGAAACAGTACAAGAGTAAAACACAAATAATTTACATCTTTTCAACTTTATTTTCTGTAATCCACAGTTAATAAACTAAAAGATAAAATAATTACAGAAAACTTTTAACTGATGGTGAAATGGCTGTGGTGTTATCAACGATTTGCTTCTGGCAAAGCAGAGAAATCAGTTGAATCAATCCTAATAGTACCTGGCAGAAAACACCAACTAAGAACTGAGGGGAGCAGTTCTGGAATCATAGACATTTATAGTTTATACAATCTGAATGCATGCGTGAATAAGTAAACTTCTTTTCAGAAACTTGTATGCATCCGCATTTAATCTCATGAACAGCTGGCTTGATCAGGTTTCTCTCAATAAGAAATCTCAGACACAGGAAAACATCTTATATGAAGCTAACATCAGGGAATATAAATTCGAGTGTCAAGAATTTTAGTTGCAGTATAATTTTTCACCTTTATCATCAGATATTAATGCCCAAGAATGATATCACAAAAGAATGTCCATTTAGATTCTAACAATAAGTGTCATAAAAAACATAACTCCATTTGAGTGACAGGTAAAGAAATCATGCTATATTCAATATTTGTAGGTAGAAAATTTACTTACAATAAACAGTTGTAGTTAAACAGGCAACAAACACAACCTCAACTCATCTGCCACTGCACCAACAGCATGAAAACAAAGTGTCAAACTTGCATTATATAGTTAAATAAGAGAAATGGTTTAAGAAAAAATTCCCGTCCACATCCTTAAAAAAAAAGTTTCGAACTTCGATAGGATAGGAAAAGGACAACCTTAAGAACTGGCTCGCCTGTGTTAGAATTTGCAGATTGCTTTGCCATCCCTTGCATCTGTGCACGAGCAGCTTTTCCCGCAGCTGACTTATCAAACTGTTCTTGCCTGCAATAATGGCCTTATCTAAATGTTGAGTGATCTGATAAAGAAAGCATTACGCCACTATTAAATTTACTTCTTCATGATTTATTTATAAGTAATATTTCATTAACAATGTTAGCATAACCCTCTTAAATATACAAGCACGGTAAAAATAAAATTTAGAAATCCATTCCTCTGATGAATGCAAAATGAAATTAAATTTATAAATCCAAAACTCAAATGTAATTTCCTAAATCAAATTCTACCAAAACCTATACAGTTCTAAATTCAAGTCAACTTTGACACAAGATTACGAGAATATATGCACAAATAGCAAAGAGATTACGTTTTAAGAAATCCTTATCCCACAATAAATTATTCGATTTCAAAGGGTAATAGTATTGTCAACGAATTAACAAGAAATTCAATAAGTCAAACCCGGGATCATGAACGTGATTAGAGGAATTGAACAGCTAAAAAAAAACTATGAAGAAAATTAAGTAATCTTTACCGTTTCTGAGCGGCCTCGGCAGCTTTGGCTCTGGCCTCTTCAGAGGCTAATCTCTCTTGTTCTTTTCTCTGCTGCTTATTGCCTCCATCGAAGCAAGCAAAGCAACCCATTTTTTTAGTTTCTTTCACCTAAAATCTGTCTCTTTCTCTGTTATTACTTGGAAATTCTAGCTGCGTATACCGTATTTATAGATTGTGATTCGGATTACTTCCACGCGCTTTCTGATTTGTTTGCTGCACGCTACGTCATTAAGGGAGGACTGTCTCGTCTTTTCGTTCTTAGGGCCCACAGCCCACTATCCCAAGAGGGTGCCGCTACTGCCGTATATTGAATATTCAATACGATTGGTTAAAGTTACAAATTTACAATCAGAAGAAATAAGTAAATAACTTCAACGGCAGCGTTTTGGGCCTTCTACCATTCTCATTCAAATCCCAAACATTTACTAGCAGAAAGCCAGAAAGCATAAACCCTTCTTCCATAATCGACCGAAAAAAAAAAAAAAAATAACCCAAAGCAAAGCACAGAATGCCACCGTTAGAGTCACTTTCACCAACAGAAACCCTGGAAATCGAGAACGGCCTAACACTAATACCGCGGGTGAAGCTTATGCTCACAATCTACCCTACAAGTCCCTCCGTGACAAAATCCATAGACGAGTGGCGGCTAAAGCGCGCATTAATAGAATTCCTGAAGACCTCCCTCTCTGTCTCCATCACTGTCCCCGAAGAGGACCTGGAAATCAGACGGCTCAAAGATCTCAAGAAACGCAAGCGCGATGAGCCCGTTGCACACGGCAATCTCTTCATTCGCGACCTAGGATTCCTAAACAATACCAGTAAGAAAAAGGGGGACAATCCCGTCGAAGAAGAAGAAGAAAATGATATAAAAGTTCTAGAAAAGAAGTTGTCAGACTGGAGAAAGTACATTCTTGAAAAAATGGACGGAATTGAATTAAATTTGGAGGGTGTTAAGTATAGATTGAGTGTATCAGTTCCAGTTTCTGATGAGTTCGACAAGATGAAGAAAGATTGGGAGGAGTTTTATGCTTTTGGAAATCGAGGTTTCACTAATAGTTTGTAAAACTTTGATTGTTATTATTATTATTTAAAAGAAAAAATAATTACTAATTTGGATAATTTATTGTTAGGTTATTCAAGGGGGAGACAAGAGCCGGATACTATAGTAATTAGAGGAGTACCTTCGAGGTGGTTTGCAGAGCCGAGGGTTTCGTCGAAGCCGTCAATGTTGGTTACACATACTATTTTTTCAACATTTGGGAAGATAAGGTGTTTTTTTTTTAAAAAATATATATTTTTTAACCTTCATTTTGCTGTATGTGATTGATTTTGTTTACACTATGACATAACTTAATTGCATATCAACCTTATTGCCGTTTTAACTCATACTCAATAGGAATCTTAATGTTGCTGAGGACGATGATTTAGGTAAGGATGCGGACGAGGATGAGACAGTCATCGTTTCAGGTCTTCATTGTAAGATTGTGGTTCAGTTTGAGAAATACTGGGACTTCTATAATGCTCTTAAGGTTTTATGTGGCCGCTCATTGCAAAAGGTAGGAAGTCTGATTTTTTCGATATCGGAGCATTGCATTATTCTTCTGTGAGTTATATATACCTCCACATTTTATTTAGTTGTTTCATTAGAAAGTTTCTTTCAGTTTTTTCCTTAGAGTCTTTGAATTAAATACCTAGGGTTTTATGTTGTCAGTGGGAGCACGTTGCATTCTCATCTCATTCACCAGTTCCAGACTTGAAGCATGTGAACAGTTGTAAATTAATCAACCACCACAATTGTTCTCCTTTTACTGTTTTACATAGTCAATTGTAACAGCTAAGTATTAGAAAAATGAGGAAGGAATCATGATTGTTCATTTTTGGAACTAATTTTAGTTTCTTTCTGGCATTCATAATACTTGGCACCAATACTGGAGATGGTATAGATCAGATAATGAAAAAGTAACTCTGTTTTTAACTTATAACTTGGATTTTTTATTGCAAGCACGTACAGCTCTTAGATTCTAGGTCTTTCAATTGCATCATCCATGAGTAGAACATAAGACAGTTTGACGTTTGAGCATGCACATCATGAAAATTTGTGTTATAAGTTCAAATTTTTTAATTCTAATTTTTCATGAAAATACTGTATGCCTCATGTGAATTAATCCTCGCCTTGTCTTCAGAATTACTTTTGGTGATCTTCTGGGACATGAGTTGTATGTCTTGTGTTCTTTTAAAGTTTACTGTGAATTTGGATATTTAATACTGTCAGTCAGTATGACATGGCAACGTTCATGAATGCGATTTCTTGCTTGTATAGCCAATCAGCTTGTCCCAAATGGTAGTTTTTTATATGTATCCATGATGTGGCAGGGAGAAGGCCAAATGTCAAAGTAATACATGGTTTGAACATGTGAATTTCTTGTTAATTGTTATTTTATTTTTGTGATGATGATCGCAATGACTTGATAATGAGCAGCAAGGGTCAAAATTGAAGGCTGATTACGAGGTTTTCTGGGACAAGGATGGCTTTTTCCGGAGCTCAAGAAGTCAAGCAACAGATAGGAGTAATAGGACGCCAGCAAAGGCAGCTGGACAAAACAGACGTGAAGATACTAGACATGATATTTCTCAGTTTGATGATACACGCCGGAAGAGGTTCAGGGTGAGAGATTGAATATATTAAATGAAAAAATAACACAATTTGTTGCTCAAACAAGCTTTCTCAGTTCTCAAACATCTTCTGGCACCAATTTATATTTTGTTTATTGGCTGGTGGCTAATATGTTGGTAGACTATAATGTTGCCCCATTTTGTCATTTTTTCTGTGTTTGTAATTTGTGATTGGTCATATAAATTAATCCCTGAAATGAGGAAATGATCCTTTTTTCCAATTGCAGGAATAGGGGATTGTGGTACTCGTTTTGGAAGAATTTTTCTTGTTGGGCTCGGCGGGGGAGTTCTTTCTGGTTCAACAATCAAATACTTGTGTTATCAGTTATGGTCTCGATTATGTATATTGTTTACATTTACGAAATTGGTGCTGTAGTTCTTAACTCTATGTTGTCTTGTACTAGTGGTTCATTGATCGATTATAAACAATTGACACTGCGCCAGCTGCTTCCTTCTTCCCCCTTTTTTGTCGCACGGCTTGTTGTTGGTTTTATTTTTAGCCCTCTTCACGGTATTACAAAACCAGAAATAGATAAATGAAAAGAACACAAAAAGGGATTTAACTCGCAGAATTATAAAGGCTGGCCTCTCAGTCTCTGATCCAATAGACTTGTTTGGGAGGATAATTTGTATACGAGACACTTTGATCCTGTTCAGATTTGATTGGCCCATCTATAAGAGACTGGGCTTGCTAAACTTGAATATCCAATTTTCCTTAACCACGTTAGGCGCGCAAATGACTCGAATAGTAGAGTCGAAAATCAAAGCAGATAAAGATAAGAGCACCTTTTGGCTTGAGGATACATGTACGGGCATCTTTGGTACACTGTTAGAAAAATATTATTCTGAAAAAATGTTTTAAGGTGAGTTGAGTTGAATTAAGTCAAATTAGATTTGAATATGAAAATATGTTTGATAAAATATCTGAAAATTAGATAGCGTGTTGAATAGTTTTTTGGTTCATTTTTTGAAAAAAAAAATTAATACAAAATAGTTGTTTGTTACATCTTTTGAAAATATTGAGATTATTCTTTTAACATTCTATATTTGTTAATTTAGTCAAACAAACACTCCTACAATGAAAGTTTAAAAATGAACTAAAGTACACCAATCACCCAAGAGAACCGTCGGCCACCATCGTCGGATGACGATCGCCAGAATAGCGTATAATCAGTTGAATCTAATCGATCGTATGTTAATATAGTCGATATGGGTTGGTTTTTAAAACATTGTTTTATACCATTAAAAAGGCAGGAAAGATGATAGATCCAAGCCGCAACAAGACCTATTATTATCCATTTATGTTTTACATACAGAACTGATATGTACTTTCCCTGTTGTCTAAGAGCAATTTCAACAAAAAAGAGTTGTCGTTTCAAATGATGGAGAGAACAAGAATGAGAGAAAGTTAGAAGCGTAAGCCAAATAAAGGCAATCAACTATACCGCCGTAAGTAAGTATTGTCATTAAATATTTAAAATTCCCACTGGTCTGATCTGACCCTGATAATTCGGGTCAACCAATTCTACATGCTGATGGTTCACACAGGCAATCCCCCATTACCAGGAAAACACATCTTAGAAGATGGCCATGTCTGCACTGATTGAGAATTTGAAAGTAAAATATCTGGTCCTGTTCTGTTGTGAACATGAAGAGAGTTGAGCAGTAAACCCTAATTAAAATGTTTGGTGATATGATTTTGTGGCGAAATGGGGCCTTTGGCCATTAGGCCTACCTCCTCACATTTTCAACCGTTCTCAATCATGGTACAGATCCATCACTTTCCTCTCGTTTTTCTGGTATAGTGTACGCCACGTGGCCCTATATGAATTTGGTAACCGGAGCGCCAGTACTCTGCCATGTCCGGTTTGATGGTTATTGAACAATATTTTCCTGCCACACACATAACTGTGTAACTCTGACTTTGCCCATATTAATAATTATGGCATCCCTTAAGCTCAGCATGATTTCCTTAAAAAATTATGGGATCATGGAGTTGATATGTACATCTGGATCAAGTGCAGATTCACGAATCATGAACTGAAATTTCCACCATGACTTCCTGACAAAATAAACAGATAAGTTTCGACACAAAGACACACTGTTTTCTTTTCTGGAACCAAAATTTTCTTACAAAAATCACAATGCCAATGCCATTCAAAGTAACTTGTTGATTACATGACAAGGGTTGTTGCTCTACCCTTACTCAACCCAAATAATTATTTACTAATCATAATTTACATTTGTCGACATGCCAAACATTAGATTGAATTTCCAACCTAACCCAACAGGTATTACTTTATATCAATTAACAAAACAAATAAAAAAACAAAGGATCAGATCATCATCTTCACCAGCCTTGTCGATTACCACGTAGTCCTCGGGATTGATCTTTCACAGCCCGAGAGTTATTACCACTCTTTGGAGATTGAACTTTGACAGCCCCACAGTTTTTACTACTCTTAGGAGAAGATAATTCATTACTGACCGTCTTGATCTCACTCATTCCTCTTACATATTTTTTCTTCCTTTCTTGGCTTATTTCATTTGAAGAGTTCTCTCCCTGTAATGTAGGTACCATGTACCATCCAATAGAGGTGCAGAGTATTGCAAATGATCTCCCAAAAAATACTAGAAACAACAAAATCAAGATGATAGCTGCCGGCAAGTAATAAGAGGGTCGCCTCCAATCATTTAACTTTATCTCATTCCATGAAAAGCTCTTCTTTTTAGTGATAATCCTATCATCTGATATGGATCTTGAGAGCTTGCCTTTACCTTTTGATTGATCTACTAGAAACTTATCCACGGTTTTTGATTCATGCTGTACAGACGTCTCTTTGATATCATCGACACTCTTGGTTTTCTCTTTCTTCACCTTTACCACGATTGGAACAAAGTCATCCGTATCTTTATAGACGAAACGAACAAGAGATATATCTTCTGAACCCCTCTGTGAATAAATCTTTTGCTTTTTCTCTTCAAGCTCAGCTAGTAGTGCAGAGAACTTGTCTAACCCACGCGTCGAATATGGGTTCTTGGTACCCTTGTTATGGCTTCTGCTGCAAAAGCTATTAATTTTGCTTGCTCTTCTTGGCGACAAAGTCTCCATCGGAAAATGATTTTAATTAGCTATTTAGCTGGTTATGGGAGGAATGGACTCAGTGAATTTGTAGATGAAATCACAGACGGGGAAGTAGTAGTTATCATATATAAAATGTCTGGAGAAGACCAAATCCACGCGAACTTGTCAAAATAAAGGGTTTGACAATAAAATAAATCATATAATTTATAGAAGCTTCGACGCATTTATATTTCGGTATGTGTGGTCGTTTGACTTCTTGGAGGACAAGCAAGGTCTAAGTTTTTTTTGCCCTTTGGTTGCGTTTGATTCGGGTGATATAAAATTAATCTTGTAATTTTTATTAAATTTTTAAAATTTATTTATTTAATTATCAAGTAATAAAATATTACATAATATTTTATTATAAATAATATTTATTGTTAATAATATTAGGGATAATCAGATTTTTTTACCAAAGAGTGTTAATATAAGATTACCAAAGTAATCTGAATTTTGATCATATTTTGCTTTTAATCTTTTATCATTTCGGACGTATTTGTCCTTATATGTTTACCAAATAACAATTAGCCCAGACCCTCTATATTTGAGAATTTAGCTAAAACATCTCAACCACAAAAAAGTTTAAAAGTTAACAAAATACCCCTAATCACCCAAGACCACCGTTGGCCACTAGTCACCACTGCTGGCTGCCGACGAAAGTTGTCATATCGACACAAGACCGACGAGATCTTGCTGGTAAGGACGTTTTCGGCCATGGATCTGGATTTGTGATCCATGACCGAAAATGATCAGATCTTGTCGTTTCACTGCCAAAGATGTGGCCGTGAAACGCTATAGATCTGGCCATGAAAAGGCCAGATCTTTGGCCATGAAACGGTCATATTCACGGCCAGATCTAGTTGTTTTTTGCCATAGATCAAAGATCCATGGTCAAATTAGGCCTTACTGGCGCACGACTAACTAGCTCCGGCTAGCCATGTGCCATTACGGTAGATGTCAGTGGTGGTGGCTAGTTGCTAGCAGTGGCTTAAGGTGGCTGAGGATGATTTTGCTATAAATTAAAGTTTTATATGGCTGGAGTGTTTTAACAAAATTTTAAATATAGGAGGTTAAAAAAATAACATAATATAATATTATTATTTTAAAAAAAAGATAATTTAGCAATCTATATAACATACCCATTCATTTATCTTCCCAACTAAATATATTATTATAATATACACATCAATTTATTCCAACCAACTAAACATATTTTTTTAAAGATTTCTTGATACTATATTTTTTCAGTAATACAATATTCTCCAGTAATATAATTTTCTCTGAACCAATCGGACTGTAAATTAAATTTTCAATGCTCAAAGAAAACGAGTTCATAGAGCTGAATGAATTATGGTTTCAAAATATTCCTTGGAAAAGCAGATTTGAACAGCTGTATATATTTCTCAAGTATATGCGTCTTCTAGATGACGCAGTCCAGGCCAAATTTGGTTGAACTGTAAGGTTAATTGAATATAATAACACTTAATTAACTAAAATGTGGGTGAGGACATGATAAAAACAATAATCTTATGCTTTGCAGAATCAGATTTTATCTACTGGCTTATCCCATTCCTTGTTTTAAATATTTTTAACAAAAATTAACATCACTATCAAATCCTGCTTTTATTATTNTATTTTTAAAAAATTATATATTAATCTCTTAATCATTGATTGGGTTGATGATGTTAGCGATAATCTTATTTTTAAAAAATTATATATTAATCTCTTAAATTTTAATATATTACAAAAAATCATTTTAAAAAAGTTCAAATTACTCCCTAAAATTTTTATTTATTTCAAAAATACTCCAAAAAATTACCATTTAATCCCTAAACTTTTATCTCCAAAATACTCCTATAAAATTATAAATTAACCTTTATAATTTTAAAATATTACAACAAACCCCCTAAGACCTGAACCGAACTGGAGAAGCTGTCGAGTCCCGATCGGATCGGCCAGTTCGGTCCAGTTTTTAAAACATAGCACATTAGGCGTGCAAATGACTTGAATAATAGAGTCGAAAATCAAAGCAGATAAAGATAAGCGCACCTTTTGGCTTGAGGATACATGTGGGCATGTTTGGTGCACTTTTAAAAAAATATTATTATGAAAAAATGTTTTAAGTTGAGTTGAGTTGAATCAAGTCGAATTAAATTTGAATATGAAAATATGTTTGATTAAATATCTGAAAATTATATGAGAGTTAGATAAAATGTTGTATAGTTTTTTGGTTCATTTTTTGAAAAAAGTTTTTAAGACAATAATTGTTTGTTGCATCTTTTAAAAATATTGAGATTATTTTTTTAACATTCTATATTTGTTAATTTAGTCAAACAAACATTCATACAATAAAAGTTTAAAAATGAACTAAAGTACACCAACCACCCAAGAGAACCGTCAGCCACCATTATCAGATGGCAATCGACAATCACTAGAATAGCGTATAATCGGTTGAATCTAGTCGGTTGTACGCTGATATGGCTGATATGGGTTGGTTTTTAGAACATTGTTTTATCCCATTAAAAAGGCAGGAAAGATGATAGATCCCAGCCGCAACAAGACCTATTATCCATTTATGTTTTACATACAGAACTGATATGTACTTTCCCTGTTGTCTAAGAGCAATTTCAACAAAAAAGAGTTGTCGTTTCAAATGATGGAGAGAACAAGAATTAGTGAAAGTTAGAAGCGTAAGCCAAATAAAGGCAATCAACTATACCGCCGTTAGTATTGTCATTAAACATTTAAAATTCCTACTGGTCTGATCTGACCCTCATAATTCGGGTCAACCAATTCTACATGCTGATGGTTCACACGGGCAATCCCCCATTACCAGGAAAACACATCTTAGAAGATGGTCATGTATGCATTGATTGAGAATTTGAAAGTAAAATATCTGGTCCTGTTCTGTTGTGAACATGAAGAGAGTTGAGCAGTAAACCCTAATTAAAATGTTTGGTGATATGATTTTGTGGCGAAATGGGGCCTTTGGCCATTAGGCCTACCTCCTCACATTTTCAACCGTTCTCAATCATGGTACAGATCCATCACTTTCCTCTCGTTTTTCTGGTATAGTGTACGCCACGTGGCCCTATATGAATTTGGTAACCGGAGCGCCAGTACTCTGCCATGTCCGGTTTGATGGTTATTGAACAATATTTTCCTGCCACACACATAACTGTGTAACTCTGACTTTGCCCATATTAATAATTATGGCATCCCTTAAGCTCAGCATGATTTCCTTAAAAAATTATGGGATCATGGAGTTGATATGTACATCTGGATCAAGTGCAGATTCACGAATCATGAACTGAAATTTCCACCATGACTTCCTGACAAAATAAACAGATAAGTTTCGACACAAAGACACACTGTTTTCTTTTCTGGAACCAAAATTTTCTTACAAAAATCACAATGCCAATGCCATTCAAAGTAACTTGTTGATTACATGACAAGGGTTGTTGCTCTACCCTTACTCAACCCAAATAATTATTTACTAATCATAATTTACATTTCTCGACATGTCAAACATTAGATTGAATTTCCAACCTAACCCAACAGGTATTACTTTATATCAATTAACAAAACAAATAAAAAAACAAAGGATCAGATCATCATCTTCACCAGCTTTTTCGATTACCACGTAGTCCTCGGGATTGATCTTTCACAGCCCGAGAGTTATTACCACTCTTTGGAGATTGAACTTTGACAGCCCCACAGTTATTACTACTCTTAGGAGAAGATAATTCATTACTGACCGTCTTGATCTCACTCATTCCTCTTACATATTTTTTCTTCCTTTCTTGGCTTATTTCATTTGAAGAGTTCTCTCCCTGTAATGTAGGTACCATGTACCATCCAATAGAAGTGCAGAGTATTGCAAATGATCTCCCAAAAAATACTAGAAACAACAAAATCAAGATGATAGCTGCCGGCAAGTAATAAGAGGGTCGCCTCCAATCATTTAACTTTATCTCATTCCATGAAAAGCTCTTCTTTTTAGTGATAATCCTATCATCTGATATGGATCTTGAGAGCTTGCCTTTACCTTTTGATTGATCTACTAGAAACTTATCCACGGTTTTTGATTCATGCTGTACAGACGTCTCTTTGATATCATCGACACTCTTGGTTTTCTCTTTCTTCACCTTTACCACGATTGGAACAAAGTCATCCGTATCTTTATAGACGAAACGAACAAGAGATATATCTTCTGAACCCCTCTGTGAATAAATCTTTTGCTTTTTCTCTTCAAGCTCAGCTAGTAGTGCAGAGAACTTGTCTAACCCACGCGTCGAATATGGGTTTTTGGTACCCTTGTTATGGCTTCTGCTGCAAAAGCTATTAATTTTGCTTGCTCTTCTTGGCGACAAAGTCTCCATCGGAAAATGATTTTAATTAGCTATTTAGCTGGTTATGGGAGGAATGGACTCGGTGAATTTGTAGATTAAATCACAGACGGGGAAGTAGTAGTTATCATATATAAAATGTCTGGAGAAGACCAAATCCACGCGAACTTGTCAAAATAAAGGGTTTGACAATAAAATAAATCACATATAATTTATAGAAGCTTCGACGCATTTATATTTCTGTATGTGTGGTCGTTTGACTTCTTGGACGACAAGCAAGGTCAAGTTTTTTTCCCTTAGGTTGCGTTTGATTCCGGTGCTATAAGATTAATATGTAATCTTTATTTAATTTTGAAAATTCTTTTATTCTATTATCAAGTAATAAAATATATTATAAATAATATTTACCGCTAATAATATTAGGAGTAATCAAATTTCTTTATTAAAGAGTATTAATATAAGATTATCAAGGTAATCTTAATTTTGATCATATTTTACCTTTAATCTTTTATTATTTCAGATACATTTACCCTTATATGTTTACTAAATAACAATTACACAGACCCCTTTATATTTGAGAATTTAGCTAAAACATCTCAACCACAAAAAAGTTCAAAAGTTAACAAAATATCTCAACCATTCAAGACCACCGTCGACTGCTAGTCACCACTGCTGGCCATCGGCGAAAGTCATCATATTGTCAAAAGACCGACGGGATTTTGCCGGTAAGGATGTTTCTGACCATGGATTTGTGATCCATGGCTGAAAACGACTAGATCTTGTCATTTCAAGGGCAAAGATGTGGCCGTAAAAAGCCTTTTTGGTCATGAAACGGCCATATTCACGGCCAGATCTAGTTGTTTTTTGCCATAGATCAAAGATCCATGGTCGGATTAGGCCTTACTGGCGCACGACTCGCTAGATCTAGCCAGTCGTATGCCATTAGGACAACTGTCAGCGATGGTGGCTAGTTGCTAGTAGTGGCTTGGGGTAGGTGGGAGAGATTTTGCTATAAATTAAAGTTTTATATAACTGAGGTGTTTTAGCAAAATTTTAAATATAGGGGGTTAAAAAGTTATTTTAAAAAATAATAAAATAAAATAATGTTATTATTTAAAAAGAAGGGCAATTTTGTAATCTATATAACATACTTATTTATTTATCTTCTCAACCAAACATATTATTATAACATACCCATTAAGTCATTTCAACCAACCAAACACATTTTTCTAAGGATTGTCTGATAATCTATCTTTCCAGTAATACAATATTCTCCAGTAATATAACATTCTCTGAACCAAATGGATTGTAAATTAAATTTTCCGTGCTCAAAGAAAACGAGTTCATAGAGCTGAATGAATTATGGTTTCAAAATACAATAATATTATACTTACAAAGAAATCTTATAAAGTTTTTCATACAAAATGAGGTGACAAAAAATGAATGGAAGAGTAAAATAAAAAGACAAACTCATTAAATTCATTCTTCTATTCGTTTTTTATCACATTACTTTGTATGGAGATCTTTCTCAAATTTGTTAGTAAGTGTAGTATTAGTATTACTCTTCCAAATATTCCCTGGAAAAGCAGATTTGAACAGCTGTATATATTTCTCAAGTATATGCGTCTTCTAGATGACGCAGTCCAGGCCAAGTTTGGTTGAACTGTAAGGTTAATTGAATATAATAACACTTAATTAACTAAAATGTGGGTGAGGACATGATAAAAACAATAATCTTATGCTTTGCAGATTCAGCTTTTATCTACTGGCTTATCCCATTCCTTGTTTTAAATATTTTTAACAAAAATTAACATCACTATCAAATCCTGCTTTTATTATTATTATTTTTTTAATTTAAAAATGATGTAAATATATTAAATGTTAATAAGATGTTAAACAACATCTATTTAAATTTTTAATGCAGGGTTGAATATAAGTTTCTAGAAGAGTAAAGGACATGATCCCACCCAAGGTTTCGTGAAATAGCAAGTTCTCACCCCCGTTTTCATAAATTTCAGATTTCTGTCTTTATATGTTACTAATGCATACTGATTTTACATATCCAAAGTAATTAATAATAATAATTAATTTAGTCATAACCTTAACCTTATCTAATCATCAATAACTATCAATATCACAGGACATAAAATATGTTTTTCATGAAAATTTCTGGTATTGATAAAAAGTTGAAACAAAGATTGCGTGGAGGCTGTGAACAATTTAAAGAATATGTTTGTGAAAGCAAAACTTGAGATTCTAAAATGGGCAATGGTGTAATGACTTATGAGGTCAATGTTTTTACATGAGAAACTTCCTTTTGTTTTTATCCAAATAAAATACCCAATCAAATATTCAAATCACTAATCATTAACAAAATAGAACAAATAGTAATAGTCACTAACATAGCAAGCTTAACTTAATTAACTCAACCCACCCTTATTTATTACTTCATTTTCCTCGAACGAGTCAAGAAAGACAACTAGGCAAAACCAGATGATACTCAAATAAACGTGAAGCTCACATTATATTAATTAATGAATGATACAGCTGACTTCATTAAAATCTGGGTGCTTGGAATGGGTATGATTACAATTAAAAGGGAGAACGATATTTTCCCACCCAAGCTTTGGCGAAACGACATTTTTTCACCTATCAAGTTTTAAAATGACACTTTCTCACCCTTCATTAGGTTTTATTATGTTTTCCTTTAATATTTTACTGAAAAAACAAAAATACCCCTAAATATTTTACTCTATAAATTTTTTATTATTTTTTAATTAGCCAATAAGTTAAATATTAAAAAAGAAAAAAAGAAAAAATAATTAATCCCACCTAAAAAGTTAGGAATAATATTATAAAATTGTTTAAAGTTAAATAATCTTAATATTTAGTTATAATGCCATCAATATCTCATCACTATTATTTATAATGTTTTTCATTTTTACTTATTAATATAAAAAATTAATATTCTTAATTAATTAAATAAACAAAGAAAAAAATATATCTTTATACTTAAACTAATAAATAATCGAATAAAAACTTTTAATTAACTAAGTTTTAATTTATAATAAACTAATTAAGAAATAAAATATTTAAAGGTATTTTCATCTTTTTAATCAAATATTAACAAAAAATACTAACAGAATCTAATAAATAGTGAGGAAGTGTCATTTTAAGACTTGACGGTTAGAAAAAAGTGGTTTCATCAAACCTTGGGTGGGAAAATGTTGCTCTCCCTGATTATAATTGGTCCTAAACGTTTTCCCATTCCCATGTGAATATTATTAAATCAAATCAAACCAATAGATTGACTTTTATCTCCCTATGCAGATTTCCCATGACATAAATGTCGTTACATTGATTTATTTATAATTCTCTAGAAGTTGTTTATGTTTATCTAACTTTCGTACGATAGTGCCCCAGCTGACTGAACCTTCAAAACCAACAAATCTATCCAAATAATTACTAATTTTTCAAATGTACAATATACCCAACTAGGTTATAAAGCAATAGATTAACCTGGTATCATTTATTTGAGTAATAACATATAGAGGACTTCAATCTTCGTTAATGTAATCAAATTTAAACCATTATCTAAGGTCCAGTTGTAGTTTGGGAGATGGACATGATCACATGACGATGATAAGTTAAGAACCTTTCATAAACTTAGGTGTGTTACTGTGTTTGGGATGTCAATGAATTGAAACCTCAACATCCCAAGTCGGATCTTGTTATAGCAAGTCCTGTAGTCTGCGGACCTTGAAGAGGCTGAAGCAGTGGTCGGTGGTCTATCAGGTGAGGGGGCTATGGTTTGAGATCCATAGGATAACGGGCCTTCACTACTGCAGGTCTATAAATTGGGCCTGGTGTCGGTAATCTTCAAGATTTTCTTTTACTTTTGCTGATACAAAATCATAAATACACACATTTTCAAGATTTAACATGTAGGACTGTTTAACTTGCTCTTGCTAACCAACAAAAGTTAATAGTTGATACAACTTTACAACTCCTACGAAGAGCAGGTTACAATCAGAAGCCCAACTTTAAAGCTCCTGCAATAAGTAACATCAGAACTCAGAAGTCTCTTAAGAAGGTGAATTCACACTAAATCACAAACAGGCAAAATGATTATTAGAAAATACCATTCTTCAGCGAAATTGAGTTCATGACTCCTTAGAATCTAAGTTGTCATCATCCTTAATGTACTTCTCCTGCACAGCAGCAGCTGTGGATTCCTTTGTTAAGCAAAACGATAATAATTATGATTACAAGTCACTCAACTTAATAATTACATTACAAATGGAAAGTAAAATTGACAAAATTCACTCTCCTAATGTCTGCAAATGACTTGCTACATGAATCACATTCAGAGGTTCGACCAGACTCTAGCTAATCCCAGCCTGCGGAATATTCGAGTTCTTTTGTAGCATTTGGTTGAAGGAGGGATAAAAAATACAGTGCACTCTCCTATTGCTTTGTGAATAAAAGTGTAGATGCAAGATGAAGGTGCAGTTGTTTGAATGATTTAGTGACAGCAACATCACCCCGACACACAAAAAATTGGAGAAACAAAACATGGATTAAGTTTTTCCTAACCAGCAGCAAATGATTTTCATAAAATTAAATTGACAGAATATTCATGAATCCCAAACTTCATATGTACAGAGCACCAGGATGAGGAAACATAGAATTATTAGAGAAAAGGATATTTGTAATACTCCCAATCAACATCACGAATTGCAATCTTGCTAAATTCAACTGCACTAGCATCTATGCCAGCAAAGATATACCCATTGCTCTTGTCTATCTGCTTCACGAGATTCCCTACACTCTCTTTATCCTGAAGACAAGCAGCTGATTGAGAATTACTACGAAAACAAGTCAAACAACAATTCAAACAAAGTGGAGGAGGAGGTCATAGTGAAACTAGTTACCTGAATATCTAAGGTTGTAAAATTGACCAAACTATAATCTTCTATTACATCACACAGCTCCTTTGTGAGCTTTCTGCAAGAGGAATTACGAAAAGTTTACCTATGGTAGGTATTTAAACAATCTAATTATCACACATCTCTCAATGTGATGGGAGAATACCAGTCTGATTCTTTGAGGCTGAGGGAGAGTCAAGTATAAACATAATATTCTATGTCAGCCATAAAGCAACATGATAACCTAAATTCATTACAAAATTTTAACAATCTAATATAAAATTAAATGATGATTACAAGACTAGATGTCAAAAAGCTGTCCATTGCAATTGTTGGTTGCATCACTACCACAAGTCATATCTGTATATTATTGTATGTTCACTAGAATTCTATGAAGAGTATGTCTAAATTTATAACACTGTTGTCCAGGGAAACAATAGAAATTTGAAGAATTAACAGTCACATAACTCAATATTGCCTGTACGACAATACTGCAAGCACCACTTAAATTGATTTGTGTCATTAATCCACTATAAATCAAACCTGTACTTAGCAGAACGAGGGTCTTGATCAAGATGGTATTGTAGATATGATAAATCTTGCACATCCGTATAGAAATCAAGATTAAAAGCTGCAAGAAGTCCATAAACAATGATTAGCAAGAGAAAGTAGCACAAGGCACTTGTGATATTATTTGATAAATTATGCTAGACATAAAATGGGGAAAGTTAGGGCTATAATCACACCTAGTTTTCCATAGTTCTCAATTAGATCAATCTTAGACAACACATTGATATGAGGGAGTTCCATATGTAGCATGGTAGATAGCGACAAAAGCAATGCACTAACATACTTCCCAGGGTCACTGCAAAGATGGGCATCAACTAGATGCACTGCAGTCAACTGCAAGAAATGAGGAACAGATTGAGATTTGTATAATTACAATATCTAAAGAACAAAACTGAATTCACCTCAAACTTTCAAAGTTCCTGTAAAGATAAGGACAAAACATACCCTGAGGTCCAATTTCTTTATGAGTCTCATTATAACACTTTTGGCACTGGAATGAAGGAAAAATAGTTCAACTTGACCAGGAAAATCAAAGAGAAAATAGTGATCTGCAAAATACCTAAATCATTAAAAACATTTAACTTTAACAATTTTACATACTACTAAGCAAAACCATGCACGATAAGATAGTTCAGTTATCTAGCCAAAGAAAGAGAATGAGAGAGATCTTAACATCCAACAATCAAGTAGAAAGCAGAATATTAAACATCTAATAATTTACCGAATGCCCAGATAAGTATGTTACATGATCTATGCTCCAAAAAAGAGGATGTCTAGGTTTAACATGTTACATATATATGCTGGTGCAAGAGTGTCCAAAAGGCCAAGAAAGCCGAAGTTGACGGCAATGGTATAATGAATGGTAATTTATGCTGAATTACAAAAATTCATTTACAAAGAGTATATCTAGGAATGTATGATTATGATCATCTATAAAGCATAAAATTTTGAAGCAAACAGAGCAAGACTTGATAAGCTTACCTTTTAGAAGAGGTTCTAATTTAGATTGCAACCAGTCAATATTCTTCTCTAAATAGTCCATACAGTACACAAGACCTAGTTGGGAACAACATATACTTTAGAAATTGCAAGACAAGCATATTAATACAAGGACATAAAATAAAAACATGACTGCCGCAAAGATAATAATAATAATAATTAAAAAAAAAAAAAAAAACATTTAGAATCTTTCAAAACTCTCTTATAATTTACAAGTAGTTCTCCAAACTCTTTAAAAGCAGAACATGAAAAGCCAAATATCAAAAAACTCAAGAGTTCAATAAAACCTTTAAATAAAAAATCAATTTTAGCAAGAAACAAGAATAAAGGGAATGCTCACCTCCATTGGGACCAAGTGAGTGCTCCATCATTACATCACTTAGTTTTATGAGATCCTCAATATTCACAGCACACTCATAACTATATTCAAGTCAAGGATATTTAACACTCCTCAAAGCATAGTACAAGCAAACACAGCATTTGCATACAAATTTAGTGAAAAGGATACGGCAACGCATCATTAGCAGGATCCAAATTAATAACAGCAACCTTCCTGCACAAAATCAATTAAATTACACTCTAGCAACAACAAATTGGCATGAACATAGCGATTTTAAGCCATTTATACTAATTAGATGTAAGCTTCAATAAAATCATAGACTTTACTACCAAAGTAATAAAATTATATCACGTGCGTTAATAAAAAAAAAAAAAAAAAAAAAAAAGAAACTGAACTGAGTTTCATGAAAAGAAAATAAGAAAAAGGTTACCTGCCAATAAGGCTGAGAAACTGAGACATGCCATTACAATAGGTGGTTTTTCCTGAACCAGGTGGACCAATCACCACTTGCCCGAACACCATTCTCTCGAGTGCTTCGGCGGAAAATTTTATTTTCTTCTCCTGTTTCGCCAGGAAGCTGAGTTTTGACAAGAAGAGAAACGAACCGAAACTGGGTTCAGATACTTTGAGGTTGAATAGTTCAGTTTAATTGAAGAAACAAAAACAACTTTCGAGATTGAATAGTTGGGTTTAATTGAAAAAAAGAAAATTTTAAAAAATAAAATCGAAACTGGTTTAGAAACTTCGAGATGGAATGGTAGGGTTTAGTTGAAAAAACCCAAAAAATAAAAAGGGGCATTCCGAGAATCGAACTCGGGACCTCTCGCACCCAAAGCGAGAATCATACCACTAGACCAAATGCCCACTTGTTGTTAGTGACTCATTTTAAATTAAATATAATACTTAAAAATGAAGTACTATTTTACAATTGTTCTGCACACTGCAAATTGATAGGGTAAATCTCGAAAAGAGTGAAGGCAGTGGTAAGTGGAAAAACAGGGGAGAAGGGTGATGGTTTTAGGTGAGTGGTCCATATGCATATGATATGTGTTTGGCACATGGTTCAAGATTGGGTGTATAATTGCAGAGTGTGTGTGCTTAACTGGAATGGGATGATGGGAATAATTGTTAAAGTAACATGAATATCATCATCATCATCATTCATCTACTTCTACATCATCTGGCTTCCACTTTTACATCTAAGACTACGAGTTTGGGCCCTTCTAGCTTCACAGAGTTATACCTGGCTTCTACTCTAAGAAATTGGACATGAAAACAGAGGCTGATATTCAATACCTATTTTTTTTACATCTGCCATGCATAGTAGAATGAGATGATGTAACCGTATATGTATAATGTATTTTTGATATCCAACATCATTACATGGTTAATTTAATCATCAGCTGAAATTATTGGTCAAGGTTGGATAGATAGTAATTATACATACCACGAACCTTCTCAATGGTTACAATTACAAATCGGGAATAAAAAATCTAGTTATTTTATTGCATAGTGGACTGCTGGATCCAGAAGTTGATAAAAACAAACTAGTTTAAATTGAATATTCTTTGTCTTTTTCACTGCCTCCTAAAAGAAACACCCACAAAAACACTTCCGAATAACTTAAATAATGCTTCATTGATTAGAGACATCATTTATATATGGTCAGTCATTACCAATGAATTCATCTTCATTGTTCATAGTGATCATAAGTCATCCAAGAAGAGTCATATAAATTAAAACATATTAAGGTCAGAAATTCACTTGAAATAACAATCCAGGATTAGTGAAAATCAGATTAGTGAAAGATACTAATCTTCATGGTCCCCGTTACCTTACAACTATCTCATGGTCCATATTTGTAGACAGGGAAGATATTTTTTTTGTTGATTTGTATGTTAGTGGAGATGGAGGCCAGCTACATAATTTAGTCCTTGATTGACTACTTTTATTAGTTCACATTAGCTTAACTAAAAATAATTTAACTCATGATCAAGTGATTCTATTTCTATCAAACTCAATTCTATTATCTATCTACTATACTAACCAATATTCAAGTTTACTGTTACTTTGTCCATTTATGTTAAACAAATATGTGGGAGATAAAGGTTGTTAGGTGCTTCAAAATTGAACAAAATGATTGCCAAACTTTAATCATCTTTAACTCAGCTTTTGGTTTCCGCAATTCTCTGCAGCCCACATTGCTCTATCTTCATTTTCTTTATCTCCTCTTGTTTTCTTCTTGCTATGAGTCCCTGCAAAAAGTACAACTAGGGAGATTGTATAGGCTATACTGGTGAGGTGGGAATTGAAAGACATGGCATCATTTGCAGGAACAACCCAAAAATGCATGGCTTGTGACAAGACTGTGTATTTGGTTGATAAATTAACAGCTGACAATCGTGTCTACCATAAAGCTTGTTTCAGATGCCATCACTGCAAAGGAACCCTCAAGGTTTGTGTACAGATAGCTTTTCTTCTCGTTGGTAATGGAGTTTGCTTACGTCCACTAATGCAATATTCTATATTGCTTCTTCAGTGTTTGTTTGTTTGTTTTTTTTTTTTTTCATTGTATTATTGTGTTTCTAGCTACAAAATGTGGTTCCTTCAGGTTTTTATTCATTCACCGACAATAGTCTGGCAAATTGTGTGTGAAGTTGTTGAACATATTTTCATAATCGCTTTCACATTCAAATTCAAACTGCACAATAGCTGATCTGATTACCATTTGTTCATCTTATTTACAATACAATATTCCTGGAATATGCACCTGGAGTATGATGCTATAAAACTTTAGATCTACCCAATAAGATCAAATCATAATCACTGATGAAGTCGATGAATACTAAATTTTACATATCTAAAGTAGCAGCAGTTGTTCTGGCTGTTCCTCTTTGGCTGATACATATGTTCCGAGGGTTGTTTCCTAGTTCAGTGAGATATAGTCTTTTCTTAATCTGAGACTCTGTATATGAATTGATATAGTTTGTGTACAATCGGCTACATCCCTACTGACAGAGAGATTTATTTGCAGCTTGGCAACTACAATTCCTTTGAGGGTGTCCTTTATTGCAGGCCACACTTTGATCAACTGTTTAAGAGAACAGGCAGTCTTGACAAAAGCTTTGAAGGTATCAATAATCAACATTACAAATTCAATAAAACCTAACACATCTTATTAAATTACTCGCTGACTGATAATTGTCTTATTTCTCTTCCCAGGGACACCAAAGATTGTAAAACAAGAGAAACCTGTTGATGGCGAGGTAATTCGCTTGGATTATAGATGCGTTTTATGAATCATAAAAGTACTTCCAATACCGTCTTTGATAATGACTATGAGATGCTTTTGACAGAGACCTAATGCGGCTAAAGTCTCAAGTATGTTTGCTGGAACCAGGGATAAATGTTTCGGCTGTAAGAATACTGTTTATCCAACTGAGAAGGTAACAATTTTAGTTATTCGAAACAAGCATAAGCACACATACTGGGCTCTAATTTTAACATTTATAGGATTCCCATATAAATCATCAACGTTAATTATGGTTTTTCTCTGCTAAAAGGTGACGGTCAATGGAACTCCTTATCACAAGAGTTGTTTCAAATGCACTCATGGAGGTTGTGTAATTAGCCCGTCCAACTACATTGCTCACGAAGGCCGATTGTATTGCAAACACCACCACATTCAGCTCATCAAGGAAAAAGGTAATCTAAGCCAGCTTGAGGGTGAGCATGAAAAGGATTCCGTGAACGAGAAAGTCAATGGGAAAGAAGTTGCTCTTGAATCATAATCTGCTTCAATGTTTCTGTTCTTTCGCTTTGTCATCCGATGTTCTTCTGCCCTTCATGTTGCCGTGACCATCATTGCTTTCCCTGCAGTCCAGATGGCTTTGTGCTAAGACGTGAAATTTTTGGTATTTTAGTTGAATTCGTGTGGGGTTTTGTTTGGTATGTTTAAATACTTTGGTGCAATTGTGGATGCTAAATTGAGAAACCAAGAACATTTTGATTCTCAATCTATGCTGTGGTGAGACTTCATGATGTAATTTGTGAATTCTTATTGCTTCAGATTTTTTGTGAGATTATTGGCTTTGAAGGACGATTGAGAATTGGTGATGCAACACTCTAATGGCTGCAGATCCTATTTCCTTTTAACTTATGATACTAGGGAACACATGCAACTAAATAATTGCAAATCTGCATTTTAACTTGTTAGCAACTAACAGAAAAGCAAATCTTTCCCGAAAGGAAAAAGTAATAGTTCTTTAGAATGAGGAACTTTCTTTATAAAAGACCCAACTATGTCTATCTCAGAGGCTTTATAATGAACAACTTTCCTTATATGACCAAACTATATCCATCTCGGAGGCTTTATGTTAGTCCCTACTCCCTACCACCAACTGCAACCTCCTCAATTAAAAGAATGATTTGCACACTGCAGATCACGCTATCAAAATTGCTGAAATCAACTAAGATTAATAAATAACAGGTTTAGAACCTACAGAGTAGTTCACAGATGACACCAACACCCAAAAAAGGCTATGGCAAAAGATGCCCGTAAGCATGCAGTAAAAAAGAAGTCAATTATGTAAATTATCCCACTTTAGGCTTCCAGCAGATAATCCATAACATGGAAGCAATCATCAACATTAACTGCAGATTATATAGGCATACTCTGTCAACTACAAAATTTGCAATTTTTATGATTAACTTTCAGAAGAAAAGGAAATGAAAAAAGAGAGAAAAAGAGAGACTGCATACTTATGTTGAACTGGATATTTAAGTCCGTCAAACAGGTTCCAGCAAGGATGGCTTACTAACTAATCATTCTGTATTAACATTGTTCCTAATACTTGTTCGAAAGAATGGGAACACATTCATGCAAACGGGATACTACCACATAGGAAATAAACAAAAAAAGGTTTCTATAATAAACATTAATTCATTTATCCCTGGAACAAAGTATGGTACACAATACAGTCCACAAATTACATCCAGAAACGATTCTATTTTGTACACAGAATAACCTAAAACATGAAAATCAATCACATTAAACCTCCACCGTGTCAAGAAGACAACCATCAAGAACCATATGTTTGAGGTCTATGATAAAATTGTCCCAGAAAAACCCAAACCCAAATGTCCCATTCCGGTAATGCCAAATCCTTCCTTCTCCTTGTCGAGGATTTGCAAAAGTCCCTGCTGAATCTCGAATGACTAGATCATAACTTGAGTTGATGTGCATTATATGAGAGACCATGGTTGAGGGACATTGGCAATGTGTGTGATTTGCCACTGTTAGTGAATGATGGTGTATGCGACTATCATAAATATATTCTTCCTCAGGAGAAAGTGGAGACTCAATGAATGTAGTGTTTGATGTCCAGAACACTGGGGCAGCAGAGCCAGAGGACAAATCGCCAACCCTTCGGCAGATGATACCCCCAGTATCATATGCCACAAGATAAAAATCTAAGCTAATGTCATCATATATTCCCTGCAATATGAAGCCCAAGAGAGACATCAGACAAGCTGAAATGAAGAATCCCCCCAAGCCAGCCATCTTCGAACAAACTATGAACAATAAGAAGTAACAGTAAAGAAAGTAAAACAAGCAGTTATGCTAACAAGAGCCAATGTGGAACTTCAAATTGACAATCCAAACATGATTTCAACCCTGGTTCGACCGAGTGGGACAGTGAAGAAGATTGAAAAAAAGGAAGAGAAAACATCCTTTCTTCTAAAGGGGACTATAAAGTTTCCACAACATAAAATTGTAAAACAAAATAAAGAGCTTGCCGAAGCACCATTTAGTCTCCTTTACGAACAATTTACATAAGCTAATTTGATAAGAAATGTTGTCCACCATAACTTGAATTTTCCATAATTGACTAGAGATACAAGCATTACTTCAGAAATAAAACAATGATTGACAAATATATGCACATGAATAAATAAAAATGGTTCATTAAGGCCATCTTCCCTTAACAAATAAACTGGACTAAGGTGGGTGCCAGACTGCCAGTAGATAAAATTGCAAATAAACTTTTCAAAAAGCCAACAATATTATACAATTAGTACCAGTAATGATTTTCAAGTCAAGGAAATAGTCTTTTACATTTATCTGCAATATCATTAAGTAATTAATAGATATAAAGTATAAACAGAAACAAGTATAAATAATTTGATTAACAAATAAATGTACAAAGACAATAGGAAAGGTATTCACAACACCTTCCATAATCCCTGCAAAGGCCGAGATGGCGTGGGCGAACAATCCATAATCTTTACAAAATGCTCGGGCTCCCATCGTCTCTTCCCCAGTCTCTCCTTCTCTTTCCTCCTCTGTCTCCTCCACGCTCTATCCCCAACTGGAGATATCCTATTCGCGAATTGCATATACATTTCTGTTACCAAACATTCCCCAGAACTGCCATCGCTATCGTCTCCTCTAGAATTCAAATCCATCGAGCTTGGACTCCTGCCAAACACGGACTTTCCAAGTTCTCGATAATAATTAGCATAGTTTTCCTCAACCAGAACATGAAAACTCCCCATAAAATTAACGTTAACTGATACCAAATCCTCAATAAACCCCAACTGACAACATTTTACAAAATCATCCCATAATTTAATTTCCCCATTAAGCTGGAGAAAGTTTACGATTTCGCCATCGGAACTCAAACTCATCCACAAAAACGGAGACTTTGAGACATTGTAAGTACCGTTTCGCGAGGGAGACACCCTAGAGCCAGAGAGATATGAGGGGCCCCACTCGAAGAAAATCAACAGCGGGGATGAATCATTGACCATGGGTTGACCACTTCTGCGCCAGAAACCGATCAGATTCTCCCATTCATTGAGAGTTTTGTAAAGGAGCCTGTAGGAGATCTTGCCATCTCCCCATTTTTTGATTTGGGTTTTTGAGCCCCATCTTCTCTCGCAAATGGTGTACCAGAGCTTGCCGTCGCTGTTACACAGCGAAACGAACCGTTTTGATGTGCAGGCGAAGTTCGCGATTTCTCTTGGGGAAAGGAACGATAAAATGAATAGCTGGATATCTTCAGGGAAATCGCAGAATGAAAATAAATTCATTTCATCCATCCTTAGTAAAATTCGATGAAAATTTCTCGGCAGAATTTTGTGTTTCAGGGAAAATTTTGGTGGCAACGAGAGATAAAAGAGTTGTGTCCCTGTGGGATTTGGTAGATTCTTGGAGAAAAGGGAATGATTCCTTTCGGTGACTGTAGAAAGATTAAAGTTCAAATTGGGGAAGTAACTCTGTCTTTCTGTAACGGGGTAAAAATGTAATTTTGTTTCTGGATCCCCTACAGAGAGTGTAGGAATGAAATTGGTGCAGAGTGTCTGGATCAGAGTCTGTTTGTATCCAGTAAAATGATTAACCACTGATGTGCTTACATCTGGCGGACAACATGAATGAGTCAATTTTTTAATATATGCATTTTAGTAAATCAATTACGTGTGATGCATATGGGAATGTATCCTCCACGGCTTCTCATCTCTTTGCTTGAGCAATACGGTTTTGAATCATTTGTTATTAAAAGAGGTTGGGAAACATATTAAATTACATCTCTAGTCTCTCTACTGAAATGAAAACCACAAAAAAATATGCAACATGTCTTCCTCTTCGCAACCACACACATAATGATGACACTTTCATTTATTTATCACTGGTAGATGATCTGGTTCGTCGAAAATCCTTGATGTCACCCTCAACAGATGCCGAGGCTCTATCAGCTGTCCGATCCCTTGAATCACGACGCTTAGACCTTCCAGCATCCACCCTATCACCACCGTTAAATATTTGACCCAATCGTCCCTTGACCGACTCAGGAGTAACGTACGATTTGGTTTGTAACACGGATGAATACGAATTCCAGAACTCAGTGTAAGCAGGAACAACAAATTTCAGAGTCGCTGCTCTGATTTGCTCTCTCAAATCAAAATCAGGAATATTATAAGACTCAATGTGCCTTTGTGAAATCTCATCAAAACTCTTCATAAAAGCTTCCATTTTACCTCTTATCAGAACTCCAACATTGGCTGTGATCTCGTTGCTCTGCATTTTCAATTCTTCTTCGTCCAACAACCTAACAAGAGGTCCCCAAGCTTGCCTTTGATACAAGTAAGCTGATTCCTCTGCCACAATCTTGTATTTCTTTTTCATGTATTGTTCTCCCAATAGTTTTCCTAGTTCTGTGTTTCTAGTTCTCATATAAATGTACCAGTAAGTGTTCATGGCAAAAACGTGGGGCAGAACTTTGTCCTTATAATTTGACCGTTTTGATTCGACGTTTCTTTGGAGAGCTTCCATCACATTGAAAATTGCATCCTTGAGTAAATTCTCATCAGTTTCGGGTTTAGACAAAATCCCAGCTTTCCAAATTTGTTCTGTTCGAAGAACTTTGGCCATAGGTACACTGTGAGTCTCGGTTGCAAGGTACTTGAGATAATTAATGGCATATCTTACAAGTTTTGGAACTGAGCCATCTTGTGGTGGAGGAAGACCATCTGCATTCCCTTCAATTTTGAGACCGAACTCCCAAAACACTTTGCATGAAGCGTGGACGAGTAGCTTTTCTAGTTCTCTAAATCTAGTACAAATCCCACTTCCTGCTTCCCCTTCAAAAATCTCTGAGAACTGGAGTTTAAGTTTTTCTAAGGAGTCGAACATATCCAAGAGCTTGAACAACTTCTGTGGCTCTTTGCTACTCCTTGCAACGCCTTCTCCAAATCGAAAAAAGACTGCCATGATTTTGTCAGCAATCTTGACGAAGCATTCTGGCCAAATAACTCCTTCCAAGATTCCTCCCAAAACTTGGATGCAAAGCTTCTTTTCTGATACAAAAACAGTTTTAACTGCAAGCTCAAAATGTTGAATCCACAGGGTTACTGCTGTCTCCAAGCTCTCCCACTCCATTTCATCAATTTCTTCAGAAGTGTATGTCCGCAAATAATCAGGGTTTAAGCGCATTAATGCTTTCGCTGCTCTTCTGTATCTCGCCTGTTAAACATATTTACATCACCAAATTAGCATCTAAATGTCAGCCCGGCTAATCAAATTTACCCTGTTCAATTAACCTTTTAATCTTAAATTCTTTTAATGATCCCGCCGCCAGAGGTGTCTAGCTAGCTATTATCTTTGTGAAAAATTAAAAAAGAAAATCTTTTTCTTTCGTTCAGAATTGTTTTCTAATTGATCTTCATATTTGAAAAATTGAACATACCATCGTCTGATTCTCGAGTAATACATCTCGAAAAATCATATCTTATGTGGCCAATGGAACGGCTAATTCTTAACCAAAATAAGTGGGCTACATCTATTAAATTTTAACAAATTATTTCTTCTGACTAATTTACTGCCTTTTGTTGAAATGGCAAAGATATAAGAGTAAAAATATTACTTGAAAAAAAAATACACCCAAAAAAGTTTGTTATATACTTTTGGTTTGCATTTGAAAAGAAAATTTGCTTCAAGCAATAATTTGCATATTTACCTTGACAAAGATGTCGATACATATATCCAAGCAATCATTGGAAGCCAAGGTTTCTGAAATTCGCCTAAGAACTTCGACCTCCATTTCTGTGGCCAGATCAGAACCCACCATCTCTGCTTCTTTATCTTCATAGGCCTCGCCTATACTTTGATGCCTTAATTTCTGTAGCATACCCTCAAATTCATCCTGCAGATTCAATAAAGCCTCATCAAGCAACCCGTCGAACCTCGTGGCATCAACCTCAGTTTCATACAGAGCCTTAAGAGTCACCAAAGTCTCCCTCAGCCTATGTGTCCTATACTGATCAGTGGCTTTTGTCCGGCTCAAGAACTCCACTACCTCTTGAAGTTTTTGAATCACCGGCTCACCATCTTGACTTATTTTGATTATGGTCGTGTTAAGCTTATCAACACAATCAACATATTTTATCAATTTTCTAAGCCTTTTCTTGGGATTCTTCTCAGAGGATACTTTGGAGGAGAGTTCAAGAAGCTTGTGTTGGAGAGATTCAGCAAGCTTGAAGCTATCAAGGAGTTCAAGAGCCGGAGACACAGCTCGGCTGATTCTAGTTTCGAGGGCTTTCGCGGTCATAGCCAAAGAATGTAAAGGTGCTACTCTCCTTGCAGCTGTTGTAAGTATCTCTTCTATAGAATCAAACTTCTTGTCCATGTTTGCTAGATTCTCATCGAGTTTGGAGGAGGTTAGTAGGAGTTTTTTCAAGTCTGTGCAGGCTAATTCCAGCTTTGTGAGCGTTGAATCCTCTTCGCCGAGTGCCATTGGTTGGTCTTGATCTTCTCTCACCTAATTAGGAAGAAACCTGCGAGATGTTTAATTAGTTGAGAACATTGAAATGAAGGAATCAAGGAGTCATGGATGAAATCTGAAGGCTGTATTTCGTCAATGACGAGAACAATGATACCAACTGAGAGAAAAAAACGACAGGAAGGTCACTACGGAGACTTGATCATCTCGATACAATTGTAAGAACAAATGGCATTGGCCTATGCTAAATAGACAAATGCATGAAAGGAATTTTAAGAATAAACAGCCGATCTCCTTTAAACCAGCTGGAATCGGTCCAAATTCCAAACATGATTCTTGTCTTTCTTTCCTCCTTTCTTTTAATATTTCTTTTTCATACTTTTGGTCGTATGTCACAATGAAACGGCCAAATGTTCATACATCATAGAATTTCACAATCACAATTAATGTTAATATAAGCCATGTAAGATAAAGATGGGATTTGCTGGTGAGTTAACCACTTTTTTTCCCTCGAAATAATGCTTTAACGATGTTCTTCTATCTACAAACTTTTAAAATATTATTTTATTACCTAAATCTATTTTACACGATGAATAGATAGCAAATTCGATCTAAATTATTAGAGCTTTTAAAGAAAAGAGGTCGACGAGTCTTTTGATAGTAGAAGATTAGATTTTGACGGTTAGGATTGATTAGAATTTGACTTAGGAAAGACAGTTATACAAACCCAAATCGCTTGATTACCCGTGATTGGCAGAGTTGACGAGAGTGGAGTTTAAGGGGTTGTGGTGAGTGATGATAGGAGAAGAGAATGATGGTGGTATGGGGTCGCAACAATATTAGAATCAGAAACGGAATATAAATTTATATAGTAAAGTAGTATTTTAAAAATCTAACTGGAAAAGGTTATTAAGCCATTATTTAGGTGGGAAAAAGTAAATTACTCTTTGCTGGCCATGCTACTGCATGGCTATGAAAATTTATTGTTCATTATTGTTGAGTTAAATGGTAATGGTTACTCCTAATTTATACAAAATAAATAAATAAACATATAAAAAATAGAATATCTTTATAAAATAAGCACATTTCATATTTAATTGTTTATAATCATGTATTTAATTTACATAATAAAACTTAAATTGAAGATTTATATTAAAGAAAAAATTATAATTTGTTGATGCTTAATTTTGACACCAATGGCTTCGTACATGTAAAATGCTAAGAAGTTGTACATGTAAAATGCTAAGAAGTTACACGTGAGCAGATAATAGAGAATGAATGAAATACTGTGACGATGGTAACATGCAAGTACGTAAAGTAAAGTTGATGAGAGAGTTTTATAGTGTTTCAGATGCTTAAAAGCGACTCCAACATCCATTGTAGTTGTTTATACAAGTGTTCCTTTCTGATCATTACACAAATTTACAAGGGTCGTGATCTGTGATTACAAGTGTTTGTGTTCTAAGAGAATGTTACACCAGTCTATTTCTAATAGTGTGTCTACTATTTGCTTTGTGTAATTTGTGTGTATTAATACAAAAATCTGCACTAGCCAGAGAATTTCGATTAACCTTGTCAGAACCGGAATAGATGTGTGTGTGATTTAATGAAAATCAGCAATGAATAAAAAAGAAAGAGTCATAAATAAGAACACAAAATAATTTTTAAAGTGGTTCGGTAAGTTAGAACTTGAGTCTATGTCCACTGTTATCTTATTGCTTACAAAGAACAATATAATTCCTAGGAAAATTTGCTTAGAACAATTGTCCAGCCCCCTTGAAAATAAGTTATGATGGGTTTATATAGCACCCATTTACATGATAGAGTTGAGATAAAATTCAAATACGTATAATTACAAAGTTGCATGATCTTCAGCTACCTTAGTTGGCGTCTAAGTCAATCTGAATATCTTTCTTCCAAATTGAGCCAATCTAAATATTTTCTCTCATAATAAGGAATTATCTTCTCCGGATTGACCGCACAACAATAGGCCCCTAGTTTTTAGAGTGCGTAATCGCGCTTCAAAAACTTATGTCTTTGATCTGGATGGCTGTCGCACTATAGGCTGCAGTCTCAACCTGAAGAACTTGAGTTATGCTTGGCGCGATCTAAGAGATATGAGAGATCTTGAACACGTGATCTCAAGCGAATGAGCGAGCTTAAGAGCTTAATCAGATAGCATAAAGAGCTCGATTTGAGAACATAAATAGTTCGATCAGAAAGCATAAAGAGCTCGATCAGAGAGCATAAAAAGCTCGATCTGAGGGTGCGAGGAGCTTGATTAGAAAGCGCGGAGAGCTTTATCTGAGAGCATAACTCGATCAGAAAGCATGGAGAGCGTTTCTCGATTAGAAAGCATGAAGAACTTGATCTGAGAGCATAGCTCCATCAGAAAGCATGGAAAGCTTGATATAAGAGCATAGCTTGATCAGAAAGCATGGAGAGCTTGAGAGCTAGAGAGCTAGCTTGAGAGCTCCATAGTTTGGGAGCTCGAGAGCTTGAGAGCTAGAGAGTTAGCTTGAGATCTCGATAGCTTGGGAGCTCGAGAGCTAGCTTAAAAACTTGATAGCTTGGGATCTTGAGAGCTCGATAGCTTGAGAGCTAGAAAGTTAGCGAGCTCTTTCTAATCTGAGAGATCTGAGCGCGCAATCTGAGAGCTCTAATTTGGAATATGCTTCAGTATTTTGATAATAACTTGAGCTGCAGACCTCAAATTTGGATGATTCTTAAACTGTCGAAAAGCTACCTCGAAGGGCTACAATTCTTGTGTTTACTGCTTAGCCAGATTCAAACTTTATCCTACTTATATTTTCACATTTGATAACGTGATTCTAGAAAAAGAAGCTGGGAATTGCTGAAGAAGTTGAAACTTGCCAGAAAAACATGGAGAGCTGATGTGAATCAGACTTTGTTTCTAGCGCAAAAATGTTGATAAAAAAATCTGCACCAATCGGAATGGATGTGCGTGTGATTTAATGAAAATCAGCAATGAATAGAAAAGAAATAGTCATAAATAAGAACACAAGACAATTTTTAAAATAGTTCGACAAGTTAGAACTTGAGCCAACGTCCACTGTTATCTTATTGTTTTTGAGAGCTTACAAAGAACCATATAATTCCTAGGAAAATTTGTTTAGAACAATTGCCCAACCCCCTTGAAAACAAGTTATGATGGGTTTATATAGCACCCATTTATATGACAGAGTTGAGATAAGATTCAAATATGTAGAATTAGGAAGTTGCATGATCTTCAGTTACCTTAGTTGGAGTCTAAATCAATTTGAATATCTTCCTTCCAAATTGAGTCAATCTAAATATCTTTTCTCCTAATAAGGAATTATTCTCTCTGGATTGACCGCACAACAGTGTGTGTCTAACCTCTTTTTTTTTAGAGGAGCTGTCTATTTAAACCCGTTTTGCTTAAGATAATGAGTGATTTTTATAAGTAGTCTGATGCCATGAAAATCTTTCCTACCTTCCTATTCGTTGAGAACTCCCAAGTTTATCTTTAAATTAAATGGGGTTTGAACAAGGGTGGGACTCAAATTCCCTCGTACCCATTCTTGTTCTTATTGTCTTTTTATGCGTGTCAAATTCTGATTGATTAAAAGATGTGTTAATCTTGATCGTAGAGATGACGTCCCGTTAACAAATGTCAACCCTTTTTTTTAGACATACATAATTGAAAACATTTGCACGTGTTCCCAAAAAATTCAGTACCTTAAAAGTAAAAACTAAAAACTACATGGGTTAATATTCAACAAAATTAATAAAATTAATATTGTTTAATAATTATTATTTCTTTCTGTAATTGACTTATTTCCTTCTCCCAATAGTCGCGACTCGCGAACGCCAACATGGCAAGTAGATCTATAATGCTGATTCGGTCGATTCCACAAATCGAAAGCTGCCACGTCATGACGGTTCTCTCCTCATTAAAAGAAGCGCGAAACTTCTGGTGAATTCGCAGCACTAGTTCTGGTATAACTTGGCTCACCTTTGCTTTGACTTGAGAGTTGAGACTGCTTATCTTCTTGAACCACCAGAAAATGGAAAGCTTTTTGCGACGAGTAGGAGCTCAGCGATCATCGGTTTCGTTTTCTCCAACAAGGAGGAGATGGTTCTCTTCAGAGGATGCATTGGTGGAGGTTAAGCCTGGTGAGGTCGGAATGGTCTCTGGAATTCCAGAGCAACATCTCCGAAGAAGGGTACAGAATATCCTCTTCTTCCTTATTAAGTAATTCAATAAAATCTCCATTTTAGCAGTCAATGTTCCATTATTTTCACATTGAGTAATTGGCTTGGGATTGTGTATTTTCATCTTAATTCTTCCTTTTCTGTTTGCTGAAAGACTTGAACATTCAGTTTTGGTTACATCTGCTACTTATGAACCAATTGAGGTTTAACTTTTTGGGGATAAACTTGTTGTAAGTTGTTGGAAGAATTAACTTTGATTGCTCTGGAGCTGCTGTATAAATTTTAGATCTTTGTTTATTGAGATTAAACAGGAAAAACTCAAGTTTGGGATATGTTCCGCTATATTTATTTTACAAATTAACCAGATTATGGTGAAGCTTAAGTCAGTAGCGTCTCGCTGGAGCCATTTTGTTGATGAAATTTAATTTGTAGTCTTTCATGATGTATTTTGTCTTTGGCAGACTTTGATGTAATGCCACATCATTATATAAAAGGGGCATTTCATCTGTTCTTTCAAAAAAAAAAAAAACGATTTATTTGATTTGAACAGCACTAGAAGCGTATTCTAAAAAGTAGAATTTACGAATTGAATAATGGATTCAAGTGCACTTTTACTTTGATGCGATATTTGTAGAAACATTCTCAACGATGAAACTTGTGTAATCTACGTATTTGACATGGAATTTGATTTTTTATGCGTGTCGCTTTTCTACATATTAATTGGATGATATTTTGTTTAGTTTTCAGAATGAAGATGATGGCTCCAAATTGTTGCATTCAATCACCATTAATCAGATTCAAACACTTTTTTGTACAACTAAATTCGTTACCTTTTAACTTATACTTGTTCCAGTTCTTCTCAGAGTATAATACTATACGCTTCCACTTATCTTTTGGGGTTCAATTTTAGCTGTTTTCATTTGCATATGCCAGGTTGTTATTTACTCACCTGCACGAACAGCAACTCAGCAAGGCTCTGGGAAAGTTGGGAAATGGAAAATTAATTTTCTTCAAGCATAAGTATGTTTAGTCTTTGTACCTTTTAAGTTTCTCCTTGTATGGGGCAACCTTTTAAACAAGCTTTTTTGAGGCATATATTCTATATTCATGTCACCTTCGAGACTGTTATAGCCTCTCTAATTGTCACTTTTTCAGGTGGGAAAATCCTTTAATGGGCTGGACATCCACAGGAGACCCGTACGCCAATGTTGGTGAGGCAGGTCTCAGTTTGATAGTGAAGCTGCTGCAAAGGCATTTTGTGAAAAATATGGATGGGAATATGTGGTATGTGCGTCGTGCCATTCATTTTGGTTCTACACTATCTTATTGCTTATTGTGCAATAATATGACTGGAGTTTCTCTATGTCCTAAATTTTGTTTCAGCATTAAACTTTATTGGGGAAACTGCAATTGCTGAGGATGACATCGAGAAATTGAGAGTAGTTATAATTGAAAACTTACTTGTTGCGTGACTTGTTACTAAACATTATACCTACAATCTCCATCCAATTGTGTTCGTATTGGTACAGCACTCTTGGAAATATTTAGTTTGCAGTGAGTTATTCCTCGTAGACATGGTAGTGAGATAACTGATAAGGAGAGAAAAAATGTGGAAAACGCATCCTTTAGCTAGCATCTTATTTACCGAGTTGGAGAGTATCGTCTTCTCCGTTAATTTAGTTTGCTACAGGTCTATTATTACAAATCTCATCAATTTTGCAAGTTTGGAAGTTGGAACTGGACGTTGAATACCACTTTGATTGAAACTGGCTTTTTCGTTAGCACTATGTACTTTTTTCTATTAACTAACAAAATTTTATGATTGTTTTATCCTTGATTTTATTTCCTTGGTACATGCTGTATATTCTTGACAACTATTCTATGGTGCAGGTGGAAGAAGCGACACACACCTATTCTAAAGGTACGAGTCTTTGACATGTGATGCGAATGACGAAATTATTTAGTTTCATATATATGGATACAGGGTCTACTCCAGGGGTCTACATTTTTAACCCTGAATCATGAGCAAAATGAAGTCATATTTGCAGATTTAAATCTTTCAAAGATATCTTCTATAGTACAATTACTAAATATGATCATGTGTTGAGATATTGTGGCTCGTTTTTTTTTTTTGTTCCAATATAAAATTGTATTTCTTTAAAAAAACTATTTAGAAAAAAATAAAATATATATAGGAAGAATATGAGAATCCTATTAAGAATAGACAAGATTCATATTAGGAGTAGTATATCTCATGTATCACTTATAAATATATAGGAGAGAACCAATTCAATATTACTAGAGAATGTGAGAAAACATAGGGTATGTGATGTAAAGGTAGGTTAAACACCTGGGGTGAGTGTAAAAGCTGGCTAGTTTCCACTCTATTTCCCCTCAGGTGGGTTTATAGTATGAGTACTCAGCTTGTATAACCATGTTGATGTTATTATAGTAGAATTCTCTCTTATTCGTGGATGTAGGCAATGTGGGCAAGTTATATGAACCATGTGTGATTTATATTCTTACATTATCCATCTCCATGTATGATTTCTGTTGCTTAATCTCATAACATCATTTAATGCAGATTTGTTTTATTGTTTATGAATTTGTTGGCCATTTTTATTTGTATTTTTTCATTTTATTTAAATTTTAAAGCCATCGTCGACTGAGGTTCGGAATTTCTTATGTTTTCAGCCCAAGTCGTATGCTGACAACTTCAAGTGGAAGGGCCCTCCGAAAAGCGAGAATGATTAAACTGTAATTTTGAGAATATTATAAGCTTATGCTTTGTAATATTGGTGTTTAATACATAGTTGTGTACTTCATGCATCTCACTTTCCCATTATTAATGTTAATTTCCACGAAGATGATATTTGTTTTTTCAAATTAGCTTATAATCTCCAGTCTACAGAATGAGTTCTTAAAATCGACATCCAAAACACCAGGGAGATTGAATATAGATTGAGTCTTAGTTTTATGTAAAAAAAGTCGACATTACTAGATATAAGAAGACAACAAAAATTATACTTATGTCGTCTCAGGTATACACATAGTAGCTATTAACGAAGGCGCCGTCTATAATTAAACTACGTCTGTATACAAAATAAAATATTCAAGCATTGCAACTTGACTGCGAAGTGTCTCTGTTATAGGTGTGGAACCTCCAGGTAAAGAGATAGTCCTTGGATTCACAAGACAATCTAATTACATCACAAAAAGCATTGATTGAGTTCTTCTTGCCATGACTGCCCCATTCTATCCTTACCCAGCATGAAAACCCATTTGACGAAACCGGCACCCCTGATTCAGCAAAATGAAGCATCACCTCACCACAAATTCTTTTGCATGAGCTACCTCCAAATTTTCCATCACAATTCACCATCGAATCCAGCCACGAACATTCCGGTTGACCCACCATTTCTTTGTAAGCAGAATTAGCCATCCTCACTTTGTTATTCGAATCCGATATGACTGCTGGTAGGACCTCCGACTCCATCTCTTCCTCAACTTCCTCGGGTTTCTTAGGAACTTGTACTGCAGGTGTTAAGCTCGGGTCTTCACTAATGTACCCAACGCTGATGCTTGATCCAACTGGGCGAACTGGTTGTGGCGCGATAATATTGGTGATAGAAGGTCCTTGCAGTTGCAACAATAGATCCTTCTCTTCTGGGATTTCAGCAACGGCATTCAAGTCTATAACCTTCACTGCTCCGAGTGGTTCCAAACGGTTGTTGGGCTCTGCTTTTTGGTTGGATACAATAGTAACCGATGGAGTGCAAGGAAGAAGAGGAAGTGTTACCAAACTTGAAGGTGCTTCTGTGGGATTTTCCAAGCTGCCACTATCAGCAGCCAGGTTTGAAAGAGGAACCCCATGAGCAAAACCATGCAAAGATAGATTTTTTGCAGGGGATGAGACATGACTGGGAGAAGAAAGCCCAAATAAATGGGTCCTTGATCTTTTGATGGTGGGTGGTGATATGGCCGCTCTACCTCTCTTTCTGGTTCTAGTGGGCCTGGCCTGCAACTGGGGCCATAAGTGCCTGAGGTAAGGAGATTGCCTGATCTTCGGGCTCTCACTCATGGGGCTTACAGGAGCTTCTGGTTTCGGAGCTATAGGCCTGTACCTAGACATAATCTCCGCCGTTTTGGCAGTGTTGGTGGAGTAAGGGCTCAAGGTCTTAATCATGGTTACTGGTTTTAAATTTCCGTTTGGGCTGGCTTTCAAAAAATGGGACTATGAGAGGAACATAAAGGAGAAAGGTGTAGGTGAGGTGAGTAATTGAAAGAAGAATGCAGAATATGGTGAAGGTGATGTAATAGAAGGCAGGGGGTTGAAGCCTAACAGGAAAAGAAGGGAGTAGTGGTATTAGAATTAGTGAGGTGAGAAGTGAGGAAGGCAATGTGTTAAGTGGTTTATATTTGTAAAGATAATCCAATAAGAGAAAGGCAACATGAGTAAAAGAGGCACAACGAAATGACACTTGGAGTTGTATTGTGGGTACGTGTTTAAGAGAATTAGAAAGAAGGACGTGTGGGACTTAAGTAAAAGAGTGGGTCCATGCATGCTAACACATATCAATATAATGGATAGAAGAAGAAGATAGATAAAAACTATTCAGTGAATGTAAAGAGAGACCGTTGCTTTGCTTCTCACACCAATCAAAAACCCTCTGTGTTATAACGCGTGTGTATTAGGTTGCCATGCGTGGATACACCTATCAGGATTGGTTTGGTCGTTCCTTGGTTGGCCTTCCATTTTTTACAAGACAAAACCACCACCCTTTTTTGTGTCGGTTATTTTTTGTTCATGTCCACGTGTCAATACCTCATCTTTCATTGCATGCAAAGGGTGAGTTATAATGTGATTGGAGGATCGGTCTTGGGAGGTTAAACTTAGACAGTACTATATGGATACACGTGGCCCTTGCTTTTTAAGCTTTGCTGAATCGATTGTACTCTCTGCACGCATTGTTATAAGTGGCCCTTTTCCCTATTACCCATTCGTCGGTGCATCCGCTGTTTCCCACGTCACCAAATTTTGCTTAGTCAGCCAAATTGTAGCTGCTGTTTTTTTTTTTTTTATGTTAAATAAAAATCCATTTGCCATCCTGATATTTTTATTATGAAATATTATAATATAATAAAATGCATATATCGATACAATTTTAAATTTTAGGGTCGTTTGGTCCGGTTAGGTTCTTATTATTATTATTTTTTTTCATAAATTCTTGTTATTTATTTTCATTGTTACAATTTACTAATGTTTTAAAACCCGATCCAATATGATCGATTGAACCAGTTCAATTGGGACCTAAGGTATTCACCAAACCGGGCTATTAATTTTACTGTTTATGACAAACCTTAAAAATTAGGACGAAGATTGACGAACAATTGATGACTAGGATGTGGGGTTTTTGAAGAGGAATGGATAATGAGTCAAAAGATGACGACATAGGTGATTTTCGATGAGTGAAATGATAGGAAATCGCAAAAATAAATTGCCATTAACAACTCGTTGTTGCTGGTGATTGGCGAAAACGAGGGTAGGGTGAATGGGTTTTGGTTAGGAGGGTGAGGGGAGGATTTTTGTGGTGATGGTGTGTGTTGTCAATGTTAGAAACATGCCCTATTTGGCCCAGGTGGTCGACACTGGTGGTGTAACTTGGGGTGTTTTTGTAGGATATCAAACTTATAGGGTCTTATGGAATTTTTAAGAGTATTTTTTTGTTAGATTTCAAACTTTTTACATGATGATGTCATCAGTTTGACCTACCAGTTGACCTAGGACTCGGCCAATTTGTTGGTTTCACCCGGGCAAGTTTTAAAACTTTGCAATTTACCCTCAATTGGAGATGAGGGTATGGAAAAAGGTAGTGTACTTTCCTGGGCCAAACATCCCAAGCTTTTGAGCACTTCTGGGCCGAACTCCTATAGACAATGCTAAGCAAGAGAATCACTGGTTGGAGAGTTTTTCTTTCTGGTAACAGAAATAACATCATAAGTACTTTTCAGATATAAAATTGTATGATCTAAAACACCAAATTCTTAGATAATATACACTAAATAATTTGAAGGGTTTATATCTTAGCTAGGTACTTAATTAACTCATTTTCACTATTATTTTCCATGGAAGACACAGTTCTGCCATTTCCTTTCAAAATTCCACCCAAATATAACGGAACCTTAGTTTACACTCCTCTTCCAAGGCTTGAAGCAAATTTTAGCATGAATTCGTCGCTACTGCTCCAATCAAGCCATTAATAATAAAGAAATTGGCGATTAAAGTTAGAGAGTTTCTTCAAAACTCGACTTATTTTAGGAAAAGAGACTTTTTGTTTAAAAAAAAATTAATGTCGATAATTTCAAGGGATTGGTTTAGCATTCAAAAAAATTTGTTTATTTATTCTATGAATTTTTGAGTTCAAACCTTGAGATTATCTATCACAATAATATTATGACTTACATGATCCTTTTAATTTATAGGATATTTAATAGATTTTAGGGTTTAATTGAGATACGTATAATTCAATGAATCTCGAGGTTTAGTTTAAATATACATAAGCTAATATAACATCTTGTTAAAAAAAAAAGATAAATAAATATTAATGTCGTTTAAGATGTTAAGGCAATCTTTCAAGTGGCTACACGTATACGAGTTTAAGTGGTTGGACGTGCAACACACAAGTGGAGTTTGTCCTCAAACTTGCACTGCTATTTGTCAAACCCAAAATGGCTCAACTGATTCAGCATTTTAAGTTTTAACCTCGTTTTATCAACCAAACAATATTATCTTCTTCTTTTTCATCTCCATCCCATCCTCCTCTATTTCAATCCCACCCATCATCACTTTCCTTTTCTCAAATTTCCACCCATTTTTTATCCCTTTTTTTATTTTCTGGGAATAAGAATCATTTTTTAGAAAATTTTGACTCTCATCGAAATTGTGGACCCTTAATCCTGATTTCTGAAGATATATACTCGCGTATGAATCAAAATCTACTCCTGGGTTTCCTTCTAAATTGGTGGTTTTGATTTCAGGTGCGTCTCTTCTCATTTCAATGTACATATGTCGCCCTTTGTTCTCTAAATTACTCTTGTTTGTTTGTTTGTTCATTCTTATTGAATTTATTGACATTGGTTTGGTGGTGAATGAAGTTTCAATATTGATTAACGATGGTCTCATAAATTTCAATTCTCTCTTAAACTCCATCTCTTGGCATTATTGGCGTATCAATATGACACCAGTTCTTTAAAAGCATTCACTTTCTTTTCGTTTAATCGTTAACCATGTAGAATTTCCTTGAAAGTTTTGTATTTGATAAACGAACATACATATTAAAATTCTCTAGCATGGAAATTAAAATTCTCTAGCATGGAAATTAAAATTCTTTAGCAACCATACAATCATCTTAGTTAGGTTGGATACCTAAGGCCATGAAATTCTCAGTTGGGACTTAAAATCCCACACCTTAACTGGGCGGCATGAGTTGATGCCAATTCACAAAATTTGGTCGTTTGACAATTATAGGTGTAGATTTAAAATAAAAATGCCGAATACTGGGTGAGGCCATGACCTTGAAGTTCTTAATTATATCAGTAATCAAAGGAAAAGAATAGGAAACAGGTGTAAAATTTGGAAAGAATGGCATCTGGTGGGACATTTTTCAAGTTTTTTGCTGGGAAAAGGCCAAAACGATTATTTGGCTAAGAATAACAAGGGCCGTACTACAGTTCTGGTAACATTAACGGCATGATTTTTGATAATGCACAATATAATATTTTATGAAATTCAAATATTAACCGATAAGACAGTAAATGTTAACAGGATTTTGTTTGTTGATAATGATGAAGTTATAAGTATCATAACAATCCCTTGATAACAATGTTGCTAAAATATTGAGAGACATGAGATTTGTAACGTCGAAACATTAACTTATAACATGTTAAGGTACTAAATATTATGTTACAGTTTGTGTTCTTACAAAGTTTTGTCATTTCACGTTAAAAGGTACACATGCATTTTTGTTATGACTTAAAAGTTATTATATGTGTCTTATCTAACAAAGAAAATTTCCCTGTGTTTCAGTCTGAATGTAATTTGCACACATAAAAGTTTTGTAGTTTCATAAACTATTCCCTACCATGATATCCTTGCAAGATCTGTATGGTTTACAATTTTGCAAGTGTAAGTATCGTTGATCAATTTGTTTATGTACAAGAAACATATGCAATCATCTGTATATCAAGTGAACTCCAATCTTGTCTATGAGGAAATTTTTTCTTCTATTGTCCTTTGTACAATCCTATTTGTCTATTATTATTTGATAATCTTCCTGCTTTATTTTTTTTTTCAGTTTTGACAGATGTTCAATAATCATCGCACGGTAGATTCTTCAGAAAAATTTGATGACTTCTTGGACTGTGAGGATGCAAACGAAGTTTGTTTAAAGAGAAGGAAGGCAAAAGATTGGAAGAAAGTGAAATGCCAGCTTGTTGAATACAATTACTTGCCAGGGTATTTGAGGGACAACGAGTACATTCTGGGTTACTACCGAGCAGAATGGCCTTTGAAGCAGATCTTATTCAGCTTATTCTCCATTCATAATGAGACTCTTAATGTGTGGACGTAATAATTTTGCCTCTATTAGTTTCAATTTTTTGATGGAAATATTTTTTTCTCCTTTATTCATTTTGATTATAATTTTTGGTGAAGACATGGTTTATGAGTAAATTTGTTCTCTTTCATGCATACTGGGAATGTTGATGCATGGATGATATTTCATACACTAAGGGCATATAGTCAGTTTGTAATGCCCCCCAAGTGTTTGGCACTCCATAGAATTCTTTGATTCTAGATGAGATGGACAAGTAAAATTAATCAGCTCAATTTTGTTACTCAATACTGTCTCTTCTAGTGTTTAATTTTCAGTTGCTCATCAAGGAGTGATATATTTCATGTATGAAAAAGTGAAGTAGTTTCCTTTCTTGCATTTCTTTCTCTTGGCATCAAAAAGGTCTATTAATGATCACTTTGCCTCTCTATGTGATGTACATCTGTCTTGTCTGCATTTTTGTGAGACATGTTTTGCTTCATCTTTTATTGTTGACATTTTCACGGAAAGAACAATCAATGGAGAATAATTCTGTGTGAGTTTTTGCTCTTAAACTATTCACTTTTGTTGCAGGCATTTGATAGGGTTCTTCCTTTTTCTCTGTCTGACCATATACACAGCAATGAGCGTCCCAGGGGTTGTGGATTTAAATGCCCTTCAACAATTGCCTGACATGCTCCGAGGAGCTGATTTGCCCAAGATTCAAGAACTCTTGAGTTGTCTTCCTTCCATACCCAACATACCTGACCATCATAGATTAAAAGATGTCTTCAAGATGTCTTTGCCTTCAATTGATTTTCTCAAATCACCCTCAGGTTGGTATTACTGAAACTTCTCACCAACCTAAGCATTTCCTTGCATATATCAAATAGGTGACTGTTATCAGTATAGTTCTACCACATCATTAACTGGGCGGTAAGTTAATTAAAGTTGTTCTGCTTGTTTGTTGAAACTTTAGATGATTTCAAAATTTCCCCCTTTGGTTCACCAGAGAATTAATTCCCCAACTGAAATAAGTAATCCGGATGGATGATGTTATCTCTGAGGAAAACTACTCAAATTTCGAACCTTTTTTTACATTAGAACAGTAGAACCACATTCTACAGACATTTTCTATGTGCATAGAATGTGATTTTGCATTGAGAATACTTCTCTTGTTTGACGTTTTACAATTGTTTCAAAACACCATGTCTAAAGCCTTTGCTTGACAATTGATTGATTGCAGCATGTGTAAAAGATGACGTTATGAAAATGGTAGCGCCGGGAATGGTTCATGAAATCACAAGATGGCCCTTTTACACCTTCTTGGGTGGAGCCATGTTCTGTTTGCTAGCCAGCAGTGTGTGCCATCTCTTTTTTTGCCATTCAGAGCGCCTTTCCTCAATAATGCTCAGACTTGACTATGCTGGAATTGCTGCTCTTATCTCAACCTCCTTCTACCCCTCCATCTACTACTCTTTCTTGTGCAATCCTTTCTTCTGTAACCTTTATCTGGGGTTCATTACAGTGTCCGGTATGGCCACCATTATCATCTCTCTCCTTCCAGTTTTCCAGAAGCCCAAATTTCGGAACTCCCGTGCTTCCCTCTTCTTCGGTATGGGCTTTTCAGGGATTGCACCAGTACTTCATAAGCTAATATTGTTCCAGGGACAAGCAGAAGCCCTCCAAACCACTGGTTATGAGATATTGATGGGAATGTTCTATGGGCTTGGGGCCTTGATTTATGCGACAAGGATTCCAGAGAGATGGAAGCCAGGCAAATTTGACATTGCTGGGCATAGTCACCAACTCTTTCACGTGTTGGTCGTGGCAGGGGCTTATACACATTACCGTGCCGGGCTAGTCTACCTCAGGTGGCGGGACTTGGAAGGTTGTAATCAGTAAAGGGACATATGTGGATACTTAATATTATCATGTTCATAATATGTTGAGGATAGACTTATACTCGATGATTAACCGTTTTGCATGAAAATAAAATGTAAAGTCGTATGTTATAATTGAACCAAGAATCTCCATATTAGCTTTTTTATTGCTGTAAGGTTGAATGTGAGGTCCCGAGGAATTTAATGCAATGAGAAAAGGAGTTGTGCAGAGTGGAATTAGATCATTCCAGTTGTTCTGTAACTAATTTTCTTAACTGTATCATGGGTAAAATTTCGCAAGGATCAATGGGGACTGGGGAGAACAGGGTTGCCAAGTTTTAAGGAGTTGCCCAGATAGATGGTCTGCAATAAATTTCTGAAAGGCAACATTACATGGAACCTAATCATTTTGTAACGGGTTTTTGCTAGTGTATCCTTAAAGAGAAACTAGACGTCCACGCGGACCAGGCCTGAGAGGCTAAGGATTTATGAGCTAAATCGACAATATAATAAAGAGTAAACAACTTTATTTTCCTTAATGACATTTTTCACCCAAAAAGTTTTAAAATACCACTTTTTCACCTAAAGTTTATATTCCGTTAATACCCAAAGCTGATTCTGATGACGAAAAGAATTTTCATCACCACCATTTGAACCTCCGGTTCCTTCACTACAAAATCTTTCTCATTCCAACACCTAATTTCTCGACAATCATTGTTGGTCACCGCAAAACTAGAGTTTTCTATTCTTAATTGATTTCCAACGGTAAATATTCAATCGGTCACTATCATTCGATTTATCAGTCTCCACTCTATAAAATCCCTCTTACCTTGGCTCATGGTAATTTGCTGAACGTAGGCTAAGAAAGTGAAGTGTATATTAAGTATTAACGGACTTTAAAAACTTTGGATAGAAAAGTGGTATTTTGAAGCTTTTTGGATGGGAAAGTGTCATGAAAGCAAACCTTGGGTGGGAAAAAGTCGTCTACTCTGTAATAAAAATCAAAACGAACAGTTGTGGTTTCAGGATTGGTGAAAGATTTGGGTTTGTGCCAAGTTTAAAAGTTAAAAGCTTATAATTGACGTATGGTTTTTTTTTTTTTCAGTTAATATACAATTTTAGAGAGACGTCCAATTTTTAGGAGTAATAATTTGTTCTCTACGAAATCTTTAATATAGTATTGCTATTTTCAAAGTTAATATAATGAATACCCCCAAAAAACATGTTCTCGTGTCTTTTTAAAATTATATTCAACAAATTTATGGATACAAAAAAAACTGAGAATTGAGATTGAAGCACTAAAATAGAATCTGGGAACCATTAGAGTTGGATGGCTGAGAATATAGAGGGTGATGATACAATGCAATGGCTGAGCTTGAAGAGAGGTCTGATAAAATAAACTGGACCACAACTGAGTGTACCTGCAGAAATTGGCTGGCATGGGCAATTCCATTAAAACCCTCAATAATCAATCATACAAGCTCAAGTTCCATCTAATTTACAGTCACAGAAGAAGACATAACATTTGATTATGATATGATACTGATATGATACTCGGGGCCCCAAATTTAGATGGTATCTCCGATTTCCGATTTTTCCTAAACATATCTCAGCTACATGACAATCTAATGGAGTTAGTGACCATTAACTTTGGCCCCATTATATAATGCTTTTCATACTGCCATTGCAGTATTTTCTTGGATGAGATGAAGCTGCAATGTTTTAGAAATTGTCAGCATAGCCCAGCTAAGCTTGCAAAGACATGATAGTAATTGAATGCATTTATGCCCTCTTCATTATTTTGGTTGGCCTTTCTTTTTCCAGAGAAAGAGATCCATCCATTCCTTTTAAAAAGTAAGTGAAATGCATTTATCACTGGGTTGAAATTTCTAGAGATGCATAATAAACTCAACTTTTACAAATACAAAGAACATAATCAATATTCTAAATTATTATCTACCATGTACTCTTAAAATGCAGCCTTAAAGAGAATCATTTTCACAAACGCATCAGAAAACATATTTGAAAAGACCTTTTTACTTTACTATTAAATAATTTTATCAAGCTTTTAACAATACTAAAAAGTATCCCCAGTCCAAATATATTAGGATGATCTTCCTACATTACATTATTAATTTACCGGATTCGGATGCTCTGAATTAGAGGCCACTTTGTTCTACAAATTTTTTTAAAAGAAATTGTGACAAATCCCCTTGTGTATATTCCTGGTATAACATTTTTGTTAACCTGACGTTACTGTATTTCTTATTTATTTGGTTACAAAACGCGGTATCTGAGTTTTGCACATGGGATCTAATAACTTCAGACCCGACCTAAACATTTTAAAACCGCAACAACTTCCTCTTCGTATCAAACCAACCACCCCCACACTTTCTTTAACGTTGAGGCTTTCAACAAAACCACCTCCTCAATATCTCTCACCTCACCCCTTAACTCATTATCAACCGCCAAGTCATCCGACGCAAACCCAATTGCGGTCTTACTTTGATCCTCTGCACTCAACCCAGTGCAGTTCTCATTGTCCCATTCTTGGATCGAGCGCTTCCGAAATCCTTGTCGAATAATGGCCCCATTTACGTGATCTAAAAAGTACCCAGACGGAGAGAGCTTGCCTCGGTGATCAGATATCGAACTTCTTGTTTGATCTGCTGCTTGAGGGTAGGGCTGAAAACGTCGTCGTCGATGTTAGAGTGGGCCAGTGGGGATGACGATAATAACGAAAGAGGCTTGTGCGCGGTAGCCCCACAGCTACAAGTGAACGTTTTTCAGCATTATTTCTGTTTGACATGAAGGAGTGTGGTTAATGAGGAAGTGTGAGAGTGTTTAGTTTAGGTTAAGTGAGTTTATGTATTAATACTCATGTTAATAAAACACCATGTTTAGCCATCGATGTCCAAGCCACAAGCGGTATTAATTTCGTTAATTAATGGTAATTAATAAAGTGAAAGGGGATTGCCAATTCAATTCAATCATACTGTCATCTTCAGCGGGTTGAAGGAGTAACATGTTTTTGAGTGCAAGTAGTGAAGCAGGTAGGGAGATCCTTATCAATGAGATTACATACGTAAATGGAGGATTGAGATGGAAGATCAAAGGGTCGTCAGCAGATCAAAACCGTAGATATATATAAACAATACAAAGTACAAATACAACGTGTATGCGCTAGCTGTGATGAATGGTGGTGGCAATTGTCCTGCTGAGCTGTAAGGGATTGAATGATGAATTTAAACCCAAAAACATGGCGAGTTGTATCCGGATGGCTTTTTCCTTCAGTATCACGAGCACCCTCTCTTTTCTTCTGTTACTGTACATACGTACGTACTTACTGCTTATTTTTGTGGCCTCAAATACAATTATTTTTATGACATTTTTGGGAGAACATGAACCCCACACAAACTGAAGTCCATGATATTCTGAACAACTATAAAATCTGAATATATTATATGATATTTAATCTAGAGTTTTTCATTTTAATTTATCTGGTTTATATATGTTCACATGCATGTATAATTGAGTATGACGAGGGAAGGCCTAAGTTACTGTCAGTTTGAAACCGACCAAGCTGTGAAGCTAAGGCTTCTCTCGCTGTCCAGGGTATGGACTGTCATTCTGAGAAAGACGTGTAAGAGTTAGGTCCACTAATACGATTGTTTTGGTCTTATGCATTTGCATTATTGGTTCACCATCACCAAGACTTGTTTCTCTTCTGTTAAATCAGGTTTCTACTTTCAGGTAAGCATATGTTAAATCAAACTTTAACCCTGCTTATACTTTAATTACTGTTATTGCCTTCACTTTCCTAAACATGACAATCGTAACGATATTAATCAAGGATACCGAGATAAAAGTAGCTTATTCATTTCACAATCACTCGTGCAACCAAATTAATGTGATATAGACATTTTACTTAATGGCAGAATCCACACACCGGCCTGTTATGACTCGTGAAGCAAGTTGATTTTTTTTTCTTTGCAGGACAAAAGCAAAGATAAAAGATTTGACTTTCATATTCTGTTGACAAGGACTTGGGTTTGTTTGTTTTAGCCATGAAAAAGAAATAAAGTGGACGATTTTCAATTTTGAGATGGTTGTGTTTCCACGATCAAATTAAAGAAATGGCAACTGGCCGGCTTTGACCTTTGCATTGGAAATGGAGAGGGACCCTGTTTACAAAATTCAAGCTTTCAGGCTGCAGAGCCCATACTGTAATGGTTATGGTTATGGTTATGGAGTTGAGTAATAGGAAGACATTATTCAGCAAAGAATACGTACAGTTTCTGCAGGTAAAATAAAAGTTTCAACCAGCTATGTATGTGGTGTTATAACTGTAAAGTATAGTATATTAATTATGAGAATTAGCTAAAAGTACTGTATTTCTCCATGATATCTGAATAAGAGAACAGGAAATAAAATTGAAAAAAAAGTAGTGGAATATAAGATATTGAAGGCAGCAGAATTTAGCTAGGTAGGCAATCAACCAACAGAGCCCTTACGCAGAGATTACGGAACATTGACTGGCAAAGGGCCACAAGCTACCGAAGGGCATGTGCATATGATTTTGGTGTCCGGGACCATTTTGATCCAGACGAAGATCCTATACCCACGCCATGATTTCCTTTACAAGGACTCACACTTGATAATCATAGTCTAACAAATCAGCCACTCAGCTCTTCACTTATTTTAGGGTCACCCCCTTGTGCCTTGTCATGCACTCTTTTTATAATCTATAAACAAACCCATTTAAAAAAAAAAAAANACGCAGAGATTACGGAACATTGACTGGCAAAGGGCCACAAGCTACCGAAGGGCATGTGCATATGATTTTGGTGTCCGGGACCATTTTGATCCAGACGAAGATCCTATACCCACGCCATGATTTCCTTTACAAGGACTCACACTTGATAATCATAGTCTAACAAATCAGCCACTCAGCTCTTCACTTATTTTAGGGTCACCCCCTTGTGCCTCGTCATGCACTCCTTTTATAATCTCTTAAAAAAAAAAAAAAAAAAAAAAGAAATCTTCTGAGCCATCCTTATGCCGTACGTGCAGCAATTTTTATCTGCTAATTAGTGGTCTTTCTCAACTCTTTCTAAGCTCTGAAACTAAAAGCCAGTCTTTCGCCAATTAGATAAGCTTCTTCAAAAGCCCTTCCAAGTAAAAATTGTTTGACAGAGTGTATCACAGAACCTAATTTGGATTGGGATTTCAACAATTATTTCCTACAAAATTTAGACCAGGGATTTAAATGGTTGGTAGAGAATTAATGATTGATTGCTCCAAGTCAAAAATTACGTACACATGGACATTGAAAGGAGAGTTGAACTGTGTTATACAAATTAATTAATAGCGGTGATATAAATAGAATTTGCTGTTATTAAAAAGCAAAGAGTAGGCAATAAGGTTTAGGACCATAATTATCTTTAGATAGTTTGACAGTTTATTTGAGACTCTTGAATAACAAGAGGTCCTAAAGTTAAATCTTTAAGATTATTAATAAAAGGTAATTACAAGAGGTTTATCTATCTATTAATTTTAGGATCCTAAAAAAATAGTCAAAATGCATACAAATTAGCATGAATACTCCCGAATACACAAAAAAAAAAAAAAAAAAAAATAGAAGGTGTAGGACGATTAAGTTAGAAATAATTTAGCATAAGTAGCTGTGTAAGAAATGAGCATTGCTTGTAGGGCCCGAGAACAGCTACGTTGAATGTACTAGGAGGGAATTTTTTACCTTAAATTGGGAAAGGTATTTTGTCACTGAGCAAATTGCAGATATAATCAGTCCTACAACTTACATAATCATGATACAACATTTACGTGTTCTTTTTCCCATTTCTTCTACTAACTGATTCCTTATTTTGCCACTCATTTCCTCTAACATAAAACGTTTTTTAGCCAAAGCTGTTAGCTCATACTTTGGTATTTATTATATATATGATTCCATCATATTTGTAAGTAGTGTCAACCACACAAGTCTCTGTCTTGAAGGACGCCATTCAAGACTAGTCTCTGGAATAAGACCATTCAACAACAGAGTCAAAAACGAGTTACTGTAGACACTGAAAATTGGAGTTTTTAAGTACTTTTTTCACTCATTTTTCTAAGAATCAACAAGCTGAGAAGACATATAGAGATAGCCTCTAAATTATGTGGTATATTTAGTATGCATTAATTCAAAATCTTAGCTTAAATGGGGTCGCGCAGGACCCATCATTTAATGCTTTCCCACATTCAACTATGCAAAATATATAGGTTGAAATTGAGGGCCCATCATCTACCACTAAAGGTTATTGTTGTGTACTATTCAACCCAGTTGCACAACGACCAAAGAAAAAGCTACAGTAAATTACCCACTTATAGTTATATGTCATTTCACTTATTTGCATTACCGAATTCCCAACTTATAGTAAATTAAAAGTAGAAGGTAAAGATGTATGTATATGTATAAATAGGAAAAGCATAATATAAGCCATGGAAAATATTTGTTTTCCTAATTATATATGTTGTCAGTTTGTTGAGGTATTTATATTAATGTTGTCAAACGGTGCGATGATTTACAGTGTACCACTGTCACTGTGTGTGTTGTTCTTGTTTGACAAGGATAAATTAAGACAATGAAAGGACTATGGCTATAGTGTTCGATTGTCTAGTACCAACTAGAGAAAGAAGAAACAAATAAAGATATGAAAATAGATGTGATATATAAATGGAAGTAGTGAAAAATATAAATACAATTTTCACTGAAACGACACCACTCCCACTGTAGTACAAGCTGCGGATTACAACCAATCAACATGAAACGATAACTGCTTTCCTTGTTTCCAATAGCTACTGTTTCCTCTCTTTTTTTCTCTCTCTCTCTCTTACACACAAAGCCAACTGGCAATTTTGGTTGGATCACATACAGATAAACTAAAGGGGCAAACGGATAGAGCAAATGACAAAACTAGTCTAGGATTTGAGTCTGATTCGTTTGGTTGTTTCTTGCTCTACTCCTTCTCTTCTATTTAAATAGACAAGACCTTGTATGAGAGAGTGTGTGTGCAATCTCATTTTTTTTTTTNTGAAGGACGATTAAGTTAGAAATAATTTAGCATAAGTAGCTGTGTAAGAAATGAGCATTGCTTGTAGGGCCCGAGAACAGCTACGTTGAATGTACTAGGAGGGAATTTTTTACCTTAAATTGGGAAAGGTATTTTGTCACTGAGCAAATTGCAGATATAATCAGTCCTACAACTTACATAATCATGATACAACATTTACGTGTTCTTTTTCCCATTTCTTCTACTAACTGATTCCTTATTTTGCCACTCATTTCCTCTAACATAAAACGTTTTTTAGCCAAAGCTGTTAGCTCATACTTTGGTATTTATTATATATATGATTCCATCATATTTGTAAGTAGTGTCAACCACACAAGTCTCTGTCTTGAAGGACGCCATTCAAGACTAGTCTCTGGAATAAGACCATTCAACAACAGAGTCAAAAACGAGTTACTGTAGACACTGAAAATTGGAGTTTTTAAGTACTTTTTTCACTCATTTTTCTAAGAATCAACAAGCTGAGAAGACATATAGAGATAGCCTCTAAATTATGTGGTATATTTAGTATGCATTAATTCAAAATCTTAGCTTAAATGGGGTCGCGCAGGACCCATCATTTAATGCTTTCCCACATTCAACTATGCAAAATATATAGGTTGAAATTGAGGGCCCATCATCTACCACTAAAGGTTATTGTTGTGTACTATTCAACCCAGTTGCACAACGACCAAAGAAAAAGCTACAGTAAATTACCCACTTATAGTTATATGTCATTTCACTTATTTGCATTACCGAATTCCCAACTTATAGTAAATTAAAAGTAGAAGGTAAAGATGTATGTATATGTATAAATAGGAAAAGCATAATATAAGCCATGGAAAATATTTGTTTTCCTAATTATATATGTTGTCAGTTTGTTGAGGTATTTATATTAATGTTGTCAAACGGTGCGATGATTTACAGTGTACCACTGTCACTGTGTGTGTTGTTCTTGTTTGACAAGGATAAATTAAGACAATGAAAGGACTATGGCTATAGTGTTCGATTGTCTAGTACCAACTAGAGAAAGAAGAAACAAATAAAGATATGAAAATAGATGTGATATATAAATGGAAGTAGTGAAAAATATAAATACAATTTTCACTGAAACGACACCACTCCCACTGTAGTACAAGCTGCGGATTACAACCAATCAACATGAAACGATAACTGCTTTCCTTGTTTCCAATAGCTACTGTTTCCTCTCTTTTTTTCTCTCTCTCTCTCTTACACACAAAGCCAACTGGCAATTTTGGTTGGATCACATACAGATAAACTAAAGGGGCAAACGGATAGAGCAAATGACAAAACTAGTCTAGGATTTGAGTCTGATTCGTTTGGTTGTTTCTTGCTCTACTCCTTCTCTTCTATTTAAATAGACAAGACCTTGTATGAGAGAGTGTGTGTGCAATCTCATTTTTTTTTTTTTTTTTTTTTTATCTACCATAGATTTAAGTAGCCTGTATAAAAATTCCTTCTTGTTTGTTTAAAGATAGTGGTGTGGTGAGAATATGAATCTATCATCTTCACAGTTTAGTAGTGGGTGTGAATCTGGTTGGACTTCGTACTTAGATCAATCCTTTCATTCAAAAAATGAATGTTATAGTTTTGGTGGGAATGTTGATGAAGAGTATGCGCAAACGGGAGCAAGAATCGACCATGACGAAGAAGAAGACTTATCCATGGTTTCTGATGCATCTTCGGGGCCTCGTCATTGTGGTAAAGATGAAGATTGCTTTGATGAAAATGGTTGTTTCTGTTCTCCCCCTTCAGCTTCTGAACTGGCCCGGAAGAACAAAAAGAAACACAAGATCAAACAACATGGTAAAAATCAACACCATTCACACCATGATGACACTGCTAGCTCCCCCTTTTCCAAGGCAAGTTCCAAAAAGTTACCAGTCATTTTATTAATGTATTCATTGTATTTTATACAAAATAAATTGTAATTAACGAAAGTGATTTTATGATATTTATATAGAAGAATATCACTGTCTCCAAGAATGAAGCTTCAATGGACCATATCTTGGATTTTTCACAAGGATTCTCAGCAACACATTTAAAGGTACAACTACAGCCTGCTTTCTTTGATTAATTAATATAGCTTGTAATCTTCTTATCATAAAGGGGTGGCACTTCACTTGCAGGGAAAATCAACATTCAAAAAGCATTTTGATTTCTTCAAGTCCTCTCTGGCTGAAAAACCAGCTTCAGGAAAAAGGGATTAGTTGCTTTTATACTGTACTTTTTAATTACAAGTAGTGATTCTTTCTCTCTCTCTCTCTCTCGGATCTTTTTTTTTTTTTTTTTTTTTGAAGTTCTGAAATAACAATGATTCCAGTCCCTAAAACTGTAGTGTAGATCTCTTGGCAGGCAGCTTTCAGGAAAGAAAGTGGGAAAAGGAGAAGGGCAATTATACATAATTGTTTTGTCTGACTGCTACAATTTCTCTGAGATAAGAGAATTTGGGAGGCATGTAAAAAGATAAAAGCCTTAGATCTCAAAGGGATCTTGTATCGTCCTTTTTATTTTTGTTTTTTTTATTTCAATTCTACTCCTTTTAATGTGTTCCTGAATCCTGTCAATACTGCGGGAAACAAGATGAAACATAAAATATAAATATATCTTTGGGTCTGAGTATATATGCCAATATTTTTTTCTTTTTGTTTGTCACTAGTAGTAGTCAGAGATGAAACTTGCTAGATCTTCTGTACAATTTAAAAAACCTGCCACGGTCTCTGCTCCATTGCTATAGAAATCAACTTCTAATGAAAGTGCTATCTTGCATAAATCAAATACATTAATTTTAATATATAAAGTTGATAAGAGAAAACACCCTTGACCCAACCGCACACACAGAAATGGAAACGAGAAAAAAGAGGCACCATTCCAAAACCAAAATGCAGAAAGGAGGAGAAGAAATGGCCAACTATTTTTTTCCACATCCGTAATTGCCAGGCTAGTTTAAAACTAGGTAGGGTTGGTAAATTTGGTAGTCCATGGGCATGTAGACTTAAAACAGACAATTTTTCACATGGATGGAACCAAAAGGTAAGCTTCATTTTCCACCAAATCGGACCAAAAGCTGCACCCCACCACCCTTTGATAGCTACCTACAAAGAATGTGATCCATACATGCTACTGGTGCAATTATTAATTTTGTTTTCTTCACAATCTTTTATTGAATGCCTTCCCATCCTCAAAATTAGCACCCATATCTTCGAAAAGGACTTAGATTTTAGGAAAACGACAATACCTTCATCTCTGTCCTACTTCTTCCCTCTGCTTTTTTTATAATTTAACTTAACGCAGTCTATTATTTTTTAAAGCTAAATGTCCAAGTACTGGATGATTACCCAATTATTAAACCGAATCAAAGTATATGTTCCAATCAAAGATCGATAATATGGTCATTCCATTTCTCTTGACCAATAAAAAAGACTGTAAAAAATCGCCACTTAAAAACGGTTTGAAAATTGCGCATGTGGATCACGTCTTCTGTGAAAGCAAACAGATGACAACTGGAGGGGCTGATAATTTTCCACGGTCCACCCAATGAAATTGAAATTGGTTCATACTTGGAAACTTAACTCGTCTTGTTATACATCACGAACATCAATTTTACTGAAAGCAAAGTCCCATTCCATTAATTAAGAATTCATTCATAGAGATCCAGGATCCTTACCCATTGCATATATATAGAGAGAGAGAGAGAGAGACAACGAGAATCTCTTTCAACATAAATGGCACATGAAAGACTAGCAAATAGACGTACCGACAATTTTACTCTAATTTCACGAATACAAAAAGATGGAGTACAACTCTCTCTTCATATGAAACTGATCTATTGAACATTTAACTGAGAACTAGTAAGAAATAATTGATTTTAATATTGAGTTATTGAATTCACAAACACCTAGAACATAAGAATTTAAACTAGATTTAAAGAATATAAAGACAAAAATGCTACTTTCACAGGTTAACAAAATTTTTCTTGAGGAACACAATACACGACATGCTGCAGAAAACCCTGCTCAGCCACCCTTGCACTCAGTTTTTCTCTTTTCTTTTTGTTCTTTATATCTGTTTTCCTCTCTCCTCCTATCCAACTTTAACATCGAGGATGGAAGTGTGCCGTCAAACATGAGTAATCAATTGCCAAGTTTGAACTCCCCCTGGCAGTAAACAATTATGTCCCAAAAATATGTCTGTGAACAGGGGCATCAAAAGTCTTGACCACTTCCATCCACGGTTTGTCAAGGATCAATACGGAACTTTTTGAAAGGTGATCAATAAAAAAAACAGGATCTCTGAAAGCCAAAAATTCAAAGTTCTTTCTACCGTTGAGTTTAGCCTCTGTTTGACAGTCTCTCAACTTGCGTTTAAGTCTTCCACTAATGGGAGTACTAGCTAACTTTCTCAAAGCAGACCCCTGACAATTTACCAGGCTATTGTCATCATCTTGATTCTCTGGCATCCCAAAGTCGATCAAGCACATTGCCCTGCACCTCAAACAACCATTCAAAATATTAGAGAACCGTAAAAACAAAGAGCCCCAAAATGTGGAAAATTGGCTAAATATTATATACACCCCACTGCCCTCTTAGCCTGTCAGCATACCCTTGCATTTTGCATGGAGATGACTAAGTCCAGGGTTCAAAACCAATACAACACTGGATAGTCCAAAGGGGTGAAGCAACGACCAACAAAGAAATTAAATATCATGCAGAAAGCAAACTTAATCCAGGGCATGCCCTTCTAAATGATAAATCTCAAATCCATAACAACCGCTGAGAGAAATGACCAAGTGAATCCGACAACTCAAATCCAGATTCCAAATTTCTTCTGCTACACCCAGCTTTGCATATCGACAAATAAATAAACCAAATAAAATTTAACTACCTAAATAAAGCAGACCATTCCTTAAGACAACATGCATTAATTTCCAAAACATCTTTCTAACCTCACTAAAACGGAGAAAGAGAGAGTAGCACCTGGCACTGTAAATGATAACAGAGGATGAACTTGGAGAGGGTGAGAAAGAGAGCCCAATAACCTCCCCAGGGCATTCTCGATATCTCTTAGGCAGAACAAATGTACGTCGCATTGACCATTCTCCTAACTGCTTAAACTCCACATCAAATGCATAAACTTGGTTCGAAGAGGTTACAATTATAAGCAAATTGTCAGTCCGAGGAGAAAAACCACCAGCAGCAACAGAAGCACCATCCAATCTTGAGATGAACCAGTGTTGCCTGTTCCACCAAACCAAAACAAATTAAATCCAAGAGAAATAAAAATAAAAATTTAAACAAGCTACACATGATGCACAACCGGATTAAGAAATTCATTAATGGCTTCGAACAGACATAAATGAAGTAAGAATTTCTCAGCCCCCGTCCACAGTGCTCCCTCACACAAGCACATATATTCTCAGTAGTAAAACTTAGGTAAAGAAAAATATCAATCATGTCCAACAACATATATAACATAACATTAATAACCAAATACTATTTCAAAAGTTTTCACTTTATTAAAGAGGTCATCCATGCCGGTTATCAACTGTGAACTATCAAACGAAGTGACCAAACATTTAGTTGTAACTTTCATGGTTACAAGTATATGTTAATATAAATTTTTTTAATCAGAAACATTTAATTGCGACTTTTGTTCATGTTCCAGAATAAACATAAAAATATGTTTCATAATTAAGTTAGTATATACAAAGATCATCACTTCATGTGTATCATTCTAGTTGGCTGCTAGTTAAGACTACTAAAAATGGTATGCCAAAATCACTATAAAAAAATAAAGGAACACAAGGTGAGTAAAGAGACTCTTGAAGAAACCTCTGAATCTTGAGATTGAATATATACACATCCCCAAAACAGTTGACGGCAGCCAGCCATTGCCCATCATAACTAGAAAACATCTTTGTTATAGAAGGCTCTTTTGGTGGTAATTTATCATCATTCTTCTCACGGCAGGGTGTGAAAGTGTGTACTAGCTCTGAACTTCCCACATCCACAACCTGTAGCACCAAAAAGAGGAATAAATAAAACACCCAGATTGTTACAGTGTCTAATTAGGCCTAGGATTTGCTCAAGTTAAAACTGTGAAGTGTTCAACCATAATTAAATGGTAAATTTTCATTCCATAAGTCAAACTGTAAAATCATTAAAAGTTGCCACCACCCAGGACTTGAAAGAGGAAAAAGATCAACACAATTAAGCCTCTTCCACCCTTCTTGAACAAGGCCAAAATCCCACAATACATAGGTACAAAATCTAAATTCAAACCAAGATTATAAATTTAGACAATTGGGTGGTCAAACAGTCTAATCAAGTGAAATCATTTCTTTCCGTATTTATCTCCTTGGTGATTGTCCACCGATACAACTTAATCATATTCGTCCACATACCAAAACATACTTTATTATTTTTTAAAGAATAAACATTAAGTAGCCAGTCTAACAAACAATTTTAATATGTAAAACAAAGAGGAATATCTGCCAACTTATTAACCAATGGAATTTGGAACATACTTGAATGCAAAAAAGGCAAACTTACGTATATCTTTCTATCATGCCCTGCAAGTATCAACCAAGAACAATCAGAAGTAAAAACCATGGAACGTGCAAACGGTAGTTTACGAGGAAGTTGCCTTTTATTGATAGACCATGCACTTTTGCCAACTTCAGGGCTCTTCAATTCAAACAGGTTCGGTTTAACATGATCAGAATATGCAAAAAGCAACCCTGAATTAGAAATGGTGCTGCATATAATCTTCTGGGATGCCTTACTCTTAACCCGGGCCAATAAATCTGTGGTTGCATGGCCACCAGATGTGCCAGAATTCATATTGCTCTTTAGACGAACAGATAGAATATCAATCCAATAAGAAGACTGGACTAGGAGCAAAGAAGTGTGATCAAATATTGTATTATGCACCAGTTGAACCGGTACTCTCTGAGGAGCAGGGCAGATATCGTGTGGAGAGTACTTGGTAAACTCCTTGGCAGAGTAGGCAAAGAGCTTGGTGTCATCACCAGCTGAGATAAGCATGGGAACTCCTGAATGAGCCCATTTATGGTAACTAAAATCAACGGGTTTCTCCCGACTACGACTTCTTTTTATCTTTTCATCCGGCAAAGGATCTACAATTTAAAAAAAAAAAAAAAAAAAGAAGCAAAAATCAGTCATGAAGAAACAGGTTAAATACATGTCAAACAGAAATAAACAAATAAATGAACTTATGCATATATAATTTATGAGTTATATAAACAAGATGCAGCTAAAACAATGTTACTGGAGCTAAAAGAACAGGTAAGCAAAACCATAAATTGAATTTTAAAAACCTGACACACCTTCATTGCTAATTGGCACTACCATTGTCAAGGCCCTCACATCATGTGTATGAGCTCTTACATGACCAACGTACACCCATTTCTTCATCACTTCCGATGAAGACTTGTCATCAATTGACCCAATTGCCTCACTTGAAACCTTATAAAGAATAACCTGCGAACAAAAGTGAATTCACCTAGTTTAGATAGCACCAAATAAAACAGACCAAAAACAACCCCAGCCAATTTAGCTGAAAAAAAAGAGGTTCCACCAATTTTTTTTTTTTTTTTTTTAATATTTTTTGGAGACAGAAGACCAAAGAGATGCTAATCACACTTAAAAATAAATTATATTTACCCTTGAAAAGCAATTCTGTTAGTAGAAGGGACAAAAAAAGGTGGAGAAATAACTGAAAATATCTATATGTACATTTAAGAATAAAGGGGAATGGCATTCAGCCTCAATCAGAAGATAATGTGTTTAAACAATAAAAAAGTCCCACTAATACCACTTATTAAGAGGTACTAAATAGCAGTACACTGTAATTATTTCTCTCTTTTGCCTTGTATGACAGTAATATGAAATGAAAAGTATGACCAACAACTTAAACAAACTGCCTCCATTTGAAGAATAAGGCAAGCACAAGACTGATAAACCATACCTGACCATCAGAACCAGCAGAGAACACACTCTTATGACTAGGAGCAGCTGCCAGAGCATTCACGTCACCTTTGTGAACAGAATGTGCCTGCAAAAGAGTTCCATGTTGACTATCCCAAAACTGAACACTGCCAGCACTATCTGCACTAACAAGAGTCCCACACCTGAATTCAAAAAATAACTTGATAATTAAAGAACACAAATTTCACCAGTGTAAATGTTGTTCTACAGAGACAGTAACCAAATAATAGTTTGAAAAAAATAAATACAGAAGAAACGTTATTTGTACCTCAAGAAAAGTAATGACCAAATGCAAAGATCAGGTCCACTACCCAAGCCTCCAAGCCCAACTGTAATTCTGTAGATCTCATTACCCAATTTCGCATCCCAACATCTAATAAACCTGAAAAGTCCATATTACACATAGTTAAGTTGATATGTTAAAAAATCTAATGAAACTGTAAGTTGATAAAAATGTCAAAGAAAAACGTGAACCAGAAGACAAACAGTACAGTATACCCCAACACATATACATGTCAGTCTTGACAACAGACTTACCCGTCACTGCTCCCTGATAACAGCATATTAGCATCAGTACTCCACGTCACACTTAGAACACGCCCTGCAAATCATTTGGTTAGGAAGTACTAGATAATAATAATAATGACAACAACAATGACACGACAAAAATTGTCACCCAGGTGCAGATATCTCACCACTGACCCTAGGCAACGATTTATAGTATGTCAATTCCTCTGAATCAGAAATTCTATATATCCTAACACAACCATCATCACAAGCAACTGCTACATGTGTATCCTCGATAATTACTGATTCTTCATGAAGCCCATCTAAGTCAGAATCACTATCACTTCCACTAGTTTCGTAATCATCACTATCATTAGATTTGTCATTTACATATCCATTTCCAACATGTAGGGACTTCTCCTCTGAATGAATAAGCCGATTATTAAAGGGTGCAACAGCCATCTGCCAGATTGAGAACCCAATTGACTCTAGCACAATCTGCAGATGCACATAAAGCAAAACATGTTATACAATTACAGCAACATATGAGCAGAATCAATTTAAAATACTATTCTTTCTGCTTGGAATAAGTTAAAAGTACCAACAGAACAAAGTTGAAGCTTAGATACAAACAGGAATATATCAAAATGTTTTTGACAAGTATCAAGGGAATAGTCTTATATTTCTATTTCTTATTTACGCCCCCATTACAAAAACCACATTCCCTGATGGTTTAGCCCAACCTCCCTGGACTTCTTACCATTAAAACTTAGATGGTATGATTGTGATTCTGGTCACTAATACATAGATACAGACACTACATCAATATACATAGCAAGTCAAGGTTCATTTTAGACAATATTAACCTAAAGATGATTAAGAATCAAACAAAGTCACGTAGCATATATTCAACTAGTCAACTACAGCTTCTTTCTAAATTTTTATCAAGTAGAAATTACAAATAGCTAATAATGCAAATTGTTAGCATTTTGCATTTCGGTCTCACAAGAATACAACATTCACCTTCTGTTTCAAGTCAAAAAGATCCCACTCCGAAATGGAGCCATCTATACTCGAAGAAAACAGCCGTCCACAAGGAAATCCCTTTTTACCAGCACGACACCAAATAAGCGATGAAACTCTCGACTTGGGATCTCCATGAATCGTCTGAATAAACAAATAAAATTTAATACAATAATCATAATAAACATATGACAAATTTGAGTCGTGAGCAAATCAAAGTGATTTAGTTCATTGTTACCAGCTGACAGTGCCAGCTAACGGTGCGTGGAGATACGCGCCAAATCTCGAGCGAGCCGTCTTCGCGAACTGCCGCTACCTGAGAGTAGTCGGCGCTGGGGGCTAGGGCTACTACCGGTGATGGCTTCCAGTCGACTGAACTGTTCCGGTAAGCTTGGGGCATTTCCACGGCTATGCGCGAAGCCCTATGACAATCGTCGAAACGTTATGATCTCGACGGCTGTAGAAACGTGTGAGAGGTTAGCTTAAGTGGAGATAGATAGAGCATATGAGAGGGAGGTGAAAATAAGTGAAGTTAGGTTTTTGAGGGTTTAAGCGCGGCGATGATATGTGTTTTTATATCTGAACCGGGTGTGATTCAACCGGTATGGATCACCATTTTGTGCCCACCCGGTTTTCAAAGTGTATTATTCGGTTTTCGATGGATTTCGGCTTAATTCCAATTAAGCCCACAAAAGAGCTGGTATTAACAGTTTTGAATCGACGGAAATGCAAGACAAACTAATTCAGTTTAGATAAATTTTATTCAGTTTGGAACAATCCGGTTTAATTTTAATTCAAAACTTTTTAAAATGAGGAAACGACATATTCCCACCCAAGGTTTGATAAAATCCCAAGTTAGTACCCCTAGTTGTATTTATTCTAGATTCTTATCCTTAAAATAACGCTAGATTCTTATCCTTAAAATAACGCTAGATTCTTATCCTTAAAATAACGTTGTTAGCAATTTTTAGGGTATAGAAGGTGCAATTAGCATAATGCCTTTAACCCTAAATTAATAAATTACGTTTTAAACCCTAAATTAGTAGAATTATACTTACCATTTTATTTTCAAATTATCTCAATAACACCCTCGGTCACTGCACACCCTCTCAATTTTTGCCCGATCTAGGCTGTTTTCGACGGCGTCAAACCCCCTGGTCACCTTCCCCGTAGTCGATCGTCCAAAACCCCTCTGGTTTCCGACTCATTGTTTCCTCTAATCGCCGGCACCGTTAGGCTTAGGGTTTCGTTGTTCTTTGCTGGATTCCGACAGTGAAAATCCAATTGGACACCACCACTGCAACCACCATGTCCAACTCTATAAAACCGTTATGTCCCTAGCAACCGTTTAGTCGCCACTCACTAGCCGAGAGTTTGTGTTCATCGACCCTTTTTTGGTGAAGTGGTGGGCGGCAAACAGTGAGTTGCCGTGGCTGAGAAGGTTTGGGGTTTTGTAAGGAAGGATGCGAAGAGTCAAATGGTGGTGGTGGTTGGGGGTTTCGCCGTTCAAATCGGCTGAAAACCAACAAAAATTAGTCGCATGTCGCAATTGTCGTGGCTAGCGATCGGCTAGTGATGAGGGGTTATGAAGGGTAAGGTTTTATAGAGGGGAGGATAAGGGTTCAAATGGTGGTGACAAGGGTGATTTTGGGTGAAAGAATCACCGAAAAAAGGGCAAAAAACGTCGAGGACGTCGTCTGCTAACATGGGCTGGAAGACTATTAAAGACGACGATCTGCTAACGTGTGCCATCCATGCAAAATGACCAAGTTACCCATTTATCGTTACATCAAACACTTTTCCGTCACTTTTAGGGTGGGAATTTGGAATAAATGTAACCAGGGCTACCAACTTGGGATTTCGTCAAACCTTGGGTGGGAATGTGTCGTTTACTCTTTTAAAATTAATAAAAGTGAGATTAACCCTAAAATTATGTAAAATTAATTTGTGTCACTGCTGCTTTTTATGCTTGTCAAAATCATAGTAATAAAATTCATCTAAATTATATGTTAGCACTAAGATATATTATTTAATAGATCATTTTCCTTATCAACAGTAACTATTAGTTATGAAATAAAATTTGAAGATATGACAAAAATTTATTATGAATGAGAGAGGCAATTGCTTTCGCACTAAGCACAGATTTAAGCCCTTTTATAAGTAGTAGATTGTTTTCCATCACTTCATTCTCAAATTGTTTTCCATCACTTCATTCTCGTATTCTTTGTGCCCAAAAAATACTCCCTCCGTTTCATATTAAGTGAAGTTTTAAGGTCTTGCATAATTTTTAAGAAAACAAATTTCTCTCTCCTCATACTGACTCTTTCATTGAAATTGTAGTGGGAAAATTTTTCTCTTGCCACTCTTCACCTACATTTGAAAAGGAAAGAGAGAGAGAAGATGAGGACCAAGAAAAAGTGGAATAGAGGGGACATGGGAATTCATCGAGAAAGAGAGAGAGGGTTGAGTAGTCAAACGACTTTTATTTTGACAAAAAGATACTTCCACAAAACGTCAATTAATATGAAACGGAGGGAATATATGATATAATCTATGTTATATCAAAACTAATTTTATCACCTCATAGGTTTTAATCATTTCTATCTCCACCCAACGACTTATTTTTAATAACAATTGTCAGAGTTAGAGATTGAAGGTGGCAAAAGGGGCAGAAGACTGCCGAAGAATGCCTACAAAGGGAACTTGATAAAAGGGCAGAAATGAAGACCAAAGAATATCAAGCAAGAAAGAATTGTAATTGTATATTGTGTATTGTAACAAGTACATGAGCCAATTTATACAATGGCTTTGAATACAATAAAGGTAATGAAATAATACAGTAAAGGAAATGCAATAAACAAAATATTACAATGATCAATCAAATAATTGTAAATCAACAATTGCTTGATTCCAGCATAAATATCTTCAGCATTCCATATTTCATCACTCTCCCTCAAGCTGGTGGTTTGTAGATGTCGAAAACTCCAAGCTTGTGTAATAAATAAGAATGCTGATGACTACATAAAGGCTTCGTGAATATGTCTGCTAGTTGTTTCGATGTTCGTATGTGCCTAGTCTTGATAATGCCTTCCTGAATTTTCTCCCTGACGAAATGACAATCAATTTCTATATGTTTGGTTCTTTCATGGAAATCTGGGTTTGCTGTGATATCATTTGCAGCTTTGTTATCGTAGTATAAAGTGACTGGTTTTCCTATCTTCACTCCCAAATCTTTGACTAAACCAAGAATCCAGATAATTTCACAAGTTGTTTTAGCCATTGCTCTATGTTCTGCTTCAGCTGATGAAAGTGAAATTGCTGGTTGCTTTTTTGTTTTCCATGATATAAGGGATCCTCCAATTTTAATGCAAAACCCTGTAAGAGACTTTCTAGTCATAGGACAGGTACCCCAATCTGCATCGCAGTATGCTGTGATGTCGAAATTCCCATCTCGAGGTAAAAGAAGTCCTAATCTAGGACATCCTTTTAAATACTTAAGTACCTTGAGCGTCGCGTCCATGTGAGATTGTTTTGGTTGATGCATGAATTGACTTAGTATATGGACTACATAACTTATGTCAGGCCTTGTCATGGTGAGATAGATGAGTCTTCCTACGAGTCTCTGATAAGGAGATGGATCTTGTAACAGAGGATTATTTTCTGAGGATCATTTTTTGAGGAGGCTGTGATGTGAGTTTGATGTTTTGTTCCACAGGAATGATGCTGGGTTTGCATGTTAATAAACCAGAATCGAACACAAGTTCTAAAACATACTTCCTTTGACATAGAGAAATACCTGTTGGGGATCGTGCAATTTCGATGCCCAAGAAATACTTGGGTTCCCCCAGATCTTTTATACGAAAATGTTTGTTGAGATGCTCTTTTAAGTTGCGAATGCCATTCTCATTGTTCCCAATGATTAGAATATCATCAACATAAATAATAAGAGCAATGACAGTGGTACCTTTGTGCCATGTGAAGAGAGAGTAGTCATGCTTGGATTGAGAGAATCCCATGTTTGTTAGAGCCTTTGTGAATTTTGCGTTCTATTGACGGGATGCTTGCTTCAAACCATATAAGGACATGCGTAGACGACATATCATATTCTCCCCCTGTCTACGAAGTCCAGGAGAAAGGTCCATATACATTTCTTCGTGAAGAAAGGTATTATGGATGTCCATTTGATGAAAGGACCAGTCACGTATGGCAGCAAGGGACAAGAAAGTCCGAACAGTGACATGCTTGGCTACGGGAGAAAAGGTGTCTTGGTAATCAAAACCTTCTCTCTGGGTGAAACCTTTGGCAATAAGACAAGCCTTGTAACGCTCAATGGATCCATCAGCACGGTGCTTAATCTTGTAAACCCATTTGTAACCAATGGGTTTCCTGCGAGAAGGACGAGGAACAAGCTCCCAGGTATGGTTTTGAGAGAGAGCACTAAGTTCATCGGCCATGGCCTGATGCCAATGTAAATGGGGAACAACTTTAGAATAACAAGAAGGCTCTTGATGGGTGGAAATCTGATTGATGCAAATCCTGTGGGTAGGAGACAGTCGATCATAAGTAACATAGTTAGAAGTAGGGTAAATAGTACTTGTGGTAGTCTGGATGGTAGGACAGACATAATCTTCTATCCAAATAGGTGGGCGAGTGACCCTTATGGAACGTCTTTGAAGAGGATCAGAAACAATAGGAGTATTATCCGGAGGAGGTGGATTGGGAAGCTGGTTTTCTGGAGATAGAGTAGAAGATGGACTAGAAAGCTGCTTCTCTGCGAAAACTGGGTCAGAGGTCGACGTGGAGGGTCCCATATCTGGAATGGGATGCAAGGTATAATAGTGTCTGGATAGGTCGGCTGCTGAAGGATCTTCCAAAAAAGGTGGAGCTTGCGGTGATTCATGAGAGGGGGACCTGTCTAAAAAAGGAAAATAATCTTCATGAAAAACCACATCCCTAAAATCCAGAAATTTCCCTGAGGTGATATCATATAGTCGATAACCTTTCTAATGCATTGAGTAACCCATAAAAACACCTGAAATAGCCCGAGGAAAAAATTTATCATGCCCCCTTAAATTTGTAAAGTAGCATAAACACTCGGAGGTGATCAACTGTAGGCGGTTGACCAAAAAGAACTTCATAGGGTGTCTTGCCATCTAGAACCCGACTCGGCATCCTATTGATCAGGTAGGTGGCCGTGACCACACATTTGCCCCAAAGGGTAGTAGGAATGTTGGCTTGGTGTTTCAGGGCACGGGCGACCTCTAAAAGATGTCGATGTTTCCGTTTGATGATGCCATTCTGCTGAGGGGCATAGACACAAGAACTTTCATGGATAATACTAAGAGAGGAAAAATGTCCAAACAATGAGTGTTGAAAAAATCCCTAGCATTATCAGTTCGAATTCATTGAACGGAAAGTTCAAATTGGGTTTTGACCATGGACAAAAAATGTCTGATGTGAGAGAGTGTCTGGGTTTTAGATTGCATGACGTAGACCCAAGTGCCCCAAGAGTAATCATCAATGATGGTAAGAAAATATCTAGAGCCATCGTGATTGGATGTGTGATACGGACCCCATATGTCCATATGAACTAAGGAAAATTTATAGGTTGTGGAAGGCGTGTGTTTGGGAAATTTTATGTAGGACTGTTTTGCAAAAGGACAAATTGGACAATTAGGTTGCGGAATAGAGGCACTATGACCCAGACGTTGATGCAAAATAAAGGAAGTTTTATTAATGTTTGTATTAAAGGAACTTTTATTTTCAATAATACAAGACAATGAGTTTGTAGCATCAGAGGAACCTATCCAATAATGAAGGCCTTGGTGAACTTTACCCGAGCCCATCAGATTCCCAGTCAAACGGTCCTGAAATTCACATTTGTTAGGAAAAAAATTTAAGACACAAGACATTATCTTGACATAGTTTGGAAACAGAGATGAGATTGAAACGGAAAGCAGGAACAAACAATACATTATGAAGGATTAAATGTTGATTGAGATGAACAGTTCCTAATTGGGTGGCTGGTGCATGTGTACCATTGGGCATGCAGACTGAGGTGTAAGGTATAGGGGATGTGTGGGAAAAATGTTTGGGATCGCAAATGATGTGGTCACTGGCCCCTGAATCAATTATCCAAAAATCTTCTTAGGTGATATTGGAACAAAAGGATGTACCTGCATAGGATGTTGTATTGGCCTGTGGACTTTGATTCAGCATTTGCAGGATCTGACGATACTGTTCTTGGCTAAACATAGGAACCGCATCATTATTCTCAGAATTGACAGGATGACTTACTTGATTGGCAGTGGCCGATCCAGATCGTTGATTTTGGTTGCAGCCATGTAGTTTCCAACACGTGTCTCTCGTGTGGTTCCTCCTTTTGCAAAAATTGCAATAACGATTTTTGTTGGACTTGAATGGCCCATGAGAGGAATTAAAATTTGTGGAGTGGACTGGGCTATTTCCTGGATTTGGGCCAGCTGCAAAATTTGGGATGCTTCTGGGATTTGGGTTAGGAGCAAAAGTTGAGCCCAAACCATTATTAAGCCCAGTTGAGTGTGAGCCATTGGATGAAGAGTAGTGATATGAGCCGTTAATGCCTTCATATAAAGGTGGCTTTCCCTGTCAGTGTGCCCTAGCCTCCCTTTTCATTTCCATGCTTCATCTCAAACTGCCGCCGTTGGGGATGATGGACCGTGAAAGCTGCAGCTTCAGTGCTGGGTTAGGTTTCAGAGGAAGCTGATCTCTGGCTTTCGTCTTGCACGGCCAGTTGGTAGGTGGGCCGGAGAGATGATGTTGGTGACGTAGCCAACATCTGGGTTCCAAAAGCAAAAAAACTGTCATTCAAACCAAGCAAAAAGTGTACTAACCTATTTTGATCTTTCAGGTGTTGGATCTGGTGAAGAATCGTGGAGGGCCCTTCAATCGGTTCTTCAACAGCATCGAGCTCGTTCCAAATCCCCGAAAGGCGATTGAAATATACTGTGACTGGCAGGTTGTGTTGTTTGATTTCAAGGAGATTTTTACGCAAAGTAAAGATCTTTGCAAGATCGAGTTGGCTGTACATCTCTCGGATGTTTGTCCATATTTCATGTGCGTTTTCTATCTGAGGCAAATTGGCAGCAATCTCCTGGGTCAGGGAGTTGCTGATCCAGGCGCGAACGAGGGTATTGCACTGGATCCAGTGTTGGATCAGATGCGGTTCAGTGGGTTGGGGAAGGGTTCCATCAATGAACCCTTCCTTATTTTTGGTTACCAAAGCTCGTCGGAAATCTCTGGCCCAAGTGACGTAATTTTGTGAGCCGGTTAATTGCTGTTTGACGAGCACAAGTTCAAAGCCATAGGAAACCGGCGAGAAAAGGGGATCCCCTGGTTCCGGTCGACCGGTGGAGGCTGGGAGGATTTGGAAAATCGGTAGGGATTTTGACCCGTCGGGTTAGGGTTTTGACTAATAAACCCGAGTGGAAATGGGCCGGGTTGAAAATGGAAGCCGGGTTGTTGGTTGGGCTCTGGTGGATGATTTGGACCAGTGTAAATGTTTGGGCCTACTGGAGTTTCGTTGTGTGAGCTATCATTTGTGGCTGTGGATTCTGAGTCTGGTTCAATTGGTGTTTTGGTTGAATCCATTCTGTGATGTTTGGAAAAAAAAAAAAAAAAAAAAAAAACTGATCTTATGGCCTTGTTTTTGCAGGTTTAGAGAAACAATGGCTTAGAGAGGATTGTAGCGGAAGCAAAGGTTGAGCCGTTGAGCTCTGATACCATGTCAGAGTTAGAGATTGAAGGTGGCAAAATGGGTTTAAGACTGCCGAAGAATGCCTACAAAGGGAGCTTGATAAAAGGGCAGAAATGAAGACCAAGAATATCAAGCAAGAGAGAATTGTAATTGTTTATTGTGTATTGTAACGAGTACATGAGCCAATTTATATAGTGGCTTTGAATACAATAAAGATAATGAAATCATACAGTAAAGGAAATGCAATAAACAAAATATTACAATGATCAATCAAATAATTGTAAATCAACAATTGCTTGATTCCAGCATAAATATCTTCAGCATTCCATATTTCATCAACAATTCCTATAAAAACATATTTCAATCATACAGGAACATTTAGTTCTTAATTAAGTAAAGTTTTTTATTTTAAAAAAAAAAAAGCTCCCGAAGACATTTTATATTTGCCTTAATATAAATGTTATTTCCAGGATAAGGCCCCTAAGGGTCAGCCCAAGTCGATATTTTGCTTGAAGCTGAAGCTTTGCTATCCAAGGTTGCCGACAAATACGGGCTCTCGTGGAACGTGCATCGTAACCCAAATTCTAACGCGGCCCATCGTGTTGTTGCTTGAATGTAACGTTAGTGCCCAAATACAGCCACAACTCCCATAGTTTTATTTATTTATTTAGATCTCTTGAGTCTTGACTAAAAGGAGTGAGAACGAAGATTAGTAGAATGGCAACCCAGTAGTCTCTTCGAGAAAACTACTGGAACAGAACCTTTCTTCTCCGATCCAAAATTTTAATTTTTCAATGGAAGACGCGTTCGCCAGATCTGTATCTGAGGTCATTCACTTCCCTCTCGAAATTTGCGTTAAAAAATTAAATTTCATTAGCAATCAACTTTCGAATTTGTTTTCCCCTTTTGACTAAACATGTGAAGCTTCTTGATTGTTTATACTCTCTATTTTTTTTTTTTTTTTCTAGGTATTGGACTTTTTCGGAGTGGACCCTGCGAAAGGTCTCACTGATTCTCAGGTACTCGTGAATTCTTCAGAACATGATGTTTTGCTGAATTGATTGATTATTAGCATCAGTTCAGTTTAAATTTAGCTTCTACTTGGCGCGAAAGATGTTATATAATATTTGTATTTTGCAGGTGACACAACATGCGAGAGTTTACGGTAAAAATGGTACGTGCATTGTGTTATTGGTTTCCTGTAGTAGTTTACGAACAAGAAACGCAACCACAAATATTTATACTCTGTTTTCGGTTTCTTCTTCCTTTTTTCATTTTACTTGGTTTTGTGTTTGATGGCATATATCATAAATGCTTAGCAACGATAATAAGTAGTGCTTCTCCAGAAGAAGAGAAGTAACATAATCATTTTCTGATTGCTTAAGGCTGCCTAAACAATAGCTGTCTTCTAGCTTTTGCTCCACTCAATTTTCTGTATAGGTTTATTGATTTTGAAGATCTTGGTAAGATGTGATTCGTGAGCAATTGAAGAGAACCACAACGAATTTGGGAAGTTTAAGCATGCAAATTCAAAAGTTAGTTGCTGATATGCTGCTGCTTTCAATCATGCCACTATGTGGTTATGTGCTAAATTTCCCCTAGCAATTGCATGTACACGTTTTTTTTTTCTTTTTCTTTTTCAATCATCTTCGTTCTTTTGATATTGGATCTTCCTAGTTGGAAATTATAGAGTGGCGCACTTGATTGTGTGCTGGTGATCTGCAGTTACTTTGTAGAATCTTTCTACACAACATGTATTCTATATAAAGTTTAATATTCATGCATTCTATATAAAGTTTAATATTCATGCATTTTGTGGTATTATCTATTGGTGATTATATGATAACAAAAAAATGTCATTCAAAGTTATGGTGATGTATCTTTAGTACCGTCGTGAGTTAGTTTTGCTGTAATTGTTTAGTAGAAAAAGTTATGGAATCTGATACTCATTTAAAAATATGTTCTTATAATGTATTTTTCTAAATATTTTCTTCTGATGTCTTTTTCTTCTTTAATTGCATGCTTCTCTCACGCGCTGCAGTGCTGCCTCAAGAAAAAAGTAAGTACAGGGCATACTCCTTGCTTACTCCTTTTTGATACTTTTTTTATTGCCTTCATTACATTTTTGTGCATGAATACTTCTATTTCCCCTTTATATATATAAATGAAACAATAACAAGTTATGTGTTTCTAAATTCTAACCTATCTAGCTATAATTGGTTATTTTTTAGTTTGAACCTTATGTTTTTGACCCTTGAATACAGGGACTCCCTTCTGGAAACTGGTGTTGAAACAGTTTGATGATTTGCTTGTGAAGATATTAATTGCTGCAGCTGTTGTTTCTTTTGTTTTGGCTTTGGTTAATGGAGAGACTGGATTAACGGCTTTTCTGGAGCCTTCTGTAAGATCTGCTTGGCAGGGCCTGTTTCTCCTTTTATTTTTCTTTAATAAACATTTTTTATTTAAAATTTAAATGTATTGGTTTACAGTTTAAACTCTATGGTTTGTAACCTTCACAGGTGATCCTGCTGATATTGGCTGCCAATGCAGCAGTTGGTGTAATTACTGAAACTAATGCTGAAAAGGCTCTTGAGGTAAGTTCCAAAGTTTTACTTTGAGGACAGCTCACATGAAATTGAGCAGATTTCTAGTTTAGGCTATAAGTGGATCTTGTCTGCTTTAATTGAGCTTTCTACATGTAAGTTTTTGCTTGCTGACTAATGTCAGAGAAAGTGTCTTTCTTTGTGTTTATTTAATCTGCTTGAACTTTGGTTGAAGTATGCCTTTTATAATGTTATTCATTTCTTTGTGGATGGTGAAGTCTACACAGCTTCAACTATCTTGACAGTTGTTTCTCAATTCCATTGTGTAGGAACTACGTGCCTATCAAGCAGATATTGCAACTGTCCTGCGAAATGGTAAACCAAAAATTAAAAGAAATAAACAAATGATTATTTTTATTTTTACCAACTATGGAGCTGGTATTTACAGTGGATTGGGGGATCTCAATCTTATTATCTTTTATTAGAATTTATTTAATTTTCCTATAAAAAGAATGTCTCACTAAACTGAATGAGAGAACTTTTGTCATTTTTGCTATACATAGTTTACATGTAAACTATTATTGCAGGTTGTTTCTCCATTCTTCCAGCAACAGAACTGGTGCCAGGGGATATTGTAGAAGTTAATGGTAAGTTGGTCATGTGCTATTTATATAAAAATTTATTGATATTTGTAAAGAGTTCAGAAAGATCTTGAAAAGGTTTTCCTTTTGTGAGTTAATAGTGGGATGCAAGATTCCAGCTGATTTGAGAATGATTGAGATGCTAAGTAATCAATTACGGGTTGATCAAGCAATTCTTACAGGTATGTCTCCTCATATCAAATCTGAAAAATAGACTTGATTGTCAATGATGCACAGTTTTGAGTTGATCTTCATAAAATCAGGTATCAATACTTGAACTAAGTTAATAAAGATAGCAAGTATGCCATTTTAGGGGTATACTTGCTAAATCTCTTTGGAAACAATTATAAGTATCATGTTTAAATAGCAGACGAGGTCCATTCAGTGTGTACTGATCAATTTAGTGTGCAAGCCTTCTGCTATCTGGGTAATGGTCAATTCTGTACTGAACACTTTTTGACCTTTGTCACTGTACTAAATTCATGTGTTAGATTGTTCAATTAACAATTATGCAATAAGCTTTATAGGTAGACTGAGTGAAACTGAGTTGCCTCCGCCTACATTTTCTGAATTCATGTTTGTGTATATTTTTGTATAGCTATCATAAATATCAAGACTTGGGAATCTTTGTAAGGTATAGTCATGCTATTGTTGATTTGTAATCATCGTACTTTTGTAAATGCAAATTAATTTGTTTTCTCTTTAAGAAAAATATCATTTATTTCTGCTAAAGTATGAAAACAGTTAAGAAAAAATCACCTTTTAGTTCTAATTCGAATTTTTAAGCTGTATGAATGATTTAGATTCAAATAGCTTATTCATTTTTAGGTTAAGTAATCTGTTTTTACTGTATGCGATGTTTTCCTTTGAGATTGTATTGATTTTTCACTGTTATTAATGATATTTAATAGGCTTATTGCGCATATCCAAAACATGACTATCTCAAACTGGCTATAGTTGTATAGCTATCAACTTGAACAGTTATTTCAGTACAGTTTTAGGCACAGGCATACACTTTTAATACCCGAATTGATTTGGGGAATGTTAAGTGAAAAAAGTGGTGCATAATACATCTGTTTGCAAGAATTAGAAGATATGGTTATCTACCTTTTCTTTTTAAATTACTTCTTAATTCGTGCTATATATGGGGATGCTATTGCCCAAAATGTTTGTTTAAGCTTTGTGTGCTGGAGACCATGCTAGTTGCGCTCCTCTGTAGTCCATAGTAATCGAAGAATGAAAAAATGTGGGATTGAGTTTAGGCATCATCTACACTTTATATGATGAGTGCCTAATAATTGAGCACATGAAATTCTAGTTCAGCTCCTAATTATGTTTTATTGATGGTAGGGGAGAGCTGCTCTGTGCAAAAAGAACTTGAGTCCACCATGGCGACAAATGCTGTGTACCAAGACAAGACAAATATTCTTTTCTCGGTAAAAGCTTTCATGCTGTTGTAGTCAATATTTAGACAAAAAATAATATGCTTGTGTAGACAAGGGATTAAGGGAATGTTTGTTTTGCCAATCTGATGTAATCAGAAATTGGGTTTGATTGGGGACTGATCAGAAATGAGTATTGACCCAATCCTGAACCCAAAATTTAGAAACAGAAGAAGAAGTAATTTTTGCTGCTTTATAAAATAGTATCTGAATTTCATAAATAAAAATTCTAGACTTGATAAATGAGTTTTCACAATTTTTTAAATTTGAAAGTACTTAAAAAATGATCCAGATTTTCGAAGTGTAGCCTATTTTTTGAAACTTGATTTGGAATCATGAACCAAACAGGCCCAAAATTTTTGGTACATAATTGGAGATAAAGTCAGGATAAATAGGTCTAGAATGAGAGTTGATCTACTTAAAAGAGATGTGATTGGAGCCACCATAGGGTCATGCTAAAGCACCAAATTCTTTCTTTCCATTGGATGCACATGATCTTGTTATTTGGTTTTACATTACATATCAAACCCTAAAATATTTAAGAAAGCACATCATTTATTATTGAAGTGAAAATGCTATGATCTGCAACTATACTTGGACACACTATCTATTTTTACCTACCTCTCTGTTGTTAATTTGGTGGTTAGTTTCATTTTACATTGGAAGCTGGAGTGATTGGACAGTGTTGTACACTTTCTGCTTGGAAATCCTGTGTCCATAGTTTGGTTAGACCGAGTATACTTAGTTTTATATCATAGGGTATCTTAATCTTATGAGTCTGTAAACTTATTTCTTGTCCATTTATATAGGTGATGCATTAAAAAGTATTTAATTCGTATTTTTTTAAAGTGAAAGTTTATATTGTTGACCCTCAATCAGATAGCGATAGAGTTGAAGTACTTTTATGCCTTAAATGGGGAATTCTTTTTCTTGTTTGTCTGTTCTTTCTTCAGGGCCTTATACATAACGTTTCTTCTTTTAGTATTAATTAGCATTAAACAAAGTTCCAATGTATTTTGACTGCCAGGGTACAGTAGTGGTTGTGGGTAGAGCAAGAGCTATTGTAGTTGGAGTTGGTGCTAACACTGCCATGGGCAGCATACGTGATTCCATGTTGCAAGCAGAAGATGTAAGCGTCGCCAATTTTCAGTTTCATTAGTATCTTATCTGTTGCAAATTTTTTTACCCTAAATATTCATTATCGCTTTATGATCATAGTCTGTTTTTTGTTCCTATTAAAAAAGAATCTGTATTTTGTTTTTCTGTTGATTACCATTCAGACTTGCTTCTAAATTTTCAAATTTGTTCTACATATCATTGGATCAGAGAAATTTATATGGCTTTGATTCTGTTGCATTCAAACATTTGAGATACATATTAGGAGTTCTGATGGGTTGTGTTTTGGCCATATGTACTGTGGCTTAGGCGTTTTTGCAGGAAACCTTATCTTGACTGCATGAAGGGGCCTGTTCCCTATGTTGTAATTGTTCTGTGATATAGTAACTTGAGCATCCATCTTTTTCTATTGATGGTCTTTAAAAATTATCTAGAACTCCATAATAATGAGAAAGAGCTCCATTGAAGCTTTGTTGTCTAATTATACATTCTAAATATTAATATTCACCGGTGGTTGCAGGAGGCGACACCATTAAAGAAGAAGCTCGATGAGTTTGGTACTTTTTTGGCTAAGGTGATTGCTAATTGTCTGTCCTATTCCTTTGTTTTTATGTATATATGTTAGTGAGTATGTGGCTTATAAATGCATGCCGAAGGATTGTCTTCAATTCCACTGGAACTTAAAGGTGGTAGAAAAGGAAAGACATTTTAATAGGTTAATGATTGATTTGTGGAGTTACTTAACATTGTATTATCAGTATGATGCACTTCATATTACTTTGACACTTTTTTAGGTGGTTAATGATTCATGGTTTTATTTATTTTAAGTTATCCTCCACTCTCTCCCTTTCCCTTTTGATCTTTTCCCATCAGTATGAGGCACTTCATATTGCTTGCCGACTTCCTAAGATGTTTAGATTCTTCAAACTCACTTTATTTCAGGGAAATGCTGTTACTTTCTATCTTGCCATGTTATCCAGCTATATGAATATGCTGTGTTTTCAGGTTATTGCAGGAATTTGTGTATTGGTATGGATTGTAAACATTGGTCACTTCCGGGATCCTTCTCATGGTGGGTTCTTGCGTGGGGCAATTCATTACTTCAAGGTACTGTTCTATAGATGGTGTTATTTTATTTTATTGTTAGGAATAATAGCAGTTTGGGGTATCCAAATTCCTTTTATCTACTAAAGTAATTTTTGCTTGAATATTTCTTAGCATCATACAAAATGCTTTCATATTATCGTATTTTGACAAATATTTTTGCATGGGTGTTGGTGTGAATATCATTAGATTTTGTTGATTTCAAATGCACTAGTTAGGTGATGGCATTATTTAAATAGCTTGATGGAAAGAGAGCCCATAACCTCCCCAGGGCATTCTCGATATCTCTTAGGCAGAACAAATGTACGTCGCATTGACCATTCTCCTAACTGCTTAAACTCCACATCAAATGCATAACTTGGTTCGAAGAGGTTACAATTATAAGCAAATTGTCAGTCCGAGGAGAAAACCACCAGCACAACAGAGCACCATCCAATCTTGAGATGAACCAGTGTTGCCTGTTCCACCAACCAAAACAAATAAATCCAAGAGAATAAAAATAAAAATTTAACAAGCTACACATGATGCAACCGGATTAGAAATTCATTAATGGCTTCGAACAGAATAAATGAAGTAAGAATTTCTCAGCCCCCGTCCACAGGCTCCCTCACACAAGCACTATATTCTCGTAGTAAAACTTAGGTAAAGAAAATATCAATCATGTACAACAACATATATAACATAACATTAATAACCAAATACTATTTCAAAAGTTTTCACTTTATTAAAGAGGTCATCCATGCCGGTTATCATACTGTGAACTATCAAACAGAGTGACCAAACATTTAGTTGTAACTTCTTGGTTACAAGTATATATCAATTGTATAATTTTTTTAATCAGAAACATTTAATTGCGACTTTTGTTCATGTTCCAGAATAAGCATAAAAATATGTTCATAATTAAGTTAGTATATACAGATCATCACTTCATGTGTATCATTCTAGTTGGCTAGTTAACTACTAAAAATGGTATGCCAAAATCACTATAAAAAATAAAGGAACACAAGGTGAGTAAAGAGACTCTTGAAGAAACCTCTGTATCTTGAGATTGAATATATACACATCCCCAAAACAGTTGACGGCAGCCAGCCTTTGCCCATCATAACTAGAAAACATCTTTGTTATAGAAGGCTCTTTTGGTGGTAATTTATCATCATTCTTCTCACGGCAGGTGTGAAAGTGTGTACTAGCTCTGAACTTCCCACATCCACAACCTGTAGCACCAAAAGAGGAATAAATAAAACACCCAGATTGTTACAGTGTCTAATTAGGCCTAGGATTTGCTCAAGTTAAACACTGTGAAGTGTTCAACCATAATTAAATGGTAAATTTTCATTCCATAAGTCAAACTGTAAAATCATTAAAAGTTGCCACCACCAGGACTTGAAAGAGGAAAAAGATCAACACAATTAAGCCTCTTCCACCCTTCTTGAACAAGGCCAAAATCCCACAATACATAGGTACAAAATCTAAATTCAAACCAAGATATAAATTTAGACAATTGGTGGTCAAACAGTCTAATCAAGTGAAATCATTCTTTCCGTATTTATCTCCTTGGTGATTGTCCACCGTACAACTTAATCATATTCGTCCACATACCAAAACATACTATATTATTTTTTAAAGAATACATTAAGTAGCCAGTCTCACACAACATTTTAATATGTAAAACAAGAGGAATATCTGCCAACTTATTAACCAATGGAATTTGGAACATACTTGAATGCAAAAAGGCAAACTTACGTATATCTTTCTATCATGCCCTGCAAGTATCAACCGAGAACAATCAGAATAAAAACCATGGAACGTGCAAACGTAGTTTACGAGGAAGTAGCCTTTTATTGATAGACCATGCACTTTTGCCAACTTCAGGGCTCTTCAATTCAAACAGGTTCGGTTTAACATGATCAGAATATGCAAAAGCAACCCTGAATTAGAAATGGTGCTGCATATAATCCTCTGGATGCCTTACTCTTAACCCGGGCCAATAAATCTGTGGTTGCATGGCCACCAGATGTGCCAGAATTCATATTGCTCTTTAGACGAACAGATAGAATATCAATCCAATAAGAGACTGGACTAGAGCAAAGAAGTGTGATCAAATATTGTATTATGCACCAGTTGTAACCGGTACTCTCTGAGGAGCAGGGCAGATATCGTGTGGAGAGTACTTGTAAACTCCTTGGCAGAGTAGGCAAAGAGCTTGGTGTCATCACCAGCTGAGATAAGCATGGGAACTCCTAATGAGCCCATTTATGGTAACTAAAATCAACGGTTTTCTCCCGACTACGACTTCTTTTTATCTTTTCATCCGGCAAAGGACTACTACAATTTAAAAAAAAAAAAAAAAAAAGCAAAATCAGTTATGAAGAAACATGTTAAATACAGTAAACAAAAAAAAAACAATAAATGAACTTATGCATATTAATTTATGAGTTATATAAACAAGATGCAGCTAAAACAATGTTACTGGAGCTAAAAGAACAGGTAAGCAAAACCATAAATTGAATTTTAAAAACTTGACACACCTTCATTGCTAATTGGCACTACCATTGTCAAGGCCCTACATCATGTGTATGAGCTCTTACATGACCAACTACACCCATTTCTTCATCACTTCCGATGAAGACTGTCATCAATTGACCAATTGCCTCACTTGAAACCTTATAAAGAATAACCTGCGACAAAAGTGAATTCACCTATTTTAGATAGCACCAAATAAACAGACCAAAAACAACCCCAGCCAATTTAGCTGAAAAAAAGAGGGTTCCACCAATTTTTTTTTTTTTTTTTTTAATATTTTTGGAGACAGAAGACCAAAGAGATGCTAATCACACTTAAAAATAAATTATATTTACCCTTGAAAAGCAATTCTGTTAGTAGAAGGGACAAAAAAAGGTGGAGAAATAACTGAAAATATCTATATGTACATTTAAGAATAAGGGGAATGGCATTCAGCCTCAATCAGAAGATAATGCGTTTAAACAATAAAAAGTCCCCACTAATACCACTTATTAAGAGGTACTAAATAGCAGTACACCGTAATTATTTCTCCTTTTGCCTTATGACAGTAATATGAAATGAAAAGTATAACCGACAACTTAAATAAACTGCTCCATTTGAAGAATGAGGCAAGCACAAGACTGATAAACCATACCTGACCATCAGAACCAGCAGAGAACACACTCTTATGACTAGGAGCAGCTGCCAGAGCATTCACGTCACCTTTGTGAACAGAATGTGCCTGCAAAAGAGTTCCATGTTGACTATCCCAAAACTGAACACTGCCAGCACTATCTGCACTAACAAGAGTCCCGCACCTGAATTCAAAAAATAACTTGATAATTAAAGAACACAAATTTCACCTGTGTAAATGTTGTTCTACAGAGACAGTAACCAAATAATAGTTTGAAAAAAATAATACAGAAGAAACGTTATTTGTACCTCAGAAAAGTAATGACCAAATGCAAAGATCAGGTCCACTACCCAAGCCTCCAAGCCCAACTGTAATTCTGTAGATCTCATTACCCAATTTCGCATCCCAACATCTAATAACCTGAAAAGTCCATATTACACATATTTGTTTGATATGTTAAAAATCTAATGAAACTGTAAGTTGATAACAATGTCAAAGAAAAACATGAACCAGAAGACAACAGTACAGTATACCCCACCACATATACATGTCATCTTGACAACACTTACCCGTCACTGCTCCCTGAACCAGCATATTAGCATCAGTACTCCACGTCACACTTAGAACACGCCCTGCAAATCATTTGGTTAGGAAGTACTAGATAATATTAATAATGACAACACACAATGACACGACAAAAATTGTCACCCAGTGCAGATATCTCACCATGACCCTAGGCAACGTTTATAGTATGTCAATTCCTCTGAATCAGAATTCTATATATCCTAACACAACCATCATCACAAGCAACTGCTACATGTGTATCCTCGATAATTACTGATTCTTCATGAAGCCCATCTAAGTCAGAATCACTATCACTTCCACTATTTTCGTAATCATCACTATCATTAGATTTGTCATTTACATATCCATTTCCAACATGTAGGGACTTCTCCTCTGAATGAATAAGCCGATTATTGAGGGTGCAACAGCCATCTCCCAGATTGAGAACCCAATTGACTCTAGCACAATCTGCAGATGCACATAAAGCAAAACATGTTATACAATTACAGCAACATATGAGAAGAATCAATTTAAAATACTATTCTTTCTGCTTGGAATAAGTTAAAAGTACCAACAGACAAAGTTGAAGCTTAGATACAAACAGGAATATATCAAAATGTTTTTGACAAGTATCAAGGGAATAGTCTTATTTTCTATTTCTTATTTACGCCCCCATTCAAAACCACATTCCCTGATGGTTTAGCCCAACCTCCCTGGACTTCTTACCATTAAAACTTAGATGGTATGATTGTGATTCTGATCCTATACATAATACAGACACTACATCAATATACATAGCAAGTCAAGGTTCATTTTAGACAATATTAACCTAAAGATGATTAAGAATCAAACAAAGTCACGTAGCTTATATTCAACTAGTCACACAAGCTTCTTTCTAAATTTTTATCAAGTAGAAATTACAAATAGCTAATAATGCAAATTGTTATCATTTTCCATTTCGGTCTCACAAGCATACACATTCACCTTCTGTTTCAAGTCAAAAGATCCCACTCCGAAATGGAGCCATCTATACTCGAAGAAACAGCCGTCCACAAGGAAATCCCTTTTTACCAGCACGACACCAAATAGCGATGAAACTCTCGACTTGGGATCTCCATGAATCGTCGAATACACAATAAAATTTAATACAATAATCATAATAAACATATGACAAATTTGAGTCGTGAGCAAATCAAAGTGATTTAGTTCATTGTTACCAGCTGACAGTGCCAGCTAACGGTGCGTGAGATACGCGCCAAATCTCGAGCGAGCCGTCTTCGCGCGCTGCCGCTACCTGAGAGTCGTCGGCGCTGGGGCCAGGGCTACTACCGTGATGGCTTCCAGTCGACTGAACTGTTCCGGTAAGCTTGGGGCATTTCCACGGCTATGCGCGAAGCCCTATGACAATCGTCGAACGTTATGATCTCGACGGCTGTAGAAACGTGTGAGAGGTTAGCTTAAGTGGAGATAGATAGAGCATATGAAGGGAGGTGAAAATAAGTGAAGTTAGGTTTTTGAGGTTTTAAGCGCGGCGATGATATGTGTTTTTATATCTGAACCGGGGTGATTCAACCGTGTATGGATCACCATTTTGTGCCCACCCGGTTTTCAAAGTGTATTATTCGGTTTTCGATGGATTTCGGCTTAATTCCAATTAAGCCCACAAAAGAGCTGGTATTACAGTTTTGAATCGACGGAAATGCAAGACAAACTAATTCATTTAGATAAATTTTATTCAGTTTGGACAATCCGTTTTAATTTTAATTCAAAACTTTTTAAAATGAGGAAACGACATATTCCCACCTAAGGTTTGTAAAATCCCAAGTTAGTACCCCTAGTGTATTTATTCTATATTCTTATCCTTAAAATAACGCTAGATTCTTACCTTAAAATACGCTAGATTCTTTCCTTAAAATAACTTGTTAGCAATTTTTAGGGTATAGAAGGTGCAATTAGCATAATGCCTTTAACCCTAAATTAATAAATTCGTTTTAAACCCTAAATTAGTAAATTATACTTACCATTTTATTTTCAAATTATCTCAATAACACCCTCGGTCACTGCACACCCTCTCATTTTTTGCCCGATCTAGGTGTTTTCGAGGCGTCGTCAACCCCCCTGGTCACCTCTCCCCGTAGTCGATCGTCCAAAACCCCTCTGGTTTCCGACTCATTGTTTCCCTCTAATCGCCGCGAACCGTTAGGCTTAGGGTTTCGTTGTTCTTTGCTGGATTCCGCAGTGAAAATCCAATTGGACACCACCACTGCAACCACCATGTCCAACTCTATAAAACCGTTATGTCCCTAGCAACCGTTTAGTCGCCACTCACTAGCCGAGAGTTTGTGTTCTCGACCCTTTTTTGGTGAAGTGGTGGCGGCAAACAGTGAGTTGCCGTGGCTGAGAAGGTTTGGGGTTTTGTAAGGAAGGATGCGAAGTCAAATGGTGGTGGTGGTTGGGGTTTCGCCGTTCAAACGGCTGAAAACCAACAAAATTAGTCGCATGTCGCAATTGTCGTGGCTAGCGACGGCTAGTGATGAGGGGTTTGAAGGGTAAGGTTTTATAGAGGGAGGATAGGGTTCAAATGGTGGTGACAAGGGTGATTTTTGGTGAAAGAATCACCGAAAAAAGGCAAAAAACGTCGAGGACGTCGTCTGCTAACATGGGCTGGAGACTATTAAAGACGACGATCTGCTAACGTGGTGCCATCCATGCAAAATGACCAAGTTACCTTTCATCGTTACATCAAACACTTTTCCGTCACTTTAGGGTGGGAATTTGGAATAAATGTAACCGGGCTACCAACTTGGATTTCGTCAAACCTTGGGTGGGAATGTGTCGTTTACTTCTTTTAAAATTAATAAAAGTGAGATTAACCCTAAAATTATGTAAAATTAATTTGTGTCACTGCTGCTTTTTATGCTTGTCAAAATCATAGTAATAAAATTCATCTAAATTATATGTTAGCACTAAGATATATTATTTAATGATCATTTTCCTTATCACAGTAACTATTATTTATAAATAAAATTTGAAGATATGACAAAATTTATTATGAATGGAGAGGCAATTGCTTTCGCACTAAGCACGATTTTAAGCCCTTTTATAAGTGTAGATTGTTTTCCATCACTTCATTCTCAATTGTTTTCCATCACTTCATTCTCGTATTCTTTGTGCCCAAAAAATACTCCCTTTTCATATTAAGTGAAGTTTTAAGGTCTTGCATAATTTTTAAGAAACAAATTTCTCTCTCCTCATACTGACTCTTCATTGAAATTGTAGTGGGAAAATTTTTCTCTTGCCACTCTTCACCTACATTTGAAAAGGAAAGAGAGAGAGAAGATGAGGCCAAGAAAAAGTGGAATAGAGGGGACATGGGAATTCATCGAGAAAGAGGAGAGGGTTGAGTAGTCAACGACTTTTATTTTGACAAAAGATACTTCCACAAAACGTCAATTAATATGAAACGAGGGAAAATGATTATAATCTATGTTATATCAAACTAATTTTATCACCTCATAGTTTTAATCATTTCTATCTCCACCCAACGACTTATTTTAATAACAATTGTCGAGTTAGAGATTGAAGGTGGCAAAAGGGGCAGAAGACTGCCGAAGAATGCCTACAAGGGAACTTGATAAAAGGGCAGAAATGAAGACCAAAGAATATCAAGCAAGAAGAATTGTAATTGTATATGTGTGTATTGTAACAAGTATGAGCCATAATACAATGGCTTTGAATACATAAGGTAATGAAATAATACGTAAAGGAAATGCAAAAACAATATTACAATGATCAATCAAATAATTGTAAATCAACAATTGCTTGATTCCAGCATAAATATCTTCAGCATTCCATATTTCATCACTCTCCCTCAAGCTGGTGGTTTGTAGATGTCGAAAACTCCAAGCTTGTGTAATAAATAAGAATGCTGATGACTACATAAAGGCTTCGTGAATATGTCTGCTAGTTGTTCGATGTTCGTATGTGCCTAGTCTTGATAATGCCTTCCTGAATTTTCTCCCTGACGAAATGACAATCAATTTCTATATGTTTGGTTCTTTCATGGAAATCTGGGTTTGCTGTGATATCATTTGCAGCTTTGTTATCGTAGTATAAAGTGACTGGTTTTCCTATCTTCACTCCCAATCTTTGACTAAACCAAGAATCCAGATAATTCACAAGTTGTTTTAGCCATTGCTCTATGTTCTGCTTCAGCTGATGAAAGTGAAATTGCTGTTGCTTTTTTGTTTTCCATGATATAAGGATCCTCCAATTTTAATGCAAACCCTGTAAGAGCTTTCTAGTCATAGGACAGGTACCCCAATCTGCATCGCAGTATGCTGTGATGTCGAAATTCCCATCTCGAGGTAAAGAAGTCCTAATCTAGGACATCCTTTTAAATACTTAAGTACCTTGAGCGTCGCGTCCATGTGAGTTGTTTTGGTTGATGCATGAATTGACTTAGTATATGGACTACATAACTTATGTCGGCCTTGTCATGGTGAGATAGATGAGTCTTCCTACGAGTCTCTGATAGGAGATGGATCTTGTAACAGAGGATTATTTTCTGAGGATCATTTTTTGAGGAGGCTGTGATGTGATTTTGATGTTTTGTTCCACAGAATGATGCTGGGTTTGCATGTTAATAACCGAATCGAACACAAGTTCTAAACATACTTCCTTTGACATGAGAAATACCTGTTGGGGATCGTGCAATTTCGATGCCCAAATACTTGGGTTCCCCCAGATCTTTTATACGAAAATGTTTGTTGAGATGCTCTTTTAAGTTGCGAATGCCATTCTCATTGTTCCCAATGATTAGAATATCATCAACATAAATAATAAGAGCAATGACAGTGTACCTTTGTGCCATGTGAAGAGAGAGTAGTCATGCTTGGATTGAGAGAATCCCATGTTGTTAGAGCCTTTGTGAATTTTGCGTTCTATTGACGGATGCTTGCTTCAAACCATATAAGGACATGGTAGACGACATATCATATTCTCCCCCTGTCTACGAAGTCCAGGAGAAAGGTCCATATACATTTCTTCGTGAAGAAAGGTATTATGGATGTCCATTTGATGAAAGGACCAGTCACGTATGGCAGCAGGGACAAGAAAGTCCGAACATTGACATGCTTGGCTACGGAGAAAAGGTGTCTTGGTAATCAAAACCTTCTCTCTGGGTGAAACCTTTGGCAATAAGACAAGCCTTGTAACGCTCAATGGATCCATCAGCACGGTGCTTAATCTTGAAACCCATTTGTAACCATGGTTTTCCTGCGAGAAGGACGAGGAACAAGCTCCCAGGTATGGTTTTGAGAGAGAGCACTAAGTTCATCGGCCATGGCCTGATGCCAATGTAAATGGGGACAACTTTAGAATACAAGAAGGCTCTTGATGGGTGGAAATCTGATTGATGCAAATCCTGTGGGTAGGAGACAGTCGATCATAAGTAACATAGTTAGAAGTGGGTAAATAGTACTTGTGGTAGTCTGGATGGTAGGACAGACATAATCTTCTATCCAAATAGGTGGGCGAGTGACCCTTATGGAACGTCTTTGAAGAGGATCAGAAACAATAGGAGTATTATCCGGAGGAGGTGGATTGGGAAGCTGGTTTTCTGGAATAGAGTAGAAGATGGACTAGAAAGCTGCTTCTCTGCGAAAACTGGGTCAGAGGTCGACGTGGAGGGTCCCATATCTGGAATGGGATGCAAGGTATAATAGTGTCTGGATAGGTCGGCTGCTGAAGATCTTCCAAAAAGGTGGAGCTTGCGGTGATTCATGAGAGGGGGACCTGTCTAAAAAAGGAAAATAATCTTCATGAAAAACCACATCCCTAAAATCCAGAAATTTCCCTGAGGTGATATCATATAGTCGATAACCTTTCTAATGCATTGAGTAACCCATAAAAACACCTGAATAGCCCGAGGAAAAATTTATCATGCCCCCTTAAATTTGTAAAGTAGCATAAACACTCGGAGGTGATCAACTGTAGGCGGTTGACCAAAAAGAACTTCATAGGTGTCTTGCCATCTAGAACCCGACTCGGCATCCTATTGATCAGGTAGGTGGCCGTGACCACACATTTGCCCCAAAGGGTAGTAGGAATGTTGGCTTGGTGTTTCAGGGCAGGGCGACCTCTAAAAGATGTCGATGTTTCCGTTTGATGATGCCATTCTGCTGAGGGGCATAGACACAAGAACTTTCATGGATAATACTAAGAGAGGAAAAATGTCCAAACAATGAGTGTTGAAAAAATCCCTAGCATTATCATTCGAATTCATTGAACGGAAAGTTCAAATTGGGTTTTGACCATGGACAAAAAATGTCTGATGTGAGAGAGTGTCTGGTTTTAGATTGCTGACGTAGACCCAAGTGCCCCAAGAGTAATCATCAATGATGGTAAGAAATATCTAGAGCCATCGTGATTGGATGTGTGATACGGACCCCATATGTCCATATGAACTAGGAAAATTTATAGGTTGTGGAAGGCGTGTGTTTGGGAAATTTTATGTAGGACTGTTTTTGCAAAAGGACAAATTGGACAATTAGGTTGCGGAATAGAGGCACTATGACCCAGACGTTGATGCAAAATAAAGAAGTTTTATTAATGTTTGTATTAAAGGAACTTTTATTTTCAATAATACAAGACAAGTTTTGTAGCATCAGAGAACCTATCCAATATGAAGGCCTTGGTGAACTTTACCCGAGCCCATCAGATTCCCAGTCAAACGGTCCTGAAATTCACATTTGTTAGAAAAAAATTAAGACACAGACATTATCTTGACATAGTTTGGAAACAGAGATGAGATTGAAACGGAAACAGGAACAAACAATACATTATGAAGGATTAAATGTTGATTGAGATGACAGTTCCTAATTGGGTGGCTGTGCATGTGTACCATTGGGCATGCAGACTGAGGTGTAAGGTATAGGGATTGTGGGAAAAATGTTTGGGATCGCAAATGATGTGGTCACTGCCCCTGATCAATTATCCAAAACTTCTTAGGTGATATTGGAACAAAAGGATGTACCTGCATAGGATGTTGTATTGGCCTGTGGACTTTGATTCAGCATTTGCAGGATCTACGATACTGTTCTTGGCTAAACTAGGAACCGCATCATTATTCTCAGAATTGACAGGAGTGACTTACTGATTGTTGGCAGTGGCCGATCCAGATCGTTGATTTTGGTTGCAGCCATGTAGTTTCCAACACGTGTCTCTCGTGTGGTTCCTCCTTTTGCAAAAATTGCAATAACGTTTTTGTTGGACTTGAATGGCCCATGAGAGGAATTAAAATTTGTGGAGTGGACTGGGCTATTTCCTGGATTTGGGCCAGCTGCAAATTTGGGATGCTTCTGGGATTTGGGTTAGAGCAAAGTTGAGCCCAAACCATTATTAAGCCCAGTTGAGTGTGAGCCATTGGATGAAAGTAGTGATATGAGCCGTTAATGCCTTCATATAAAGGTGGCTTTCCCTGTCAGTGTGCCCTAGCCTCCCTTTTCATTTCCATGCTTCATCTCAAACTGCCGCCGTTGGGGATGATGGACCGTGAAAGCTGCAGCTTCAGTGCTGGGTTAGGGTTTCAGAGGAAGCTGATCTCTGGCTTTCGTCTTGCACGGCCAGTTGGTAGGTGGGCCGGAGAGATGATGTTGGTGACGTAGCCAACATCTGGGTTCCAAAAGCAAAAAAACTGTCATTCAAACCAAGCAAAAGTGTACTACCCTATTTTGATCTTTCAGGTGTTGGATCTGGTGAAGAATCGTGGAGGGCCCTTCAATCGGTTCTTCAACAGCATCGAGCTCGTTCCAATCCCCGAAAGGCGATTGAAATATACTGTGACTGGCAGGTTGTGTTTTTGATTTCAAGAGATTTTTACGCAAAGTAAAGATCTTTGCAAGATCGAGTTGGCTGTACATCTCTCGGATGTTTGTCCATATTTCATGTGCGTTTTCTATCTGAGGCAAATGGCAGCAATCTCCTGGGTCAGGGAGTTGCTGATCCAGGCGCGAACGAGGGTATTGCACTGGATCCAGTGTTGGATCAGATGCGTTCATGGGTTGGGGAAGGGTTCCATCAATGAACCCTTCCTTATTTTTGGTTACCAAAGCTCGTCGGAAATCTCTGGCCCAAGTGACGTAATTTTGTGAGCCGGTTAATTGCTGTTTGACGAGCACAATTCAAAGCCATAGGAAACCGGCGAGAAAGGGGATCCCCTGGTTCCGGTCGACCGTGGAGGCTGGGAGGATTTGGAAAATCGGTAGGGATTTTGACCCGTCGGGTTAGGGTTTTGACTAATAAACCCGATGGAAATGGGCGGTTGAAAATGGAAGCCGGGTTGTTGGTTGGGCTCTGGTGGATGATTTGGACCAGTGTAAATGTTTGGGCCTACTGGAGTTTCGTTGTGTGAGCTATCATTTGTGGCTGTGGATTCTGAGTCTGGTTCAATTGTGTTTTGGTTGAATCCATTCTGTGATGTTTGGAAAAAAAAAAAAAAAAAAAACTGATCTTATGGCCTTGTTTTTGCAGTTTTAGAGAACAATGGCTTAGAGAGGATTGTAGCGGAAGCAAAGGTTGAGCCGTTGAGCTCTGATACCATGTCGAGTTAGAGATTGAAGTGGCAAAATGGGTTTAAGACTGCCGAAGAATGCCTACAAAGGGAGCTTGATAAAAGGGCAGAAATGAAGACCAAGAATATCAAGCAGAGAGAATTGTAATTGTTTATTGTGTATTGTAACGAGTACATGACCAATTTATATAGTGGCTTTGAATACAATAAAGATAATGAAATCATACAGTAAAGGAAATGCAATAAACAAAATATTACAATGATCAATCAATAATTGTAAATCAACAATTGCTTGATTCCAGCATAAATATCTTCAGCATTCCATATTTCATCAACAATTCCTATAAAAACATATTTCAATCATACAGGAACATTTAGTTCTTAATTAAGTAAGTTTTTATTTAAAAAAAAAAAAAGCTCCCGAAGACATTTTATATTTGCCTTAATATAAATGTTATTTCCAGGATAGGCCCCTAAGGGTCAGCCCAAGTCGATATTTTGCTTGAAGCTGAAGCTTTGCTATCCAAGGTTGCCGACAAATACGGCTCTCGGTGAGAACGTGCATCGTAACCCAAATTCTAACGCGGCCCATCGTGTTGTTGCTTGAATGTAACGTTAGTGCCCAAATACAGCCACAACTCCCTAGTTTTATTATTTATTTAGATCTCTTGAGTCTTGACTAAAGGAGTGAGAACGAAGATTAGTAGAATGGCAACCCAGTAGTCTCTTCGGAAAACTACTGGACAGAACCTTTCTTCTCCGATCCAAAATTTTAATTTTTCAATGAAGACGCGTTCGCCAGATCTGTATCTGAGGTCATTCCTTCCCTCTCGAATTTGCGTTAAAAATTAATTTCATTAGCAATCAACTTTCGAATTTGTTTTCCCCTTTGACTAAACATTTGAAGCCTCTTGATTGTTTATACCCTCTATTTGTTTTTTCTAGGTATTGGACTTTTTCGGAGTGGACCCTGCGAAAGGTCTCACTGATTCTCAGGTACTCGTAAATTCTTCAGAACATGATGTTTTCTGAATTGATTGATTATTAGCATCAGTTCAGTTTAAATTAGCTTCTACTTACCGCGAAAGATGTTATATAATTTGTACTTTGCAGGTGACACAACATGCAGAGTTTACGGTAAAATGGTACGTGCATTGTGTTTTGGTTTCCTGTAGTAGTTTACGAACAAGAAACGCGACCACAAATATTTATACTCTTTTTTCGGTTTCTCCTTCCTTTTTTCATTTTACTTGGTTTTGTGTTTGATGGCATATCATAAATGCTTAGCAACGATAATAAGTAGTGCTTCTCCAGAAGAAGAGAAGTAACAAATCATTTTCTGATTGCTAAGGCTGCCTAAACAATAGCTGTCTTCTAGCTTTTGCTCCACTCAATTTTCTGTATAGGTTTATTGATTTTGAAGATCTTGGTAGATGTGATTCGTGAGCAATTGAAAGACCACAACGAATTGGGAAGTTTAAGCATGCAAATTCAAAAGTTAGTTGCTGATAGCTGCTGCTTTCAATCATGCCACTATGTGGTTATGTGCTAAATTTCCCCTAGCAATTGCATGTACACGTTTTTTTTTTTTTCTTTTTCTTTTTCAATCATCTCGTTCTTTTGATATTGGATCTTCCTAGTTGGAAATTATAGAGTGGCGCACTTGATTGTGTGCTGGTGTCTGCAGTTACTTTGTAGAATCTTTCATACACAACATGTATTCTATTAAAGTTAATATTCATGCATTCATATAAAGTTTAATATTCATGCTTTTTGTGGTATTATCTATTGGTGATTATACATAACAACAAAATGTCATTCAAAGTTATGGTGATGTATCTTTAGTACCGCGTGAGTTTTTTGCTGTAATTGTTTAGTAGAAAAGTTATGGAATCTGATACTCATTTAAAAATATGTTCTTATAATGTATTTTTCTAAATATTTTCTTCTGATGTCTTTTTCTTCTTTAATTGCATGCTTCTCTCACGCGCTGCAGTGCTGCCTCAAGAAAAAGTAAGTACAGGCATACTCCTTGCTTACTCCTTTTTGATACTTTTTTTATTGCCTCATTACATTTTTGTGCATGAATACTTCTATTTCCCCTTTATATATAAATGAAACAATAACAATTTATGTGTTACTAAATTCTAACCTATCTAGCTGTAATTGGTTATTTTTAAGTTTGAACCTTATGTTTTTGACCCTTGAATACAGGACTCCTTCTGGAAATTGGTGTTGAAACAGTTTGATGATTTGCTTGTGAAGATATTAATTGCTGCAGCTGTTGTTTCTTTTGTTTTGGCTTTGGTTAATGGAGAGACTGGATTAACGGCTTTCTGGACCTTCTGTAAGATCTGCTTGGCAGGGCCTGTTTCTCCTTTTATTTTTCTTTAATAAATTTTTTATTTAAAATTTAAATGTATTGGTTTCAGTTTAAACTCATGTTTTGTTACCTTTACAGGTGATCCTGCTGATATTGGCTGCCAATGCAGCAGTTGGTGTAATTACAGAAACTAATGCTGAAGGCTCTTGAGGTAAGTTCCAAAGTTTTACTTTCAGACAGCTCACATGAAATTGAGCAGATTTCTAGTTTAGGCTAAAGTGGATCTTGTCTGCTTTAATTGAGCTTTCTACATGTAAGTTTTTGCTTGCTGACTAATGTCAGAGAAGAGGTCTTTCTTTGTGCTTATTTAATCTGCTTGAACTTTGGTTGAAGTATGCCTTTTATATGTTATTCATTTCTTTGTGGATGGTGAAGTCACACGCGCTTGAACTACTTTGACAGTTGTTTCTCAATTCCATTGTGTAGGAACTACGTGCCTATCAAGCAATATTGCAACTGTCCTGCGAAATGGTAACCAAAATTAAAACGGAAATAAACAAATGATTTTTTTTATTTTTACCACTATGGAGGGTATTTACAGTGGATTGGGGATCTCAATCTTATTATCTTTTATTAGAATTTATTTCATTTTCGTATAAAAGAATTTGTCACTAAACTGAACGAGAGAACTTTTGTCATTTTTGCTATACATAGTTTACATGTACCTATTATTGCAGGTTGTTTCTCCATTCTTCCAGCAACAGAACTGGTGCCAGGGGATATTGTAGAAGTTAATGGTAAGTTGGTCATGTGCTATTTTATAAAAATTTATTGATATTTGTAAAGAGTTCGAGAAGATCTTGAAAAGGTTTTCTTTTGTGAGTTAATAGTGGGATGCAAGATTCCAGCTGATTTGAGAATGATTGAGATGCTAAGTAATCAATTACGGGTTGATCAAGCATTCTTACAGGTATGTCTCCTCATATCAAATCTGAAAAATAGACTTGATTGTCAATGATGCACAGTTTTGAGTTGATCTTCAAAAATCAGGTATCAATACTTGAACTAAGTTAATAAGATAGCAATTGCCATTTTAGGGGTATACTTGCTAAATCTCTTTGGAAACAGTTATAAGTATCATGTTTAAATAGCAGACGAGGTCCATTCAGTGTGTACTGATCAATTTAGTGTGCAAGCCTTCTGCTATCTGGGTAATGGTCAATTCTGTACTGAACACTTTTTGACCTTTGTCACTGTGCTAAATTCATGTGTTAATTGTTCAATTAACAATTATGCAATAAGCTTTATAGGTAGACTGAGTGAAACTGAGTTGCCTCCGCCTACATTTTCTGAATTCATGTTTGTGTATATTTTTGTATAGCTTACATAATATCAAGACTTGGGAATCTTTGTAAGTATAGTCATGCTATTGTTGATTTGTAATCATCGTACTTTTGTAAATGCAAATTAATTTGTTTTCTCTTTAAGAAAAATATCATTTATTTCTGCTAAGTATGAAAACAGTTAAGAAAAAATCACCTTTTAGTTCTAATTCGAATTTTTAAGCTATATGAATGATTTAGATTCAATAGCTATTCATTTTCAGGTTAAGTAATCTGTTTTTACTGTATGTGATGTTTTCCTTTGAGATTGTACTGATTTTTCACTGTTATTAATGATATTTATAGGCTTATTGCGCATATACAAAACATGACTATCTCAAACTGGCTATAGTTTTGTAGCTATCAACTTGAACAGTTATTGCAGTACAGTTTTAGGCACAGGCCTACATTTTTAATACCTGAATTGATTTGGTGAATGTTAAGTGAAAAAAGTGGTGCATAATATTCTGTTTGCAAGAATTAGAAGATATTGTTATCTACCTTTTTCTTTTAAATTACTTCTTAATTCGTGCTTATATGGGGATGTTATTGCCCAAAATGTTTGTTTAAGCTTTGTGTGCTGGAGACCATGCTAGTTGGCTCCTCTGTAGTCCATAGTAATCGAAGAATGAAAAAAATGTGGGATTGATTTAGGCATCATCTAACTTTATATGATGAGTACATAATAATTGAGCGCATGAAATTCTAGTTCAGCTCCTAATTATGTTTTATTGATTGTAGGGAGAGCTGCTCTGTGCAAAAAGAACTTGAGTCCACCATGGCGACAATGCTGTGCTACTCCTTTTAATGTGTTCCTGAATCCTGTCAATACTGCGGGAAACAAGATGAAACATAAAATATAAACATATCTTTGGGTCTGAGTATATATGCCAATATTTTTTTCTTTTTGTTTGTCACTAGTAGTAGTCAGAGATGAAACTTGCTAGATCTTCTGTACAATTTACAAAACCTGCCACGGTCTCTGCTCCATTGCTATAGAAATCAACTTCTAATGAAAGTGCTATCTTGCATAAATCAAATACATTAATTTTAATATATAAAGTTGATAAGAGAAAACACCCTTGACCCAACCGCACACACAGAAATAGAAACGAGAAAAAAGAGGCACCATTCCAAAACCAAAATGCAGAAAGGAGGAGAAGAAATCACCAACTATTTTTTTCCACATCCGTAATTGCCAGGCTAGTTTAAAACTAGGTAGGGTTGGTAAATTTGGTAGTCCATGGGCATGTAGACTTAAAACAGTCAATTTTTCACATGGATGGAACCAAAAGGTAAGCTTCATTTTCCACCAAATCGGACCAAAAGCTGCACCCCACCACCCTTTGATAGCTACCTACAAAGAATGTGATCCATACATGCTACTGGTGCAATTATTAATTTTGTTTTCTTCACAATCTTTTATTGAATGCCTTCCCATCCTCAAAATTAGCACCCATATCTTCGAAAAGGACTTAGATTTTAGGAAAACGACAATACCTTCATCTCTGTCCTACTTCTTCCCTCTGCTTTTTTTATAATTTAACTTAACGCAGTCTATTATTTTTTAAAGCTAAATGTCCAAGTACTGGATGATTACCCAATTATTAAACCGAATCAAAGTATATGTTCCAATCAAAGATCGATAATATGGTCATTCCATTTCTCTTGACCAATAAAAAAGACTGTAAAAAATCGCCACTTAAAAACGGTTTGAAAATTGCGCATGTGGATCACGTCTTCTGTGAAAGCAAACAGATGACAACTGGAGGGGCTGATAATTTTCCACGGTCCACCCAATGAAATTGAAATTGGTTCATACTTGGAAACTTAACTCGTCTTGTTATACATCACGAACATCAATTTTACTGAAAGCAAAGTCCCATTCCATTAATTAAGAATTCATTCATAGAGATCCAGGATCCTTACCCATTGCATATATATAGAGAGAGAGAGAGAGAGACAACGAGAATCTCTTTCAACATAAATGGCACATGAAAGACTAGCAAATAGACGTACCGACAATTTTACTCTAATTTCACGAATACAAAAAGATGGAGTACAACTCTCTCTTCATATGAAACTGATCTATTGAACATTTAACTGAGAACTAGTAAGAAATAATTGATTTTAATATTGAGTTATTGAATTCACAAACACCTAGAACATAAGAATTTAAACTAGATTTAAAGAATATAAAGACAAAAATGCTACTTTCACAGGTTAACAAAATTTTTCTTGAGGAATACAATACACAACATGCTGCAGAAAACCCTGCTCAGCCACTCTTGCACTCAGTTTTTCTCTTTTCTTTTTGTTCTTTATATCTGTTTTCCTCTCTCCTCCTCTCCAACTTTAACATCGAGGATGGAAATGTGCCGTCAAACATGAGTAATCAATTGCCAAGTTTGAACTCCCCGACAGTAAACAATTATGTCCCAAAAATATGTCTGTGAACAGGGGCATCAAAAGTTTTGACCACTTCCATCCACGGTTTGTCAAGGATCAATACGGAACTTTTTGAAAGGTGATCAATAAAAAAAACAGGATCTCTGAAAGCCAAAAATTCAAAGTTCTTTCTACCGTTGAGTTTAGCCTCTGTTTGACAGTCTCTCAACTTGCGTTTAAGTCTTCCACTAATGGGAGTACTAGCTAACTTTCTCAAAGCAGACCCCTGACAATTTACCAGGTTATTGTCATCATCTTGATTCTCTGGCATCCCAAAGTCGATCAAGCACATTGCCCTGCACCTCAAACAACCATTCAAAATATTAGAGAACCGTAAAAACAAAGAGCCCCAAAATGTGGAAAATTGGCTAAATATTATATACACGCCACTGCCCTCTTAGCCTGTCAGCATACCCTTGCATTTTGCATGGAGATGACTAAGTCCAGGGTTCAAAACCAATACAACACTGGATAGTCCAAAGGGGTGAAGCAACGACCAACAAAGAAATTAAATATCATGCAGAAAGCAAACTTAATCCAGGGCATGCCCTTCTAAATGATAAATCTCAAATCCATAACAACCGCTGAGAGAAATGACCAAGTGAATCCGACAACTCAAATCCAGATTCCAAATTTCTTCTGCTACACCCAGCTTTGCATATCGACAAATAAATAAACCAAATAAAATTTAACTACCTAAATAAAGCAGACCATTCCTTAAGACAACATGCATTAATTTCCAAAACATCTTTCTAACCTCACTAAAACGGAGAAAGAGAGAGTAGCACCTGGCACTGTAAATGATAACAGAGGATGAACTTGGAGAGGGTGAGAAAGAGAGCCCAATAACCTCCCCAGGGCATTCTCGATATCTCTTAGGCAGAACAAATGTACGTCGCATTGACCATTCTCCTAACTGCTTAAACTCCACATCAAATGCATAAACTTGGTTCGAAGAGGTTACAATTATAAGCAAATTGTCAGTCCGAGGAGAAAAACCACCAGCAGCAACAGAAGCACCATCCAATCTTGAGATGAACCAGTGTTGCCTGTTCCACCAAACCAAAACAAATTAAATCCAAGAGAAATAAAAATAAAAATTTAAACAAGCTACACATGATGCACAACCGGATTAAGAAATTCATTAATGGCTTCGAACAGACATAAATGAAGTAAGAATTTCTCAGCCCCCGTCCACAGTGCTCCCTCACACAAGCACATATATTCTCAGTAGTAAAACTTAGGTAAAGAAAAATATCAATCATGTCCAACAACATATATAACATAACATTAATAACCAAATACTATTTCAAAAGTTTTCACTTTATTAAAGAGGTCATCCATGCCGGTTATCAACTGTGAACTATCAAACGAAGTGACCAAACATTTAGTTGTAACTTTCATGGTTACAAGTATATGTTAATATAAATTTTTTTAATCAGAAACATTTAATTGCGACTTTTGTTCATGTTCCAGAATAAACATAAAAATATGTTTCATAATTAAGTTAGTATATACAAAGATCATCACTTCATGTGTATCATTCTAGTTGGCTGCTAGTTAAGACTACTAAAAATGGTATGCCAAAATCACTATAAAAAAATAAAGGAACACAAGGTGAGTAAAGAGACTCTTGAAGAAACCTCTGAATCTTGAGATTGAATATATACACATCCCCAAAACAGTTGACGGCAGCCAGCCATTGCCCATCATAACTAGAAAACATCTTTGTTATAGAAGGCTCTTTTGGTGGTAATTTATCATCATTCTTCTCACGGCAGGGTGTGAAAGTGTGTACTAGCTCTGAACTTCCCACATCCACAACCTGTAGCACCAAAAAGAGGAATAAATAAAACACCCAGATTGTTACAGTGTCTAATTAGGCCTAGGATTTGCTCAAGTTAAAACTGTGAAGTGTTCAACCATAATTAAATGGTAAATTTTCATTCCATAAGTCAAACTGTAAAATCATTAAAAGTTGCCACCACCCAGGACTTGAAAGAGGAAAAAGATCAACACAATTAAGCCTCTTCCACCCTTCTTGAACAAGGCCAAAATCCCACAATACATAGGTACAAAATCTAAATTCAAACCAAGATTATAAATTTAGACAATTGGGTGGTCAAACAGTCTAATCAAGTGAAATCATTTCTTTCCGTATTTATCTCCTTGGTGATTGTCCACCGATACAACTTAATCATATTCGTCCACATACCAAAACATACTTTATTATTTTTTAAAGAATAAACATTAAGTAGCCAGTCTAACAAACAATTTTAATATGTAAAACAAAGAGGAATATCTGCCAACTTATTAACCAATGGAATTTGGAACATACTTGAATGCAAAAAAGGCAAACTTACGTATATCTTTCTATCATGCCCTGCAAGTATCAACCAAGAACAATCAGAAGTAAAAACCATGGAACGTGCAAACGGTAGTTTACGAGGAAGTTGCCTTTTATTGATAGACCATGCACTTTTGCCAACTTCAGGGCTCTTCAATTCAAACAGGTTCGGTTTAACATGATCAGAATATGCAAAAAGCAACCCTGAATTAGAAATGGTGCTGCATATAATCTTCTGGGATGCCTTACTCTTAACCCGGGCCAATAAATCTGTGGTTGCATGGCCACCAGATGTGCCAGAATTCATATTGCTCTTTAGACGAACAGATAGAATATCAATCCAATAAGAAGACTGGACTAGGAGCAAAGAAGTGTGATCAAATATTGTATTATGCACCAGTTGAACCGGTACTCTCTGAGGAGCAGGGCAGATATCGTGTGGAGAGTACTTGGTAAACTCCTTGGCAGAGTAGGCAAAGAGCTTGGTGTCATCACCAGCTGAGATAAGCATGGGAACTCCTGAATGAGCCCATTTATGGTAACTAAAATCAACGGGTTTCTCCCGACTACGACTTCTTTTTATCTTTTCATCCGGCAAAGGATCTACAATTTAAAAAAAAAAAAAAAAAAAGAAGCAAAAATCAGTCATGAAGAAACAGGTTAAATACATGTCAAACAGAAATAAACAAATAAATGAACTTATGCATATATAATTTATGAGTTATATAAACAAGATGCAGCTAAAACAATGTTACTGGAGCTAAAAGAACAGGTAAGCAAAACCATAAATTGAATTTTAAAAACCTGACACACCTTCATTGCTAATTGGCACTACCATTGTCAAGGCCCTCACATCATGTGTATGAGCTCTTACATGACCAACGTACACCCATTTCTTCATCACTTCCGATGAAGACTTGTCATCAATTGACCCAATTGCCTCACTTGAAACCTTATAAAGAATAACCTGCGAACAAAAGTGAATTCACCTAGTTTAGATAGCACCAAATAAAACAGACCAAAAACAACCCCAGCCAATTTAGCTGAAAAAAAAGAGGTTCCACCAATTTTTTTTTTTTTTTTTTTAATATTTTTTGGAGACAGAAGACCAAAGAGATGCTAATCACACTTAAAAATAAATTATATTTACCCTTGAAAAGCAATTCTGTTAGTAGAAGGGACAAAAAAAGGTGGAGAAATAACTGAAAATATCTATATGTACATTTAAGAATAAAGGGGAATGGCATTCAGCCTCAATCAGAAGATAATGTGTTTAAACAATAAAAAAGTCCCACTAATACCACTTATTAAGAGGTACTAAATAGCAGTACACTGTAATTATTTCTCTCTTTTGCCTTGTATGACAGTAATATGAAATGAAAAGTATGACCAACAACTTAAACAAACTGCCTCCATTTGAAGAATAAGGCAAGCACAAGACTGATAAACCATACCTGACCATCAGAACCAGCAGAGAACACACTCTTATGACTAGGAGCAGCTGCCAGAGCATTCACGTCACCTTTGTGAACAGAATGTGCCTGCAAAAGAGTTCCATGTTGACTATCCCAAAACTGAACACTGCCAGCACTATCTGCACTAACAAGAGTCCCACACCTGAATTCAAAAAATAACTTGATAATTAAAGAACACAAATTTCACCAGTGTAAATGTTGTTCTACAGAGACAGTAACCAAATAATAGTTTGAAAAAAATAAATACAGAAGAAACGTTATTTGTACCTCAAGAAAAGTAATGACCAAATGCAAAGATCAGGTCCACTACCCAAGCCTCCAAGCCCAACTGTAATTCTGTAGATCTCATTACCCAATTTCGCATCCCAACATCTAATAAACCTGAAAAGTCCATATTACACATAGTTAAGTTGATATGTTAAAAAATCTAATGAAACTGTAAGTTGATAAAAATGTCAAAGAAAAACGTGAACCAGAAGACAAACAGTACAGTATACCCCAACACATATACATGTCAGTCTTGACAACAAACTTACCCGTCACTGCTACCTGAGAACAGCATATTAGCATCAGTACTCCAGGTCACACTTAGAACACGCCCTGCAAATCATTTGGTTAGGAAGTACTAGATAATAATAATAATAATGACAACAACAATGACATGACAAAAATTGTCACCCAGGTGCAGATATCTCACCACTGACCCTAGGCAACGATTTATAGTATGTCAATTCCTCTGAATCAGAAATTCTATATATCCTAACACAACCATCATCACAAGCAACTGCTACAAGTGTATCCTCAATAATTACTGATTCTTCGTGAAGCCCATCTAAGTCAGAATCACTATCACTTCCACTAGTTTCGTAATCATCACTATCATTAGATTTGTCATTTACATATCCATTTCCAACATGTAGGGACTTCTCCTCTGAATGAATAAGCCGATTATTAAAGGGTGCAACAGCCATCTGCCAGATTGAGAACCCAATTGACTCTAGCACAATCTGCAGATGCACATAAAGCAAAACATGTTATACAATTACAGCAACATATGAGCAGAATCAATTTAAAATACTATTCTTTCTGCTTGGAATAAGTTAAAAGTACCAACAGAACAAAGTTGAAGCTTAGATACAAACAGGAATATATCAAAATGTTTTTGACAAGTATCAAGGGAATAGTCTTATATTTCTATTTCTTATTTACGCCCCCATTACAAAAACCACATTCCCTGATGGTTTAGCCCAACCTCCCTGGACTTCTTACCATTAAAACTTAGATGGTATGATTGTGATTCTGGTCACTAATACATAGATACAGACACTACATCAATATACATAGCAAGTCAAGGTTCATTTTAGACAATATTAACCTAAAGATGATTAAGAATCAAACAAAGTCACGTAGCATATATTCAACTAGTCAACTACAGCTTCTTTCTAAATTTTTATCAAGTAGAAATTACAAATAGCTAATAATGCAAATTGTTAGCATTTTGCATTTCGGTCTCACAAGAATACAACATTCACCTTCTGTTTCAAGTCAAAAAGATCCCACTCCGAAATGGAGCCATCTATACTCGAAGAAAACAGCCGTCCACAAGGAAATCCCTTTTTACCAGCACGACACCAAATAAGCGATGAAACTCTCGACTTGGGATCTCCATGAATCGTCTGAATAAACAAATAAAATTTAATACAATAATCATAATAAACATATGACAAATTTGAGTCGTGAGCAAATCAAAGTGATTTAGTTCATTGTTACCAGCTGACAGTGCCAGCTAACGGTGCGTGGAGATACGCGCCAAATCTCGAGCGAGCCGTCTTCGCGAACTGCCGCTACCTGAGAGTAGTCGGCGCTGGGGGCTAGGGCTACTACCGGTGATGGCTTCCAGTCGACTGAACTGTTCCGGTAAGCTTGGGGCATTTCCACGGCTATGCGCGAAGCCCTATGACAATCGTCGAAACGTTATGATCTCGACGGCTGTGGAAACGTGTGAGAGGTTAGCTTAAGTGGAGATAGATAGAGCATATGAGAGGGATGTGAAAATAAGTGAAGTTAGGTTTTTGAGGGTTTAAGCGCGGCGACGATATTTGTTTTTATATCTGAACCGGGTGTGATTCAACCGGTATGGATCACCGTTTTGTGCCCACCCGGTTTTCAAAGTGTATTATTCGGTTTCGATGGGTTTCGGCTTAATTCCAATTAAGCCCACAAAAGAGATGGTATTAACAGTTTTGAATCAACGGAAATGCAAGACAAACTAATTCAATTTAAATAAATTTTATTCAGTTTGGAACAATCCGGTTTAATTTAAATTCAAAACTTTTTAAAATTAGTAGACGACATATTCCCACCTAAGGTTCGATGAAATCCTAAGTTAGTACCCCTAGTTATATTTATTCCAGATTTTCATCCTCAAAATAACACTGTTAGCAATTTTTAGGGTATAGTGTGTGCAATTGTCATAATGCTCTTAACCTAAATTAATAAATTGCGTTTTAAACCCTACATTTTATAAAACTTACCATTTTATTTTCAAATTATCTCAATAACCCCTCGATCACTGCACACCCTCTCAATTTTTGCCCGATCTGGGCTGTTTTCGATGGTGTCGAACCCCCTGGTCACCTCTATCACCTTCCCATAGTCCATCATCCAAAACCCCTCTGATTCCTAACTCATTGGCCCCTCCAATCATCGGCGATGTTAGTCTTAGGGTTTTGCTGTTCTTCATCAAATTTCGGTCAATTCTGGTGGCGAAAATCCAATTGCACACCACCACTGCAACTAGCATCTCCTACTTTATAAAACCCCTATGTCCCCAGCAACCGTTTAATCGTTGTTCGCCGATCGAGAGTTTGTGTTGATCGGTTGTTTTTTGGTGAAGTGGTGGACGGCAAACGATGAGCTGCCGTGGCTGGGAAGGTTTGGGGTTTTGTAGGGGAGGATGCAAGGAGTCAAATGGTGGTGGTGGTTGGGGTTTTCGGCGTTCAAAACAGCTGGAAACCAGCAAAATCTAGTCACATGTCATGACTATCGTGGCCGGCAATCGGAGAGTGATGAGGGGTTGTGAAGGGTAAGGTTTTGTACATAAGGAGATGAAGGTTCAAATGGTGGTGACAAGGGTGATTTTTGGTGGAAGAACATTGGAAAAAGGGCGAAAAACATTGGGGATGTCGTCTGCTAACGTGCACCGGAGGACTGTTAGAGACAGTAATCTGCTAACGTGCGTCGTCCATGCAAAATGACCAATTTACCCCATAACCATTATATCAAACACTTTTCCGTCACTTTAAGGGTGTAAATTTGGAATAAATGTAGTATGGGTACCAACTTATGATTTCGTCAAACCTTGGGTGGGAATGGGCCGTTTACTCTTTTAAAATTAATAAAAGTGAGATTAGCCCTAAAATTATGTAAAACTAATTTGTCACTCCTGCTTTTTATGCTTGTCAAAATCATTGTAATAAGATTCATCTAAATTATATGTTAGCACTGAGATATATTATTTAATAGATCATTTTCCTTATCAACGATAACTATTAGTTATGAAATTAAATTTGAAGATATGACAAAAAATTATTATGAATGTGAGAGGCAATTGCTTTCGCATTAAGCACAAATTCAAGTCCTTTATAAGTAGTAGATTGTTTTCCATCACTTCATTCTTGTATTCTTTGTGCCTAAAAAATATTCCTTCCGTTAAATTACGTTTTAAGGCCTAGCACAATTTTTAAGAAAAGAAATTTCTCTCCGCTCATACTGACTCTTTTATTGAAATTGCAGTAGAGAAACTTTGGGTGTGTTTGGTTTCATGTTTCTACCCATATTCCCTAAATATTGTTTGGCACATTATTTGAGAAATATTACTGTATTTTTTTAATTACTTTTAGACTCCTTAAGTTTATTAATTTCATTAAATACCCTCAAAAAAAATTAAAAATTAACAAAAACACCCCCACCGACCCATACTTGCCAAATTCTGACAACCATCGTCGGTGGTAGCCAAAATCTGTCACAATGGCCTACACCACGACCGGAACTGGCCGATAATTCACCGATCTGACGGTGACGGCCAAAGAAATGGTCGTCGTTAACGACGGCCAAAGATGGACTTTTGCGGCTGTCGACGGCCACATCTGGCAGTAGATCTGGCCTTTTTCGGTCATATCTGTGATGGATCTGACTGGAAAAGGTCATATCGACGCCATACCCACCAGATCCGACCGGTATGTGTCATTGTATAATATTTCGGCCACATTCTGGTTGTGGTGGTTGGAATCTGGCACTGCATGTGGTGGGGGTATTTTTGTCGTTTTACAAAATTTTATATATTGGGGTGTTTAGTAAATTAGCAAACCTGGGGTTTTTTTTAATAAATTTTTATATTTTACCTCGTAATACTCTCCTATTCAACTATCCAATATTATTCTCAAAATCCTATCCAAAATAATAAAACAAACGCACCCTTTGATTCTCTTGTCGCTCTCACCTGCATTTGAAAAAGAAAGAGAGAGGAGATGAGGGGCAAAGATAGAGAAGGAGAGAGAGGAGATGAGGGCCGAGAAAAAGTGGAATAGAGAGGACAATGGAATTCATCGAGAAAGAGAGAAATGGTTGAGTAGTCAAACGACTTTTATTTTGGCAAAAAAATACCAATAAAACTATGCTTACTCACAATCTTACTAACCATCTTACTATCCTGATAAATATAACGGCATAGTATAGATACTATGCGTATGATACCCGTACTATGCCATTATATTTTCCTATTGTGAGTAAGCATAGCATTACTAAAAAAATACTCCTGTAAAACGTCAATTAATATGAAACGGAGAGAGTATATGATATAATCTACGTTATAGCAAAACTAATTTTATCATCGTACAGGTATTAATCATTTCTATATCCACCCAACGACTTATTTTTAATAACAATTCCTATAAAAACACATTTCAACCATACAGAAACATTTAGTTCTTAATTAAGTAAAGTTTTTGATTTAAAAATAATAATAAAAAGCTCCTGAAGACATTTTATATTTGCCTTAATAAATGTTCCGGGAAAAGGCCCCAAAGGGTCAGCCCAAGTCGATATTTTGCTTGAAGCTGAAGCTTTGCTATCCAAGGTTGCCAACAAATGGCCTCTCGTGGAGCGTGCATCGTAACCCAAATTCTAACGCGGCCCATCGTGTTGTTGCTTGAATGTAACGTTAGTGCCCAAATACAGCCACAACTCCCATAGTTTTATTTATTTATTTAGATCTCTTGAGTCTTGACTAAAAGGAGTGAGAACGAAGATTAGTAGAATGGCAACCCAGTAGTCTCTTCGAGAAAACTACTGGAACAGAACCTTTCTTCTCCGATCCAAAATTTTAATTTTTCAATGGAAGACGCGTTCGCCAGATCTGTATCTGAGGTCATTCACTTCCCTCTCGAAATTTGCGTTAAAAAATTAAATTTCATTAGCAATCAACTTTCGAATTTGTTTTCCCCTTTTGACTAAACATGTGAAGCTTCTTGATTGTTTATACTCTCTATTTTTTTTTTTTTTTTCTAGGTATTGGACTTTTTCGGAGTGGACCCTGCGAAAGGTCTCACTGATTCTCAGGTACTCGTAAATTCTTCAGAACATGATGTTTTACTGAATTGATTGATTATTAGCATCAGTTCAGTTTAAATTTAGCTTCTACTTACCGCGAAAGATGTTATATAATATTTGTACTTTGCAGGTGACACAACATGCCAGAGTTTACGGTAAAAATGGTACGTGCATTGTGTTATTGGTTTCCTGTAGTAGTTTACGAACAAGAAACGCGACCACAAATATTTATACTCTGTTTTCGGTTTCTTCTTCCTTTTTTCATTTTACTTGGTTTTGTGTTTGATGGCATATATCATAAATGCTTAGCAACGATAATAAGTAGTGCTTCTCCAGAAGCAGAGAAGATACATAATCATTTTCTGAATACTTGAGGCTGCCTAAACAATCGCTGTCTTCTAGCTTTTGCTCCACTCAATTCTCTGTATAGGTTTATTGATTTTGAAGATCCTGGTACGATGTGATTTGTGAGCAATTGAAGAGAACCACAACGAATTTGGGAAGTTTAAGCATGCAAATTCAAAATTTAGTTGCTGATATGCTGCTGCTTTCAATCATGCCACTATGTGGTTATGTGCTAAATTTCCCCTAGCAATTGCATGTACACGTTTTTTTTTTCTTTTTCTTTTTCAATCATCTTCGTTCTTTTGATATTGGATCTTCCTAGTTGGAAATTATAGAGTGGCTCACTTGATTGTGTGCTGGTGATCTGCAGTTACTTTGTAGAATCTTTCTACACAACATGTATTCTATATAAAGTTTAATATTCATGCATTCTATATAAAGTTTAATATTCATGCATTTTGTGGTATTATCTATTGGTGATTATATGATAACAAAAAAATGTCATTCAAAGTTATGGTGATGTATCTTTAGTACCGTCGTGAGTTAGTTTTGCTGTAATTGTTTAGTAGAAAAAGTTATGGAATCTGATACTCATTTAAAAATATGTTCTTATAATGTATTTTTCTAAATATTTTCTTCTGATGTCTTTTTCTTCTTTAATTGCATGCTTCTCTCACGCGCTGCAGTGCTGCCTCAAGAAAAAAGTAAGTACAGGGCATACTCCTTGCTTACTCCTTTTTGATACTTTTTTTATTGCCTTCATTACATTTTTGTGCATGAATACTTCTATTTCCCCTTTATATATATAAATGAAACAATAACAAGTTATGTGTTTCTAAATTCTAACCTATCTAGCTATAATTGGTTATTTTTTAGTTTGAACCTTATGTTTTTGACCCTTGAATACAGGGACTCCCTTCTGGAAACTGGTGTTGAAACAGTTTGATGATTTGCTTGTGAAGATATTAATTGCTGCAGCTGTTGTTTCTTTTGTTTTGGCTTTGGTTAATGGAGAGACTGGATTAACGGCTTTTCTGGAGCCTTCTGTAAGATCTGCTTGGCAGGGCCTGTTTCTCCTTTTATTTTTCTTTAATAAACATTTTTTATTTAAAATTTAAATGTATTGGTTTACAGTTTAAACTCTATGGTTTGTAACCTTCACAGGTGATCCTGCTGATATTGGCTGCCAATGCAGCAGTTGGTGTAATTACTGAAACTAATGCTGAAAAGGCTCTTGAGGTAAGTTCCAAAGTTTTACTTTGAGGACAGCTCACATGAAATTGAGCAGATTTCTAGTTTAGGCTATAAGTGGATCTTGTCTGCTTTAATTGAGCTTTCTACATTTAAGTTTTTGCTTGCTGACTAATGTCAGAGAAAGTGTCTTTCTTTGTGCTTATTTAATCTGCTTGAACTTTGGTTGAAGTATGCCTTTTATAATGTTATTCATTTCTTTGTGGATGGTGAAGTCTACACGGCTTGAACTATCTTGACAGTTGTTTCTCAATTCCATTGTGTAGGAACTACGTGCCTATCAAGCAGATATTGCAACTGTCCTGCGAAATGGTAAACCAAAAATTAACGGAAATAAACAAATGATTTTTTTTATTTTTACCAACTATGGAGATGGTATTTACAGTGGATTGGGGGATCTCAATCTTATTATCTTTTATTAGAATTTATTTCATTTTCGTATAAAAAGAATTTGTCACTAAACTGAACGAGAGAACTTTTGTCATTTTTGCTATACATAGTTTACATGTAAACTATTATTGCAGGTTGTTTCTCCATTCTTCCAGCAACAGAACTGGTGCCAGGGGATATTGTAGAAGTTAATGGTAAGTTGGTCATGTGCTATTTATATAAAAATTTATTGATATTTGTAAAGAGTTCAGAAAGATCTTGAAAAGGTTTTCCTTTTGTGAGTTAATAGTGGGATGCAAGATTCCAGCTGATTTGAGAATGATTGAGATGCTAAGTAATCAATTACGGGTTGATCAAGCAATTCTTACAGGTATGTCTCCTCATATCAAATCTGAAAAATAGACTTGATTGTCAATGATGCACAGTTTTGAGTTGATCTTCATAAAATCAGGTATCAATACTTGAACTAAGTTAATAAAGATAGCAAGTATGCCATTTTAGGGGTATACTTGCTAAATCTCTTTGGAAACAATTATAAGTATCATGTTTAAATAGCAGACGAGGTCCATTCAGTGTGTACTGATCAATTTAGTGTGCAAGCCTTCTGCTATCTGGGTAATGGTCAATTCTGTACTGAACACTTTTTGACCTTTGTCACTGTACTAAATTCATGTGTTAGATTGTTCAATTAACAATTATGCAATAAGCTTTATAGGTAGACTGAGTGAAACTGAGTTGCCTCCGCCTACATTTTCTGAATTCATGTTTGTGTATATTTTTGTATAGCTATCATAAATATCAAGACTTGGGAATCTTTGTAAGGTATAGTCATGCTATTGTTGATTTGTAATCATCGTACTTTTGTAAATGCAAATTAATTTGTTTTCTCTTTAAGAAAAATATCATTTATTTCTGCTAAAGTATGAAAACAGTTAAGAAAAAATCACCTTTTAGTTCTAATTCGAATTTTTAAGCTATATGAATGATTTAGATTCAAATAGCTTATTCATTTTCAGGTTAAGTAATCTGTTTTTACTGTATGTGATGTTTTCCTTTGAGATTGTACTGATTTTTCACTGTTATTAATGATATTTAATAGGCTTATTGCGCATATACAAAACATGACTATCTCAAACTGGCTATAGTTGTGTAGCTATCAACTTGAACAGTTATTGCAGTACAGTTTTAGGCACAGGCCTACACTTTTAATACCTGAATTGATTTGGTGAATGTTAAGTGAAAAAAGTGGTGCATAATATTTCTGTTTGCAAGAATTAGAAGATATTGTTATCTACCTTTTCTTTTTAAATTACTTCTTAATTCGTGCTATATATGGGGATGTTATTGCCCAAAATGTTTGTTTAAGCTTTGTGTGCTGGAGACCATGCTAGTTGCGCTCCTCTGTAGTCCATAGTAATCGAAGAATGAAAAAAATGTGGGATTGAATTTAGGCATCATCTACACTTTATATGATGAGTACATAATAATTGAGCGCATGAAATTCTAGTTCAGCTCCTAATTATGTTTTATTGATTGTAGGGGAGAGCTGCTCTGTGCAAAAAGAACTTGAGTCCACCATGGCGACAAATGCTGTGTACCAAGACAAGACAAATATTCTTTTCTCGGTAAAAGCTTTTATGCTGTTGTAGTCAATATTTAGACAAAAAATAATATGCTTGTGTAGACAAGGGATTAAGGGAATGTTTGTTTTGCCAATCTGATGTAATCAGAAATTGGGTTTGATTGGGGACTGATCAGAAATGAGTATTGACCCAATCCTGAACCCAAAATTTAGAAACAGAAGAAGAAGTAATTTTTGCTGCTTTATAAAATAGTATCTGAATTTCATAAATAAAAATTCTAGACTTGATAAATGAGTTTTCACAATTTTTTAAATTTGAAAGTACTTAAAAAATGATCCAGATTTTCGAAGTGTAGCCTATTTTTTGAAACTTGATTTGGAATCATGAACCAAACAGGCCCAAAATTTTTGGTACATAATTGGAGATAAAGTCAGGATAAATAGGTCTAGAATGAGAGTTGATCTACTTAAAAGAGATGTGATTGGAGCCACCATAGGGTCATGCTAAAGCACCAAATTCTTTCTTTCCATTGGATGCACATGATCTTGTTATTTGGTTTTACATTACATATCAAACCCTAAAATATTTAAGAAAGCACATCATTTATTATTGAAGTGAAAATGCTATGATCTGCAACTATACTTGGACACACTATCTATTTTTACCTACCTCTCTGTTGTTAATTTGGTGGTTAGTTTCATTTTACATTGGAAGCTGGAGTGATTGGACAGTGTTGTACACTTTCTGCTTGGAAATCCTGTGTCCATAGTTTGGTTAGACCGAGTATACTTAGTTTTATATCATAGGGTATCTTAATCTTATGAGTCTGTAAACTTATTTCTTGTCCATTTATATAGGTGATGCATTAAAAAGTATTTAATTCGTATTTTTTTAAAGTGAAAGTTTATATTGTTGACCCTCAATCAGATAGCGATAGAGTTGAAGTACTTTTATGCCTTAAATGGGGAATTCTTTTTCTTGTTTGTCTGTTCTTTCTTCAGGGCCTTATACATAACGTTTCTTCTTTTAGTATTAATTAGCATTAAACAAAGTTCCAATGTATTTTGACTGCCAGGGTACAGTAGTGGTTGTGGGTAGAGCAAGAGCTATTGTAGTTGGAGTTGGTGCTAACACTGCCATGGGCAGCATACGTGATTCCATGTTGCAAGCAGAAGATGTAAGCGTCGCCAATTTTCAGTTTCATTAGTATCTTATCTGTTGCAAATTTTTTTACCCTAAATATTCATTATCGCTTTATGATCATAGTCTGTTTTTTGTTCCTATTAAAAAAGAATCTGTATTTTGTTTTTCTGTTGATTACCATTCAGACTTGCTTCTAAATTTTCAAATTTGTTCTACATATCATTGGATCAGAGAAATTTATATGGCTTTGATTCTGTTGCATTCAAACATTTGAGATACATATTAGGAGTTCTGATGGGTTGTGTTTTGGCCATATGTACTGTGGCTTAGGCGTTTTTGCAGGAAACCTTATCTTGACTGCATGAAGGGGCCTGTTCCCTATGTTGTAATTGTTCTGTGATATAGTAACTTGAGCATCCATCTTTTTCTATTGATGGTCTTTAAAAATTATCTAGAACTCCATAATAATGAGAAAGAGCTCCATTGAAGCTTTGTTGTCTAATTATACATTCTAAATATTAATATTCACCGGTGGTTGCAGGAGGCGACACCATTAAAGAAGAAGCTCGATGAGTTTGGTACTTTTTTGGCTAAGGTGATTGCTAATTGTCTGTCCTATTCCTTTGTTTTTATGTATATATGTTAGTGAGTATGTGGCTTATAAATGCATGCCGAAGGATTGTCTTCAATTCCACTGGAACTTAAAGGTGGTAGAAAAGGAAAGACATTTTAATAGGTTAATGATTGATTTGTGGAGTTACTTAACATTGTATTATCAGTATGATGCACTTCATATTACTTTGACACTTTTTTAGGTGGTTAATGATTCATGGTTTTATTTATTTTAAGTTATCCTCCACTCTCTCCCTTTCCCTTTTGATCTTTTCCCATCAGTATGAGGCACTTCATATTGCTTGCCGACTTCCTAAGATGTTTAGATTCTTCAAACTCACTTTATTTCAGGGAAATGCTGTTACTTTCTATCTTGCCATGTTATCCAGCTATATGAATATGCTGTGTTTTCAGGTTATTGCAGGAATTTGTGTATTGGTATGGATTGTAAACATTGGTCACTTCCGTGATCCTTCTCATGGTGGGTTCTTGCGTGGGGCAATTCATTACTTCAAGGTACTGTTCTATAGATGGTGTTATTTTATTTTATTGTTAGGAATAATAGCAGTTTGGGGTATCCAAATTCCTTTTATCTACTAAAGTAATTTTTGCTTGAATATTTCTTAGCATCATACAAAATGCTTTCATATTATCGTATTTTGACAGATATTTTTGCATAGTTGTTGGTGTGAATATCATTAGATTTTGTTGATTTCAAATGCAGTAGTTAGGTGATGGCATTATTTAAATAGCTTGAGATGCTCGTTTTCATTATTGGGAAATTGGATGGGAATATTCTGGATGCAACATGCAACGCTAAACTTTTTGGTCTTTATGATATTTAATTAGCATGTTAATTTACCATGTTTTTTTTCTCTTCACATGCTTGACCTCAATTCCAAATTTTGTGTTCTATCTGGTTACTTGAGAATCTAGATAGCTCCTCCTTTACTTTTATACATTAAATTTTGAGTAACTTTTTTTTTTTACCTTCCTAGATTGCAGTTGCTCTTGCAGTTGCAGCAATTCCTGAAGGGCTTCCTGCTGTTGTTACAACGTGAGTGTTATAAGTCTTGCTTGTTATACATGACAAAATTATGTGGTCATTTTACTGCCAAAAGATACTAGTTAATTTAATTCTGTGACAGTGACATCAGTTCTGGGTGACAATAATGTAAGGTGTGAAAATGAGTATGATTGTCCTGTGGTTTTGATAACTTGTCAAATTAGTTAAGAAGCCTCTAATCCAAACCTGCAAAAGTAGTAAACTTGGCATTGCATTTTGAACTATGTTCATGTGGTAATAATGCTGAAGATGTGAACTATTTGAAGTTGTCATGTTTTTGGTTCATCATAGTGTTTCTTTGTTTTCTTATTTTTTATTTTTTGTTTCATTCAATTTCTGTAGGTGTTTGGCCCTTGGAACAAAGCGAATGGCACGGTTAAATGCTATAGTAAGGTCTTTGCCATCAGTGGAGACCTTAGGCTGCACCACTGTAATTTGCAGTGACAAAACTGGAACTTTGACCACAAATATGATGTCTGTTTCAAAGGTGATAATCTTAGAATAACGAAATATTTAACAATATGCTATGTCCTTACTGATCTGATGTTCCGTTTGAAATTGTATTTTGGTGGGTAGTTGCCATAAAGTTTGGGGGATTTTGAAGTAGATACTGGTATTTTTTTTTTTTTTTTAAACCTATGTATTTATGGGCCTTATTATTGGGTTTGGTGCTGGACAATAATTACACTACACTGTTTCCTAATGATGTTTCTAATTCCTGCTACTTTGTCTTCCTAGATATGTGTGGTACATTCTGTACAACAAGGTCCTCTTATTGCTGAATACGGTGTGAGTGGAACAACATATGCACCAGAAGGAATTGTCTTTGGCAGCAATGGGATGCAGGTATTTATTTTAATGATTTTTCATCCTTAGTATTGCAGAGAGCCTAGCCCCTCAAGTCAATTGTCTTTGTTTATTGTGCAGCTTGATATTCCTGCTCAGTTGCCTTGCCTTCTTCATGTAGCTATGTGCTCAGCTCTTTGCAATGAGTCTGTCTTACAGTATAATCCAGATAAAGGAAACTATGAAAAGATTGGTGAATCTACAGAGGTGGCTCTCCGTGTTCTGGCAGAGAAGGTAGGTTCCATACTTAGATTATAATAAGTTGTAATTATTATTATTATCATTTTGTTTTCTTTTTCCTCCTCTCCTCCTTTTACTTTCCATCTTAATATTTTTATTATTGCAGTAACTCACTTTGGCTGCAAATTTGTGTTACTATTTTTACAGGTTGGCCTTCCTGGTTTTGATTCTATGCCTTCTGCCCTGAACATGCTTAGTAAGCATGAGCGTGCTTCATACTGTAATCATTACTGGGAGAACCAATTTAAAAAGGTTTGCTTTTGAAACTAATTGTCGCTTGATTAGTTTTCTCTTTTTCTTTATTGTGTCTAAACGTATTACTGTAAATTTTGTGGATCAATATTGTCTATGGAGGAGATTAAAAGGGTTTATAGTTACTAGTAGATTTGTACAAGACTGTTGATTGTAGCAAATTTGATTTTTTATTTTAAGAAATTTATTCAATTTTAAAGGAAATCATTGTCTGAACCTTGAATAATGGATAACATAGTTGTAATTTATCTAATTTTTTGGTGCACTAGCCTGTTGTCTCTATATGTACTTCTAAATATTCAATTCTTTTTCAGGTCTCTGTTTTGGAATTTTCTCGTGATCGCAAAATGATGAGTGTCCTTTGTAGTCATAAGCAGATGGATATTATGTTCTCAAAAGGTGCTCCAGAAAGTGTCATTTCTAGATGTACAAATATCCTCTGCAATGACAATGGCAGCACTGTTCCAATGACTGCAAATATTCGAGCTGAGCTAGAGTCGAGGTTTAACAGGTTAGATTTCTTCACTTTCTGTTTCTTACATCACCACTTTCTTTCAACAGATATTTCCCCACTTTTCGTTGAATATCTTTGACATTCCATACATGAGATGCCTAGTAGCAGTAGAAATTAACCTGGCTTGGAAATCTTTCTTCATCTTAATGGGACTGCATCTAAGTGTGTGATAGAACCCCCTGCTAAATCAATCAATTTCACCAGCAAATAATTCCCAGAACACAGATTGACAATAATCAATTCCACAACAAGCTAAAGTTATATTGAAATTAAAGGAAACAAAGGATAGAGATGCAATAACAAGAACGGATAGATCCCAGCAATTTGAGGAGCTGGGGACCTCCCAAAGGACTCTTAAAAATATATCCTGCCCTTAAGAAAATTAACTCTCTCCTAATATACTGTTTACTCCCAAAATTATTCCCCTCTAACCAACTATATTCCCTCTACAAGTGGACAACTGTAACAATTATAACAACCCTCACTACATCACACTTCCAGCACCCTTTCCAGTACCCTTTTTACCCTTGTGCCCCTTTAGTTGGTCAACCTTACTAACCGGAGGTCTATTAGTGTGGAGTTAGAATTGGATCCTATTAAATAATTTAGTGGTGCTGAAAATAAGCAATGTTAACACTTGTATAATGCATAGTGCTATCATTGATAAAGTTTTGAGTGGATTTTGATTCTTTGGGTGATAGCATTTTCCGTTCATAGTATTGGAATTAAAACAGTGAATTTAATTTTTATTTATATTTTTGGGGAGGACAGGGGTATACCCCCCATGTGCCTGGAAGATGGTTACATTCCACTTTCACTGGGAATTAAATCAACTGGAAAGCTGTTAACAGGCAGTTATATAGAACTTTCCTGTATACCCACTAAAGTGCAAATTGGGATTTTATGTGGTGCCCAAATGTGTAATTTTCAATCTGTTATATTTGTGCGAATTTTAGATTTTTTTTAAATTTATTTTTTTTATTGGTTATAATTGCAACTACACTAAGTCTTGACAATCAGTTTGACGTGTGCATTATTTCATGTCAACTTATGGATTTATACATTCTGGTGAGGTTTAATTCAATTATTCGGCTTTTCTTTTATGTCATATGAACAGGCATGTTTATTTGTCAGTCTTGCAGGAAAAGAAACTTTGAGATGCCTGGCTCTAGCCTTTAAACAGATGCCCATCGGTCAACAAAGTCTCTCCTATGATGATGAGAACGACCTTACATTTATTGGGTTGGTATGCATTTCTGTTCTAAATACAATGCTTAATTCTATTAAAGTGCATGGCAAATGATTTTTGTCAAGCCTTGAACCTTAAGTATGACTCTTTTGTCCCCAAAATTTTTGTACTTGTTTGGATGTCAAAAAACTTTTTTCCAGTTTGAAAGGTCAGAGCATTATTTTTTATGACCGCCCAGAACTGCTCTTTAGACTTTTTCATCCTTTTTTATTGTTTATTTCTTTTTAATGAGTATAGAATTTGATCATCTCCCTGAAATGCATGAAAGTCAGATATGTTAGGACAAGAGGAATTTGCTATTTGGAGTTTATCTAAACATAGAAATTAATTTTAATTTTGTCAATTTTGTATGATACTATTTATAACTGTGAATTGTTGGAGGGTAGTTTGGACTAATATAGACGTCAATTTAAGTTGTTTTTCCTAGATTAAATATTGGAGCAGTAGTCAAAGCAATGCAACGAGAGAATATAATAATGTGTAAAAGGAATATGTAGTCCTTCAATGTTTGATATTATGCTAGTATATTTGTCATAATTTTTTGTTTTATTTTTCTTCAATTTCTTTCTAAAGGTTGGAATGCTAGATCCACCAAGAGAAGAAGTGAAAAAAGCTATGCTTTCATGCATGACTGCTGGTATACGTGTTATAGTCGTCACTGGGGACAACAAGGTAACTTGAAAGTAGTGTTGTTTGTGTTCTGGATTCTTTGGAATTTTGAGTTTTTTCATCTTCACTCTTGCCTTTTTAATGTGTGAACAACTGCTTCAGTCCACAGCTGAATCAATTTGTCGCAAGATAGGCGCTTTTGATCACATGGTAGATTTTGTTGGTCACTCTTATACTGCTTCTGAGTTTGAAGAACTTCCATCAATGCAGCAAACTGTGGCATTGCAACGAATGGCACTTTTCACCAGGTATTTATTTAAGGCTATGTTTGTCACTTACATTAACAGATTAAGAATTGTATTTTCTCCTATGCCATTATCTTGTCAGCTTTCAAATTTTTGTTGCTTATATTGAAATCAAGTTGATGTGCATACTTTTCTTTTTCTTTTTTAATAATTTTCTAGGGTTGAACCTTCTCATAAAAGAATGCTGGTTGAGGCCTTACAGAACCAGAATGAAGTGGTATTGCAGTACTTCTCTGATCAAATCAATTTTTTATTTGGGTAATTTGGACGAACACTCACAATATTAATCTGTTAGGTTGCAATGACTGGTGATGGTGTGAATGATGCACCTGCTCTAAAGAAAGCAGATATAGGAATTGCCATGGGATCTGGAACAGCAGTTGCAAAGGTAAAACTAACCATGTTGCTTGCGCCATAAAACTTTCTTTCTCCCACTCTCTGTTGTCCCTGTGCACTCTTAATTTTCTTCTTTCCTATTTTCTTGTTGGTAAGATTATGGCTTTGTTTTAATCTCTTGCTTCTTTAACATGAATAGCAGGGTAACAAGGTTTCTAACTTTTTGTAGGAATTTATAGATGCATGAGTTTTTCGCAAACACCTATTATCTGAAGTTCATTTTAGTAGCATAGTATTCTTAAACTTAATGATAAAGCTGTATTATTCACATTAAATAGTCTGGTTTTCACTTTTCACTACATCTTTATCCTTTGAATTCCAGAGTGCTTCAGATATGGTTTTAGCTGATGACAACTTTGCTACAATTGTTGCGGTATGCTAGTCTCTCTCTCTCTCTCTCTATATATATATATGTGTGTGTGCGTGTGTGTGCTACAGTTGTTGCGGTGCGCTAGTTTCTCTCTCTCTCTCTCTCTCTCTCTCTCTCTCTCTCTCTCTCTCTCTCTATATATATATATATGTGTGTGCGTGTGTGTGCTACAGTTGTTGCGGTGCGCTAGTTTCTCTCTCTCTCTCTCTCTCTCTCTCTCTCTCTCTCTCTCTCTCTCTCTATATATATTATATATAATATAATGTGTGTGTGTGGTGTGTGTGTGTGTGTGTGCGCTACAATTGTTGCGGTATGCTAGTCTCTTCTCTCTCCTCTCTCTCTATATATGTGTGTGTGTTGAAACTTTTAAAGGCATCCAACTATTGTTAGCTTAACAAAATGCAAAATAAAGCTAGTGACCAATTGCCAGTCCTTAGTTTGCACTTTAAAAATATCAAGACATCCACACCTGAAAATTTTCATATATATATATCCATTCAACTTCTTGAACTGTTTTATCCTTGGCAGGCTGTTGCAGAAGGAGGGCTATATACAATAACACGAAGCAGTTCATCAGATACATGATTTCTTCTAATATTGGTGAATTAGTTTGTATTTTTGTTGCAGCGGTACTCGGAATACCTGATACTCTTGCCCCAGTGAGTTTAGTTAGTTTGAAGAGTTCGATTTTCAACTTGCTTGATCCTTCTTTTTTTTTTTTTTTTTTTTTTTTTTTTTTTTTTTTTTTGTTTTTATTTTTGGGTGGGGTGGAGGTGGCGGTGGGGGGAAATAGTGATTATTTGTCTTTAAGTGATTATAATATATAAACAAGGAAAATATGCATATTAAAATATTCCCCAAAACCTGAACCAGAACACAATCCAAATTGATTTCAAATGCTGAAAATAATATCTTCAGTATGTTTCCACAGCTGGCGGTGATGAATAATTTGATCTGGTATATGAGTAAAAGGATACTAATTTATCCTTCTCAAGAGCTATCGCTTAATTTTTAAATTTTTTTTCTGGCCTTAAAAATTGTAGTAGTACAGATTTCTTGACCTGATGATTTTTTTCTTTGTAATCACCAATAAATAATATTTTTTTTAAATACTATTTTCAGGTCCAGCTGCTATGGGTCAACTTGGTTACTGATGGTTTGCCTGCCACAGCTATTGGTTTTAATAAGCAAGACTCTGATGTCATGAAGGCCAAACCTCGTAAGGTATTGCTTTAATCTCTAGATTCGTGGTAAGGCTCAATTTATTTCACTAGTTTGAAACCTTTTCTTTTCCATTGTCCTTGACCTTTATGTGGTTTCTAAAATTCAAGGACAAGTGCAACTCTGAATATTTCATTTGAGTATGAAGTGTTTGTGGCTAACTTTTCAGTTCTTTTCTTTTGTTAATATATGAATATATAATCAAGCCATAACACTATATTTTTTATTCCTCTTATGGTAGTTTTCTTTATGAGTTGCCTTTCTGTTGGTGCTTGCAAATGGTGTACATGATTCTTAGCGCATCATTGATATAATGTTGTACACATCTTTTTGGCACCATGATAGGAACCCTCTCCCAAATTAATAAGAATTGGGTTGGGCAGTGGTTCTTTTATAGGCTTGGATAGAACTCTCCTTGGAAAACTGGCTTGCTAAGGGAGGGTGTCCAGGCCTTTATAAATCACATGCCCACTATTTTTCCCTCTCAATATGGGATTCTAATATTCCCCCACGCTTATAGACCTAACGTCCACGTTGGCCCATTTTGGACGGCTTCACTTTGGATGGCCTACTCTCCTAGGTCAACCCTTCCCAAGTAGCCCTTTCCCAGGTCTCCCCTTCTGGAACATGGGCTCGGCTTCGAGACCCAACGTCTACATTGGCCCACTCTAGACGGCTTCACTCTGGGTGGCCTACTCTCCTTGGTCGCCCCTTCCCATGTAGCTCTTTCCTAGGTCGCCCCATCTGGAACATGGGCTCGGGTGGGGTTTGGCTTTGATACCATTTGATAGGAATCCATTCCTAAATTAATAAGAATTGGGCTAGGTAGTGGGCCTTTGATAAAATTTGGGCTAGGCAATGGTCCTTTGATAAGAACTGGGTTGGGCAGTGGTCCTTTTGTGAGCTTGGGTAGAACTCTCCTTGAAAAACCGGCTTGCCAAGGGAGAGTGCCCCTTATAAACCACATGCTCATCCTTTTTCCCTCTCAATGTGGGATCCTAACACACCACAATTCATGTTTATGAAATTTTTGGTGTTGTGTGTGAAATTCAGTTGTATGCTCTATTTATTTTAAATATATATTAGATATTTTTCTTGCATGAACAAAAGGAAAACTCATTTTCTTATGTTATGTTATTTTAATTTTTTACTCAACTCGATGTCCACAGGTTAGCGAAGCAGTGGTTACCGGATGGTTGTTCTTTCGTTATTTGGTGATTGGAGGTATCTACAAATGCCATCACTTAGTATCTGGAACTCTTACTGAATTGTATGGGATGCTTTGTTTTGTAAACTAGAGGTTTTCCAATGACTCCCGAAATTGCAATATTGTTGCTAAAGACAGGTTTTTATCTTCGCTGGGAACAACATAATGGACTTTAGGTGGAGTCTTAGTAGTCTGTTGTATTATAATTTTAACCTTCGTATTATTTGATTTAGTCCGCTGGAGTGGTCTACCTTTTCCTGACTCCGTTCCCTTCTGGGTGAATATCTTATTCTGCATAAAACCAAAGAGACACAGCAACTGAAGGACTTTCTTTCTTGAATAAGTGGCTTTCTATATGAAACGGAGAGTATAGAAGAACATATCAGACACAAGATGAACTATGGCATAACCAAATAAGCTTTTCATCTAATTTTTCTTAGTATGTAGAATGTCAATATAGTCACACGATACATTTTGTATTAGTGGGTCCTATCTAAATAACATTCATAAGATTTTGACGTAACATGTTCTCTGAAATCATTTCTGACAAGCATTTGATATTATTCCAATTTGTTTTGCATTAATTGTTAGCTTAATATTGTACAATCATCACAATTCCAATATAGGTGTATCATGTATGGCAAATTATTTGATGCAGCTTATGTTGGACTTGCTACTGTTGCGGGGTTCGTATGGTGGTTTGTTTATTCTGATAGTGGTCCGAAGCTACCATACACAGAACTGGTATGGTTCTCTCTTTTTTTTTTTTTTTAATGAATGTTAAATTTTTTATCAGTGCATGATCAGGCTACTGATATTCTAAAATTGGCAATTACCAAATTTACTTTTATTTTTTTTGCATATGGGCTTATGCAAGCCCATAAATATTCCTTGTGGAACTCTAATCACATCATTCTATTCAGATGAATTTTGACTCTTGCTCAACAAGGGAAACAACTTACCTATGCAGTATCTTTGAGGATCGCCATCCCTCAACTGTGTCAATGACCGTGCTTGTTGTTGTTGAGATGTTTAATGCTCTGAATAACCTCAGTGAAAATCAGTCTCTGTTGTAAGTATCCTTCTTTAATAAGAGAAACTACTTTGACCCTACCCCTTTTTAACCATGCATGTATTTCAGGGTCATCCCTCCTTGGAGTAATTTATGGCTTGTTGCTTCAATTATTTTGACAATGCTTCTTCACATACTAATATTGTACGTGAGGCCACTATCCATTCTTTTCTCTGTAAGTTTTCTTTTTCTCTGGCTCAGCAGATGATCAAGTAATTATTAATTTTTCTCTCATTTCACGAAGAAACTGATTTTATTTAATATTTTGTACTCCAGGTAACACCATTATCTTGGGCTGAGTGGAGAGTTGTTTTATATCTTTCATTTCCTGTATGTATTTTCTTTAGCTCATTTTACTATTTAAGATATTTGTTTGTTAATGCTATAATTTGGATCCTGCTTTCATAATGTGATAAAAGATAAAATATGTTATAATTTGCTTCATAATGCTGGAAAACAGTTGCAATATTTTGTGAACATTCATCACTGTAGTGGCTTGGATTTCCTTCAATAATGTTGAAAACATTGGGAAGCTGAGATGAATGTTCACCCGGTTTAATTATTTGATATAAACTTTGGTTTGTGTTGGCTTGAGATGGAAACTATATATGCATAACCTTGGAGTTCAAGATTTGTCAGCTTAAGCTGAGGGTTTGCCAACCCTACTAGCTTTTCTTGAATTACATGTCCCTTTTTGTCAAACATTAGAGGTAGGTAATGAGACTGTATATTGGCCTGTTTGAGGACGAGGAAAAGAATTCAAATGATTGTGCCATAAACCCATTGTCAATGAGTGTTCTGTTGAACTCTGAATAGCAGGCCCAGCGTATACTTAAGATTTTGTTGTAAATAATTCTTTCAACATGCATGCATAACTCAATGCAGTAAATTTGCATTTATCTTCTAATTGATGTCTTTATTTTTCTTATACAATTTTGCTTCTAAATTGTAGAATTTTAATATTTATCTTGTCTTTTTGCTGTAGGTTATTATTATTGATGAGGTTCTAAAGTTATTCTCAAGAAAGTCCCATGGTACTTTTCTTGATATTTTATCTTACCTTACTATTTTTCCCTTGACTCAGTACATAAGTTATCCATTTACTTGAAATTTTCCCTTTAATATTATATCGTCTTTAAGACAAATGCATCAATAGGGTTTGCTCCCAAATTGCATTTTATACTTTTATCCAAGTTAATATCAATGCCAAGCAATATGCTTATCACCATCACAATGATAACAGATTTATGCTTGCTTCAGAGAAAAGAAATGGTTTAATATTCATATATATTTCTTTATTGCAGGCGTTAGATTCAGGTGGAGATTTAGGAGGCATGATATACTTCCGAAAAAGGAATTGCACGATAAGTAAAAAGAGTTCTTATATGGTCCAAAATTTATCCACACATCCAGTTACACAGTAGTAGACTATATTGTATCGTAGTTGAACGAATATAAAATCATTGTTGATCATTTATGTCTTCATTGCTAAGATGGAGATTTTTGGGGAGGCATCCTGTGGAAGTTTTGAGTATACAAACTTTGCTTTGACTTGTAAGCAATCTTATCTTACAAGGGCGTTCTACTTGGTGGCAACAAATGGGGGCTTTTGCATATCAATCATCTATTTATTGTATGCTCAGTTCATATGTTTATTTAAGGGATAAAAAATCTGTGTTCTGAAATTCTTGGTTTGTAATTTCAGAAGTGGTTTTATCATTGTATACTCCAAACCCCCGTTTTGTTCATAAAGAAGTAACTAATAGTAGTTAGAAAAAAGAAACGTATTGGTTATATTATATATATTGGTTTTAACACAGGAAGTTTCTTTTGAAGACCAAAACTAAGGGATCCAATAAATTTGTCTGCAATTATCTTTTACTACAGATAGGCTGCTTACTTCAGAATCTCTGAATCTTCTCCTTTATAAATCGTTAAATTCTTCTTTTTATCTTCTTGTACATGGTTGCTGTTACTGCTGCTAGTGTATTCAAATCAATTGACAGATTTGGACAAAGTGAGGACTCTTTCTTAACCAATGCTGTACGTAACTTTTTATCTTTAACTCTACGTCTAAGAGTTGTCTGGAAATGACAAACGGGGAAGTGATTTTATTGAGTCGTGAAAATTAAAATAGAATCTTCTGGATCTATTGAAATCTTGAAAAACCCTTTGGTTCCTTTCAAATGGAAATGTTCAATTTTGGGCACTTGTGTTAAATTTTTCTCAACTGGTGGTGGATCATTGATTACCATCAGATTAAGCTTAATTTTGATGTCAGATACATTAAGTCAAAAGCCCGGTGCATACACGTTAAAATCAAAATTTAGTCAATATTTTCTTGTTTAGTGGCAGAAATGTCCAATTTTATTATATTTTTATAAGGAGAATACCAGGTATAAATTTCTCCTAATATTTGTCATAAGATGCTGGAGCTGATAGCACAATGACATTGGAACAACTGGGTATTTTTGGTCTAAGATTTAAACTTGGAGGTGACTACAACGGATCATGGAGTATCCACCTCTTGAACATAGCATAGCATTCCGCAGGCCTGTATTCTGGAGCTGTGTGTCCCCCGCCCTGTAGATAATCCAAACAAGAAAATTATTATATTATTATTCTTCAATTGGTCTAGTTATAATAACAATAAAATAAAAAAATGGGAGTTTTCTTGCCTTCACAGTAGCAAATGTCATCTGGTTGGAGTAAGTTCTAGTATATCTGTCAATCAAACACCCCCGGTTTACCAATTTTTTTTTTTTTTTTGTCAAATAAACTCAATCTCAAGAGTCTATTATCGTTCAAAAAGGAAAAAAGACTAACCCTGCAACTTGGCTTTGGAGGATCCATGGCCTCCAGTCATCAACAATTGAGTAGTTAAGAGATCTAATCCATGCTTGTGTTCCAAAGAATGGTACAATCATGTCATGATCACCACTGTTGCAAAGTCAAAAACAAAAGTAACACGATTTTCTATTACATACCTCAAGCTTATAAGGAACTAAACTAACTGCAAGAAAGCAAGTGAAACCTGTAAATTAAAGAACGGTAGCCTTTAGCACTGGCACTGAGGTTTACGTGATACGAAAAACTGCTGCCAATTTCAGTTGTGTAAGGTAATCCATAATTGCATCGTATCCACCCCACTCCATTTTTCTGTACTAAATACAGCTCATGCTTCTTTATGTCACTGTTTTATTCAATGACTTTAATCTTTAGTAGTATACAACTATACATCTCATACCTTTGTAATTTTAAGTGCTTTCTGGACATCATTGTCATTAACCCAAATTGAAGACAGCAAATACCCATAACTCTGCAATAACAAAAGTTAACTCAAAATAAAAGCATATAGTAGATAGACAAGAACGAACCAAATTGAAAACCATAAAAAACAAATAATAATAATAATAATAATAATAATAATTTTGGAGTATTTCAGAGTATTAAGGTGCATTTCTTCACAAAATGTCAGGCCAAAGAAACAGTAAAGTTCTGCTATTTATTGCTACGAACTCTGCAGAAAAAAATTATTATGATTGCAACAAGTTTTCATTCTTGTATCTCCCAAAATATTGAATAAGCCAATTTGGAGGAGTAGAAAACGGGCATATTATTACATACGCGACAGCCAATGAAAGGAGGAGGAAACGGTTCAGGATCGAGGATCTCTTGATGAGGATGCTGATTGAGAGATCTTCTATAACCAATAAGAAACTCTTGTGGTTTTGGGGAGGCAAATCCACAAATGGGTTCCAAAATATGCGCTGTTTGAATTCCTGAAATGGCCTGAGTATGCCAATCGTAACCATGCATCATCAACTTCGTGTAATTAATAGACGAATAAAAATAAACAAGGTGCTATAACAACGATAACAGTTGATGTCTATATAATACCAATAATTGAAAAATTGAAGAAGTCAAGCCGTGCTTACCGTATAGTAAGCCTGAATATTGTTTAAACAATCTGCATTGCTGGGATCTATATTTGCATACTGTCCTCCACAAGTTCTTTTCAGTGACTGGAAAAAAAAGATTTACGGACTAATTAAACTACAAAAATACTTTTTTTTTTTTTGGCTGAGTAATGAAATTTAATTGGGGATATTGAAGAAGTGATGTGAGAGATTAAAATACATCATAGAGTTCATCAGAAATAAGCCCCATTCCATGAGCAAATGGGATCACTGTGTTCTGTTCAATAATTGGCTCTGTTAACGGGTTCCCTAGAATGTATCCCTGAAACCATTTCAGAACCACACTAGTCGATTAGTAACTAATTAAGCAGAAATTTCTTCAAAATTAGTCTCATTATATTTCCTTACAGACCCATAGTGGGGTTAAGTATTTCGACCATGTTCGAAGCATTCAGATACATAATTTATCTTGAATAATGCGAAAATGTACAAAAATAATTAACTGTTTCTGTCAACTATCATGTGGATTGATCCTAATAAAGGATAAAAATTACGGACCTGGAGATTTATCGGTGGCTGGATATCTTCCTCATTTTCTGCATGATTATAATTACATAAAAGAATGTTGCATATATTATTGAAGAAAATTAGCTAAGAAACACAATCAATAAAACGTTTTTAGGACCACTAAACTAACGCAACAATTAATGATTCACATGGTCGCCGCATGATTTTGTTCTCTTAAGAGGAAAACAAAAACGTCAATAGAAAGAACCAATCTGACAGTACTTACAAAATAGTTGTAATTGCGTGTGGAGTAGTACTACTGAAAGAATTATCGTTATTCATACCATTTGAGATCTTCTGAACAAGTGCTGGAACCGTTAAGCCGGAGTATGAATCCCCTCCAATGTAGAATGGGCTAGAGAGGAACTCAGGATGATCCACCAACCACTTCAGGATTTAATATGGAATCAGAAAATTATCAGCTTTTTCATACTACATACTTTCACTTGTTTAAGTAATAAACAAATATCTCGTGCGTTTGGGTTTTTATTCCTATCCATATTCTCTATTCTATTTTCAAAATATTTATTTGTTTAATTATTTAAGTAATATTATTATATATTTTTTAATTATTTTTAGATCTCTTAAATTTATTAATTTTATAAATATCTCCAGAAAAAAATTTAAAAATTAACAAAAATACCCCAATCCACTCATAGTTGTCAGATTTCGACAACCACCGAACCTGTCATAACGGCCTACAAACGACCGAAACTAGTTAGTAATTCGTTGATCTGGCCGTCAACGACGACCAAAGAAATGGTCGTCATCGATAGCCAAATCTAGCCTTTTGCGGCCGTTGACGGCCAGATCTGGACGTCGAGCCAGATGGATCTGGCCGAAAAAGGTCAGATGAACACACATCCGACCAGATTTGACCGGTCTGCGTCGTAACCCCAGATTCCCACCAGATTTTAGCGATGGTGGTCGGAATCGGGCACTGTGGGTGGGAGGGGGTGTTTTTGTTATTTTACAAAATTTTTATATATTGGGTGTTTAGTTAAATTAGCAAATCTAGGGAGTTTTTTTTTTGTTAATTTTTAAATTTTACCTCGTAATAGTCATCCTATTCAACTATCCGATACTATCTCCAAAATAATAAATCAAACCACCCCAGTATCTTGAAGCAAAAAGCTACTTAAAGAGCAGTGTCAATTAGGCTCTTGCTCCCCCCTTAAACTAGTTTATTGAACTTGATATATTGTATATATAAAATAGGAGTCTACCTGTCTAAGAAATTGGCAGAGTTGGTGAACTTGCTTGAAGTCACCTGTTAGAGACGCGAGTGAAGTTTTTGCATAGGAAAATCCAGTGCCAACAGGTGAATCCACAAATAATATATTGGCCACCTGAAACCAGTAACAACCTCCAAATAAGATAGCCGGAGAAACTGAGTCAGCTAATCTGTTTACAATCTGAGATATGAAAACTACTATATTATCCACCTTTGTCCATGAGTATGGATTTAAGACCAAAGTAGGCAAGCTCCCGTTGTACTCCACCACCTTGAAGTTTACAGGACCTGCAAAATTAAGGTTGAAATCAGAGTCAAAGAAATGAATATTTATTATCACTTTCGACCACTTAGCTAGCTACTACTCATAAATAAAATATTCTTCTCAACTCGACGGATCTATCATTTTGCTGAAAACGTACTCTTTTTAACTGTTTATATGAAAGGAGCCAAAAGTAATTATCATCATCATCATTGTTATTATTTGAAAATATAAAATCAAACATAGAAATAATTTAGTGAAGAGCAAACAAACGTATTCCCGCCAAGGTTTAGCGAGATCTTAAATTAATACCCTGGTAGTATTTATTTCAGATTCTCACTTTTAAAGCAATATAATTTCTTTTATTTTAACAAATTCTCGATTTTTCACTGTAGTATAGTGCACGTTAGCACTCTAAAGTGTGCCGATGCTTTCTTTGGCTAAGAAGGGCTCATGTTAGCAAAAAATGGCTCATGTTAGCATCATCCAAGTCGGTGGTTTTTAGTTTTTTTCGACTGATTCCGAAGTCCAAAATCACTTCTGAGGCCACTGTTGAACTCCTCACAACTTTCTTTATAAAACTCATATCTTCAATTGCCGACCTCATTCACCGTTTTCAACTACTTTAAACAGTCATTAGCGGTGTTAATTTAAGGGTAAAAATCTAAAATAAATATAACCAAGGACATCAACTTTGGATTTCGCTGGACCTTGTTGGGAATATGTTGACTACTCTTTAGTGAATGCTCCGCGTAACATGGCTTCTCTTACCAATTTCATAAGCAAAAGCTGTGAATCCAGAGCAACCAGGACCTCCTGTTAGCCAAAGCAAAAGGGGATCGTCCGTAGGATTTCTCTCCGACTTAACGAAGTAATAGAAGAGCTGTACCTCTTCTGACTCACCAACACCTACATACCTGACAATGTAACAGTAAAAAAAGAAACAAATTAAAAAGAGTACATAACATTCTGAATCCTTAAAAAATAATAATTATCAATTAATGCAAGACATTGATAGATTATAACATTAAAAACTACACAGTACCCAGTTTCAAGTTCAAAAGGAAGGGGCCCCTCGAATCCTGGAAGAAAGTTGATGAGTGATTGAGAGAGTACGAGGTTTGAAGAAGATTGTAAGAGAAGAAAGTAAAAAGAAAACGTTGTCGTTGCAATTAGTCTTGCCATTTCCATTATTTACGAAGAATTTTAGTAATGTTGAACATATATAGAGGCTGTTGGATAAGATGAATGGGTGATTGGGTGGTTCATGGTCGTGAAAGCGAGCGCAGTCTTATTCATTTAGAACAGGACAAAAGTGATTTTTCATAAGAATTGATTTGGTTTGTTTTCATGTCAATAAAGATTTCGTAAATATTCTATGGTGATGCGATGCGGCCTGAATCATATCGGTAAACATTTCACACGTGAGATATTCTATGCCAAAATTCCAAAATTATACATATTAGTATTTTAAAAAAAATAAATTGAGATGGGTCATGGGCTGGATCCGCCCCTGCTTGGTGGTAATACTGAGCTCCTTTTACCAGCAACACTATTGGAATTCCATGTTACTGTAATCATATTGGTATCGGAAATTTTATGTCGCCTTCTTGTACATTTCATCTATAACGTTCCCGGTCACGGAATTGGGGTTTATGTTACTTTTTTTTGGCTGAGTAATGAAATTTAATTGGGGATATTGAAGAAGTGATGTGAGAGATTAAAATACATCATAGAGTTCATCAGAAATAAGCCCCATTCCATGAGCAAATGGGATCACTGTGTTCTGTTCAATAATTGGCTCTGTTAACGGGTTCCCTAGAATGTATCCCTGAAACCATTTCAGAACCACACTAGTCGATTAGTAACTAATTAAGCAGAAATTTCTTCAAAATTAGTCTCATTATATTTCCTTACAGACCCATAGTGGGGTTAAGTATTTCGACCATGTTCGAAGCATTCAGATACATAATTTATCTTGAAAAATCCGAAAATGTACAAAATAATTAACTGTGTCTGTCAAACTATCATGTGGATTGATCCTAATAAAGGATAAAAATTACGGACCTGGAGATTTATCGGTGGCTGGATATCTTCCTCATTTTCTGCATGATTATAATTACATAAAAGAATGTTGCATATATTAATGAAGAAAATTAGCTAAGAAACACAATCAATAAAACGTTTTTAGGACCACTAAACAGACGCAACAATTAATGATTCACATGGTCGCCGCATGATTTTGTTCTCTTAAGAGGAAAGCAAAAATGTCAATAGAAAGAACCAATCTGACAATACTTACAAAATAGTTGTAATTGCGTGTGGAGTAGTACTACTAAAGGAATTATCGCTATTCATACCATTCGAAATCTGTTGAACAAGTGCTGGAACAGTTAAGCCGGAGTATGAATCCCCTCCAATGTAGAATGGGCTAGAGAGGAACTCAGGATGATCCACCAACCACTTCAGGATTTAATATGGAATCAGAAAATTATCAGCTTTTTCATACTACATATATTCACTTGTTTAAGTAATGAACAAATATCTGGTTTATTATTTCTATCTATATCCTCAATTATATTCTCAAAATATTTATCTTTTTAATTATTTAGGAAATATTATTATATATTTTTTAATTACTTTTAGACTCCTTGAGTTTATTAATTTTATAAATACAAAAAAAAAAAGTTTAAAAATTAACAAAAACACCCCCACCCACTCATAGTTGCCAGATTCCGACAACCACCATCGGTGGTAGCTGGAATCTGTCACAACGGCCTACAAACGATCGAAACTGGCTGGTAATTCATTGATCTGGCCGTCACCCGATAGCCAGATCTGGCCTTTTGTGGCCGTTGACGGTCAGATTTGGACGTCGAGCCAGATGGATCTGGCCGAAAAAGGCTATATCGACCCACGTCCAGCTAGATCCGACCGGTATACCTCGTAACCCCAGATTCTGACCAGATTATGGCGGTGGTGGTTAGAATCTGGCACTGTAGGTGGATAGGGGTATTTTTGTCATTTTACAAAATTTTTATATATTAGGGTGTTTAGTTAAATTAGCAAACCTAAGAGGTTTTTTTTGTTAAATTTTAAATTTTACTTTATAATAATCACTCTATTCAACTATCCGTTACTATCTCTAAAATTATATCCAAAATAATAAATCAAACACAGCCTAGAATCTTGAAGCAAAAAGCTACTTAAAGAGCAGTGTCAATTAGGCTCTTGCTCCCCCCTTAAACTAGTTTATTGAACTTGATATATTGTACATATAAAATAGGAGTCTACCTTTCTAAGAAATTGGCAGAGCTGGTGAACTTGCTTGAAGTCACCTGTTAGAGACGCGAGTGAAGTTTTTGCATAGGAAAATCCAGTGCCAACAGGTGAATCCACAAATAATATATTGGCCACCTGAAACCAGTAAAAAACCTCCAAATAAGATAGCCGGAGAAACTGAGTTAGCTAATCTGTTTACAATCTGAGATATGAAAACTACTATATTATCCACCTTTGTCCATGAGTATGGATTTAAGACCAAAGTAGGCAAGCTCCCGTTGTACTCCAACACCTTGAAGTTTACAGGACCTGCAAAATTAAGGTTGAAATCAGAGTCAAAGAAATGAATATTTATTACCACTTTCCACCACTTAGCTAGCTACTACTCATAAATAAAATATTCTTCTCAACTCAACGGAGCTATCATTTTGCTGAAAACGTACTCTTTTTAACTGGTTATATGAAAGGAGCCAAAAGTTATTATCATCATCATCATTGTTATTATTTGAAAATATAAAATCAAACATAGAAATAATTTAGTGAAGAGCAAACAACGTATTCCCACCGAGGTTTAGTGAGATCCTAAGTTAATACTGTGGTTGCATTTATTTCAGATTTTCACTCTTAAAGTAACGTCGTTTTTTTTTTTTTATTTTAACATGTTTTCAACTTTTCACTGTAGCACAATGTATGTTAGCAAGCTAAAGTGTGTCGACGTTTTCTTTGGCTAAAAATGGCTCATTTTAGCAAAATACAGCTCATGTTAGCAGCATCCAAGTCGGCGGTTTTTGGTTTTTTTTTTTTACTGATTCCGAAGTCCAAAATCACTTCTGAGGCCACTGTTGGATTCCCCACAATCTTCTCTACAAAACTCATATCTTCACTTATGGACCTCATTCACTGTTTTTTACTACTTTCAACAGTTATTAACAATGTTAGTTTAAAGATGAGAATCTAAAATAAATATAACTAAGGATATCAACTTTAGATTTCGCTGAACCTCGGGTGGAAATATGTCAATTACTCTTTAGTGAATGCTCCGCGTAACATGGCTTCTCTTACCAATTTCATAAGCAAAAGCTGTGAATCCAGAGCAACCAGGACCTCCTGTTAGCCAAAGCAAAAGGGGATCGTCCGTAGGATTTCTCTCCGACTTAACGAAGTAATAGAAGAGCTGTACCTCTTCTGACTCACCAACACCGACATACCTGACGATGTAACAGTAAAAAAATAAACAAATTAAAAAAGTACATAACATTCTGAATCCTTAAAAAATAATAATTATTAATTAATGCAAGACATTGATAGATTATAACATTAAAAACTACACAGTACCCAGTTTCAAGTTCAAAAGGAAGGGGCCCCTCGAATCCTGGAAGAAAGTTGATGAGTGATTGAGAGAGTGCGAGGTTTGAAGAAGATTGTAAGAGAAGAAAGTAAAAAGAAAACGTTGTCGTTGCAATTAGTCTTGCCATTTCCATTATTTACGAAGAATTTTAGTAATGTTGAACATATATAGAGGATGTTGGATAAGATGAATGGGTGATTGGGTGGTTCATGGTCGTGAAAGCGAGCGCAGTCTTATTCATTTAGAACAGGACAAAAGTGATTTTTCATAAGAATTGATTTGGTTTGTTTTCATGTCAATAAAGATTTCGTAAATATTCTATGGTGATGCGATGCGACCCGAATCATATCGGTAAACATTTCACACGTGAGATATTCTATGCCAAAATTCCAAAATTACATATTAGTATTTAAAAAAAAAAAATTGAGGTGGGTCATGGGCTGGATCCGCCCCTGCTTGGTGGTAATACTGAGCTACTTTTACCAGCAACACTATTGGAATTCCATGTTACTGTAATCATATTGGTATCGGAAATTTTATGTCGCCTTCTTATACATTTCATCTATAACGTTCCCGGTCACGGAATTGGGGTTTATGTTACTTAACCGGCAATGTTAGACTATTTTTTTTTTGAAGTTCGAGTGTCGACCATGATAAATTCAATGTTTTCTCTCTTTCAGTTGTCGACGGAACAGGCCTCAAGCGACTAGTGGTTTGCGGTCGAGTGCTTGTTGTAAGCTGCATTGGATGTGAGGAATTCCTCTTAAAACGAAAAAAAACAAAGTCCTAGTAAGTAATCAACGAAGATCTTACTATCATCATGACAGGATAGGATCTATCAGCTCTCTCACCATTTTCTTTTTAGATATTAAAAATGAAAAACAAAAAATGGGCCACCATTACAGGGGCTTGTGTTAGTGTGATGATTCACTTCACCAATAATGTATGCTTTTCGCTGGTAACGTTAATGGGTTTTATTTGAATCGTATTTTATATAATAATTATGAACAGCTTGGAATGATTATGCTGAACATTTTATATAATAATTTGAATCGTATTTTATATATAATATATGCTGAACATTTTCCCTGGGATGGGAAGGGAGTTGATCTTCTATAGAAATATTGTAGACGTAAAAATCTACCTGTACGGAAGGGGGGTCTGATCCCGTGAGGTTGATGCCACTAACGATCTGTTGCACCTGCACACGTAGAGAAACAAGCGCGTGAAGCGAACGGGAAACACAGGGGTGGTGTTTGCCGTAGGCACTCCGACGCTCAAGTCAGCAAGGCTGAAAGAGGCTAGTATAGTGAGAGCTAGGGAGTAGAGAGATTACCGGAAGTCTAGTCGGAGACTGTGACTACGACAATGATGGAAAGCTCTCAAGTAGGAGCTTCGGATGTGAAGGTGTAATGCAGTGTGTCCTTTGTGAGAGGGCTGGCCTCTGTTTATATAGTGACTGTTTGGCTTCCCAATCCTGGTGGGAATAGGAGTCCTCATGTGACTCTGATGCAAACCCTAGAAGAATTAGGGTCGTGGTCAGCTGTCTTACCAGTGTCCAGATAGGAAAGTGATCCTGATTAGGAAAGTAACTTCAAGTAGGAAAGTGTTTTGAGCAGGAAAATGACTTCGAGTAGGAGATTGATCAGGAATAGGAATATGATCAGTGGGTCGTGGGCTCGGAACTCGCCTATAGGCCCAGGAAGTGAACTGGAATTGGGAGGCCCGTGCCCAGATGATTTGGACAGGCCGTATCTCGTATCGAATGGGACTAATCTGGATTGGGTCTCTTTGGGATTTAGGCCTGGTCTTCTCTTCACAAATGGTCCGACTTTCCTATTTGGGCCGAAGACGATTTTTGGTCCTAACAGTTTGTCCCTCACTCTCTGAGTTAAGAGTTTCTTAAGTCAGAGAGTAGGTAGCGATCCAGGCGAGCTCGGTCTTTCTTCGTGGACGAACGATTGTCGGTGTGGATAAACTGATTATTGCAGGTAGACCCCTGGTCGGGTGTCATTCGGTATCCGTACATGATCCGGAGTAGGCCATCATTGCAAGGTGGTGTGCCAAATCGGTGTGAGGGGCCGAAGGGTATGAGAAGCAAATTCCGGAACTCACGGGATCGTTCGGTACGTCCAACCGATTGGAGAGGTTAGATCATTCTAAGGCCTGGATGCTCGGTCGGCATGTCGGGTCGAGTGAGGTAGGGAGTTTATTTATCTACAAATATTCGCTCGGTCGGTATGCGTGGACGATCGAGTGGATGAGATACACGAAGCTTGACCAAAGGTTATTCCTTCGTCCGCTACGGAAGGGTGAACGGGCGAGGCCTCTTTGTTCTGAACAGGGCTCGAAATGAGCCGTTCCAAGCTGATCAATCGGTCGGTAAGGCAGAGCGATTGAGTACGGCTCTCATACGGTATCGCGATCTTCTAGGTGCCTCGGATGCTTGCCACGTGTTCGGTGGGGATCGACTCCTTATTTTCGAGGTGAGAAAACGAAGAGTTGCTTTGACTATCAGCCAATCGCGAGATGCCACGTGTCTTTATCTGTCTGATTGCCCTTTAAAAATCGAAATAGTAGGTCGTTCGTCTCCCATTTGCAGTTTTTCTCTATTTTTCTGCAGAACCAAAGTTTTTTCTTCTGCGTTTTTAGTTTCTTTTTAATGACGGCAGTTTATCATGGCAGACTCTGGCTCCTTTCACGGTAAATATTTTATTCTCGTGATGTTTCTATGTTTCCTTGTGTCTATTTTGGTAGATTTTGTTGTGTTTTTAGAAAATAGTTTGAAGTTCGTGCCATTTTGACTGGGTTTGAGGTGTTTGGAGGTGTTCAAAATAGGTTTAGTAAAGTAGGCTTCGATTCTGATAGCTTTCCAGTGACTTTCTCTGGTTTTTTGGGTGTTTTCGGGGATTTAGGATGGAAAAAGGAGGAAGAAGAAGTCGGGTTACAGTGTTGCTTGACTCGGTCAGTCTGCCCGACCGAATAGGGCGATAGTTTGGGAAGTCATAGGTGGGTCGTCTGGTCCGTCCGAGTGGATAGGGCATGCGTAGTGGAAGGGCGGTCGGTTGTCTAGACCAAGCGGGTCGTTTTGAGTTGGTCAATGAGTAAGGTCGAGCAGACCCACAGGGTCGAGTGGGTCGGTCACTTAACGTTTTTAAGACTCAAGGACGAGGTTCAGTCGGTCGGTTAGGTAGGGCGAGCGACTGTCTGAGAGTTTCTGGACCTCTCGGTAGGGAGGGTTGACCGAGGTTTAGGAGTGATTTTCAAGGGAGTTAAACGGTGTTGAAGGGCGATCGATAGCTGGGTTGGTACTTAGGGCGAGTGGTTCTTTAACGGTTGAGGATTCCAAATTGAGAAACGAGTCAGTCGGTAGGGACGGACGATCGAGGCGATATGTCAGATACTGAATCGGCAAGTTCGAGTCAAATTGTGGTCGATGCCGGGGATGAGTATGAGCATGCCCCCACCACAGTGATGATGCCTGAGGGGATCGTTCCGACAGGCTTACCGACTGAAGTTAGTGTAGCTGCCCCAGGTACAAGTACTCTCGGCCCGAGTGATTCAGGTAGGCATGAGGGAAGTGGGGAAGACTCCGAAAGAGTTAGTAGTCCATCCTCCTCCGGAGGTGGCTCTAAGGAAGAGCCGAGCCAACAGGGCAGCGGGATTTTGACTAGAGATTATCCGCTCATGCTGAAAGATAGTGATGTGCAGTGCATCCGAACCTTGTATCACATTCCAAGTTCGGTTGCATCATCACTGGGAGGCAAAGGGCTGGATCAGTGTTTATGAGAAGTGGTTTCACGATGGGTTGAGGCGACCCGTCCCTTGCCTTATGTGGGAGGTACTGAACCACTTCATGATTGCCCCATCTCAGCTTATGCCGAATGCTTGGAGATTGCTGATGGCCTTGGAAGACCTCTATGTTCGAAACCAAGTGAGGTTTGGGCTGCACGAACGACTATATTCGTATTTCTTGAAGGAGAACGATAAAGAGAAGGGTCGTTATCTGTTGAACTTGAGGCACGATCGGTCTCACTTGGTGATCGACTTACGATCCAGTGATAAGAATTGGAAGGACCGATACTTCTACCTGAGGGGTCAGGCTGTTTTTTGGGAGAGAGGTCAGGGTGAGATCCCGATCGGCTGGCGAGCTACTAGTGAGAACTTAGTTGTTTCTTTCGTACTTTTGATTACTAAATCTTGATTATGCTTTTTGTTTGCAAAGCTTGAGTTCAATCGGGCTGGGCAGAGTGGAGATGGCTTGGACATAGCGACCCAGAGAGTGCTAGCCATCCCATTAGAGCAGAGGGATTGGCGAGTAGTGCTAGCAGAATCCAACCTGAGGACCAGCATTCTTTGGGCCGAAGTAGAGGCAATACAGAGAGGTACTCCCTTCCCCTTGCTGAAGCAGACTTGGGATGTGCTTCTGAGTCAATACTGCAACCATATCATTTTTGGTGAGTCCAGGCTGAACCCACTAACCGTTGGAGAGTTTGTACTTGTAGAGTCTCTGATGAAGAAGTTGACTGTCCCGAGCGCGAGCGAATCTATCGCCCGACGCCGCCGAGCCAACAGCCTGCAACTGGAGCCGGGTCGTCCCAGACCGGAGTTATGGATGAAGAGGCCGGGATGATTACCATCACGATTTCGGCTAATGCGTCGACTTACTCTGATGCGACTACCATGAGTAAGTTGGTCGATTCATTTTTGTTCTCGATGGACGAGGCGCGTCTTAACTAGATGGGTGCAGTTGCTGTGGCTGATTGGGGAGTAGCCCACGCTGTTCAGGTATTACAGTAGTATTTAATGATTTTGTTTCTGAATCTCGTTTTGATGGCAATGTTTTGTTGTGCAGGTACTCACTAGCAGTCTTCACTTGAGGAAGTCTATCGTGGCGTAGGAGAAATGAATACAGGATGTATCCAAGGCCAACGCCAGCCTGCGCCAGAAGGAGGTGGCGGCCCGGAAGGTCGAGCAAGAGTTTCAGCAGCGTCTGAGGGATAGCGAGCGTGAGTTGGAGCAGTTAAGGCGTGAATTGGCCGAGAAGACCGCAGAGATTGAGTCTCTGAGGGAGCAGTGTATTTCTATTGTTGACGACGCTATCATCAAGGCCCGCGGTGAACTCATGCTTGAGTTCAAGAAGGGGAAGACTTTTCACTGGGATCCGGACGAAGACATCCAGCTCATGCAGGAGTTGCTGGAAGAGGGAGTCGGTCATCCAGGTTTGCAGGACGAGGAACAGATGCCTGACCTTGCTAGTCAGCCGGGGCCGTCAGATGTTGGGGATGCAAGCGACCGGGCTACTAGAATGGGTGCTGGCGGTACAGACATTATGTCTGAGTCAGGGATGGAGGAGGTGACTCGTACTGAGGACAGTTAGTCTAGCTTTTTCCTTGTATTTTAGGGCCTGCGATGCCCTTTTTCATTGGCATGTGCCGTTCTTTTGTATTTTGAACTAAGCCGTTTGGGGCTATCTATATTGTATTCAGTTGTTCTAGCTTTCGATGCTTTCTTCATGGATGACTGAGTTGTTCATTGTTTCTTTACTTGTAGATGCACCAAGTTGTGTTTGTTGTTTTTAGTGTGGCCCGGCGGCCAAGGCATGTAAGCCTTGTGTTGGGCTAGTTTGGTGCTTTACGTATTGCTGGTGTAAGAACCATTCATTCGATCTTAGCTGACCGAGTATGAAGTGTCTTGGGTTGGGTGAAGTCAACCCGAAGGTGCGAGTTCTTGGGTCGGTCGGGTCCGACTCGAAGGTGCGAGTTGAGGTCGGGTTGAGCCGATTTGATGGCCTTTTCGTGGATCGGGCAGGGCCGATCCGAAGGTGTGATAACATGGATCGAGTAGGGTCAATCTGAGGGGGAGATTCCGTGGATTGAGCAGGTTCAATCGAAGGTGTAATTCCGTGGATCGAGCGGGGTCGATCCGAATGTGCGATTCCGTAGATCGAACGGGATCGACTCGAAGGTATTCTTGTGAATCAAATGGGGTCGATTCAAAGGTGTTGAGGTGAGCTGGGTCGATTCGAAGGTGTATTCGTAAACCAAACGGGGTCGATTCAAAGGTGTTTTCGTGACCTGAGCTTGGTCGATTCGAAGGTGCGAAATCGTGGATCGGACAGGGCCGATTTGAAAGTGTTGAACCGAGCTGGGTTGATTCGAAGGTATATTCGTGAACCGAACGAGGTTGATTCGAAGGTGTATTTGTGAACCGAACGGGGTCAATTCGAAGGTGTTTTCGTGACCCGAGCTTGGTTTATTCGACAATGCGAAATCATGGATCGGACAGGGCCGATTTGAAGGTGTTGAACCAAGATGGATCGATTCGAAGGTGTATTCGTGAACCGAATGGGGTCGATTCGAAGGTATTTTCGTGACCCGAGCTTGGTCAATTCGAAGGTGTGAAGTCGTGGATCGGACAGGGCCGATTTGAAAGTGTAAACAATCGATCGACCGAGGTCAATTCGGAGATGCAATTTCGTGGATCGGGCATGGCCGATCTGAAGGTGTTTAACAATAAATGATCGACCATAGTCGATTTGGAGATGAAAGATTTCTGAATAATACTTCATTAATATTTGGCCATGAGGCCGACTGTCTAAGAGGAGGTAGATAGGCCCACTCATCCCTTTTAAAATAAAAACAAGGAAAACAGAAAAAAGATAAGTTTACCTAGAGGTAGTATCGTTTGAGGTGAACGGCATTCCAACTGTTACTGATGTCTTTGCCCTCGGGGGTCTGGAGTTTGTAAGCACCATTCCCTACTTCTCTGGTTATCTTGTAGGGGCCTTCCCAGGTGGGGCCAAGTTTGCCAGAGTTGATCTCTTTGGTGTTTTGAAAAACCATGCGGAGGACCCAATCACTTATCTTGAAAGTCCGGATCCTCACGTTGCGGTTGTAATGTCGGGTGGCCTGTTGCTGATAGATTGCGTTACGGATGCTCGCCCGTTCGCATAGCTCGTCGATGGTGTCTGGGTTTTGGCAAAGGTTCTGGTCGTTTGATTCCTCATCCGCCTATTGAAGCCTGGTGGACGGGACTGATACTTCAGCTGAGATGATTGCTTCAGAGCCGTATGTGAGGGAGAAGGGCGTCTCACCTGTTGACAAGCGAGCCGTTGTTTGGTATGACCAGAGGACTCCAGGTAGCTCATCTGCCCATACACCCTTGGCTTTCTGTAACCGCTTCTTTAGTCTCTGAATGATGGTCTTGTTTGACGACTCGGCCTGGCCGTTAGACTGGGGGTTGCGGGGGGTCGAGAAGCTCAATTTTATTCCCCACATGTCACAGAAATCCCTAAAGCCTGAACTAATGAATTGGGATCCATTGTCGGTGACGATTTCCTTTGGTATGCCGAACCTGCAGATGACATTCTTCCAGATGAAGGCTTTTACCTCTCGGTCTCTGACTTGTGCGAAGGCTTCGGCTTCAATCCATTTGGTAAAGTAGTCTGTCACAGCCAACATGAAGACTCGCTGTCCGGGTGCAGTCGGTAGTTTCCCACGATGTCCATTCCCCACTTCATAAAGGGCCAGGGGGTAAGGATGGAATGGAGTCGCTCTGGTGGGAGGTGTGAGACATGAGCAAACCTCTGACAACTGTCACACTTCTTCACATAGGCGGTCGAATCGACGCGCATGGTCGGCCAGTAATATCCAGCAGTGATTACTTGGTGTGCAAGGCTGCGTCCCCCGGCGTGGTTTCCACATTTGCCTTCATGTAACTCAGCAAGGACACGATGGGTCTCCTCTGGGCTTGTGCATTTGAGGTAGGGGCCCAAGAATGATTTTCTAAGGAGTTGACCCTCATGTATGGTGAATCTGGCGGCTCTTGTTTTTAGTCGTCGTGCCTCATTCTTGTCGGCTGGGAGTTCGTCGTGCTCCAAGTATCTCACTATTGGAGTCATCCAGCAGTTGGCTAGTTCAACTCCCATGGCTTCCTCGGGCGGCTTGTTTGGTTGTTGTCTCTCCCAATTGGCAGGCCACTGCATGAATAATAGAGGAATGGACGACTGGGAAGAGCATTTAAGGGCCGAGTCGAGATTGGCAAGAGCATCAGTGTGGGAGTTCTCTACTCTGGGGATTTGGACGATGGAGAACTCATCGAATTGCGCCTGCATCTCCTTGACCATGCTCAAGTAGGATGTCATCTTCGAGTCGCGTGCTTGATACGTGCCTTGCAGTTGGTTGACCACGAGCTAGGAATCAGACTTTACCTCTAGTTTCTTTGCTCCAATTTCTTTGGCTAAGGACAGTCTAGCTATGAGGGCCTCATATTCGGCTTCGTTGTTTGTGCACTTGAACCCACACCGTATTACGCGTTGGATGATGTCTCCTTCGAGCGTATTTAGTACTACTCCAAGTCTACTTCCATTTACGTTACTCGAGCCGTCCACTAAGAGGGTCCATTTGGAGACGCCTCCGCCGTTCATGCATAATAACTCACTTTCTGCTTGGGTGGTGGTATTCGGGGTGAAGTCAGCAATGAAGTCGGCCAAGGCCTGGGATTTGACGGCGATGCGAGGCTGGTATGATATGTCAAACTCACTGAGCTCTACTATCCATTGCAAGAGTCGGCCTGATAGTTCTGGTTTGTGCAGTATCTTCTTGAGTGGGAAGAAGGTGAGTACAACTATTAAGTGGCACTAAAAGTACGGCCTGAGCTTCCTGGATGCATGGACGAGGGCGAGGGCTAATTTTTCCAGCTGACTGTATCGCGTTTCCGCGTCAAAGAGCGACTTACTCACATAGTAAACCGACAACTGCTTCGTTTCTTTTTCCCAAATTAGTACTGCTGAGATAGCTGTCTCTGAGACCGCTAGGTAAGAGTAGAGCTTCTCCCCATCCACAGGTTTGGATAGGAGCAGAGGGGAGGTAAGGTACCTTTTCAGCTGTTGCAAGGCTTCTTCACAGGGGGCGGTCCACTCGAAATTCTTAGACCTCTTGAGGGCATGGAAGAAGAGATGGCACTTGTCTTCCGACTTGGAGATGAAGCGACTCAAGACGGCCACGCGTCTTGCGAGGCGCTGGATGTCTTTCATGCAAGTTGGAGACGGTGTATCAAGCATTGCTCTGATTTGGTCGGGCTTGGCTTTTATCCCTCTCTGAGTCACCATGTAGCCCAAGAACTTTCCTGACGAGACCCCGAATGAGCACTTGGCTGGATTTAGCTTCATGTTGTACTTCTTGAGGACGGCAAATGCCTGACTGAGGTGGTCGAGGTGCTGTTCGGCCATCAGTGACTTGACGAGCATGTCGTCGATGTATACCTCCATGGTGTCCCCTGGGTATTTGACGAATATTTTGTTGACTAGTCGGTGGTAGGTGGCTCCGACGTTCTTCAGGCCGAATGGCATCGCCTTATAGTAATAGGTTCCTCTTTCCGTGATGAAGGCTGTCTTTTCTTGATCGTCTGGGTGCATCAAGATCTGATTGTACCCTAAGAAAGCGTCCATGAAACTAAGGAGCTCGTGACCTGCAGTTGCATCGACCATCATATCGATATGTGGGAGCGGGAAGGAATCTTTGGGACAGGCTTTGTTCAAGTCCGTAAAGTTGATACACACTCTCCATTTCCCGTTCTTTTTCTTTATGACCACGACATTCGCTAGCCATTCAGGGTAGTGGACTTCTTTGATCATACCATTGCTCAGGAGCTTCTCGACCTCTTCATTGACAATTCGGTTACGCTCTGGTGCGAATTTCCTTCTATTCTGTTTCACTGGTGGGTGATCTGGGTCTACCTTGAGCTGGTGGACCACTTGCTTTCGGACTGATTCTGATCATGTCAGTGTGCGACCAGACGAAACAATCTTGGTTCTGTTTGAGGAACTCTATCAGCTTTTCTCTGGTCTCGGGCTTGAGACGGGACCCTATATGTGTCTTTCTGTTAGGATCATCTGAATGTATCTGTACTTCATCCAACTCTTCAATAGATGGTTGACCTGGCTCGGTCGGTGGGGTTGGATGAATCTGTAATTGCTACGAAGAATTACCCTTGCCTTTGAAGGCATTCTTTTGAAAGGTAGATAGGACTGCCCGCATGTCGTGGATCCAAGGTCGGCCTAAGATGATGCTGTATGGCGAGAGGCAGTCGATTACCAGAAAAATGGTCTGTTTGTTCACTCCTTCGGTGTAAATAAGGAGGATGATCTCCCCAATAGTGTACTTTTGCTCAGAGTTGAAACCAACTAACAGCGTCGGTCACCTGTTGATGTTTGCCTCTTCCAGTCCCATAGCCTTCACTGTTTCGAGGAGTAAGATGTTTGCTGAGGAGCCTCCATCTACGAATACTCTTTTCACTAGGATGTTGGCGACCTGCAGGGTGATGACTAGGGCATCGTGATGAGGAGCGCCAGGGTGTTCGGCTCGTCATCTTCAAATTGAATTACCTGATGAGTGTGCGACCGTGAGGCCGGATGGATGGACTGGACTTCATGGTGGTGGTTGGCTCTAGCATATCGCTTGGCTGATGAGTAACTTACCCTACTGATCTCTGATCCGCCAGAGATGAGAGAACAGAAACCTTTCGGTGTAGGTTTTCGCGGAGGTGGTGATGGTTCTTTTGAACTCTTATGGCTGATGGTGTTCTTCCCCTTATTAGTTAGCAGATCCCGGAGATGTCCCCTCTTTAGAGGTGCAGCGACCTCTAGTCATAAAGCGATGCAGTCTGCAGTGTTGTGCCCATGATCGCCGTGGAACTCACACCATTTGGTCTTGTCTCTCCTTGCCTCGGGATTGAGCTTGCCTGGCTACTTAACGGTGGATCCCATTCCTTTCATAATTGCGACCACTTGGGTCGGCTCGACGTTGAGGCTGTACTCCGGTATTTTGTACCGGTTCGATCCAAACTGTCTGCTCTCGGTTCTTATTGGTTGACGATCATAAGGTTTCCTAACTCTGCTCGAATTGTGTGCTGGGGGTTGGTAGCGATGCTTCGCTGGCCTGTGCTCTGGTTTCCTGTCATCCCGCCTTGAACCGTATCTGGAGTGAACCGTTCGGTTTATCTCATCCTCCTCCCATCTTATTTGGATCACTGCCCGGGCCAAGGGGTCTTCCATTGTTGTGCATCCCAGCTTTGTAAGTTCTTTGTATAGCTCTCCGTCCGGGAGGAGACCCTCCCTGAAGGCATCTATGGCTGTCTCAAGGTTGCATGCTGGGATGGAAATCTTCTCTTTGTTAAACCTGCTGACATACTCTCTCAGTGGCTCGCCCCTTCTCTGGTACACTCTGTACAAGTCGGCTGACAGCTTCTCGAGTTTCTTGCTGCTGCCGAACTGTTCCACAAACATGTCGGTGAGTTGAGCGAACGAATCGATGGATCCGTTTGGGAGGTTCATGTACTATTGTAGCGCTGGGCCGGATAAGCTCGAACCGAAACTTTTGCACATGCAGGCTTCCCTAAGCGGTCGGGGTATTGAGACGGTGAACATCCGCTGCTTGTACGAGGCTATGTGATCGTCCGGATCGGTTGTGCCATCGTACATTTTCATGTTGAGGATAGTGAACTTCTGAGGCATGTCGGCTAAGGCGATCTAGTCCACGAAGGGTGAATCCGCGTAACAATGAGGTCTGCTCTTCTTGGTTGGGACCGGTATTCCTGGAATGCGTCGCATCACTGCTTCCACATCGGCCAATCTCTTGGCTAATACCTGTTCCATAGGAGAAAGGGACGCCACTAGGTCATCCCGCATGACTGGGTCGGCCTTTGCATTTAACTTTGGTACATTCCGTTAGGTCACCCCTCTTGGGGTAGTCTGACGAGTCCCTTCGTGCATTCCCTGATAGCATAGATCTTCGGTCATTTCTTCTGGTTGGATGACTCCCATGGTAACTGTTCTGGTGTTTCGCCCTACATGGATGGTCAGGGGAGTCCTCTGATAGTCATTCGGTTGGTCAAGATGGATGGGCTCGGGTGCTGCTAGTTTAGTTTGGCCGTTCATCCCGCGAGGATGAGCCAAGCCGAAAGGAGTATGTGTTGGGATGGTTAGATTGAGCTGGTCTTGTGGATGAGGGCTTTCTGCCATCGGATCGTCTTGGTCTTGATGCTGGGATGAATCGGCTGAATGATGTTCTATAGACATATCTTTATCTCCATGAATTAGGACAGAATCGCCGACCGCAGACAGGTTTAAGGGACGCGGCCTTTTGCTAGAGGCCGAGGGTCGGGGCTCCGACGTAAGGAGAGGTTGCATGGACGGAACAGGGGTGCGGAACCGATTGGGGGGTGCTTGGCCGGGCAGGAACTCTAGGTCATAGAATTGACTCACCTTCTCCTTGAGGGATTGGTTTTCTGACCTGATGGACGCGTTTTCCGTCTGGATCGCATTGTTCTCAGCTTCCAATGCAGCCACCTTGTCTAAGTTCTGTTGCATGAGACCGGTTAGAGCTTCCAGTTTGGCCTCGAGGCCGGGATTAGCGTTATCGGAGTTGTCAGCCATGGAAAGTTCTTCTACGCAGCAAGGTTCGTCGAGCCGAATGATTGCTAGAGGCCACACGGTGGGTGCCAAACTGTAGACGTAAAAATCTACTTGTACAGAAGGGGGGTCTGATCCCGTGAGGTTGAGGCCACTAGCGATCCGCTGCACCTGCACACGTAGAGAAACAAACGCGTGAAGCAAACGGGAAACACCGAGGTGGTGTTTACCGTAGGCTCTCCGACGCTCCAGTCAACAAAGGTGAAAGAGGCTAGTATAGTGAGGGCTAGGGAGTAGAGAGGTTATCGAAAGTCTAGTCGGAGACTGTGACTACAGCAGTGATGAAAAGCTCTCAAGTAGGAGCTTCGGATGTGGAGGTGTAATGCAGTGTGTCCTCTGTGAGAGGGCTGACCTCTGTTTATATAGTGACTGTCTGACCTCCCAATCCTGGTGGGAGGAGGAGTCCTCATGTGACTCTGATGCAAACCCTAGAAGAATTAGAGCTGTGGATAGCTGTCTTACCAGCGTCCGGATAGGAAAGTGATCCTGATCAGGAAAGTAACTTCGAGTAAGAAAGTGTTCTGAACAGGAAAATGACTTCGAGTAGGAGATTGATCAGAAATATGAATATGATCAGTGGGTCGTGGGCTCGGAACTCGCCTATAGACCCAGGAAGTGAACTGGAATTGGGAGGCCCGTGCCCAGATGATTTGGGCAGGCCGTATCTCGTATCGAATGGGACTAATCTGGATTGGGCCTCTTTGGGATTTAGGCCTGGTTTTCTCTTCACAAATGGTCTGGCTTTCCTAGTTGGGCCAATGACGATTTTTGGCCCTAACAAATATCTAACTTCAATTGTGCAATTTTAAAACTCAACTTAATTGCACAATTATTCCAAGCTGTGTCAAACTCTCGTATTGGCAATTTGGCATCGTAAAACTCTGTTGGCCACATACTTGAATCTGCTTTAAGATTTTTAACGCTCCGGGGATGTTCAATTTTGCCATCGACTTGAGTGCTTAGCCACTGTTTTAAATTTTGAGGAAGGTCAAATTTTTTTTTTTTTTTTTTTTTTTATAAATACAAGAGGCCTTTTTTTACTTGTCGGCAAAATCCAAAATCTCCCATCAAAGTTTTCTGGTATTGGCATGGTAGCAAGGGCATGTGCGTCCAATCACGTGGTAATTGTTAACATAATAAACATTCCTCAAAATTCAAATATGTGTTTGGTTGCAAGGAATCACTTTGATTGTTAAGTTAATATTATCTTATATTACTTGATTATTAGGTTTGATTGTTAAGTAATATACTAAATTCTGATAACCTTCTAAAACTAATAATAATTACTATTAATTATATAGAAGATAATATGATTACTTTAATTTTCTTAGGATAAACATTTCCAGTAATTTTCAAAATAATCTATCTTTCTATTAATACGACGTTTCTAATAATACAACATTCTCTGAACCAAACACACCTTAAAAGGCATCTATACATAGGTTGACGATTCACAAGTTACAAAAATGGTATATGATTAATATTATAACAGTGCTTAGCACGGGGTAAAACAAATCTACAGCCTCTACTTTTCTCTCCTTATTTCGTATTTCAGTAACATTAACATTTAACGTATCCTTCAACAGGAACCCACACAACCATGCCATTGTCAGAAGCTGAACTATCTTATACCTACTTCTTTTCCCATTTCCACTTCCTGCCTCTCATCCCCAGCTGTCTCGACTTTTAATTTCTGCCATTATATTCAAAACAATAAGATCTAAAGTCTAATGAACATTGAAAAATAATCTTAAATATAGAAAGTAATACAAATTTCCTTAGGGTAATAATGGGTAAGCTAAAAATAAATAAAACATGAATAAGGAGAAAATCAAGACACAATTAAAGAACAGGCCTTAACTAATACATGAATGGTGGCTCAGACCTTTTATCTTCAAATATATATATTGAACACTGATCAAAAAAGGGTAACACCAATTACCTTGGTAGCCACAGATGATTCCTTCGTTACACGAGCAAACATGTTTGCATAGAGCTTTGCATCTCTTTTGTTGCTCTCGGTTTGAAGTTGTTTCAAGGTCTTCAGAAGTGACTGCACCTCCCTGAATAAGGAACATGAGAGCACTAACATCTCATAATAAAGTACACAAGGAGAAAACATGGGCTAAAAGAAGTCACCATTACCTGTTCTGAGGATCAGCCTCAATGGCTTTTCTGATGTCCAATTCAGCTGAGATCAGATCAGCAATTTCCATATAGGCTTGTGCTCGCCTATACAGAGCTTTCACATTATGGAATTCATAATCTAGCACCTGTTAGAGATCAAAATTTAGAGCATAAAATGATGTTTTGATTTGCAAAATGACCCTCTGAATATCATCAATAGACATTTTTTGCATAATTTTACAAATTTTATTCTATTTGGGAAGTGGGGGTATCTCAGTTGTTAAACAAAATCATATTTGGTTTTTACCCTTCCGTAACTTACCTTTGAACATAACCTGATTGCTTCTTGGAAATCGTTTAGTTTGAGACTACAAGCTGCACCGTTCAACCAGCAAGAAATTCTCAACGACTTGACAAACTTTTGCTCATCATCCACAAAGGATTCATCTTCACTCACAAAGTCTGCTGCCTGAGGACACAGAGCAAACAGTAAAAACCAAAGTCAAAAGTCCATAAACTTGGACCCCAATGAATTTCAGTTTAAGTAAACTGAAGCATCTAACTACCTTGTCATATTTTTTTCCGGCTCGTTGATACTTCCCTTCTTTAAAAAGCAAATTGCCTTCTTCTTTCTTCCTCCCAGCAACCTCAATTTTCTCCTGATTAGTCATCTCCCATGGTCCTTTTTCCTTTAATCAAAAAAGAAAAGTGGTGGGAAAGCACTCTCCAATTAGAAAACTCAAATATGAATCCCAAATACCTATTGTGAAAGCGCATTAATGTAGAATATGAACTGCAACCATACACTATATAATTACAGTCGCCTATAAAAATATAATGTTAATAATAACAAATAATCACTGCATCTGTTACCTTGATAAAATCTAACATTTCAACATCATAAAATAGCTTTGAATGCGGAGGCACTGTAGCAAGATCCCGCTTTACTTCAACAGTTCCAAAACCATATTCAGGATTTATTGTTAATATTGCTCGTTCACCCTTCTTCATTGATGCTGCTACTCGGTCTAAACCAGCAATAACTTGTTCTATATACAGCAAATAGTGAGGAGTTTATTAGATTTTTGATGATGATTTTACAAATCTATATCATATCATTATGTATATAAAAGAAAAGCCTTCATTTATTAAACAACTATCAAAGTCACTGACTTCTTATATGAATTAATGTCAAATAGCTGTAGTAAATAATGATAGAACTTATACTAGATTAAAATACATTTGTTATCCCTAATTTTTTAGTATAATGTTAAATATACATGACAAGAAAGTGCAAGAATATTAAAAAAAGAAGACAACGTGAGAATAGTGGGGATGCACTACCTTCATCTATTATAAATTCCAGAGGCTGCCCCCCATCAATTCCCTTTTTCTCAAAGATAGTTCCATCTTCTAGCCTAGCCGTGTATCTGACTGCAACATTGAAGAGTTTAAGACAGAATGAACATTGTTTTAATTAGGGTAACTTGAGATGTCATGATTCATACAGCATACTGTTAAGCCCACCATTATTCATACATCAGTTTACTTACTGGTTACAGTAGCACCTTCATCTGCATTGATAGTGCCTTCCCCCTCTCTCAAGATCTTCTTAAATACCTTGGAATCACCATAAACATCAATCACAGGCTTGAAGGACATCAACTCCAGATCAACATGCAGAACAGAACTTGGTGGGATCGTATGGAATCCATCATTAGCATCCCTGCCCTGCTCTCCAAAAGCATCTGCAAATTTTCTAAGATTATTTGCATGAATTTCAAAACAGAGAACAGACTTCTAGTACTAAATCTTATAGTAAATAATCAAAGCTTGATAAGATTCTGGCATAAGTGTCACCAAAGAAATCTTTCCATAACACTTAGGCAAAAGTTAGAATCAATATCAGAAACATGTACACCATAATACTTAAGCACTATTGAACTACACTACAGAGGCCTGCACATCTATTCTTTCTAATCTAAATAATCTCTCAGAAGTGAATCTTCAAGGCTAATTATTCTATGACTACTTTCTCAACTAGGACTTTTCATCATCTCCTACAGCTTACCATTATTCTGCTTCAGTTTCAGGTTGCATTGAACTATTAATGGCACTTCAGTAGGTAAATCTCTGTGGGAGGATCTTACATTTTTCATTAAACTTGTTACCTATCAAGTTCAGAACACCAAATAGAAAAACAGTATATGATGCAAACAAGCATTATTCTCAGCCCAATATCAAGCAAATACAACACGATAAACTCAAACATTTCAACAAAATAACAGTAATCGAAGGCATACNTTAATCAAAAAAGAAAAGTGGTGGGAAAGCACTCTCCAATTAGAAAACTCAAATATGGATCCCAAATACCTATTATGAAAGCGCATTAATGTAGAATATGAACTGCTACCATACACTATATAATTACAGTCGCCTATAAAAATATAATGCTAATAATAGTAAGTAATCACTGCATCTGTTACCTTGATAAGATCTAACATTTCGACATCATAAAATAGCTTTGAATGCGGAGGCACTGTAGCAAGATCCCGCTTTACTTCAACAGTTCCAAAACCATATTCAGGATTTATCGTTAATATTGCTCGTTCACCCTTCTTCATTGTTGCTGCTACTCGGTCTAAACCAGCAATAACTTGTTCTATATACAGCAAATAGTGAGGAGTTTATTAGATTCTAGATTATGATTTTACAAATCTATATCATATCATTATGTATATAAAAGAAAAGCCTTCATTTATTAAACAACTATCAAAGTCACTGACTTCTTATATGAATTAATGTCAAATAGCTGTAGTAAATAATGATAGAACTTATACTAGATTAAAATACATTTTTTATCCCTAATTTTTTAGTATAATGTTAAATATACATGACAAGAAAGTGCAAGACTATTAAAAAAAGAAGACAACGTGAGAATAGTGGGGATGCACTACCTTCATCTATTATAAATTCCAGAGGCTGCCCCCCATCAATTCCCTTTTTCTCAAAGATAGTTCCATCTTCTAGCCTAGCCGTGTATCTGACTGCAACATTGAAGAGTTTAAGACAGAATGAACATTGTTTTAATTAGGGTAACTTGAGATGTCATGATTCATACAGCATACTGTTAAGCCCACCATTATTCATACATCAGTTTACTTACTGGTTACAGTAGCACCTTCATCTGCATTGATAGTGCCTTCCCCCTCTCTCAAGATCTTCTTAAATACCTTGGAATCACCATAAACATCAATCACAGGCTTGAAGGACATCAACTCCAGATCAACATGCAGAACAGAACTTGGTGGGATCGTATGGAATCCATCATTAGCATCCCTGCCCTGCTCTCCAAAAGCATCTGCAAATTTTCTAAGATTATTTGCATGAATTTCAAAACAGAGAACAGACTTCTAGTACTAAATCTTATAGTAAATAATCAAAGCTTGATAAGATTCTGGCATAAGTGTCACCAAAGAAATCTTTCCATAACACTTAGGCAAAAGTTAGAATCAATATCAGAAACATGTACACCATAATACTTAAGCACTATTGAACTACACTACAGAGGCCTGCACATCTATTCTTTCTAATCTAAATAATCTCTCAGAAGTGAATCTTCAAGGCTAATTATTCTATGACTACTTTCTCAACTAGGACTTTTCATCATCTCCTACAGCTTACCATTATTCTGCTTCAGTTTCAGGTTGCATTGAACCATTAATGGCACTTCAGTAGGTAAATCTCTGTGGGAGGATCTTACATTTTTCATTAAACTTGTTACCTATCAAGTTCAGAACACCAAATAGAAAAACAGTATATGATGTAAACAAGCATTATTCTCAACCCAATATCAAGCAAATACAACACGATAAACTCAAACATTTCAACAAAATAACAGTAATGGAAGGCATACATTGAGGCTGAATGATTAATTTGGCCCTCTCTCCCTTTTTCATAGTTAAAATTGCTTTAGCCAAAGCAGGACAAAGATGACCTGAAAAAATGACAACAATTAATAACAAGATTCCAACATTGCTAAATGGTTACAAAAATTCATACACAGAGACCCTATGGTTAGTATAAATTACCGTCTTTCACATAAAACTCAATTCCTTCTTCGGGTGTTTTCGTTATTACAGTGCCATCACCAAGAACAATGTGATACTTCACTACAGTACCAAACAACACCTTCTTAGCAATAAGATTACAAACATAGAAAATTCCACTAACAACTGAAATGGCAATCTTGCCAAAGTAATTAGCATAAGAGGAAGCAAAAATTAACAAAATAAACCGCAATAAAGTACCGAGAACTTCATCCAAGTCACCAGGCAACTCGTTCCTCTTTCCCTTCTCCAAAATTTTCTTGATAATCCCACCATCTTTACTCACATCAACCACTGTTATCCACGAGAGCAGTTCAACTTCGTACAGTACAACCGAATTCGGGGGCACACCTTCACGGCCTCCAACTCCAAAACCTAATTCAGAAGGCAATGTGAACACCGCACATTCCTCCTTCTTCATAGTAGCTATCCCATTATCCAACCCTCTCAACACCTTACCTAAAAATAAATCCAACAACACAGCAATTAAAGTTAAATAAACCAGAAATTAAGCTACTCAATTTAATTAAATAATTATGAAATCACCAAAAACTGACCACTGCCAAGCTTAAAAGTCAATGGCTCATCTATATCTCTTGTAGAATCAAAACTCGTTCCATTAAACAAAGTTCCAACGTAATGAACTGCAATAAATTGAACTATAAATGGGATATAGATATAAAAACAATCTGCGAGTGTATAAAGTTTAAGGAGTGTTACTGGTGACTTCGTCACCGAATTCGGGGGTTTCCCAGCCGACGCCACGTTTGAGGAGCTTCTTTTTTATACCGAAGTTACTGAGCACTCTCTCTTCACCAACTTGCAGAGGTGGAGCTGATTCGATCACCTCACCGGGTTCTTCATCCAAATCATCTTCGTCCTCGACGTACGTAACGTTTGTCCCTTTCTCCGTCACCATTGTCGATTGATTTGATGAAAAACTGTTATTGATGAGAGAGATAGTGAGGTTGTGTACTGTTCTGTGGCGGGAGGGTGACGCATTTCTTTTAGATTATGGTGGTAGCAGTAGCACGGGTCTTGTAAGGGCGTTTTTGGTAGTTTAAATCACCTTCTGGATTGTTCATCAAGCCATAGCCCATTGCAAAGAGTATATGTGGGCCTTAAGGTGGTCACTTTGAAGCCCAGGAATTGAACACTGATTTCAATTTTTCTAAAAAATCGTAAATACATCTTTAAATTGATCAAAGGAATGTATGATGCAAGGATGAAAGAACGTCGTCAAAGAAAAGGTAAACGGAAACTTTATATGTTTCTATAATTTAATTTCATTGAAGACCTCTAAACTTCAACTGGGAAGCAGTTGACTATGAGATAATTAACGAATAAGTCGGTTCAACAATTGAAACCGGCGCCCTTTCTTATTCATTTAAAGTTTCTTTTATTTTATTTTTCTGCTAAAATATTATTCTCACTTACTTCAAAATATATTATTATCAATATTATTTATCATTTATCAAAATATAATTTAACTTCATTGAAGACATTCCAATAGGGGAAGCAGTTGACAATGTGGTAATCAGTGAATAGGTCATTGATTCTGTAGTTAAACAATTGAAACCGGCACCCTTTCTAATTTATTTTAAGTTTCTTTCTCTTGTTTTTTTTTTGCTAAAATATGAGTGGGAATTATTAGTTTAATATTATTATCTTTATTATAATTTTTTTTTTTTTTTAAAATATGAGTGGGAATTATTAGTTTAATATTATTATCTTTATTATAATATTATTGGATTCACACTTATTAAAATTATTGTCAAGATGCTTGCTAGAGTCCATTAATGATCGCATTATCCGAAACATTTCTTTCATAGGAAGGGGGTAGTTGGGCAGTCGCACTCATCTTCAACGCGCATGTATTGAACCGGCTTAATGTCAATTATGCACCACCTAAATTATATGTATTAGGCGGTAAGTATGCCACTAATTAAGTAATGGTTAATCTTAAATTAGGATTCTTAATTTTGCTATTTTAATTTAGTTAGAGTGTTAAAATTAAAACTCCATCAACCATCTTGAGAAGAATTTTAATCCATTTATGATTTTCGTATGCAACTGAAAGATGAAGATATGAGAAAAGAATGGTTATGGCCTTATGGGATAATACTAGTACTATTTTTAAGTGAATTATGCTACGGTTTGATCCTCGTATGTTTCAGAAGAAAAATGTAGCCAATCTCATAATTATAAGGACTAAACTTGAAAAAAGCTTTCTACAAACATACACAGAAGAAATGAAGTAAACCATGATGACAGTCGTCTTTGCATAAACAATTCTCACACCAATAATATTACAGCACTGGACTTCTGTTTGAAACAGCAACGCTTCTGCTTCTTGGGAACTTGTTGTAGTCTGATTTATTACCTTTACCATCAACACTGTCTTCTAAATCACAAGATTTTTCCTCCTCAATTCTTCCCATAAATTTCATCCCAACACTGCTACTCTTGGGGAATTCTTTAGATCTATTAGCGGCTGACTGCATTAAATGTTGGTGTATCAACAAGTCCACTTCATTTCTGTGGCCCATGCTCCGCACAGAAGCGGCTCTGATAAGCTCACTATAATCTTCGCTAGCGTTAGACCTTGATGCGCCAACACTAAAGCTCTTGGGCAATGAAGGGAATTGCCCGCCTTGAAAGCTCATGCCGTTGCCGTAATTTCCCTTTGCTGCATATTCTGTCAAACTCCGAACATAGAAATCTCTAGCTTTGCCTAAAACTCTGAAGGGCATTCTAATGAACCGCATGAACTTGCTTTGGTTGTGTTTGCCTTTCATATTGCACTTCTTATTTGTTTCAACGATAAGAAGAAAACATAAAAAAGAAAGATTGATGACAAGAAAACAAACAACAGGCTTTGAATTAAATGATAGAAAGATCGAGTGTAAAGAAAAGAAATTGGGGTTTTGTGGAAGAGGCAGTTGGGAGAGGTTTGGTTTTGTAGAGAGTAATTAAGAAGCTGCAAAGTGGTTGCGTGGAAGGTATGAAGACAGATAAAGTGGGTTACGACTTACGACCTTCTCAAATGATAGCCCGCAGGAATAGAAAAAAGTTATTTTCTATTAGAGATAAGAACGACATGTAGAGTTGTACTATATATATTTAAATCAAAAAGCAGGCTCAAATTCAAAGACTGGAAATCGTTGACCCGAGCTATAATTATGATGTATAACCAAAAAAGCAATTCAAGCCCATAGTATTCCACTGAACTCAACTGTGATGATTTTTCTGGATAATCATTATAATTATAACCATAATATAATTATTATAATTTCAATTGGTGAAACAGCATTTAAGTAACCTTAATGGCTATGTGGTCCAATCTGGGAATTCTGACCCCTCGGATGTAGGTATTAGGTCCGAGCATGGTGTAAATAAATATCATAAGAATTTTAGAGTTAGTTGACATTTGAAATACTGCTACTCCTGATCATGACTTTTTCAAAAATAATTGTTAAAGCATTATCTTAGAAATCAATGTAAATTAAGGTAAAAGAAACGGTACGTTATCAATAATAAATGACTAAAATTTTTGAACCGGTATTATTGGATGAGTAATTCTAAAGAATACAATCATCTGTATGGTGACATTTTCAAAGATGATGTTTTACGGTGAAACAAAGATATTGGTAACCTTACCGATCTCTATAAAATCAACATTATTATTATTATTTTTTTTTTTTAATTCTTGGAGGCGCCCCTTGTATCATGAATGGAGTTTAGGGGAACAAACCATCAAATCACTGCACTGTATCAGTTATTGGTGGTGGTGGCAAATGGCAACATAATAATTTTAGTAACATTTATAGTCATCAGACGTCATATTTTTGTAAAAAGCCATCAAATCACTGCACTGTATCTTGGACCTTTATTATTATTTTGAAATGTCTTTATCTTCAAACATACTCACTGACTTTTTAAAATGCCAGCACATATTCTACAAGCACCCAGGACACTCCAAAGTCCAATCTACATAACATTCGTCCTATACTCATATTAAATTTAAACATTAAAATCCCATACTTGTGTGTTATGATAGCAAAGTCACACCAAACAATTCCGCTTGGCAATAATTAAGTAACAAAGAACTTGCCACAGTCCTCCCCTAAACGAGGCCCGGATGATTTGATTACCGATGGATGTACTATTCAGGCCCAAAATTGGTTTTATTTTGTACGGGCTTGCTCTGATCTTACATTCTTAATCCCATATTGGGCCCTCATGCAACTCAAACAATAACACTGGATTGACAACTGAACACATTTTCCAATCTCCACCACACGATTCTTGTAGGGGACATAACGAAGGCAGGACGTTATTGTAGTCTGCAGATCCCGTTCTTTGCCCGTCCTTTCTTTTTTTCTCTTTATCTTGATCAATAGATAAGGAAGATAAGGGATGAAAGGATTGGGTTTGGAGGTAGGCGCATTAATAATTGTGATGCTTTGCATGTGTCAAGCAACCAGCAACCTCCATCCTCTGATCTTGGTACCCGGAAATGGTGGTAACCAACTAGAAGCACGGCTAACCAGTGACTACAAGCCTTCAAGCCTCTTGTGTAATCGTTGGTACCCAACTTCCAGGGACAAGAACGGGTGGTTCAGGCTATGGTTCGACCTCAGTGTTCTATTTGCTCCATTCACCAAGTGCTTTGCCGAGCGCATGATGCTCTACTATGACCTTGATTTGGATGACTTTTATAATGCTCCTGGTGTTGAAACTAAAGCCCCTCACTTCGGTTCCACTCAGTCTCTCCTCTACCTCGATCCTAATCTCAAGTAAATTCTTGTGCACTGTTTTATTTTAAATATGCCCCCTGTGTCTCGTTTGATTTAATTTAAGTGGTACACGACCGTGCAATTAAGGTTCTTGAAGATGAAAATTCAACATTTTTCTTGATATGGTTACAAATACGTTGTAGCATTTTTCCTAATGAACTGTCAAATTTTAGATTTGGCGGAAACTTTTATTCCAGTAATAAATTGATTATCGGTCTTGCATAATTTTTGAATGAGCTCAGTCCTTTTTAAGCTTCAACTTGCAATGCTAAATGTACAGGCACGTTACATCATACATGGCACCTCTAGTGGAATCTCTGGAACGAATAGGCTATGTTTCTGGTGACAACCTCTTTGGAGCTCCCTACGATTTTCGATATGGATTAGCAGCAGCAGGTCATCCAACCCATGTTGGCTCCAAATTTCTGCAAGACCTAAAAGCCTTAATCGAAAAAGCAAGCACTTCTAATGGTGGAAAACCAGTAATACTTCTCTCCCACAGCTTAGGAGGGCTTTTTGTCTTACAACTTCTCAACAGAAACCCACTGTCTTGGCGCAAAAAATTTATCAAACACTTTGTTGCACTTTCTGCACCATGGGGTGGCACTGCGGAACAAATGCTCACTTTTGCTTCTGGGAATACGCTTGGGGTGCCGCTTGTTGATCCATTGCTGGTGAGACAGGAGCAGAGGAGCTCTGAAAGCAACCTGTGGCTTTTGCCTAGTTCGAAAATATTTGGGTGGCAAAATCCACTAGTTATCACCCCAAATGCTACTTATTCAGCTGATGATATCCCAAAATTTCTTAATGACATTGGATTTCCACAAGGGGTTTATCCTTTTGAGACACGTATTTTACCTTTGATGGAAGAGTTAATTGCGCCTGAGGTGCCGATGACATGCATTATTGGAAGCGGTGTAAGAACCGCAGAGAAACTGTTCTATAAAACAAGTGATTTCGATGAGCGGCCGCATGTTGTTTATGGGGATGGGGACGGGACAGTGAATATGGTTAGTTTGTTGGCTCTTGAGTCGCTATGGGCTGATAAGAAAAATCAATCCCTTAAGGTAATTAGAATTAATGATGTTTCGCATGCATCAATTCTCAAAAATCATATTGCCCTTCGAGAAATAATAGGTGAGATTTCTGAAATTAATTCTCAAATTAGGAGTAATGTTATGTAGAAAACATATAACTGGATACAAACGCCATTAAAAACATCTCAAGGACTATTTGTTTAGATCCGGCTGTCTTTGCCTTGGTTTGACTGATGTTGTTATTTCTTATTTAAATGATGATCTTAATCCTTAAATGTATCATGAGTTGTATAAAAGAAACCTTTTGTCAAATAATTGATGTTATACAGATTAATGTTTTAATAACCGATCCGGGGTGAAATCCGATAAAGTGGCCAAATGGGCATGTAGCATGTTTCCGGCATTGACAACACTCTCTATCACCATGAAAACACTCCCTTTAACCTCTTGACCAAAACCCACCTTACCCTTCACTCACCCTACCAATCGTTGACGATTTTTGCCTTTTTCGGTCGTTTCACTCATTGTAAATCACTTGGTTGCCATCTTTCAACTCACAAGCACTTCCTTTCTAAAACTCCCAACAGCCTCATCATCGTTTACTTGCCGATTGCCGCCCTCCTTTCTAGGGTTTGCTTATTCGGGTTTTAAATAGTGGAAATGGGTGACCTAGCCTCGTGAAGGTCCTGGGTCCTGGCTAGACCGATTAAATCGACCGGGTAGTCGGGTTTTAAAACAATAATACAGATCATCTATAAATCTTAGTATATAATGAAATGATGAAGCTTTGAATGACATCAGGAATCATCACAACAAAAGGTAAGGAATTCTGCAAATCTCCTTGATTGAAAGAAATCTGATGTTGAGTGCGGACATCTGATGTTATCATCACCTTTGCCGTACAAACATGAATTGCTTTAAAGTAACATGAAGCTAATGTATGCCTGTTATCAACTGTAATTTAATTGTATTTATAGATGAAGTAATTAAACAAACTATAATACAAATCTTCATAAACATGATCCTAAATTGTACTTCCAAACATGACACAGCATATGAAATGGCAGTGAACATGGTTAGCTTTTTGGCACTTGAATCGGTATGGCCTGTGGACCCAGAAATCTTCCCTACTTAAATTAACTGGGATTAATGTGGTTTATTAGCATTAACCTTGATAAAGCCCCATATTGAGCCCCCATTCCCAGTTCTGCAGGGTAACACTCTGAATCTTGAAGTATCGTACTAATATTTAAGATTCTAATCTAAAAGGAGGATCTGTAAAGAGCGTTCAATGTTCATATGGCTCTTAATATACTATACGCTCATCCCAATCGTAGTCAAACCAAGTGATTAAAAAAAGGGATTAGATTAAAGAAATAAAGAATTAGAGAAGCCAGGAGCAAAAGAGGCAGCAGTTCACTGTTCCTACCACCGCGTGTCAATCTTCTGCTGGTCAAAAAAAGCAAACAAAGTGCACGAGGGGGCATGGAATGGAATGGATCAAAGTGGTCAAAACGGAGACTGGTCAATGCTTAGCTGGCATTTTATAAAAGGCACGATATAAGTGGGCCCACCACACGAGCCTTCCGGTTCAATTAATTCTCTTTTGATTGGACATCTATTTTCTTTCTTGTAGTATTTTTATAGAAAGTAAGAAAAGGTTCGGCTTTTAACACAGAGTTATTCAAATATGATTTTGAGTAAAGATGTAGCCTATGTTAGGTACACGTCAGGAGGAAGCTTTTGATTGTTGGGTCCAAGTCCAACCCACTGTGTGCCACAATATTCCAATTCGTTTAATTTATATAGCGAGTAAACAACATTTTCCCACCCAAAGTTTGGCAAAAAACTCAGGTTCTATTTATTTCAGATTCCAACCTTGAGTAATACTATATTAACAATACTTTCTCATAAACTTTCTCTTATAACTCTGATGTAACAGTTCGTAATTAATTAGTGGGACCTATGCATGACACATGTGAGACTCATTGTGAACTAATCAATTACGAATTGTTACGTCAGGGTTGTGAGTTAAAGTTTGTGAGAGAGGGTTGTTGATATAGTATTATTTCCACCCTTAAAGTAACAAATTTTTAGGTTATAGAGGCTATAATTATCATAATGCCCTTAACAAATAAATTAATAAATTATGTTTTAACCCCTAAATTAGTATAATTATAAAATTAACCATTTTATTTTCAAATTACTTCAATAACACCCTCGGTGACTGTGCACCTTCTTAATTTTTGCCCATCTGGGCTGTTTCCAACGACGTTGAACCCCTTGGCCACCTCCATCACCTTCCCCATAGTCTGTCATCCAAAACCCCTCTGGTTCTTGACTCATTGGCCCCTCTGATCACCAGCGTTGTTAGGTTTAGGGTTTTGCTATTCTTCGTCAAATTCTGACAGTAAAAATCCAATTGGACACCACCACTGCAACCACCGTCTCCAACTTTACAAAACCTCTATGTCCCCACCAACCATTTAGTCGTTGTTCGCCGACTGATAGGTTTGTGTTCATCGCGTTTTTGGAAGCTATCGTGGCTGGCAAATGGTGAGCTATCATGGCCGAGAAGGTTAAGGGTTTTGTAAGGGGGATGCGAGGAGTCAAATGGTGGTGGTGGTTAGGGTTGTTGCTGCTCAAAACGGTTGAAAACTGGCAAAAAATAGTTGCATGTCTCGGCTGCCATGGTCGGCGATTGGTTAGTGATGAGGGGTTGTGAAGGGTAAGGTTTTGTAAAGGGGAGGATGAAGGTTCGAATGGTGGTGACAAGGGTGATTTTGGATAGAAGAATCGTCGAAAAAATGTGAAAAACGTCGGGGGCAACATCTGTTAACGTGTGCCAAAGCACTGTTAGAGGCGGCGATCTGCTCACGTCTGTCGCCTACTGTAAAATGACCAATTTATCCCTATACCGTTATATCAAACAATTTTCCATCACTTTAAAGGTAAGAATCTGAAATAAATGTAACCACGTATACCAACTTGGGATTTCGCCAAACCTCAGGTGGGAATATGTCGTTTACTCTTATATAGTAGAAACTAACATGTTATTAGAAAAGCCAAATTTCAAAAGCACAAGAAGTCATACTGCTTTTTTTGAATAATGCAATTTCTTTGTTCAAATGTTGCATTAGTGACTACTAAGGAACTTGCATGATTTCTGCATAACCTGCAACATAACCTGCAATACTAGTTTATTGGAAGTATGCATTTAACCTCCTGTGTCAACTACTTGTGTGTTTGTGTTGGGTATTAGACCATTAAAAAATACAAGTTTAACATAAAATACATAGAAAAATGCATGTAGAAAGTTAATTCAATCAAATACTTAATAAATGCAGGGATCGAAAATTGCATATGTACAGAGATCACCATAAAAAAGTAATATTGAAGATTGAAGAATGCCTCTTTGATGATTTTTGTATAGTGCAGGGAAAACTGAATACATAAGACAGAGATTCCAACTGATTTTTTTTGCAAGATGTTGTGTTGTGTGCTGTGCAGGAAACGAATATAAATTTGATGGTGTGTTAAACCTGATCGAATAGGAAAGAACATAAAAATATTTTTACATACAGAAGTGATGCTTGTAAAATAAGAAGACCTTTTTGTTGATACTTGATTTTGACATCAACGACTTCGCATGTGCAAAGTGTTAAGAGATTCTTAAAAATTACACAGGAAATGATTATAAGAGGTGATTATGGTATTGTTTTCACAGTAGCATGCAAAGACATAAAAATATAAATGAGACAAGTAAGGTTTTTATAGTGGTTAAGATGCTTAAAGCAAATCCTATATCTACTGTTTTCTTTTATATGAGTGTGTTCCTGGTCGTGAGATAAGATTACAATCGGTCGCGAATTGTGATCTAGTGTTACAAGTGCTTGGTGTTCTTAGAAGCTGTCAAATCAGTCTATTTCTCGTAGTATGTCTTTGCTATTTTCCTTGTTAAATTCAAGGGGTCTGATCCCCATTTTATAAGTGGAAGCTGTCTATTTATACCTGTTGTGCTTAAGATAATGATTACAATTCTGCAAGTGGGTTGGTGCAGTACAAATCTCTCTTGTCTTCCCATTGGTTGAGAACTTAAAGAATATCGTTAAATTAAATGGGGTTTGGACTAGGGGTGGGAGAAATAATCTGGAAACCGAACTGAACCGAAAATCGATCCGAAACTGAACCTAAAATTAGGTTTTTTTTACAAACCAGTTTGGTTTTTGGTTTGAGAAATATCTCAAACCAGTTAATCGGACCGGTTTTGAAAACCGGTTATACCCTAAGTATATAAGCAAGCCTTTATTTATTTTTCAATATTCTCTACTTCTCTATTTCTCTTCTCCACCTCCAAGCTCGAATCTCCACAGTGCGCACTCTGCATAGCAAACTCCACTCACTCCACTCCACTCCACTCCATTCCATCTTCAATTCTTCATTTCTTTGCACTTCGCCTGTTCGCCAACACCCTACAGCTCCAACCATAGTGAGTTGACAATCCCACACATATCCACTCCAACAACACCATTTAGCATCCATTTCGCCGACACCCACTCACCCAACAGCACCATTCAGCACAACAACCACCCACTCACAGGTAACGAGCTGACGACAACAGTCCACATTTGTTGCGTTGTAGTTCACATCAACCCCCACTCACCCACAATCCACAACATCGCCACAACAACCACCCACATATTACAGTCCACAACCGTTGCTCTATGACTGCAATCCTCAACCAGGAACAGTGACAACGTCACGACAGTCAAGAGTCGACCACTATAGCTCTAGTTTCCACTGCCGTTCAGATCTGCGACTACAATCCTCAAGCTGCTCCACTGCTCCGCCATTAGCATCTTCTAATTCAGCAACAGATCTGGTGAATATTTAGACATTTTATAGAACTATTTAAATTTTGTTTGAGTATGCAATGTTTTACTGCTTTCGAAATTTTCAATTTGTATGGAACTTCTTCAGTTTATTTTGGGTATGTTTTTGGTTCTGGATACAAAAAGCTAGGTTAGAAACAATGAAATTTATGTGGTGTATTGACAAGGATTATTAATCTTTATCCTTCTTGATATGGGTCTGCTTTTTAGGGCTTGATTATTGTCATTTTTTTATTTTTTTTTGGGTCAGGATCCAATGATCCTTGTCATTTTTAAGTTGTGTAAGAGAAGTTCATACACCTAGAGTCATTCTAATCATGAGAGGGGGTAGTTTATCTTCTAGTTGTTAAGTTTGATAGTTGAACTCCATGGATATTTTGAATGAGGAGCTAGCTTTTCCTCTGGTTGATTTAGAGCATCTGCTTTCTGCAGAAAGTTCTTCCTCGCCATTTCTCATCCTGCATTCTCATGTTGGGTAACCCAATTCCATTTGCATGTGAATTATGGGCATCATAGCAATATGAATTGTTTAAACTTGGTTGATATTAATCCTCAAATCTCCATCCATTTACTTGCTCACCCCACCCCTTGCTGAAAATTCTTCTTATGTTTCCTGATAATGACACCTCATCTTTGTAGCTTTTCCTAAGTGACCCTGATGCTTATTTTCTCGTCCCCAAAACCATCAGACATTGGTTAGGTCTTGAAGAGTAAAAATGTCATTACATTTTTTAATATTTCAGAAACTCTTGATTTTCACTTTCCTCTCACTGTAGTATAGTTATCATCCGAATAAAGTTATTTTTACCTTCAAAAACTGTAGTTATCATCTTCAATTTTTAAATAACCAGATAAATGGAACTCCAATTTTTAAATATGAAACTTTTACATTTTAAGTGTTCTATTTGTAGTAAAAAGTCTAATAATTTATACATTTAAAATTACCAAAAAAGAAAAAGGTTTAATTAATTTAAGAAACATAATTTTGAGATATGGAGTAATGTAGTAAAGTAGTCAAATTTGCATTCTCGTATTGAGTGACTGTATGGGGCATACATTATATTGAAATTGTGCAAATTGAATTGAATTTGTGTTGGATTTGGATTTGGATGGACCTATGACTATGTGTAAATTGGTGGCCTTATGTTTTATTATTAATTGATGGATGTCTTTATAATTTACATGTCCAAAATTTTTTCTTTTACTTTTAGTTATTGTCAATAAATAAAAGAATATTATTTATATAGATGTCTTATTTACTTAATGCATATTTTTATTTGATGAAATTGTAGATGTCATCGGCCACTGACAATACTTGTGAGACACCGACAAGTATGACTCCAACTCCAAATTTCATGCCACCACCAGCACCTTTAGCCCCCAAACGTGCAAGGGATACAAGTATTAGGAAGAATAGTTCTTAAATGTGGGATCACTTTGTTAAGAGCTATTGTGAGAATAAGGATGATTTGACTGCGACATGCAGTTACTGTGGGAGTGTTCTAGCATGTCTGAGTAAGAGTGGTATGAGTTGTCTACGTAACCACTTAAATAGATACAAAAAGTATCCTCCAAATGTGGCAGAAAGGAGACATAAAACCCTAATTTTTCAACAAGGATCACGTGATCTCTCAAGCAGCATTGCCCTCTCCGCACAATCTTCATTGGTGTCATGGAAATATGATCCAAATATGATTAGAGAGTCTATAGCAAAAATGATAATTGTTGATGAGTTACCTTTTAGTTTTGTGGAGCGTGAGGGGTTCTGCAACGTGATGAATGTGACACAACCTAGGTTTCAAGTACCTTGCCAGAGAACCGTGACTAAAGATTGTTTCAAAATGTATATTGGAGAGTGCCAAAAGTTAAAGAAGTTTTTTCAGTAAGTTTTCGCATAGAGTTTGTCTGACAACTGATACACGGACAAGCATTCAGAACCTTAATTATATGTGCCTTACTGCGCATTTCATTGATGATCATTGGCAACTACAGAAAAGAATTTTAATTTTCTGTCCAATCACTAGTCATAAAGGTATAACGATTGGCAAGACAGTTAAGAGGTGTTTGCTTGATTGGGGTATTTATAAGGTATTCACAATCACAGTAGACAATGCTAGTTTCAATGATGTTGGGGTAATCTATCTCAACACTAGACTAGCAAGTTAGAAGGGAAGTGTATTGGATGCTGATTTTCTACATATGAGATGTTGTGCACATATTTTGAGTTTAATTGTGAAAGAAGGGTTAAAGGAAATGGATGACTCCATATTTAAAACACGTTCAACAGTGAGGTATGTAAGGTCTTCTACAGCAATGTTACAAAGATTTAAGGGGTGTGTGGAGAAAGAAAAAATCGTAAGTAAAAGTCATTTGGTTCTTGATGTAGAAACCTGGTGGAACTCTACATATTTGATGTTGGAAGCGGCATTAAAATTTCAGAAAGCTTTTGAGTTATTGGCATTGGAAGATAGTAAGTATGCAGATGAGCTTACTAGTGGTGATAGGTCACGAGGTTTGCTTATGAGTACTGATTGGGAGTATGCTCACTACTTGTTACCTTTCTTGAAAGTATTTTACGATGCTACTCTATGCGTCTCTGGGTCTCTTTATGTTACTGGTAATGCATACATGTGAGAGATTTTCGGTGTTGGGTTGAAGATTTCAACATGGTGTAAATGTCCTGATCTTGGCTTATGTAATATGACTACACGAATAAAAGTAAATTTTGATAAGTATTTGTCAAATGTTGATAATATCAACATTATGTTATTTATTGCAGAGGTACTGGATCCTAGGCACAAATTGGAATATGAAGACTGGGTAGTTAATGAGGCCTATGATGTTGTTGTAGCTGACAAGTTGATGAGAAAAGTGAAGGAAGCTTTGTTGTCTTTATTTGAGCAATACAATTTGCTTATGGTGGATGACAATGAGCAGTCAAGTAAGAAATCTCAAGTTTCAATTGACATTGATGTGCATGATGCAAATGTTGATAATGAGGACTTCATGGGGGTTATGTATAATGAGAAAAAGGCTGCAAAAAAAGCTGTTGAGCATAAAACGGAGTTGGATAAGTATTTAGTGGATGATTGTGAGGATGACAACGACAAAATTTTTGATATCTTGAATTGGTGGAAGACTAATTCAACAAAATATGTTATACTCTCTATGATAACACGAGGTGTGTTGGCTATGCCTGTTTCAACGGTTGCATCTGAGTCGACTTTTAGTACAGTGGGTCGTGTATTAGATCCATTTCATAGCTCCCTTACTATTAAGATGGTAGAGACTCTTATCTGTACATAGGATTGGATTAGGAATACGTGTGGACCATTGACCATTGAGGAAAGCTTGGAGGAATTATCTAAAATTGAGTCAGGTGACATTTTTTGTTAACTTTCAATTATAATTATATATTTTCCATCATTATGATTTAAGGGTTTTTCTCTTCGGAAGTGGAAAATAGTCTAACTCATCTTGATGATTTAAGGGTATTTCAAATTTCTAATATATGAGATATACTATCATTGATTATTAAATGGTTTAGGGTTTGGTTGGTTATGTTGGCTAAATTTTTTGAACAGTTGTTGTGTTTATTTGTTGTGAACTGATTTTTAATAATTGATTATGTTTAAAAGCGGAAAGTAGTATAACTCATCTTGATGATTGTTATGTTTATTTGTTTTAAATTTTTTGAACTACTTTATGTAGTTAAAACTTATAAGGGAATTAAGAAGGGAGACAAGCTCCACGTCTCCACCTGTTTTGCACCACCCTTTGCATTGATATTATTTTATGGACCACCTTTTGCATTGATATTATTCAGTAGACCATATTTTGCATTGAATTTATATTTTTTGAGAGTTGCTAACTGTAAGTTTATTTATTGCACAAGTAGATGCAGATGCAGATGCAGGCATGGAGATATGAATTTTGAGGAAGACTCTTTTTATTCAGTAGCACTATAGTAGATCGAAGAAGTTTGGACTTCGACTTTGGAGATCTGAATTTTGAAGAAGACTCTTTTTATTTGCAAATATTTTTTAGTTTTTAATTGTGCCAATGTTTTTATTAATGATATTGAGTACTGTGTAATTGAATTCTTTATGTTTTTATTTCATATTCTGGATTCAGTATTTACAAATAGGTAATTTAATGTATTTGTCACACAAAGAATACAACAATAATACCCAAATAAAAGAGAAAAACATCATGAAATTATATATAAAATAATAAATATTTGAATTTAGGGACTTAAATATAAAAATTAAAGAATTTTAGGGGTTAATTTGAAAACCAGTTAACCGAACTGAATATTTGGTTCGGTTTACAATCGGTTTATAACTGAAATCAGTTCGATTTTAGTTTGCATTTTGGCTAAATCGAATAACTGGTTTGGTTTTTGGTTTACCTAATCCAGTTCGGTTAACCAAATTATCTTATCCCTAGTTTAGATCAAATTCATTAGCATGTAAATACTTGAGTCAACTAGGTTGTTGGCAATTATATCTTTTTATCTTTGACGATGTGACAAATCCTCATCGATGTGAAGTTTTTTTAAGCTTTGACTGATACTTGGTGACATCAGCTTAAATCAGCCCAGATTGTAGGCATAACACCTTTAAACATGTATCTACAGACTTGTCGTGACCATCTGACAAAATTTCAATTGATATTAGGAAAGAGCGAGGATGCCATCTCAATTCTCAAGGATTGTGCTATGCAATGTAATTATTCCCCTGGTAATTACGCTTCCGTCTTTTTGACTACTGACTGAGGGTGCGTCTTTAAGTCTCTAGATTATCTCTCTATCTAAGGGACCAGAACTCCTAGAAATTTGAGAGACTACTTTTTCTTAGATTTTCCCTCAAAAGAAGTTTTCAATAGCGTAAAAAACCGGATACAACGGTGACTGAGTCACGACACTGCACGTGTGGTGCACAATTGCCTAGATTTGAATTACTGGCTATGGCCAGTCACTCTTAGTAATATTGTTTTTTATTTTTCGAAGAAAAATTAGAACTTAAAAAAAAAAACCTTGCCCCAAAAGAAGATGAGTGAAGAGACCAGGAGTAGATAGCTTTCTTTCTTTTCTTCTACTGCTCTCTTCTTCTGTCAATAACTAGGTATGGTTCTCAGTCTTCCCATTCTTTCTTGTCTTGTCTTTTATTTTTCGTAATTTAATTTTCTTATTCTAGTATTATTTGGTGAGTTGATATGTGGTGGGAGATGGCCAGATGGGTACTTGTTACTGTTGATGTGTGAGTGGAATTTATCTTTTTTGTTCTCTACGCTTTATTGCTTGATCTGGGTTGATGATTTCAACCTTTTTTTGAGCTTGAAGAGGAAGAGAATCAAGTATAGCTTTGGTATTAGAGAAGATTACATCTCCATCATGTCTTTTTGACGATGATGATGAATAATGTTACTCTTTTGACCAGAGAAATAGATCATATAAAGAGCCAAAAAGCAATGAATGGAGAAAAGATGTTCCCTTTGATAGGCATTATTGTTTCCTATTGTCAATGAAAGATAAAGAAAGAGAACTCTTCCTATCTCCTTTTCTTCTCTCTTTTCCTTTCCCACGGGCCACGGCTACTTGTTCAGTAGTTGTCTCTTGCTTCCTTCGAAATCTCTTAAGAAGTCTTTATTAAAAACTCTCTCCTGTATTACCTTGCTACAGTATTAAAAAAATGCCCATGTATGAATCAACTAAGCTTGATGTGAGTGGTGGTGGTGGTGGTGGGCAAGTTCTAGATCTAGAAACTGCCGTGAAAGATGGCATTTTAGGCGGTGACGTCAGTGGTCCAGTTTATACTGGTGTTGCAGACAAACTGGATCTGAAGATAATGATACAAGAGCTGGAATCAATTGATGTGCCACCCGTGTTTATTTGCCCAATCTCGTTAGAGCCAATGCAGGAGCCGGTGACTCTCTGCACCGGCCAGACATACGAGCGATCTAACATTTTGAAATGGTTCTCTCTCGGCCGTTACACTTGCCCTACTACGATGCAAGAACTCTGGGACGATTCCGTCACTCCTAACAAGACTCTTCAGCAGCTCATTTACTCCTGGTTCTCCCGCAAATATGCTGCCATGAAGAAGAAATCGGAGGATGTGCATGGAAGGTCTATTGAGATTTTGGAGAGTTTAAAGAAGGTTAAAGGTCAAGCTAGAGTTCAAGCTCTTAAAGAGCTTAGGAAGCTTGTGAGTAGTCATTCTACAGCTAAAAAGGCAGTCGTTGGTAATAATGGTGTTGGTTTGATTTCTCTTTTGTTGGGTCCTTTCACTACTCATGCTGTTGGGTCAGAAGCAATTGGGATTCTGGTCAACTTGGACCTTGATCTGGAATCAAAGAAGAATTTGATGCAGCCGGCAAAGATTTCGTTAATGGTGGATATGCTAAATGAAGGAACTATTGAGACGAAGGTCAATTGCACAAGTTTAATCGAAATTCTAATGGAAGCCGATTTAGGGTCTGAGAAGGTATCTAGCTTGAGTCTTTTGGTTGGTTTGTTGAGATTAGTGAAGGATAAGAGGCATAAAATTGGGGTATTTGCCGGACTGGGCTTGCTGAAGACAATATGTTCGCATGAGGCCGCTAGGAACTCGCTTGTCAGCATTGGAGCAGTTCCTCAATTAGTGGAGATATTGCCTAGTTTGAGTAATGATTGTCTGGAGTTAGCACTTCATGTACTGGAGGTTGTGTCAACAGTTCATGAGGGAAGATTGGCTTTGAAAAATTGTCCTCATACAATACCAAATGTTGTGAAGTTGTTGATGAGGGTTTCCGAGAGTTGTACTCAGTTTGCCTTGTCGATATTATGGGCAGTTTGCAAGCTTGCACCAGATGAATGTGCTCCACTTGCTGTGGATGCAGGTTTGGCAGCCAAGCTACTTCTGGTAATACAGAGTGGTTGCAGTCCTGTATTGAAGCAGCAGTCAGCTGAGCTTTTGAAATTGTGTAGTCTAAATTACTCGGCTTCTATATTCCTTTCAAAGTGTAAGCTTACGAGAACCATACAGTGAAGGAAATTGGCAGAATCTTAACATACACATCGCTTTTTTCTGTACTTAACGGACGAAGGTGGTTCTGGGATTGAACAGGGCTGTACTTAATGGAGGAAGGTGGTTCTGGGATTGAACAGGGTTGGAAACTGATCTCGCTGGGGTTCTTGAGGTACTCTTATGCTCCTTTGTATACCAAGATGTTCAGTTTTTACAGTTGATATCACATGGAGAAGCATCATAATGTGGATTTCTCATTAGCTAATTGCATGTTAGTTGCAATTCATTAATCCGCTGTCTATAACAAAATATCTAGGTTAAGATTTAGGTCAAGTGGTAACTTAACAACCTGACATTTTTACCCAAGTTTTCCAATAATCCCTAAACAGAATGGTGTAAGTATGTCTCCATTGAGTGGAATAGAGGTTGGGCTTGTAAATGCAGGGAAGAGTAATCCTCTGTGCACATGTTTTCATTTGTAATTGCTCTGTAATATTGATCCTTAAATTTTCATCACTTGTTTTTCAAAGGGAATTGTGGTGTTCACAGAGGGGTGTTTTTGAGTCTCGACTAGTGTATAGTTTGTAGATCTTTTGGATTTTGGATGTAAACTTTTGTACAAGGAAAGGAACACCCTTCTGTATTTTGACTAGATATGTTAACAAATAACAACATCTAGTGATCTGCTGACTGAAATCTTTCAAGTCTGAAACTAGTGCTCGGTAGAACTTTATCTGTTTAATTTCACCTCTCATTTGTGATGTCTCTTGGTAACATCAAGGAAATGATTGAGATTTGAGACTGCTGAATGTAGTAATTTCCGAAATTGCTCAGCATTTGTAATAGCTCCAATACCAAAGAGCAACAGTAACATGTCAACATTGATCAACTCTCTAAGTCTCCAACTGTCCTGAGTATCCTTAAAAGCGTAAAAATTAAAATCACTTGCTTTTAATCCGAATCTTAAAACATACTTTAATAAATACAGATGTGGACAAAACCACAGTCTGCCACTTTAAGGGCCCTTAAACTTCACTTTTGTTGGCACGAATATGCGCACAAGTGCTTGCCCTAGCCACTTAAGAGAAACATACATGAATGTAAAACACATTCTTGAGTAGAGAAAAAGAAGTTTGAAATTTTGTCTTCCTCGAAGGGCGAGCAGGCTGCGGCACTGCACTGCACTGCACTGGCGTAGCTCTAACAATGAGTGTGTATATCCATTACTTAACGGCTACATTAACAATGCTTTCTTCCTTGGTGTATAATAATAGTAATTACAATAATAAATATATTTCTTTATTTAATTATTAATACTTATGTACATGTCCATCTTATTCGTATAAATATCAGACGGTCCAGATCTGCAATAAACTAAAGTTTCAAACATTTTGATTCAAAATCTGCTTACGTGTCACTATCCAATAGGGTCATAATTTGAATGATCACGGTGGTCGAAAACTACATGATTTCATCACCCAACAGCGGCAACCATTTTAAAACCGAAGCTTTTCATCAACAACTTTCTAGCCCCTCAAGAATCCAAAAGAGAGAAAAAAAAAATGTCATGGCTAGCTCGGTCTCTCGCAAATTCTCTCCGTCTCGATGACGAAGAAAACGACGGCATACCACACCGAGCCAACCTGGACCCGTCACCCACCAATCATGATCAAATTGCAGCGAAAGATGAACAAACTGAAACTCAATCTCAATCATTATCAGAGTTGGAAGAAGATGAGGCACAATCGCGTGGAGTTAAAGAAGACTTGACGGAATTCAAACAAACCCTAACTCGCCAATTCTGGGGGGTCGCCTCATTTCTCGCTCCACCTCCATCAACACAAGATCATCCGGTAGATTCCAACCGTAATTTGAACGAATCAGAGCTGTCGGATCTATCCGACAAGGAAGATCCGGAAAATTCAGGGATCAGCGATAGGTTTAGAAGCGGCGTGTCGGAGATATCGAAGATGGCTTCGAATTATTTTCCCTTTGGATCGGAGGACAATGAGGAGCAAATTAGGGAGGACAATGAGGAGCAAATTAGGGAGGACAATGTGGAGGAGCAGGAAGAGGAAGGGGAAGAAGAAGAATTGAGTGCGGTTGGGATTACGGATGAAGTGTTGGCTTTTGCGAGGAATATTGCCCATCATCCAGAAACTTGGTTGGATTATCCTTTAGATGAGGAGGAAGACCTGGATGGTATGTTCTAAATCACCACTTGTGTTTTTTTTATCAATTGCTTTTAGGCTAATTCTTAATGTGTTATTTCATGATATTGCTATGAGTCTGCCGATATGTCGTTTGCATTCTGTTGTAAATCAATTTTACAGTTATTTGCTTTTATTATAGTTATTTGATAACATATCTATGCAATTTCGTAGGTTGTTTGCTTCTCTATTTTGTTGCTATCTAGCAAATGCTTTACAATATCAATTGTATCTTGTGAGTTAAAGTTCCAATAGCTCAAATTGTCGTTTAATATTTTAAAATCTTATTTATTGATAGTCTTACCTAGTGGCCCTGATTATATGCTTTCTGTCCTACAACTGATCTAGGAATGTGATCAGTTCTAGTTTCTTCTTCCTCGTTATGTGTTTTGAGCTTCTTATGGTTAGTGTTGCGATTGTTTACTCACCATGATAGCCGGTTGAGTTCTGCATTGTGGCTGCCACCTACCATGTGTCATCATTAAGTTGCCAACATTTTTTTGTCATTGACGTATATTATTAGACATGCACAATCATATGATTGTTCACTTTCATGTCATGATCTTATGGCATTTATTCTTTCATTATTTTTGGACATTGTCCTGGGTATAATAGATGGCTGCCAAGCGTATAAGATGTGAAGATAAGTATATGTATGTATCTATCTGTGAATATGATTGGGCTAATTCTATAAAAGAAATCTGTGGATTATGTTGTTAAGGGCATTTATATAACCATTTTTAAATGGTTGTTTTCTTGTAGAGGACCTGTCGATGGTGAAACATTTATGAAATAGTTTATCTGTTTAAGTTTCTTGTCAAAAGTGCAGAGCAGCTTCATAGCTATATGAAGGGAGATTGTGCAGGTGGACATAGGTGTCTTTTTCTCGTGTGTCCATCGATAATTTCCAGTAGGTCATAGCTTTCTATGTGCAAAGAATGCAGATATCTCTGTCTTTTGTGATTGTATTTATGATTTCATATTGTTCAACTATTAATTTTTCAACACCCAAATGCAATAGGATGCTTGACATTGTAACATCTACAACCTCTACATCCATCTATGGCCTCAATCTAAGAAACCTTTAAGCGCTGTTCCTAGAAGACTTGAATTTATAAAATGATACTGTTGACTCCTAGCAATAACATATGCATCAGTGTACCATCTTCTACTTTCTGTTTCTGTTAAGTTTCGAGAGTGAACATCTTTTTTTCAGTCTTTCAAGTGTTGGCAATTCCAATTTATTCAATTTCTTTTATCAAGTTTCTACTTTCTTACAATGCTTAATATAACATGTGCCTTTGTTTTATTTATTTTTTTCAGATTTTGACATGTCTGATGCCCAAAAGGAGCATGTTTTTGTTATTCAACATCTTGCTCCTAGATTAGCGGCTTTGAGAATTGAACTTTGCCCTTGTCATATGAGTGAGAATTACTTTTGGAAAGTTTATTTTGTCCTGCTGCATTCGAGGCTCAACAAACATGATGCAGAGGTTTTGTCTACTCTGCAGGCAAGTTGAAAGTTTTTACTAGTCCAAAGCTGCTTTTATATTGGCATGATAGACTGTATGCATCCAAAATAAAAAATAAAAAATTGAAATTGTTTTCAACTATGGGCAAAAACAAAGGTTGATTAGGTATTACTATTCTTAAATCTACTGTTTGCAGGTCGTGGAAGCCAGAACAATGTGGATGCAGGAGCTACAAAAGCAAACAAAGCCAGAAACCGACTGGTTTGGAAGAAGTACTTCCTATATGAAAGACAGCACAAATGTACTGCAGGAACACCTTGTTCCTACTTCATCTAACTATGCACCTTCCGATGTCTTGTCACTACGGACATATGCTTCTGAACTAAGCACTTCCACAATGATTAAAGATTATGAGACTGAGAAGCACCCAATAGACAGCACTGAGATTCATTTTGTTGATAAATCAGTCATAGCAGAAAAGCCAGTGGCCATGGATAAGAATTTAACAGTTGGTCCATCCTCTAAAATTCAGATTCCTAATTATGAAGATGATGAGGATGACTGGCCAGAGGAGGATTCAGATTTAGGTGGATACAATGATACTGCAATTTGTGTGGGGAATGAAGATGACATTTCATTCAGTGATCTTGAGGATGATGGGTGTGTGCCGATAAAACCAAAGATTGTTTAAAGCGCTTTGGAACTTTAAGAATGCAATACCCATGACTGAGCGTAAGCTCTGCTGATTGAGGTGAAAATGGACTGGTATTAGGCAACTTGCGCAACATTCAGCGCTTTGGTTGCATATTTTTAGTGCCCTTGTGAGCTCTTTGTACATGATGGATGATCAAATCAAGTGTTAATAGAGTGATAGTGTGTTGATTGTGCGAGGATTGTACTTTAAACATTTCTAGTGGTTCGTGGAGGGGCAAGAAAAAAAAAATGTATTATGTGAGAAATTGTTCGATTATTTCCCATTGCTTGAGCCACATCTTGAAGAAGTTTAAATGACTATAGAGTTATAGAAACAATGAATGCAATTTTCTCTGAGAGCCTATGTTGTTTGATCATTTACGTGTTTTAGATTTTGTATAGCCTTATTTGTAGAAGACGGCTTTTAGGCAGTGATGTGATGAAGGTAAAAGCAAATAGAAAACTCGGTCCTCTCAGTTCATTTAATACTTTTTTATTATTTAAAAATAAAATACAGCTATTAACATTACTTAAGCAATTCCACACGAAAATAATCAAACTTAATCTTAAGTTTATCCTTCAAATCATGAGCAAACTACTTTTTTCTATCCAAATAATAGCTTAATGACACTATTTTATCCATAAACTTTTAAAATATCGTTTATTATCTAAATTTATATTCCGTTTTCGATTCCAATATCGTTGCGACTCCAAACCACCACTATTATCTTTCCCGATCATCGCTCACCAAAACCCCTTGAACCCTATTCTTGCCAACCTCGCTAATCGAGCGATTAGAGTTTGCATAACCGCCCCTCTCAAGTCAAATTCCAATAAATCCCAATTACCAAAATTCAACATTCCACCACCAAAAGAGTCATCGTCTCCTCTCTTAAAAAACTTCAACAGTCTGGACTGAGTTTGCTTTTAGTTCATCGTTTGAATATAAATTTGAACAGTAAAATAATATTTTAAAAATCTGTAGATAGAAAAGTGTCATTGAACTATTATTTGGATGGGAAAAAGTTGTTAACTCTTTAAAATTTAAATCATAGTTTAAAGGATTATATATTTTAGATCACCATTCTAAGGTGATTATTTCTCCAATTAACTATAAGGTTACCGCAGTATAATAGTGTGAGCCCTCTAAATCCAATTAAGCTAAAGATAAGCTCTCTCTCAATACAGAATTCAAGGCTTAAGCGACTAACCAACGCTTTCACAGTACAGTAATTTGAAAGTTGGAATAAAACAGCGGGCCGTTTAGCAAATATCCTCTTTTTTTTAAAAAAATCGGGCCTCCAAAATTCCAAAGGTCCAGGCTTCTCTGCCAATCATCAGTCGTTATTTGGGGTCTATGGCCGTAAATGTAACAGAATCTCGCCAACTTAACAATTCTCTCTCTTCTCTTCTGCAACAGAAACAAACAGGTTGAGGACTTCAGGTTCGTCTCTTTACCATCATCTCTGCCCTTCTTTTACTTGTTTCTCCACAATTCTTATATAAAATTTCACCTTTCTAAAATTGTAACTACTATTATCCATCCATCTATCTTGCATTAACAGACTTATCCATTCATCAATTTCAATCACTCTGACAAATATAGCGAAATTATAAGAAAAAATATGCCCTAGATTGCTCGATCCTGTAAATCATCTCTGTCATGCCTGTACCTACTTCTTCCATATATTTTCTTAATTTTTCGTTTCAACTCCCTGGGGTTTCAATTCTTGTGGCTCTAGGGGTTCAATGTATCTTCAATTGGTGAAAACGACGTTGACTTTCTCCCAGAGGAAAAAGAAATGGCTTATTTTGTTAGCTCTATTTGGTGTCTCCAGTTATGGGGCTTACAAGGTTTATAATTGGCCTTCTGTGGTGAAGAAAAGGAAGAGATTGATCAAACTCTTCGGAGCCTTTGTTTCTATGGTTGACTTGGCCGCTGATTCTGCGGAGATGATGAGTGTTGTCTCTAAAGATTTAAAGGAGTTCTTGCAATCTGATTCTGACCAAATTCCAAATAGTTTAAAGCAATTTGCTAAGATTGCAAGATCTGAGGAGTTTTCCCAGTCTGTAATTAGGGTTTCTCAGGCCTTGACTGTGGGGATTTTGCGAGGGTATAAGATAACATCAACTGATAATGAATCAAGGACTGCGTCGGTAAGTTCAAGTTTTAGTGATGGGGTGATGGACAAGATTTTCTCTACCGCTGGCACTGGCTTTGTTTCGGTGGTGGTTGGTAGTTTTGCGAGGAACTTGGTTTTAGGGTTTTACTCACCTGGTGAATCGACTAATGGATTGAGCTTAAATGATGGAGCTGGTGCCATTCCCTGTGGAGAGGGTTCATCAGATGTGCCAGGATGGGTAAATGCGGTTTGCAATGAAAAGTCTAAAGAACTTATAGCTGATTGCATACAGAAGTTTGTGAGCACAGCTGTTGCTGTTTATCTTGACAAGACAATGGATATCAATACTTATGATGAGATTTTCACTGGGTTGACCAATCCCAAGCATCAGAACAATGTGAGGGACATTTTGGTTTCTGTTTGTAACGGTGCTGTGGAAACACTTGTGAAAACATCTCACCAGGTTTTGACAAGTTCGAAAGGAAATTTGAACTCAGGTTCTAGTTCTACATGTTCCATTATTGATCAAACGGACAGTCCTAGTGAAATTAAGGACAAATCTTTGGAGCAAGAAGCACCTTTGAAACAAATGAAAGGGAGAAGCTCATTTGATGGGATTCAAAGTAATGGATGGGTTGACAAGGTGTCATCTACTTTAGCTGTGCCCAGCAATAGGAAGTTTGTGCTTGATGTGACTGGGAGAGTGACATTTGAGGCTATAAGATCTATTGTGGAGTTCTTATTGTGGAAGCTATCAGATGGTTTGAAAAGAAGTCTTCATTTAGTAAAAGAGGAGGTTGTAGATAGGGGATTGGAAGTTATCAGATATGTTGGTGCAAAATCTTCTGTCATTGTGACCGTATGTCTTGCTTTATATTTACATGTCCTGGGTGGCACTAGGGTTCTCATGCCTGCTTAAATTATCTTTTTCACAAAGCAATTTACATCAAGGAGATATGAAGAACACTTACTTTTGTAGCTTCCGTGGGAAAGGTCTGAATTTCTCCTCTCTTAATGGGGAATGTACAAAGATGCCGTGGTGCTTCATTTTCATGGTTGATACTCCAGGAATTAATTAGCTTTCTCCTAATTTTATTTGTATGAGTTGGTAGCTTTTTTATTTGTAGAATTTCCTTTTCCTTTATATAGAAGGAAAAATTCAAAATTTGACAGGATAGTTAAGATGTGTTTAAGAAAATCATACTCAATATTCTTAGTGATAATGAAAACAATAAACAGATGTATAAATTTGATTTTAGTTGGTGATGTCACTGGTTTGTATCAATTTGTTGATCACAATGAACAGATACTATCAAATTAGATTTTTTTTCTTTTCTTTTATGTGATAAAGTGAAAAAAGAAATGGCACTTGCTGCGAATTTTTGCTCAGATGACTGATCATATTTTACAAGAAGAAAACAACTTCCTGAAAGCTTGAGAAGTGAGAGCAGCCAATTGTAAATGTAAAAGTTTAGTTTAAATTTTTTTCTAATATCACTGTTGTATTACTGCAGCTACTGCTTTTATTGTAGGTGCTATTTTTTAAGTGGCAGTTTTATTGATCTTGCTTCATTTGAGAATACATTATTGATAATTGTGTGCGGTCACGGTTATTTATGTTTGTGCAGTCTTTGGCAGAATTTTTAAATTTGTGCTTGCTACTGGAATTATGAATCATAGGTTCTCTAGCGATTCATATTCGGATATTCGGATAACTGTTTTCAATTGGCAGTATATTTGCTCAGCGGTTAATCTACTCTGGTACTCATGATGTGTTTCTTCCATAAATTTGTGATTTATAGTCAGTAACTTCATTAGTAATGATTAATACCTTCAGTAATCATTTATTACTACAGACTGATTAGATTGGTTTGGCTTGTGCAAGTAGACTCTTTACACTGACTTATTCATTCTGATGTTTGCTGCTTTCCTATAATATTTTGAGATGCCTGGTTTGTGGATTGTGGTCCCCCTGTTGAGCTGCTCGAGCATGCTATACTTTTTATAGTTATTTTTGTTTTCCTCACTTCCACTAGCCCTTCTCCCTAAATAGTGATTGGAGAAGCTAACTGCTAAAATGGTGTTTCAGTATGAGATACGGATATCAACAACAATCATTTTAAAACATGATGCTGATGACATCTATAGAACCGAAGGTGGTTATTGATTGTGCAGCAAAGGTGGGAATGGCAATGTGATATCTGAATGATCCACTTCTTGTATACGATTTAGTGCTTATTTGTTCATGATTTTTGAAGTGGAGCAGGTTGCTATGAGATAGTGGCCACTTTTGCAAAAGCTTCTAATCGAGGCACATCCTGTCTTACCGGATCTTTGTTGTAACAAGCACTTTCAAATACAAGTACTACTAACTTTTGGGTGATTCTGGCAATGTTTCTAATTTAATTTTGTTTCTCTAAGTCAGCTGATGTATCTGTTTTTGCTTGAACGTTTAGGCAATTCATTCTATACAAGTTTTCTCTTTCACTTTTTGTTCTATTTCTTTGTGATGGGCACTAATTTGTGAATGCCTCTATTATTATTTCTTATCTAAGAAGTGTTTCTATAATTGATCTCACTAATATTTCTACACTTTTTTATTTTATTTATTGAGTTAATTGGTTTTCTAGTGAAAGAAACAACCTCATGTCCTCCTCAAGCACATGCATAGGATTTGCAATCGTTGTGGTATCTTTTAAGAAAAGATTTTGGTATCTTGTTATCATATTTGCTCAAGAATAGAATTATTCAAATCCAATAATGATAAAAAGGTAGAGTTTAGTATCTGCAGTCATTTGTGGAGTCTGAGTGTGAAAGTTTATTTGCCATTCCCACTTCTTGAATTACTGCAGCTCACATTGGAGTTGAAGTTATAGGATTTGTTTTGTTTAATTGGAAATTAAAACTTCACATATTACTTAAACTTCCAGATCCTGAAGATTAAAAGATTAAAAGCACCAGTAGATCTGTAGCTACATTGGTTTGATAAGATGGAGTTGCTGATTAAATTTTTGACCTGATCCTTTCTGTAGAATTTAACCAGGAACGTCTGTGTAATCATTCACAAACAACTCACCATTCATATGTGAAACAGCTTGTCAAATATGCATTGATGATCTTGCAATTATTAGTTTATAATATTCCTTTGAGAAAGATTTGTGCTCCTTTCAGAAGCCTTCCTGTAACACTAACCCCTGTATTTCATTTTAAATTTCACATCCGTGCTTGCCGCAAAGAAATAAACACATTGGCGTGTTTGACATTGTTGCCATCACATTGGAAAAACAATTCCTCAGCCGTGAGTCAGATATGATTTTTGCCTAGCAGCGGTGGAATTCTGATTGGCAGTCGTGTTTTGTAAACTGCCCTTGATCAATGACATTGTCTTTCCATTTCTTCAAACATTTTCTATCTCAATTTCTTATAAAATTTTACGCGCAGCTGCCTTGTCATTATCAATAATAACGTGATAAGTAAAGCATTTTAGAAAATTTTCAAACACTTTGTTGCACCTTCAATTCAGCTCCTTGGTGGCATAGTGTGGAACTGTGAAAGCAAAGTATGGTTATTACAATTCATGTGTCTGTGGTTCTTATCATTTACACTTATTACTACATAATAGTATGATTTTATTTTCTGTTAATACCATAGATCATAGAGATTTTATTTGAATAGTTTAAAGGGGAATTGAAGCAAGAGAACATGGATTATGGGAGTGCGTGTGACTTGAATTGGGAATATGCTTTTATATGCTAAAACATTGAAATTATCAATCAAATGAGGGCATCTCTATCTGCTGTTTCTACTTAACAAAATCGAAATCAGACCAAGTGATTAAATAAATGGTTTAGATTAATAAACTGCAGCAAAAGTGGCAGCGCCTCACTGTTCCTACCACCACGTGTCAGTGCCTTGCTGTCAAAAAAGCAAACAAAAGTGCACGAGGGGACATGGAATGGAATGGATCAAAGTGGTCAAAACCGCGACTGGTCAATGCTTAGCTGGCACTTTATGAAAGCCACGTTCTGAGTGGAGCCACCACACGAGCCTTCCAGTCTTAATTATATACAATTTCTGTAGAAAGCAAAGAAAAGAATCAGCTTTAACACAAAATTATTCAACTATGATTTTCAGAAAAGATGTAGCTTATGTTAGGTCCACGTCAGGAGGAAGCTTTTGATTGTTGGTCCAACCAGGCCAGCGTGTACTGCATTGGAGCCGGGAAACAGGAAGTCATATATATTGCTCATGGAAGTATTCACTCAAGCTCCTGTGAACTTCTTGCGTTTGTGTTGGGTTTTAGTAGATTATAAATAAGTAATTGGTGTACATATATTGATTTCAATTGTGTTGGAAGCTCCTTTTTTTTTTTTTCAAGGGAACAGAAAACTTCTCCATTAATGAAGTATTTTTGCTGGAGAAGGAGTAATTAAGTTTGCCTGTTCCATTGTCTAATGCTTAAGTTTCTTGGATAAGATCCAGGTGGCGTGGGTAGACGTTTCAAACAACAAAGAAGAGAAATTTAATGAAGCTCCTTATACTTTACATATAACATTGCATACTATACAGCAGACAATATGCAGTGTACCGATTCTTTCTGAATATAAAAAACCACAAAAGGATGAGTGACGACGTATTGACGCCTACTTTGATATGGTCTCTTTATACAGTGCATGGGAATATGTTAGATGGTGAGATTCGCAACCAGAAATTTTGTAAGAGGGCGTACTTGTTGCGCAGCAAATGACCTTGACTTTCTGTTATGTTAAACCTGGACAAATTGGAAAAAAAACATCAATATTTATGCACAAAAATAAGATATTATTAACCATCATGGACGGTGCATTGGTTGAATAGAAATAGAGTTTTTAGAGTATTATCAAAAAAAAAAGTACTGAGTTCAATTTACCTAATTTACCTCGGTTACTAATAGAGATGGTTATTGGAGGTTTATTCAATTATCAACTTTAAGATTTTAAAAATTAGTTGAGGTATGCATAAACTGGTCCGAACATCTCTAATCATAAAATATATATATGGTTAATATTTCACATACCAATTATTCCTTACTTTTCTTGTGAGTTGTGACTTTAAATTAAAATGATAGCTTATATATTAGACATTATTCATGATCAGGAATATTCATCATATGTTCTACACAAATTTTATATTCTCATCGAATGGTCCACTCTAAAGAAATGGGACTGGGAGTGAGTCTTTTAACAACTCTTATCTACAAGACTACAACAGTCTTTCACATGACGTCTGTCGACAGAATTCCAATTCATACCCATTTAGCATAAATAACATGACGACGTCGTTTAAGGATTGTGACCTGTAATTATTCCCATGCCAACATCGAAGTATCGAACGTCATTTGACTACTGGCAGAGGTTGCCTCTTTGAGTCTCAAGGGGGCCTCAACTCCTAGAAAAGTGAACTGAAAACACCCCTACTTTTTATTAAACCAACCAAAAAAATTAAAAAATTAAGTCCTTAATAACTTAAAAAACCGGATATAACGGTAACTAAAGATAACACTGCACGTGTGGTGCACAGTTGTCTAGATTTGAATTACTGGCTATAGCCAGTCACTCCTGGTAATATCGTTTTTCCCGAAAAAAAAAATTAAAACTTTAAACGATTAAAAAAGAAAAAAAAATAAATTTCTTTCCCCTAAGAAGATCAGTAGAGGAGACTGTGCAGAAGATAGAGAGCTCATAGCTTTTCTTCTTTACTTCTGCCGTTCTCTCTCTGTCTACTATAACAAGGTATGATTCTCAGTGTTCCCTTTTTTTTATGTCTTTTATTTTTTCGTAATTTAAATTTGTTATCTTTGTTTTATTTGGTAATCTGATTTGTGGTGGTGGGTTATTGCTACTTGTTCCTGTTGATGTGTGAGTGGGATTTTATCTTTTACTTTTGGTTGTTCTCTTACCTTTATTGCCTGATCCGGGGTTGATGATTTCATCCTTTTTTGAGCTTGTAGGGGAAGTGAATCAAGTATGGCTTTGGTATTAGAGGAGATTACAACTCCATCATGTCTTTGTTATTATAGATGATGATGATAAACGTTACTCTTTTGACCAGAGAAAGAGATCAGGTAAAGAGCCAAAAAGTAATGAATGGAGAAAAGATGTCCCCTTTGATAAGCATTGTTGTTTCCTATTGTCAATGAAAGAGAAAGAAACCCTTCCTATCCCCTTTTTTATTCCTTACTTTCCTTTCCTCCAACAGACTTCTTATGTTGTGTAGTGTAGTAGTAGGTGTCTCTTGCTTGCTTTGAAATCTATTAACTACTCTTCGTTAAACAAAACTCTCTTTCCTCTTCTACTCTGGTAGGGTATCTAAAGCTGCTCATGTATCACCCAACTAAGCTAGACGTTAGTGGTGGTGGGCAAGTTCTAGATCTAGAAACAGCCGTCAAAGATGGCATTTTAGGTGGTGATGCTTGTGGTCCAGTTTATACTGGTGTTGCCGACAAACTAGATCTGAAGAAAATGATACAAGAGTTGGAATCAATTGATGTGCCATCTGTGTTTATCTGTCCAATTTCATTAGACCCGATGCTCGAACCTGTGACTCTCTGTACCGGCCAGACTTATGAAAGATCCAACATTTTGAAGTGGTTTTCTCTGGGTCATTACACTTGCCCTACTACAATGCAAGAACTCTGGGACGATTCAGTCACTCCTAATAAGACTCTTCAGCAGCTTATTTACGCCTGGTTCTCCCGTAAATATGTTGCCATGAAGAAGAAGTCGGAGGATGTTCAAGGACGGACTGTTGAGATTTTGGAGACTTTAAAGAAGGTTAAAGGTCAAGCTAGAGTTCAGGCTCTTAAAGAGCTTAGGCAGCTTGTGACTGCTCATTCTACAGCGAAAAAGGCAGTTGTAGTTAATAATGGCGTTGGTTTGATTTCTCTTTTGTTGGGTCCTTTCACTAGTCATGCTGTTGGGTCAGAAGTAATTGGGATTCTGGTCAACTTGGATCTTGATATGGCATCAAAGAAGAATTTGATGCAGCCAGCAAAGATATCGTTAATGGTGGATATGTTAAACGAGGGAACAATTGAAACAAAGGTCAATTGCACTAGGTTGATTGAAGTTTTAATAGAAGCTAATGATTTCGGTTCTGAAAAAGTGTCTAGCTTGAGTCTTTTGGTTGGTTTGTTAAGATTAGTGAAGGATAAGAGGCACCAAAATGGGGTTCTGGCGGGACTTGGCTTGCTCAAGACAATTTGTTCACACGAGTCAGTTAGGAACTCGCTTGTCAGCATTGGAGCAGTTCCTCAGTTGGTAGATATATTGCCCAGTTTGAGTAATGAGTGTCTGGAGTTTGCTCTTTATGTATTAGAGATTTTATCAACAGTTCCTGAGGGAAGATTGGCTTTGAAAGATTGTCCTAATACAATACCGAATGTGGTCAAACTGTTGATGAGAGTATCAGAGAGTTGTACCCAGTTTGCTTTGTCAATTTTATGGACAGTTTGCAAGCTTGCACCGAATGAATGTGCTTCACTTGCCGTGGATGCAGGTTTGGCTGCAAAGCTACTTCTAGTAATACAGAGTGGTTGCAGTCCTGTATTGAAGCAGCGGTCGGCTGAGCTCTTGAAGTTGTGTAGTCTAAATTACTCAGCTACTATATTCCTTTCTAAGTGTAAGCTTACGAAAACCATACAGTGAAGAAAATGGCAAAATGTTGATTTATGTGGCGCTTCCTTTTTAATGTACTTCATTCCCAATGGACGAAGGTGCTTCTGGGATTGAACAGAGTTCAAAACTGAGCTCACTGGGGTTCTTAAGGTACCCTTTTCTATCTTGTGTATACTAAAGAAGTTCAATTTTACTGTTGAGTTTACATGAAGAAGCATCATAAAGTGGATTACTTCTAAGCTAATTGCATATTGCGAAACTCTTAATCCACTGTCTATAAGCTGGCATTTTTGCCAACATTTGCCAATAATCCCTTAGTGAGGTTGTGATTCAATCTCACCATTTTTGCACAGCTGTTTCAATCAACAGGAACACAGTGTAAAGTATGTCTTTGTGATGAGTGCAGTGGAGGTTGGATATGAAAATGCAGGGAAGAGTGCACCTCTACCCATGTGCTTTCATTTGTAATGTAGTTAGTTTTCACTGGGTTGCCCTGTAATTTTGATCCCTAAATTTTCATCCTTACTTTCAAGGGATTTGTGGGGTTCAAAGGGGTGTTTCATTTTTAGTCTCCATTAATTTAGAGTTTATAGTTCTTTTTGGACTTCTGATGTAAAACTTATGTACAATGATCACCCATTTGTTTTTTCCATGAGATATGATTAAAATCTAGTGAATTGCTCCCTCAAATCTTTCTAAGTCAGAAACTCGTTACTTTATATAATTTCATCCGCTTTAAACATGCTTATTTGCCCTTAATTGCACCTCTGATACGGAAACTATGTCATTATAAGTCTGTTTATATTACAAGAGAAGAAAAAAGGAAACTATGTGGATTGGGAGACCTTTCTGAATGTGTTTTTCAAATAGTCAGTCATCTCCATATGGTTTAAATGAATGGACTACTGTTACTGAATATCATTATTCTGTTAGCTTTCTTTCATAAATACACTGTCACTACGAACTCTTCAGAATTATTGAGCTCTATGGATACTATCTGCATTCCCCTACATTATTAATCTTTAGATCATGCTGCATGTCCTTCAACTCGTTTTCCTCACTTAACTAGCCCTTCTCCCTAGACAGGGCTCATAAAGCGTATAAACTAGTCCAGAAAGCTGTGCCTCGATGTTTGTGAGAGAAATTATATGGTAGTACTAAGTACTAAACGAAATTTATTGATGTTATTTGAACTTTTAGTTTGAGGATTCACCATTAGTATTGAGAATTATTGAGAATGCTTTGGTTTGATGGCCTTTTATCTGTCTCTGCTGAAAATTCAGAATTCGGATAACAAGTGTTGCTTCACTTTCAATACCTTCCACTAAAACTACTGTTATTCTTTTTTAAATTTGGAAGCATAGATACCCAGTTGTGGTTTTTTTTTTTTTTTTTTTTTTAAAGTGACAAAAGAAGAAATAATGTGGAGTGACGCATGCTTTGGATGTTTGTCTGGTGCAAATGAATTTCTTGCAGTATGAGATACAGATTTTTCACACTAATGCTGATGACATCTATAGAAACCAAGGGTGGTGGTTGATTCTGCAGCATTGGTGGTAGCAGAATGAACGATCCACTTCTAATAGTGGAGGCCACTTTTGTCCATGATATCTTCCGGAACTTCTTATAACTCGTAACAAGAACTGCCAATTGTGACTGCATATTTTTTTTTTTCTTTGTGATTCTGAGGAAGTTGTCTTAGCAAAGTTATTGAATTTCTTTGGTTCCTCTCACTTCGTCTTTTGAGGGACAATTTGATTGTCTCTCAAATTACTCTAAATCTCAAAAGTTTCTGATCCTTCTTTTTACTTAGTTCGTAGTGTTGGTTGTGGCAGTTAACAACCTGAGGTCATCCTCTGGTACATGCATAGGATTTGCAATCGTTATGGTATCTTATAAGAAAAGCTTTTGGTATGTTACAATCATCTTTGGTCAAGCAAGAATGATAGTATTCAAATCCACAAATGATTTCACACAACAAATTCCTATTTTTTTCAGCATTAAGAGGAGAGTATGATTTGTGCAGCGATTGTGGAGTCTTGAGTAGTGTTGGTACATGATTTTGACATCAACAACTTACTCGTGCAAAGTGTTAAGAAAGCCTTAAAAATTACATGTGGATGATTATGAAAATTGATTATGGTATAGAGATTATATATGCTACAAACATATATAATAAATTTACTGCTACAAACATATATAATAGATTTACGTTTTGACTCCATGCTACTTTGAATTAGCTTTAGCTCACTACGGGTTGACTGATTGTTTTGAGATAAGGCTTGCACTCTGTGCTCAGATAGAAATGCAGCTACAAGACTTAAATAAATTATTTGATAGAGATGGAATTTGACAAGACCATTGTTGACCTGAGCCGAGGGGTAGAAATTAACGGGGAACATATATAATCACTCACCATCCATAGGTCAAACTCTGTGTTAATTTTGCATTCGTGATTTTGCAATTCAAGTAAGCGTAGCCATGACATGAGACAAGAAGCGATGGTATTAGTTACGATTTACTCTTGAGAATGACTTCAAATTTCCCTTACACCAACACCTGTATTTGATGACAAATCTCAGAGTCACAGCCGTGTTTGACATTTTTGTCTGCCCCTCCCTACACAACAAAGAGATAACTCACATGATTAAAGATATGATTTGGCTGAACTGCATGGAAATATGGACATTTATTTTATCAAGATTGACTTGGGTTGACAAAATTATACCTTTTTTTCCTCCCTCACTTTCCCCACTAAATTCATTTCTAATTGGCAGTCGGCAGACGTACGTGTTTTGCTATCTCTTCTCAATCAAACGCACTCTCTGTTTCTTCAAACTTTTTCTATGCAGCTTCTAAAGTCAAGATCAATTATGCGAATCATGTGACAAAACTAAAGATAAATTTAAAATTTATAACTGGGAATTTACATGTCAGGAAATTTAATCTTTTATATATTTTCAAGAATGAATAATTAATTCATATATTTGATTTTCATTCCATTTCAGATTTTTCCCCGTTTGATGAAGAATCACTATTACGAAGAATGAGAGCGAATTGTTCTTTTGCCCTCGATCTTATGTCTGAACTCTCAAGTAGGAATTGAAATACTTATAATTCTTATGTTAAAGAAACAGAATCCATAGATCAGAAATTTGATGAAAATACTGAGATTTTCAGTCAGCTTCAAAACGGTCCAGTTTTATGACTGGATATTAAAACAAAAAAAAAAAAAAAAAAAAAAAAAGAACTGCTAAATGATCTTAAACAAGACAGCAAGATCCCATATGAAGTCCTGGAACATGCGTATAAAATATATAATATATCAAAACAAAGAGAAAAACATATATCTTTATATGTTATTATCACTAACCAACTGATGGTAATTGAATACAATTATTACATATATTTTGGTGAACGAGAGTTCATGGGTTATTGTGATTCTGTGTATAAATATAATCAAGATGAGCTCCAAGGGTCCTTCTCCTCAAGCATTCTTCATTCCCAACTCCTTCACAGCTCTCTTCTGCATCCACGACGTTTCCTGCAGCCTCTACCTCCTACACATATAACAAATCAAGACTGTATATGTAAATCACATGCATGTATTTATATGTAATCAAGTTGATAAGTAAAATTATGATCAATGAATTGGAGGAACGTACCTCAAGTTGAGTTTTTGTAAGAGAGTGAGCGATGAGAGTTGGGTTTGGACGAGCGGTGGCAGAATAAGATAACATAAAGGTGAAGAGAAGGGCTACTGTGAAAAGGGTGGTTAGTTTAGACATGTTTGGCTTCTCCTGACTCTTCTTTCAAGTAGATATGGGTACAAGTTTAGAGATAACCTGCAAAATATGCATTATTTATAGAGGTGATTGGCATTAGAGAATAGTGCCCACCATCTGATCAAGTGAGGTCGATATCAGCTGAGCTTTACTTTTATGCAATTTAATACCTCATCTGTCAGCCACATCCTTCAGGATATCATAATAAATTTTTATACCAATTTTGGAATAACAATTTGATTTGTTTTATTTCATATCATTCATCTTTATCCATTATTTTGTGTGTATATATTTATAAGAAAATTCTGATTGTTTTAGGAAGGCAATTCCTGTTATCAACACTATAAAATTAATTTAATTTGTTCTTGATTAGTACAAAAAAGATATGAATAAAAATAACCTAATAAACGTATCTCACAACTTTTTTTCACAAACTGCACATGTTTGTTCTTTTATAGGGAATGATCGTTCTTTGGATGAAGAATGGTCGCTCCTTGGTTGAAACGCTCATGAAACGGGTGTTCCATCTTATGGAACCATCCATTCCATTGGGTGTTCCATATGGAACACAGTTCCATCTTATGGAACAGCGATGGAATAGCCGTAATAAATAGTCATTCCTCACGGGAATGACCATTCTTTATGAATGGATCGACTGTTCTTTATGAATGAACAACCATTCATATTTAATACAAATTGTGATTTGACGTGGTAAAGCTAATTTAGTGTCACGTCGACATTTGTGTGAAAAAATTATAAGATTTTTTTGTTAGCACAGTACTCAAAAGTTATTATTAATATATTTTAAAATAAGGTCTAGTTAATATTATTTATTCTCTTATTAAATATTTATAATCTCCATAATCCACACTAACTCAAATATAAAATGATCTAAATTGGTTTCATCACTGAATTGCAAGCTTCATATGTCCATCATATGTTTCATCATATGACTGTCATTGTTAAGGTGGTCTCCTTATTTTATGGTAATACCGTAATAATTAAAATATGCAGCGTAATTGTTTTATTAAGAATACATAGTTTACATAGCAAACAATTTGTCTATTATAGAAGACTGTCTTTAAATCAGTAAGTAATATACACGTGAATACATCTGAAGGGATTTGAGTACATTAAATTGGTGTCAACCCTGAGGGAGTGATGCAATTACAATATTCATCTTGGATCAGTACTTCATGCAAAAACCTTTTTTTGTGCCAGGTTCATTGTCTCATGGATTCTGAAATCCCGATTATTTTCTAATAATATTAGCAACTCTGATTGCATATTTTTGGAAAGAGAAGGCTACCTACCGCGCTCTATCTATTCAGCAAATATACACACTCAGCATTTACACTTAGGACTTGGTGCTACCCACAGGCACAGGCCACCATTCCATGTGTTCGTTTCTGTTATCGTTACATTTTTAAGATAGCATGGATTACTAATTAATGGATAATACTACACTAATAATACAATATTACAAATTTTCTCTCACAATCCCAACGTGATAGGTCATAATTGGTTTCTTATAAATTTTTTTTGTTTGACTAATTGCGAATTGATCAATTACGAGTTATTACATCGGGATTGTAAGAGAGAGTTTGTGAACCAATCCTTATTGCTAATTAATATCTTGGATATTACATCTTCATTTTAAATCCATTCCTCTGTGTCTTCTTTTCTTATAGTCAAGCTAACTGCACAAAGATACGTTGCATCTAGACTCCAGAAAAAGAAACAAAATCAGTTGGAAGATATTCCTTTAGCCAATATCTTAATGGATTTCGCTCATCTTTTTATCGTCATATTGGGCTGTTTGCCTTGATGTGGCTAGAGGAAAGGCCTATCAGTAATCTGGGTCTCGCACACAAAAGCCCAATCTAGTTTCTGTGGGTATAAAGCCCAAAAATACTTCTCAATAACAAGTCTATTACATTTACACGGAGAGAGTAAGCGGAAAAGTAATTAAGAAATTTATAGAGGAATAACTGAGGATGGAAACAATTAATATCCTTTTTTTGGTTGTTAATTTTTAAGAATTGAATGGGAATAATTACTCTATTTCCTAATAAAAAGGATTATTGAAGATACTCCCTCTTCCTTTCTGCATCATGTCTATAAGCACTTGTTTTTTGTAGATGCAAAAATTCTATCATCATGAAAATAGGGTCTGATCCTGTGAGATTGAGACCACTGACAATCCATTAGACTTGCACACATGAAAAGGCAAGCGTGAAGCTTCCAGAAAACACTGGGGTGATGTTTTGCCGTAAGCACTCCGACGCCTAAGTCAAGAAGGCTGAAAAAGATTAATTGATAAAAATTAAGGAGATGAAAAATTATCAGGAGTCTTGTCGAAAGCTAGAACTACGGCGAAAGCGTCGTGTTCTTGAGAGCAAGAACTTTAGAAGTTAATAGATGGTTTTGAGTAGTGTAGATTGACTAGGGAGATTGCATACCTAATGAGAGGGTAAACCTCTGTTTTTATAGTGAACCCAAGGGGTTGGAATTTTAGTAGGACACTAAGTCCTATTTTGGGAGATAATGTCTGTCGTGAAAGAAATATGATTTCTTGACTTTATCAGATTAAGTTTAATAGTTTAAATAAGATTTGGAATCTTAATAGGACACTAAGGCCTATTTTGGGAGATAATCTCTATCCCGAAAGAGATACGATTTCTTGACCTTAAAATCTTAGTAGGATACTAAGACCTATTTTAGGAGATAATCCTTATCATGAAAGAGATATGATTTCTTGACCTTATTAGATCAAGTTTAATAGTTTGAGTAAGATTTGGAATCTTAGTAGAAGAGGAAATAGAATGGGATTCTGATTTCCTATTTACAGACTATTGTAGGCTAATGGGTTGAAACCCAGTTTAGCTTAACTTATAGGATAGCCCAACTCATAGAGTGGGTAGTTTACAAAGTGATTTTAAGCATAGACCCAATCGGGATTGAATTGATACCTTGAGTCTTGACATGTTTATTTCGTTATTAGGCCTAGTTAAGCCCAAGACGATTTTTGGCTCTAACATTTTTGTAATTTATTGTCAAACCATTAAGTCCAGAGAAATTTGATTGCTAAAAATACAAAACCATGAGTATGATGAATTTTTGGCCCAAGGGACTATAATTTTTATTTTCTCAAATTGGCTTCTGGCCAGAATGGTTGTTGAGAAGAGAGAGAAACAATTCCTTAAAAACATATTTAAAGTTAATTTCCCACCGACTGAGCAGAAGATGGTCGGTGGGTAATGCTATTAAATGTAATAATTTCATTGCCAACAAAATGGTTCTAGCAATGCCAAATACGCTCAATCCATCTATGGAGTAGACCTTTAGGCTTTAAGCCTTTTTTAACCATGTTCATGCACGCCACCTCCTACCTTAAAATGGTCCATTTCACCCTAGCTAATTAAGTATTCTTCACTGTATTCTAACTTTCACCCAAATTTACTTTTACTCCTTTCGTGAAAATCATGGATACAGAACAGAATAGCTCAACTCTCAAGTCTTGAAAAAAAAAAAAAAAAGTGGATTTCGAAATTTCAACTAAGACAAATTGTGTTGCTGCCAAGTCTTTATCTGTCACTACGAATATCCCATCAACCGCACAACACAACAACAATAGTAGTCGTGGATCAAGGAAACAATTTGCTCCATCTGAAAAAGAAAAAAAGGTGTCTCTGGTGCAGCACGCGTGTGTATGCGGTACATGCATATTTAATTTGTTAATTAGTTGATCTCCTTTTATAAGAAAAAGAGAAATATTTATATGTGTAGATAGGTATTATGATTAGGGTCACCCGAGTGAGTAACTTATATGATGAGACCCACTTTCACCTTCGGCTTTAATCATCTTCATTTCTTCTTTAATTATATTCGCAGCCTCCTCCTCTTTCATCTTCTTCGTTGCGTGTATTATCTTCAATATTTATTTATGTTTCTATCTATTCATTCCATTTTTTTCCTTTTTTAAAACATTTGGTATGGATTAGCTAGATATACTCCATATGATATAAGAGTGATGGATGCCTCTATATGTCTTTATGCTTGTTCCCATAATGCCCTCATCACCCACTTCACAGCACCAATTTGAATAGTCTAGCAGACCCAAATTACTTGCTTTGCATGAGTTACATTGCGATAACTTAGCGCACGTATTCTCTCGTTGGATATGGTTCTGCAAAACTGAGGGTGTGCTGGTTACATTATTTACTTATTATTTGAAATTAATTCTATAACGATCATATGTTTCTAATTTAAATAGGAAAAAAAAAAAAAACAACCCCAAAAGAAAAAGAAATAAATCAATTCAGGGTTTAAAAAAAAAAAAAAGGGAACAGGATGTGAAAAGTAGAATTTGATTGTTAAGCAAGGCGGCCCCGCGGGATGTACAAATCATCCACTCAGGGCCCTTATGTTTTTGAGTCTATTAAGTGGGAATTGGACTGTTGCTACGTGGGGTATAGAAAGATATGAATTCTGATATATAAAAACACAAATTCTGTAAAAAAATTTGATAAAGCAGTCAGCTGACTACTATTTATATGATATTTTAGAGGGAGAACAACTTTTCACACCCAAGGTTTGACGAATGACACTTTGCCACCCATCAAGTTTTAAAATGACACTTTTCCATCTTTCGTCAGGTTCTGTTAGAAAACTTTTCTGTTAATATTTGACTAAAAATGTGAAAATACCCTTAAATAGTTTATTTCTTAATTAGTTTATTATAAATTAAAGTTTAATTAAGTCAAAGTCTTTATTCGATTTTTTATTACTTCAAGTGTAAAGATTCTTTTTTTCTTTGTTTATTTAATTAATTAGGAAGAATGAAAAACATTATAAATTTAATAGATTATTGAATAATAGTGATGAGATATTGATGACATTATAAATAAATATTAAGATCATTTAACTTTAAACAATTTTATAGCATTACTCATAATTTTTTAGGTAGAACTAACTACTTTTTTTTTTTTTTTTAACTTTTTAGCTAATTAAAATTTTATGAAGTCAAATTTTTAAGAGTACTTTCATCTTTTTAATAAAATATTAACGAAAAACATAACATAACTTAATGAAGGTTGGAAAAGTATCATTTTTAAACTTGAAGGGTGGGAAAGTGTCATTTTGTCAAACCTTGGGTGGGAAAATGTCGTTCTCCCTATTTTAGAGGCGTAATTATGACCATCGCGTCCCAATCAAATATAGGAAGGACATTAAAGCGAATCAATTTTAAATGCTACATTCTGGAAGATTTTTTTGTAATTCCACCGATCTTCAAGGGCATTTTTTGAATTAGACTTGGAAGTCGTAATAATTAATTAAAAACCTAATGAAATTAGTCTACTTACCGCCCATATTCCAATTCCCATAAGAACATAATAAAGCTTCTTGAAGTCTCTCTGATCTCTCTCTCTTTTGTGGCAACTAGAACTAGAAATTCATGGCTGCCACTACCTCCACTAGTTGTTCTGGGTTATTCAGTTTGCGATCAAACTCGGTCGAGTCTAAAATCCGAACCACATCAAACCATGGTTCGCCGGCGTGCGGGAAGCTTGATGGGGTGGCTATGTGGTTCATCAACGGTGTTGCAACAGCCTTTTTCGCATCTCTGGAAAGATGTTCTTGCATCCGAATTGCTACCGAAGACGATGGTGAGGATAACGACGTGCCGTTGATTCATAATGATGGAAATGTGAGGCATGATGGTGGCACTGCAGGCACCACTAGCAAGAGAAGGACAGGGAAAGGAAAGAACAAGGGAGAAGCATCTGTTTATCAGGACTAGTTTTTTGTTCCTTTTGGTAAGCTTTTAATTAATGTTATGGGGGTGTTATTTCAATTGCGAAGTTTGATAATTATGGTTCTGGGAGGATTGGAATGGTTAAAAAGAAAGAGTTGTGTTTACTTGGCTTGAATATGTGATCAATATGACAAAACGAATTATGCAAACAAATAACTTCATTTTATGTTAACTTTTTGTGGCTTTTTTGCTTATTCATATAACTTAATTCATAAGATCACCATCTTGATCAGATTAAATTGTACATACATTTTGATTTGGAGAGTTGATGTAACCTGACAACTACTTTGATATTGGGGTTAGATTTTGATTCAATTGGATTCTGGGGTGGGGTAATTTATTTGACCAAATTTAATGCCTCTTGTTGTCTTGATGTGTCAGATTTTTATGGCGTTCTTGAGTTGTGGTTTGGTCTTTCAATCCTTTTGCAATTTGCGCCCACTTACTAAACAACTTTCGTATGCTTATATATGTATGTCATGCAATGGACAGAAGATGAAATGAGGCAGATATTAAAACATTCAGGAGAAATTAACTTCGCCCAGAATCAATATATTCTGATGTTCGACTCACTGCTCCTACTCACCATTACTTCTTTCCATCATTGTATTGCTTATATAAATCCCTGAAAAATTGCAGGAGCATAATTTTGCTAAAAGTTTATGTAAATTTTTTGTTAATCTGGATGAATAACAATAATATTTTCAACGATTCTGCACTGCAATAAACCAAACTCATGCCTCTAGGGATTCCAACTGTGAATAAAAAAACAAATGATTTCGGATCGATATTGGAAAAAAAAGGGTCTTGAACATATTCGAGATAGATATTTTGGTGATCTTATCAAATATTTTTATGACCATTGTGGGATGATCATATCTTGCTTTCTTATCTTAATATTCGTTGGATATTACTCAGACAGAACTTATCTTGATGTGGGTTAGTGTAACCCTCTTTCTCTGGCTTTTCAACCCAGCTGGGTAGCCTATTCTATAATACACTACTGCGCATGTTGCTGGATAATTTAACGTTAAAAAATTTGAAGAAAAAGTAAAGCAGCACTAAAGGTGCTTTAAATATTCAAAAATACTTTTCCCAAATGATTTTGAATGATGTTGTCATATCTGTTTCCATCATATTGTTTGTTGGCCAAAGCTTCTTTTACTTTTGTTTTATCTTTTCTCCAAACCTTCAATGCAAGGAATCCAAAGTTACCAACTCTTAAACAGGAACACCGGAACAAAAGACGGTACAAATAAATCTTTAAGTATGCTTAATTAATTATTATAGTTACTAATTAAGTTACCAAAATAATTGCGCGCGTCTTACAAAAACAAACGATGGGTCAAACCCTACCTAACCTTAACATATTAATTACACTTCTAATACTTCAACTTGACTATGTCTATTATTTATGCATGTAATTAATTATTCATACTGCGGTAAAATGAAAAAAAAAATGAACTATTATTTTTGCTGTGAGAATAAATCTTACTCCCCTGTCATCATACACCGAATTACCATATTTCTTGACCGGCCCCATGAGAGACATGTTTTTAATAAACGGGTCCACCAGATAAGACGATTTACTTCTCTTAGGTCGCACATCAGATCATATTAATCATTCTCTGCCACTATTTAAGCATTGACCCATCCATTGTTTTCATCAAGTAATTGCATATTTGTTCTGTTTTACATATGGTATTTGGAAATCATAATAGCTGTCTTGATATAGTTCATAGTGGAAGTTGGGATCCTGTAGATCCTAAGATCTGAACTTGCAATGAACAAATAAACCTTGCATTCAAATAATATTATTGTAACACGCAAAGCATGGATAATTCTAATTAAATATACGATTGCCCTTAGTGGAAAAATGATTTTGTTTTTGTAACATATTTGGTCGAATGTATATGTTGAAATGAAGGCTTGAAATGATGTCGTTGCGCCTTTAAGTTGTGTGACGTCGTTTTAGTGGGTTGCTAGAGTGAATCCTGACCTTTGATCCAATTCAGATCCAATGATTGAGATTCAACATGTGGTCAACGGTAATTAAAGAAGCGAAAATCGCAAATTGGGGGTAGAGTGTTCTTCGTGTTCATCGAGCCATATTCTGTGTTAGAATTTACTTTTGTAATCGAATATGTGTAACTTGTTGAGGTTCAGTGATTAGTGAGTTAGTCATTCGGTGAGGGGGGTTTTTCTCTCAAGATCTTAGGGATTCTAGGGAAAGTTTCTCTGGGTTGGGTTACGGGTGGGATTTGATTGTATTTGAGTGATAGATCTTCATATTTGTTGTTGTAAACTCTTGTTTTAATTGATTAGTGCAACTAGCTCCTCTGATTCCAGAGCTCAACGGTGGATGTAGCCTATCCAATCTTGGATAAATGAACCACGGTAAAATTTGTGTTGTTTTCTTGCTTCTTGATTCTTTTATGCACTTCTTGTTTGTGTGAATTAGAGATTTAGGTTTATCTCATAACAGTGGTATCAGAGCTTTGGCGAGAGGGTTAGTTGATCTCTGAGTTTCTAAACTTGATTAGGAGGGTTTTTTTTTTTTTTTTGAGAAACCTAGGGTTAGTTAACTTTTGGGGGTTTTTTGTCTAGATAACTCCTTAGTGCTCTAGGCTTCCTAAATTGGTAATTCGAAGTACAAATTCGTCGATTTAGAATAGTTCTTGGAGATCTAGGGTTTCATCGGGTTTCTTGAGTTAGATATCAAAATTGAACTTCTAGGGTTCAATTGGGGCAATTCTTAAAATTTTCTCAAATACACACAATGTCTACAACTACTAGAATAGAGATTACCCAATATGATGGGAAAATCGACTTTAGTAGTTGGAAGAAGAAGATGAAAGTACTACTCTCCCACAACAAGGTTGCTTTGACACTGGAGAAGAACATCGAGAAGTGGCCTGAAGAAAAGCTGAAGAAAAAGGCAGAGATTGATGAAGAGGCATACAACCTCATCATCATCATCATGAACCTCTCAGAATTCTTCCTCCTGACTAGGGGCACTCATTGAAAGACTAGAGTTGTGGCGATTTAGAGCAGCCACGGAATTCTCGATTCAAAGGTACTTCTCAGTAAGATTGTTGAAACAAGTGAGGGAAATGTCATCCTCAGATTATAGTTTTTTCCACAGGTCAGTTTACGGATGAACCCCTGCAATATTGAGAGTTTGAACGGACTCCTTAGGTGTATTAGCCACCTTTTGCTGCTCCTTGTAGAACCTGTCAATATAGGACTGGAGGGACTCATTTCTCTCCTGCCGTATGTTGCTCAGATAGCTCAAGGATATTGAGAATTTCCTATTAGCTTGGAAGTGTTAAGAATAACGAACTCATCTACTGCCACGAGTTGATAGATCTTGGCAGGAGCGATCTAAATCAGCGCTTAGCATAGGCAGTCAGAGTCATTGCCAAACAGCGACATTTGGCCAATTTAGAAACTTGGTGAAGCTCTATGAGGTCGTTAAACTCATAAAAGTGATCCTGCAGATTAGAACTTTCATCGAATGCTCACATATCGGGCATTCTAAACCTTGACAGGAAAGGAGCAGCTAACTCTGCTAGAGAAAAAGGGGACGCTTCAGCGGCTCGCCCACACTTATTCTACTAAGCTCTAAGTTGATCCAGAACTTGTTCTAACTCCTCAATCTGAGGAAGCGAAGCTATCTAGGGATCGTTTTCTGTAACGTGGGTTTGACCCTCACGATTGTGGTTGAGGAAAGACCATAGGTCAAACTCTTTCTCAACTCGGCCAGAGCCTTTGGCATGCCTTGACACACACTAGCTGGAGCCATGTGTAGGCATTGAATGGCCAAGGGAGCTATCCCGACCTCCACGGTGGTCAGAACCGACCCGTGTATGGTGGGCATTTCTCTCGTGGTGATGGTCAGGACCATCACACCAGCGATGAAGGGAATATCCCTACCTTGCACTCTTACGGGGGTGCCCATGCGATGTGGCATGTAACGACTCATGATGCGACATATCGCCAAGTCATAAAGCCACAGGTATTCTACCTGCTTCACGACTGGCATTCGTTGGTCCCTTGGAGCCCTTTGGCCCATTATCTACCACCTGTTTTCCCTTGTCTTTACACGTTGTAGTGCACGTGACATGGGCTTTCGCCCATTTTCACGCTTTAGCGTGACCTACAAGCATCTTTGGCGGCGGCATTGCCTTACCGGAATCGGGTGATACCACCTGATCCAAACGATCTAGCCTTCGGCTAACCATGTCGAGAGTATTGTTGAACCTCTCCAAGTAACTCCTCACAAATGGATCGAGTTATGAGCTCGAGGGAAAATTCGTCGCAATATTCTGCGGAATGGGAGGTACTTCAGAAGAAGTATCATCCTACACCCAAGGGATCTTCTCAGGGTTAAGGCTAGTTCGCTTGGTTTTGAAACCACGAGCCATTGTCAGCAAGTAGAGCTGATTGATCAGAGATTCTTGATGAAGAGCGGATACTAAATCACAGCCTCCTTTTAGTGTCAAACTTTGATGCTTGATTTTGACACCAACGATTTGCACGTATAAAGTGCTAAATTGACTTAGAAATTACATGTGAATGAAAAATGCAATGAAATAAATGGAAGATGATTTTTAAAGTGGTTCGGATGCTTAAAGCGAATCCTACATCCATTGTTCTTTTATATATATGAGGTTATAGGAGGTCGCGTATAGCGAATAGCGAACAGAGGTACAAGTGACTGATTATTCAGAGAGAATATTAAGTCAGTCTCTTTCTCGTAGATTATCTGTGTTCTGAGAATAAAATATTACAATCAGAATGCGGGTTTCTATCAGAATCCCGAAAATGAGAGGGGAACCCTCTATTTATAGTAGAAGGTTTCAGGGTAATGATTACAAGTCTACAAGTAGAAAGGTGTAGTACAATTTCTACCGCGCCTCCAATTAGTTGATTACATAAGAGATATCCTCAAATCATGCAGGGCTCGGACATGTAGGCGACTCTCATCCACTCGTAGATAAAATCTGAATCTGCCAAGTTGATAACAACTATACTCTTTCTATCTTTTGATGATGTGACAGCTCTTGGATGATACAAAATCTTTTTGAACTCAAACTGGTGCCTAGCTGAAATAAGCTGATTTTTTTGGCATAACAGTAAATATATGCACCCAGTTAGCATTAAATTATTCAATTCAAGGGTCAATCGTTTTGTATACTTATGCAAAGCAAACCTTTACGTTCTGCCCGGTAATTGATGATAGTTCCCCGGTTTCTGTGAAGTGACCTATATATAAATGTGATGTGTTATTGTGTTATGATTGATTGTCCTCAAAATATATTGGGCCATAAACAATATTTATTTCTACTGTGGAAAAATTAAATCATAAATGTGACGCTGATATTTTGATTTGTCTGGTTAGTGATTGAAAATACTAACTAGCTAATTTCAGCCATGTAAAACTAAATCAACTTATTTTATTATAGAAACAAGAACTATTTCAATTGCGTTTTTAAAACCAATGATTTTGTTTTTGTAACATATTTGGTCGAATGTATATGTTGAAATGAAGGCTTGAAATGATTCGTTGCGCCTTTAAGTTGTGTGACGTCTTTTAGTGGGTTGCTAGAGTGAATCCTGACCTTTGATCCAATTCAGATCCAAGTTGAGATTCAACATGTGGTCAACGGTATTAAGAAGCAAAATCGCAAATTGGGGGTAGAGTGTTCTTCGTGTTCATCGAGCCATATTCTGTGTTAATTTACTTTGTAATCGAATAGTGTAACTGTTGAGGTTCAGTGATTAGTGAGTTAGTCATTCGGTGAGGGGGTTTTTCTCTCAAGATCTTAGGGATTCTAGGGAAAGTTTCTCTGTGTGGGTTACGGTGGGATTTGATTGTATTGAGTGATAGATCTTATATTGTGTTGTAAACTCTTGTTTTAATTGATTAGTGCAACTGCTCCTTGATTCCAGAGCTCAACGGTGGATGTAGCCTATCCAATCTTGGATAATGAACCACGGTAAAATTGTGTTGTTTTCTTCTTTGATTCTTTTTGCACTTCTTGTTTGTGTGAATTAGAGATTTAGGTTTATCATAACAGTGGTATCAGAGCTTTGGCGAGAGGGTTAGTTGATCTCTGAGTTTCAAACTGATTAGAGGTTTTTTTTGTTTTGAGAAACCTAGGGTTAGTTAACTTTGGGGGTTTTTTGTCTAATAACTCCTTAGTGCTCTAGGCTTCCTAAATTGGTAATTCGAAGTACAAATTCGTCGATTTAGAATAGTTCTTGGAGATCTAGGGTTTCTCGGGTTTCTTGAGTTAGATATCAAATTGAACTTCTAGGGTTCATGGGGCAATTCTTAAATTTTCTCAAATACACACAATGTCTACAACTACTAGAATAGAGATTACCCAATATATGGAAAATCGACTTAGTAGTTGGAAGAAGAAGATGAAAGTACTACTCTCCACAACAAGGTTGCTTTGACACTGGAGAAGAACATCGAGAAGTGGCCTGAAGAAAGCTGAAGAAAAAGGCAGAGATTGATGAAGAGGCATACAACCTCATCATCATCATCATGAACCTCTCAGAATTCTTCCTCCTGACTAGGGACTCATGACCATCGCGTCCCAATCAAATATAGGAAGGACATTAACGCGAATCAATTTTAAATGCTACATTCTGGAAGATTTTTTTGTAATTCCACCGATCTTCAAGGGCATTTTTTGAATTAGACATGGAAGTCGTAATAATTAATTAAAAACCTAATGAAATTAGTCTACTTACCGCCCATATTCCAATTCCCATAAGAACATAATAAAGCTTCTTTAAGTCTCTCTGATCTCTCTCTCTTTTGTGGCAACTAGAACTAGAAATTCATGGCTGCCACTACCTCCACTAGTTGTTCTGGGTTATTCAGTTTGCGATCAAACTCGGTCGAGTCTAAAATCCGAACCACATCAAACCATGGTTCGCCGGCGTGCGGGAAGCTTGATGGGGTGGCTATGTGGTTCATCAACGGTGTTGCAACAGCCTTTTTCGCATCTCTGGAAAGATGTTCTTGCATCCGAATTGCTACCGAAGACGATGGTGAGGATAACGACGTGCCGTTGATTCATAATGATGGAAATGTGAGGCATGATGGTGGCACTGCAGGCACCACTAGCAAGAGAAGGACAGGGAAAGGAAAGAACAAGGGAGAAGCATCTGTTTATCAGGACTAGTTTTTTGTTCCTTTTGGTAAGCTTTTAATTAATGTTATGGGGGTGTTATTTCAATTGCGAAGTTTGATAATTATGGTTCTGGGAGGATTGGAATGGTTAAAAAGAAAGAGTTGTGTTTACTTGGCTTGAATATGTGATCAATATGATAAAATGAATTATGGAAACAAATAACTTCATTTTATGTTTACTTTTTGTGGCTTTTTTGCTTATTCATATAACTTAATTCATAAGATCACCATCTTGATCATATTAAATTGTACATACATTTTGATTTGGAGCGTTGATGTAACCTGACAACTACTTTGATATTGGGGTTAGATTTTGATTCAATTGGATTCTGGGGTGGGGTAATTTATTTGACCAAATTTAATGCCTCTTGTTGTCTTGATGTGTCAGATTTTTATGGCGTTCTTGAGTTGTGGTTTGGTCTTTCAATCCTTTTGCAATTTGCGCCCACTTACTAAACAACTTTCGTATGCTTATATATGTATGTCATGCAATGGACAGAAGATGAAATGAGGCAGATATTAAAACATTCAGGAGAAATTAACTTCGCCCAGAATCAATATATTCTGATGTTCGACTCACTGCTCCTACTCACCATTACTTCTTTCCATCATTGTATTGCTTATATAAATCCCTGAAAAATTGCAGGAGCATAATTTTGCTAAAAGTTTATGTAAATTTTTTGTTAATCTGGATGAATAACAATAATATTTTCAACGATTCTGCACTGCAATAAACCAAACTCATGCCTCTAGGGATTCCAACTGTGAATAAAAAAACAAATGATTTCGGATCGATATTGGAAAAAAAAGGGTCTTGAACATATTCGAGATAGATATTTTGGTGATCTTATCAAATATTTTTATGACCATTGTGGGATGATCATATCTTGCTTTCTTATCTTAATATTCGTTGGATATTACTCAGACAGAACTTATCTTGATGTGGGTTAGTGTAACCCTCTTTCTCTGGCTTTTCAACCCAGCTGGGTAGCCTATTCTATAATACACTACTGCGCATGTTGCTGGATAATTTAACGTTAAAAAATTTGAAGAAAAAGTAAAGCAGCACTAAAGGTGCTTTAAATATTCAAAAATACTTTTCCCAAATGATTTTGAATGATGTTGTCATATCTGTTTCCATCATATTGTTTGTTGGCCAAAGCTTCTTTTACTTTTGTTTTATCTTTTCTCCAAACCTTCAATGCAAGGAATCCAAAGTTACCAACTCTTAAACAGGAACACCGGAACAAAAGACGGTACAAATAAATCTTTAAGTATGCTTAATTAATTATTATAGTTACTAATTAAGTTACCAAAATAATTGCGCGCGTCTTACAAAAACAAACGATGGGTCAAACCCTACCTAACCTTAACATATTAATTACACTTCTAATACTTCAACTTGACTATGTCTATTATTTATGCATGTAATTAATTATTCATACTGCGGTAAAATGAAAAAAAAAATGAACTATTATTTTTGCTGTGAGAATAAATCTTACTCCCCTGTCATCATACACCGAATTGCCATATTTCTTGACCGGCCCCATGAGAGACATGTTTTTAATAAACGGGTCCACCAGATAAGACGATTTACTTCTCTTAGGTCGCAAATCAGATCGTATTAATCATTCTCTGCCACTATTTAAGCATTGACCCATCCATTGTTTTCATCAAGTAATTGCATATTTGTTCTGTTTTACATATGGTATTTGGAAATCATAATAGCTGCCTTGATATAGTTCATAATGGAAGTTGGGATCCTCTAGATCCTAAGATCTGAACTTGCAATAAACAAATAAACCTTGCATTCAAATAATATTTGTAACAAGCAAAGCATGGATAATTCTAATTAAATATACGATTGCCCTTAGTGGAAAAATGATTTTGTTTTTGTAACATATTTGGTCGAATGTATATGTTGAAATGAAGGCTTGAAACGGTGTCGTTGTGCCTTTAAGTTGTGTGACGTCGTTTTAGTGGGCTATTAGAGTGAATCCTGACCTTTGATCCAATTCAGATCCAACGGTTGAGATTCAACATGTGGTCAACGGTATTTAAAGAAGCAAAAATGGCAAATTGGGGGTAGAGTGTTCTTCGTGTTCATCGAGCAATATTCTGTGTTAGGGTTTACTTTTGTAATCGAATATGTGTAACCTGTTGAGGTTGAGTGATTAGTGAGTTAGTCATTCGGTGAGAGGGGTTTTTCTCTCAAGATCTTAGGGATTCTAGGGAAAGTTTCTCTAGGTTGGGTTACGGGTGGGATTTGATTGTACTTGAGTGATAGATCTTTATATCTGTGGTTGTAAACTCTTGTTTTAATTGATTAGTGCAACGAGCTCCTTTGATTCCGGAGCTCAACGTGGATGTAGCCTATCCAATCTTGGATAGGTGAACCACGGTAAAATTCGTGTTGTTTTCTTGCTTCTTGATTCTTTTGTGCACTTCTTGTTTGTGTGAATTAGAGATTTAGGTTTATTTCATAACAGTGGTATCAAAGCTTTGGCGAGAGGGTTAGTTGATCTCTGAGTTTCCAAACTTGATTGGGAAACCTAGGGTTAGTCAACTTTGGGGGGTTTTTTGTCTATATAACTCCTTAGTGCTCTAGGGTTCCTAAATCGGTAATTCGAAGTACAAATTTGTCGATTTAGAACAGTTCTTAGAGATCTAGGGTTTCGTCGAGTTTCTTGAGTTAGATCAAAATTGAACTTCTAGGGTTCAACTGGGGCAATTCTTGAAATTTTCTCAAATACTCACAATGTCTACAACTACTAGAATGGAGATTAGCCAATATGATAGGAAAATCGACTTCAGTAGTTGGAAGAAGAAGATGAAAGCACTACTCTCCTACAACAAGGTTGCTTTGGCACTGGAGAAAAACATTGAGAAGTGGCCTGAAGAAAAAGGCAGAGATTGATGAGGAGGCGTACAACCTCATCATCATGAACCTCTCAGATAATGTTCTAAGAAAGGTGGATGGCTAGAGACTCCTCTGGCCTTGTAGGATAAACTCGAAACTCTTTACGCTTTACAATCAACACCTAATCTTGCTTTTTTAAAGGGTGTGTTGTTTTCATATAAGATGGATAGTTCTAAGTCTATTCAAGATAACCTAGATGAGTTCTTAAAAATGACCTTAATATTTAAGGGGGCTGACCAAGAACTAGGTGATACCTACCTTGCAATGATTCTGTTGAAATCTTTAACTGATGATTATTTAGTTGTAAATAATGCACTATAGTACTCTGGTAGTGTACCGAGTCTAGATTTAATCATAGCTGGACTAAAGGCTAGAGAACTTGAACTAAAAGTCCAAAAGAGGAATAGTAACAATCTGTTTGTAAAAAGTAAAGGTGAAACCAATCAACCTGGAAGAGGCAACTTGTACAATAATGGTCCTAGGAACAAGAAAAAAGGGAAAGGAAATAATAGGCCTAAAGGAGAAGCTAGGAAATGTTTCTATTGCAATAAAGCTGGTCATCTAAAGAAAAATTGCTTCGAGTGGATTAAAAAACAGAAACAGGGAAATACTAAGAGTAATTTAGCTTTAACCAGAAACCATATAGAAGAGCCTGAAGTACTTACTGTGTCTAAATCTTGCTGTGTACATGAATGGGTGTTAGACTCTGGTTGTTCCTTTCACATAAGCTGTAATAGAAATTGGTTCTAGGATTTTGACCCATATGAGCAAGAAACAGTGTCTATGGGTAACAATAATGCATGTGGGGTTAAGGGAATTGGCAGTGTCACTTTAAGGCTAACTAGTGGGAAATTAATTAAGTTGACTAAAGTTAGGTATATCCCTGAACTCAAAAGGAATTTAATATCCTTAGGGACATTAGACGAAGCTGGATGTTGTTATAGAGCCGAAAATGGATGTTTAAATATGTACAGAAATGAAAACTTAGTTCTTAAGGGAGAAAAGAAAAATGGCCTAGATATTCTCTGTGGAAATTATAACTCTGAATTGTTTAACACTGCACTTGTTTCTACTAACCTTTTTGTGACAAAAAAGTGACATCTCAGGATAGGCCACATAAGTCAAAAGAGGATGAACATCCTCAATAACCAAGGAATGTTTGGTAAGGACACAATTTCTACTTTAGAATTCTGTGAAAATTATGTGTTGGGAAAACAACATAAGCTGAGTTTCAAAAAGGGAACTCGCTTAGCCACTAAAGGTCTAGAGTACCTTCACTCGGATTTGTGGGGACCTGAAAGAGTTAGGTCCCATGGAGGAAATAATTATTTCCTATCCATAGTAGATGACTACAATAGAGATGTTTGGGTGTACCTCCTTAAATCCAAAGACCAAGGCTTAGCTAAGTTTAAAGAATGGAAATTGTTAGCGGAGAATCAAGTTGAACATAGAGTTAAGGCACTAAAGACCGACAATGGTTTAGAATTCTACAATGCTGAATTTGATAGTTTTTGTAGTGAAAATGGTATCTTGAGGCATAAGACTATTAGGAAAATCCCTCAGCAAAATAAGGTTGCTGAGAGAATGAAGAAGACCCTATTGGAGAAGGTTAGGTGTCTATTATTTACCTATAGTTTGTCAAACACTTTTGGGGGGGGGAGGGGCACTTACGACAACAACCTATCTAGTGGATAGGAGCCCTTCCACTTCTATAGATCTTTACTGTCCAGAAGAAAAATGGTCTGGTAAGAGGCCTGATTTGAGTCATTTAAAGATATTTGGGTGTGCAGCTTATGTACACATAGTGGGAGGAAAACTAGAACCTAGATCCACTAAATGTATTTTTGTAGGGTACTAAGAGGGGACAAAAGGCTATAGGTTATGGGATAGAGAGTCTCCAGGGGTAAAGCTCATTGTAAGTAAGGATGTTGTGTTCAATGAAGGAGTTTTTCCATACAAGAATACTAACAATGGTGTAGGGACCCCTAACACTTTTGAAGTACCTATAACCTCAATTGGAATTACCCAAATTGAGGTGGAGCCTACAATACAGCCACTTGATCCACCCCAGCCAGAAACGGAAGAAGAACCAAAGGTTGAAACAGGACCAAATGGTCTTGACCAAGAAGAAGAACATGAAACAGGAGAGTTGACTGAACCTTAACATGACATGCAACAATAAAAACTTGCAAGGGACAGAACCAAGAGAGAGGTAAGACCCCCAGCAAGATATTCTTATGTTGATCTAATTTACACTACTTTGCTTGCAGGTACTGAAGTGCAAATAACTGAACCTAAAACATTTGAAGAAACAATAAAGTCCAAGGACAAAGGCAAATTGTGGGCTGCAATGAAAGAGGAAATGCACTCACTAAAGGTAAATGGGACCTACTCCCTTGTTCCTAAACCAGAAAATCAGAGATTAATACAATGTAAGTGGTTATATAAAATAAAAGATGGCATCTCATACAAAGACCCCCCAAGTATAAAGTTAGGTTAGTAGCCAAAGGGTACACCCAAAGAAAGGGCATAGACTTCAATGAAGTCTTCTCCCCTGTAATAAAGTATAAAACCATCAGAATGATACTCTCTATTGTTGCCCACCACAACTTAGAACTAGAGCAGTTAGATGCAACTACAGCCTTCTTGCATGGTAATTTAGAAGAAGAGATATTCATGAGCCAGCCTGTTGGTTTTGTAAATATGAATGTGCCTAGCCATGTATGCCTATTACACAAATCATTGTATGGCCTTAAACAGTCCCCTAGGCAATGGTACAAAAGATTTAACTCGTTTTTGTGAGCATAGGATTTACAAGAAGCAAATATGATAGCTATTTCTATTTCTCATTGAGTGATAACATACCTATATACTTACTGCTTTATGTTGATGATATGTTATTAGTAAGTAAGTCTAAGTCTAAAATACTTGAACTAAAGGGTAAACTTAGTTATGAATTTAGCATGAAGGATTTAGGGAATGCTAAGAAGATTTTAAACAGAGATAGAAGAAATTGTGCACTAAAAATCCATCAGCACTCATATTTGCAGAAACTAGTGACTAAGTTTGGGGTGTCAAGGTCAAAATTGGTCTCTATGTCACTAGCCAACCATTTTATGTTAAGTAAAGCCCAATGCCCTAAGATTGAGTCTGAATTGATCAAAATGAAGTATGTATCATACTCAAATGTGATAGGATCTGTCATGTATGCAATGATAAGTATTAGGCCTGATTTATCCTTTGTCATATCCATGTTAAATAGATTTATGTCTAATCCAGGGCTTAAACATTGGTCTGCTTTGAAATAAGTGATAAAATACATTAACAGTACCCTTTGTGTTGGATTAGAATACTGTAAAATGAGTGTTTCACTTGATCTGTTTGGTTTTGTAAATTCTGACTTTGCAGGTGATAAAGACACAAGGAAATCAACCACCTCCTACTACTACTTTACTCTTGGAGGCAACTGCATAAGTTGGAAGTCACAGCTATAACTTACTGTGGCTCTCTCATCGATTAAAGCTGAGTACATAGCTGTTGTGGATGTGTTTAAAGAGGCATTGTGATTGAAAGGAATTCTGTTAAAGGCAAGTCTGACAGATGGGAAGGTGACAATTTACTCAAACAGTTAGAGTGCAATTCATTTGAGTAAAAACTCAGTCTACCGGGAGAGAACCAAGCATGTGGATGTACGTTTCACTTTTTAAGGGACCTGGTGGCATCTGGTGTGATTAACTTGAAGAAAATTGTTATAGAAGACAACCCAACGGATATTGGTACTAAGGTAGTTACTGCAACCAAGTTCAAGCAACTTGTTGTTCGTAACTTAGGCTGGAGTATTAGAGCTATGAGGGAATTGGATATGAGTGAGCTGCACTAGTTAAGTTTTGGTATGATGGTTGTTTCAAGTCTTTAAGGTGGAGATTGTTAAAATGAAGGCTTGAAACGGTGTCATTATGCCTTTAAGTTGTGTGATGTCATTTTAGTGGGTTGCAGGAGTGAATCCTGACCTTTGATCCAATTTAGATCCAACTGTTGAGATTCAACATATGGTCAACCGTATTTAAAGAAGCAAAAAATCGCAAATTAGGGGTAGAGTGTTCTTCGTGTTCTTCAAGCAATATTCAGTGTTAGGGTTTACTTTTGCAATCGAATCTGTGTAACCTGTTGAGGTTGAGTGATTTGTGAGTTAGTCATTCGGTGAGAGGGGTTTTTTCTCTCAAGATCTTAGGGATTCCAGGGAGAGAGTCTCTAGGTTGGGTTACGGGTAGGATTTGGTTGTATTTGAGTGATAGATCTTTAGATTTGTGGTTGTAAACTCTTATTTTAATTTATTAGTGCAGCGAGCTTCTCTGATTCTGGAGCTCAACATGACTGTAGTGTATCAAATCTTGGATAAGTGAATCATGGTAAAATTCGTGTTGTTTTCTTGCTTCTTGATTCTTTTGTGCATCTTTTTGTTTGTGTGAATTAAAGATTTATGTTTATTTCATAACAGTATATAATTGAACAACACTAAACTTTACCTTCGAGACAAAATGGGCATTAAGTAGGTGGTTATGGGAAAGTAATGTGGCGCTTTAAACACAAATCAAAGAGGGAACATTGTTGTTCACTTGAACTTTGGCTACCTTTACATGCATGCATTATTTCGGCAAATCTATATGAAGTGTTTCAACTCATTAATGCATTCTTTATATCAATGTATGATAAGTTTTTCTGCTTCCACACTAGCAGATCTGAACGCAAAATTAAAAACAAATCAATAGTGCATAAGCTACATGGCTATAAGCCATTTAGCTGAAGAGATAAAGAAAGAAAAAATAAAAAGGAAAATAGAAGTTGTAGCACCACATCTGCATGACATTCTGGCACTATCTTGAGAACCATATAGTTCAAAAAGAATAAATTAGTATATGTTAATACTTGATTTTGACACCAATGATTCACACGTGTAAAGTGCTAAGCTAACTTAGAAATTACACATGCATGAAAAATGCAATGAAGTAAATGGAAGATGTTTTTAAAGTGGTTCGGATGCTTAAAGCGAATCTTACGTCTACTGTTTTTTTTTATATATGAAGTTACAGGAGGTCGCGTATAGCGAATAGCGAGCGGAGGTACAAGTGATTGATTATTCAGAGAGAATATCAAATCAGTTTTTTTCTCGCAGGTTATCTGTGTTCTAAGAATAAAAGGTTACAATCAGAATGCGAGTTTCTTATCAGAATCTCGAAAATCAGAGAGGAGGCCTTCTATTTATAGTAGAAGGTTTCAAGGTAATGATTACAAGTCTGCAAGTGGGCAGGTGTAGTATAATTCCTACCGCGCTTCCCATTGGTTGATTACATAAGAGATATTCTCAAATCGTGTAGGGCTCGGACAAGTGGGCGACTCCTATCCACTCGTAGATAAAGCCTGAGTCTGCCAAGTTGATGATAGCTATACTCTTTCATTCTTTTGACAACGTGGCAACTCTTAGATGGCACAAAGCCTTCATGAACTCTGATTGGCGCTGGCTAACGTAAACTCACGTCAGCCCTGATTTTTTAGGCATAATAGAAGCTCCCTAGTTCTTAAGGTTCAAAAATTGAATCTTGAGAACTTCATGATTATGTCGCGACCTAACTTGTTTTGAAGAGCACTTGCTCAAACTATCAGTTAAGAACAGCCTAAATGAAATAAGGTCGATGACTTCACTCGACCAACGAACAGAATAGAGGTTGCAACATGGATCTTCGATAGTTACACAGGCGACCTGAGGTGATTGTCTCAAAAGGTTCAGCAACCTATGTCGGATCTTACCCAGTGCTATACCGATGTGTTTCGAACTCTATTTGTCATCCGCGACCAGAAAGTACTTAAAAGTATTTTGCTGTCGAAAGCTAGAAATCACTTCGCTCCAAGTTTGATATATAAGGAAAAGTGTTTTTTCGAACAATCTCTTCAGATTTTATCCGTTGCGCTTAACAATTGTCCTGGTCAATAAAATAAGCTTTATCTGACAGACGTGTCTTTGCATAATAACTGTCAGCCATGAACATTAAACGCAAGTCATGCTAAAACGACATTCTCTTTTAAAGCATTAAATGTGGATGAGGGCGCATTTAATGTAGAGGAGATAACCACGTTGATGTTTAGCGGCTCCAATGGAGGGAAACGTCGATTAATCTCCATGAAGTGTGAAGATTACTCTTCACATGGATTGATGACACATGGTCGCATCCAATGGCTAGAAATGCATCCCGCCTAAACGTTGCTTGCAAGGGAATCCAAACGTCGCCTTCTTCCTAATAAAACCCTAAGCTCATTCCACATTTTTCACAGAACTTGCATTTCCAAAGAGAAAAACAATGTTTTTCATACTCAAGAAATCAGTTCATCCTTTTCTCGGTTGATGTGCACTCGTCGTTATGACAGAACATCCATTCCCAATAATCCAAAGGTAAAGAAAATTTCTTCTCCTTTTCTCTTTTTCATTTCTGTTAAAAAACTCAGTTTTTCATGGTAATGGTGGGCAATGTTCTGAAACCCGGCCTGGACTGGGCGGTCTAACCGGGTTCACTTACATTTTCGGTTTGAAGAGAGCAAATAATCGAGATTTTCAGTCAAACTGTTTCAAATCGTGGTTGGACCGTCTCACTGTAGCAAACCGATAGTCCAACCGGTATTAAAAAGATTTCCAGTCCACACCCAATCCGGTTTAATCACATGAAATAAAAAAAAAATTAAAAAAAATTAAAAACCACAGTCGCGCACACACAAAGTCAAAGTGTCAAACAACCAAACCCTCAAAATTTTTAACACATTTTCAATTTGCTTTTGAGTTGTGAGTGTGACTGTAAGCTACTGAGCCGTCTTGCCCCTTCTTTAGTTTTTCACTTTTTCATCTTGGTTTGCTACTGCCATTTGCGATCTCCACTCTCCAGTCTAGTCCTCCTCTTCCTGTCCTCCATTCGCGATCTCAGAAGTCAGATCTCCTTCAAGCTTTTCGCTAAGATTCAGCGATTCAACCTCACGTCTTCACTCTTTAGTCTTCAAGTCTTCAGTCTGCTCTACTTTACTTCAATGCTTCTTCCTTGCCGTGGCTGGTCTACTGCCTGTAACTCTTCATTCTTCAACTTCCAGTCTTCAACGTGAACTCTTCAATCATCACCATCGCCATTGCTGATCTGCCAGATTAGTCACTTCAACTTAGATTTCAGCCTTCACATCTGCTGTCGTCTGCCGCCATCTACGAGCTGCCGTTTGCCGTGACCAAGTAACAATCTACAAATTCCTATCTTTCTCTGTCTTCTATGCTTTATGTACAGATTTATGAACCATGTTAGTGGCTTACAGATTTATGAACCATGTTAGTGGCTGGCTTTTGGATTTATGATGTGTAGAATCTTTAGATTTTATTATTTCTTGTTGTCTGTCTAGGTGGCTTGCTTGTTTTATAATGTCGGTGCCTGGTAATTTTCCTTAGACTTTTTAGAGAGTTGATTCTCTTTTTTTTTTTGTTCATGTGGCCAGCCTACGTGTTTTACAATTTACACTTGTAGATTGTGTAAAATGTAAATTCGCCCCTTGTTTTTGGTTTTGAAATTTGAATTGATTCATAATATTGTATTATTGACTTATTGTAATGTGATGTGAAATTGTGAAATGTGAATCAATGGATCTGTTAATTTCTCCTGGGAAATTAGAAATTGATGGTGAAACTGTGATCTGTGGAAGTTGCTTACTTGCTTGCACCGTGAAGCATTATTATTAGTTCATTACAGTAAACTAGTAAAGAGTAATTGAAAGGGGGAGTTTATTCATGTTGTGAATTGTGATAATAACACAGGTTTTTGGTTTTGACTTATCAATTTGTTTGGTTCTTCCATTGAGTAGCATGAAATGTTCTTCACTGGAAAACAAATTGATTTAAAGTTATATTTTATAAATTATAACAAATTGATTGTTGGTTGCCACTTGCTAGGGGAGAGAATGTCATCATCTTCGTCTACACATAACTCATCAGCCACGTCCATTTGCTAGCAATCTTTTCGAGGAAAGATCGATATAGCATGGGGACATGTTCTTGAGAGTGTTGATAAAGATGGAAAGAAAATATTATCTTGTCTTCATTGTGGCAAGGTTACTAGAGGTGGTGATATTTTCATAATGAAGCAACACTTAGCAGGAGTAAAAGGGGATATTGGAAAGTGTCCGAAGGTTCCATTTGATGTTAGATTCAATATGAATGAATCACTAAAAGAAATAGGAGTAAAGAGTAAGGAAAAAGAAGATTTTTGGAAGCATGCAACTCCTTTTGGTGCTGCAGTACATGAATTTGAGGGTGATTAGTTAGATGAAGAAAATGAAGAGGTTTTCCCATCACAAATGACCATGAATGAAGGTGGTAGTAGTGGCAGTAAAAAATAATTTACGAGCAGTAAGAGAAAGAAAACTACAGGGGTTAGTAATTATTTTGCTCCACAAACTACTTCTGGGTCTCAACCTTCAATTAGGAGTGTTTTGGCTGGAAAAGATGCAAAGTGGAGAGTAGACATGTCTGTTGCACAATTCTTTTATGATACTTGCATCCCAATGAATGCTTTAAATTCAATTTATTTTCAGCCTATGTTGGATGTTGTAGCTGCAATTGGCCCTGGGTATAAACAACCTACTTATGATGCTATGCGTGTGAATTTGTTGAGAGATGCTAAGAAGGAAGTCCAATTAATTGTTGACAATTATAAGAGGATTTGGCAAGAGGTTGGATGTACATTAATGGCTGATGGTTGGACTGATACTTGCCATAGATCATTGATTAATTTTCTTGTGTACTGTCCTAAAGGTGTTTGCTTTATAAAATCAGTGGATGCTTCAGATGTTGTAAAGGATGCCTTTACATTATTCAAGTTGTTTGAGGAAATGGCTTTATGGGTTGGACCAAACAATATTATCCATGTTGTCACAGATAATGGAGCAAATTATAAAGTTGCTGGAAGAATGTTGTCTGAGAAGTATGAGAATATTACTTGGTCACCCTATGCAGCCCATTGCTTAAATTTAATTTTGAAAGATATATCTGAGTTGGACCACATAGTGCATCTTACAAAACGTGCTTCTGAAGTAACAAAGTTTGTGTATAGTCACACAATTTTGATAGCTTGGTTGAGGAAAAGAGAGCTTATAAACCTTTAACTCATGTTTTTGTCAATTTATTACATAATAAACATTTTGTAATAATTTACTAACATCTATTATGTATTGTATGTATCACTTGAACAGGGTTGGAGAGAAATCATACGACCAGGTGCAACTCGATTTGCTACTACTTTCATTGCATTAAGAAGTCTACATGAGCACAAACATGACTTGCAAGCTATGGTGACTGATAGGTTTTTCTAGATAATGAATTTTGGGCTAACATGGGTTACGTTTCCAAAATTGTGGCTCCTTTGATGTGTTTGTTGCGAATTATAGACTCAGATGAGAGACCTGCAATAGGATACGTGTATGATGGCATGTACAGAGCCAAAAAAGTGATCAAGAAGTTCTTTAGAAAGAGAAAGACATTGTACAAGCCTTATACCAAAATTATTAAGCAGCGGTGGGATATGCTTTTGAGCCGCGATATTCATGCTGTTGCTTATTATTTGAATCCGGCTTTTTAGTATGACCGTGCAACTTTCTGCAGGAAACCAGAGGTTATGCGTGGTTTCCTTGATGTTGTTGACAATAAAGCAAATGCATTCAAGTTGAACAACACAAGGGTAGTGGACGAAAGTAAAATATATCGAGATCGCGAGAAAAGCTTTTCTCGTGAGCTTGCCCTTCAAACTTGCAGAACCACACGACCTGGTATGTGATACTTATTAAATTTCTCAATTTTAAGTCCAATTTCTAAGTTATGAATTTGTTTATTTGATTATTTCATATGGTTAACACTGAACACTCTTAACTTTTAATTAGATGAATGGTGGAGGACATATGGGTATAGTACTCCACAGTTACAAGAGTTTGCAATTAAGATTCTGAGCCAAACTTCAACCTCTTTGGGATGTGAGCGAAATTGGAGTGTTTTCGAACGTATCCATACAAAAAGAAGGAATAGATTGGAGCATCAACGGTTGAATGATTTGGTTTTTATCCATTATAACTTGCGTTTGAAAAATAGGTATAAAGCATTGAGAATTTTAATATTTTGGGTCGCAGCCAGGGGTCCCGGGAACGGCCTTTTTTTTTTTTTTTTTTTTTTTTTGTAATTCTCGGTTGCTCCTTTGTACATATTCATCGAACATATATAAATGAACTTTTTGACTACTTGTGATAGTACTTTTACACTTAAGCACTTCACAAAACAAATATAATATATCTGATCATCGAACTCATAGAAAATGACGAATAACAAGATTATTAAAGACTTAAGATTATGACACAAGTGTTTCTTTGAAGAGAACTGGAACAATCTTATTCATGAAATTTACAACAGCGAGAACTTTACAAGTAAAAATGATCAAAAATATAAGCGAGTTCGGAATCACTGATAATAATGGTGAAGATGTTCAACATTCTAAGCTCGCAGCAGTTCAGAACCATTAAGCCTTTTGAGGTGATACGCCCTAAATCGTATTATCTTAGTGATGCGATATGGACCTTCCGAATTTGGTCCCAATACCCCCACACTTGGTTCCCTTGTGCCGAGAAAGACGTCTTTCAAAACCAGGTCGCCAACGCAAAAATCTCTTCTCTTGACTTTAGAGTCAGAAAATCTTTTTGCTTACTGCTGGTAGAAATCTATCCTTAACCAAGCCTTGTCATAGTGTTCTTGAACCAAGTCCAGACTTGCACGTAAGAGTGTCTTGTTGTCTGTTTCATTGAAAAAATCCATCAGGAGTGAACCAATTCCTACTTCCACTGGAATCATTGTCTCGCAGCCATATGCAAGCGAGAAGGGTGTTTCTGAAGCAGAGGTTCTCGGAGTTGTTCTATATGCCCATAGAACTTCTGGGAGATCATCAGCCCAATTGCCCTTAGTTGCACCAAGCTTGGCCTTCAATGTGTGCTTAATAGTTTTGTTGACAGCTTCAACCTGACCATTGGCTTGCGGTCTTGCTACTGAGACGAATTTCTTATGAATCCCCAGCTCGTCGAAAAAACTGCTTGAATTCCTCGTTGTCGAACTGTTTCTCATTATCAGAGATGAGTGTATGAAAAATCCCATAGCGGCACACTATATTCTTGAAGACAAAGTTTTTGAGCTTTTTTGTAATGATCGTGGCCAAATGCTCTACTTCGACCCACTTAGTGAAATAATGCACTGTGACCACTACGTACTTGATGCCCCATTTACTAGTTGACATGGGCCCGATAAGATCAATTCCCCACATAGAGAATGGCCAAGGACTGGTCATTGTCGTTAGCTAGTGGGAAGGGGCTCGCGGGATATTCGCAAACCTCTAGCACTTATCACAATTCTTCACGAAGTTGAAAGTATCCCAATGAAATAGGGGCCAATAATATCCCTAACGGACAATTTTATTGGCGAGTGATCGTGCAGCAGTGTAATTTCCTCATATCCCTTCATGTACCTCTCTCATGATGTAGTTTGCTTCATCATCGGTTACACATTGGAGGAGGGGAATGCTAAACCCTCGCTTATACAACTGATCCCCGATAAGTGTGTAACGAGTAGCTCTAGTTCGCGAGAGTCTCACCTTAGTTTTACTGTTAGGCAAAGTCCCATCTCGGAGATACTAAATGATCAGGGTCATCCAAGAAGTAGATTCGATTGTAGCTACAGTCTGCTCAGGTGTGTTGATGTTGGGAACCTCAATGTAACGAACTGGAATACTGTCCAGAGCATCAAAATCCAGCAACAGAGTTACTGTCTCTTGTGATTTGCTTGATCGTATAATGCTTGAAAGGCTCGAGTATAACCTTGGCTTTCTTCAGATAGCTGATCATGTTTTCTTCTTTAGCTTGATATTCTCCCAAAATCTGATTGACAACCAGTTGAGAGTCGCTATTGATGTCGATTGCATCCGACCCCATTTCTCTTACTAGTCGCAAACCAGCAAGCAGCGCTTCATATTCAGCCTCATTATTCATAGCTCTGAACCCAAACCTAAAGATGCGAGTCCCTTCAGGACTGAGGAGTAGAAGACTAGCTCCGACTCTTCTTCTATTCGAAGACCCATCAACATAGAGGCTCCAGGTTGATAAGTTCTGAACAGTTTCTTGGACAACCCTGTTGGTTGGCTGTTCAAGTTCCCGATCTGCCTGATAAGAGAACTCCAAAATAAAATTAGCAATAGTCTGCCCTTTAATTGTTGTCTTCAGTCTGTAATACAGATCAAATTGATTTAGTTCCATAGCCCACTTGAGTAACTTACCCGAAGCCTTCGGCTTCTGAAGAACTTGTCTGAGTGGATAGTTTGTCAAAACATAGACGGTGTACTCATGAAAATAAGGTTGCAGCTTCTTGGAAACGATCAGTAAGGCATAGGCCAATCGTTTCATCTCTCGATACCATATTTTGACATCCGGTAGTCGCTTGCTTGTATAATACACTGTCCATTAAACTTTACCCTCTTCTCGAACGAGAGCTGTACTAATCGCATACTAAGAGATTGATAGGTAAAGAAATAAGATTTCCTTGGGAAGAGGATTTGACAGAAGATGTGGCTTTCCAAGATGCTATTTTATACTCTGGAAGGCTTGCTTACATTCCAAAGTCCATTCAAACTTCTTGTTAGCCTTAAGTATATCGAAGAATGGCAAGTAACGATCCGTTGCTCTTGATATGAAGCGACTGAGAGCCACTATTCTCCCTTTCAAGCTCTGAACTTGCTTTCGATTGGCAGGACTTTTCATATATAAGAGAGCTTAGATCTTTTTGGGGTTAATTTCAATTCCCCGGTGGTTAACCATATACCCCAAGAATTTTCTCGTGGATACTCCAAATGAACATTTAAGAGGATTAAGCTTCATTCTATATCTTCGAAGTATGTTGAACATCAACATACTGCGAGATTGGCTACATGATCTGAAGAGACACGCGACTTGACAAGCATGTCATCAACATAGACTTCCATTGTTTTCCCGATCTACTCAGAAAACATGCGGTTAACTAGACGCTAGTAGGTTGCCCCAACATTTTTCAAACCAAAGGGCATGACCTTATAACGGTACAGTCCTCAATTTGTAATGAACGAGGTATTGTCTTCGTCAAGCGTGTACATCAGGATCTGATTATACCTCGAATAAGCATCCGTGAAGCTTAATAGCTCATGCCCAAAGATGGCATCGACGAGCTGATCGATTTTGGGCAGATGAAAATTGTCCTTCGGACAGGCTTTGTTGAGATCAAAGAAATCGATGCAAGTTCACCACTTGCTGTTGGGTTTCTTTACCAAAACAGAATTGGTAACCCAACTCGGGTAATGAGCCTCTCGAATGAACTCATTTGAGAGGAGCTTGTCCACCTCAACTTTCAGAGCAACACTCTAGGTCCATGGCTCTTCTCTTCTGGCGAATCGGCTTGATCACGCTGTCGATGTTCAGTGCATGACACATTACATCCGGGCTAATCCCAACCATGTCAGCATGAGTCCATGCAAAAACATCAATATTTTGTCTGAAGAAGCTCGTTAGGTTGGCAGCGAGTTAGGGGCTGAGATTGCTTTCGATCCTCAATAGCCGAGTTGGTTCATTTTGGTCAACCAATACCTCAGATAGAGTCTCAATATGTCCACTGTAGGAATACTACTCTTGAACACGAGGATCTATATTGTCTTCTACTAGACCCGATTGTGGTTCATCTTGGTGATCGTCATAGCCTGCTCGGGAATGTCTACTGGCCTCCATTTCCCTTTGTATGCCATATGTACTACCCTTACATAGCAGTCACGGGATTCACTATGGGATCCTTTGACTTCTCCACACCCTGTCGGAGTAAGAAACTTCATCTTCAGATGATAGATAGAGGTGACGGCTTTGAAGTTCCGTAGTAGAGGTTGTCCCAAAATGCCATTGAAAGCAGACGAACAGTCTATTACCAAAACTCCGTCATTTTAGTCACCTTGTGGGTATTACCCAGAGTGACAAGAAGTGCAATCGTTCCCTTGGGAATCAGATGGTCCTTACTAAAAGCATAGAGAGGGATAGAGGCAGACTTTAGATCTGCCTCGTCCAGTTGTATTTCCTCAAAAGCTTGCTAAAATAAGATATTCACAATGCTGCCATTGTCTACCAACATCTTGTAGACTTCGCACCGACTTATTTCAGGCACGATAACGAGTGCATCCTCATGGTTGCGGCGTCGTGCTCATCACACTCACAGGGTCATGATGAGCTTTCCGAGCATACCTTTCTTGAACACCTCGAGAATTCCCCGTGAGGTGTGGTCCTCCAAATATGATTCCAACAAGATGGAGACCTTTGCGACCACGACACTTCTTTCCCTCGTCTCCTTGATCCTTCTCCCGAACGGGAGTTGGGCCATCAACATACTCCTTGAAGTGTCATTTTTTAATGAGGTCTTCAATTGTCTGCTTAAGAGCCCAGCACTCGTCAATATGGTGCCCGTTATCCCAATGATAGTGACAATATTTCTTGTTGTTTCTTGCCGCAGGGGGATTATTCATGGATTCTGGCTCTCCGAGCAGACTAGCTTCTGACTTGTCTAGAATAGCTGATACCGATGCATTCAATGGAGTATACTGATTCTTGTCGCGATCGCAACGGGGAACCTGGGCATAAGATTTCTTAGGCTTAAACTGCTACTTTTTTCCTTTTCGCTAATCGTCATTGGCCCATCTGCAATCAACTCTCCTACTATTCTTCCCCCCCCCCCCCCCCCCCCCCCCCCCCCCCCCCCCCCCCTCTCCGGGGGTTCTTCCCCCTGGCTAGGAGCACTGATCGAAGGACCAGAGTAGTGGCGATTTAGAGCAGCCATGGAATTCTCGATTCAGAGATACTTCTCAGTAAGATCGTTGAAGCAGGTGAGGGAAATGTCGTCCTCAGATTGCAGTTTTTTCCACAGGTCGGTTTGCAGACGAACCCTTGCAATATTCAGAGTTTGAACTGACTCCTCGAGTGTATTAGCCACCTTGTGTAGCTCCTTGTAGAACCTATCAATATAGGACTGGAGGGACTCATTTCTCTCATGTCGTATGTTGCTTAGATAGCTCAACGACATTGAGAATTTCCTATTAGCCTGGAAGTGTCTCAAGAATAACGAACTCATCTGCTGCCACAAGTTGATGGATCCTGGCGGGAGCGATCTAAACTAGCGTTTGGCATAGGTAGTCAAAGTCACTGCCAAACAGCGACATTTGGCCAAGCTAGAAACTTGATGAAGCTCTATGAGGTCGTTAAACTCATAGAGGTAATCTTGCAGATTAGAATTCTCATCGAATGCTCACATATTGGGCATTCTAAACCTTGACAGGAGAGGAGCAGCTAACACTGCTGGAGAAAAGGGAGACGCTTCAGTGGCTCGCTCACGCTCATTCTACTAAGCTTTAAGCTGATCCAAATCTCGTTGTAACTCCTCAATCTGAGGAAGTAGAGCTATTTGGGGATTGTTTTCCTCAACGTGGGTTAAACCCTCACTATTGCGGTTGAGGAAATACACCAGGTCAGACTTTTCCTCAACTCGGCCAAAGCCTTCGGCATGCCTCGACACAGGTTAGCTGGAGCCATGTGTAGGCATTTAATGGCCAGAGGAGCTATCCCGACCTCCACGGTGGTCAGAACTAACCCGTGTATGGTCAGCATTTCCCTTGCGGTGATGATCAGGACCATCACACCAACGATGAAAGGAATATCCCTGTCTTGCACTCTTATGGTGGTGCCCATACGATGTGGCGTGGGATGGCTCATAATGCGACATATTGCCAAGTCGTAAAGCCACAGGTATTCTTCCTGCTTCACAACCGGCATTCGCTGGTCCCTTGGAGCCCTTTGGCCCATTATTTGCCACCTGTTTTCTCTTGTTTTTACGCGTTGTAGTGCACGTGGCATAGGCTTTTGCCCGTTTCCATGCTTTAGTGCGACCTACAAACGTCTTTGGCGACGACATTGCCTTATCGGAATCGGCCAATATGACCTGATCCAAACGGTTTAGCCTTTGGCTAACCATTTCTAGAGTATTGTTGAACCTCTCCAAGTAACTCCTCACAATTGGATCGAGTTGTGAGCTCGAGAGAAAATCTGCCACTATATTTTGTGGAATAAGAGGTACTTCAGAAGAAGTATCATCCTGCAACCGAGGGATCTCCTCGAGGTTGGGGCTAGTTCGCTCGGTTTTAAAACCACAAGCCATTTGTTAGCAAGTAGAGCTGATTGATCATAGATTCTTGATGAAGAGCGGATACTAAATCACGGCCTCCTTCTAGTATCAAACTATTGATGCTTGATTTTGACATCAACGATTCGCACGTGTAAAGTGCTAAGCTGATTTAGAAATTACATGTGAATGAAAAATGCAATGAAGTAAATGGAAGATGATTTTTAAAGTGGTTCAGATACTTAAAGCGAATCATACATCCATTGTTCTTTTATATATATGAGGTTCTAGGAGGTCGCGTATAGCGAATAGCGAGCGGAGGTACAAGTGACTGATTATTCAGAGAGAATATTAAGTCAGTCTCTTTCTCGCCGGTTATCTGTGTTCTGAGAATAAAAGGTTACAATCAGAACACGGGTTTCTTATCAGAATCCCGAAAATGAGAGGGAGAGCCCTCTATTTATAGTAGAAGGTTTCAGAGTAATGATTACAAGTCTGCAAGTGGGCAGGTGTAGTACAATTCCTATCACGCTTCCCATTAGCTGATTATACAGGAGATATCCTCAAATCGCGTAGGGCTCGAACAGGTGAGTGACTCTCATCCACTCCCAGATAAAGCCTGCGTCTTCCAAGTTGATGATAACTATACTCTTTCTATCTTTTGATGATGTGACAACTCCTGGTAGGCATGGCAATGTTCCCCGGGATTTCGGGGACTCGTCCTGGGGCGGGGAAGCCCCGGTTTTTTTTGGGGATAGAGGGGGTGGGGGTTGTTTTAATCCCCGTCCTTGGGGATGGGGCGAGGGTGGGTGATGCCTTTCCCCCGACCCGCCCCGTATATAATATATAAAATTATATATATATATATTTACTTTTCACTAACATCCCTATATTTTACCTAATTACACAATTATCTTACCTATATAAATCCATATTTTCCTAATTTCTCTCACCCTAAATAATTGAACAAGAATAAACCCTGACCCATATTTATGTATAATTAATTATGTTTAAACGATTAATTTAAGTGTTTGTTATGTGGACCAGAATTAACTATTGTGTTTGGTAATGCTCAAATTAATTTATGTTTATATAAAATTAACGGGGCGGGGATGGGTCTCCAACATTCCCCTTTGGGGCGGGAAAAGGGAATTCCTGTCATCCTTGTAACGGGGATGGGGTGGGATGGGGAATGATTTTGAGGATGGGGATGGGTATGGTAAATAAGGTCTCTGCCCTGCCCTATTATCATGCCTAACTCTTGGACGATACAAAACCTTTCTGAACTCTGAACGACGTTAGCTGAAATAAACTGATTTTTTTAGGCATACCAGTAAATATATGCACCCAGTTAGCATTAAATAATTCAATACAAGGGTCAATCGTTTTGTATACTTCTGCAAAGCATACCTTTATGTTCTGCCTCGTAATTGATGATAGTTCCCCGGTTTCTGTGAAGTGACCTATATATAAATGTGATGTGTTATTGTGTTATGATTGATTGTCCTCAAAATATATTGGGCCATAAACAATATTTATTTCTACTGTGGAAAAAAAAAATCATAAATGTGACACTGATATTTTGATTTGTCTGGTTATTGATTGAAAATACTAACTAGCTAATTTCAGCCATGCAAAACTAAATCAACTTATTTTATTATAGAAACAAGAACTATTTCAATTGCGTTTTTATATTTCAACAAATCATAGTGCCGTTCACTACATGAATATTTGCTTCAGGGAATCCTACTTCTGTCTTGAGAAACTACACCAAATTATCCTGTAGTTTTACCCAGTTTCTATGAGTCTATGACCAATTGCCCATGGGACTGTCCTCAAAATCTATTGGGCTTTTATTATAATATTGGGCCGAACGATTGCAAGGCAAACTGATGTGACCGACAAAATAGTTGTCAGTTGTCACTTCACTGACCCTTGAGCTGGCAGTTTGCCACCGCACGACCAAAATGGACCCACATCCACGGTGGAGAAATGTTTTTGTGCGTCTCTAATCATATAAATTCCTTTAAGTCGATACCTGTCCTCAATCAGAAGCTAAGGCTTTTTACATCCTTATGCTCCAAGACACAGGCGATAATTTTCAATTTTCAAGAAAGTCAAAACGAACGTCTCTTTAAATTGAGACGCGTTGACAATTAAAAAGGAGAAGTTACTGCTACCCTGCACCAGATCACACAACTCTCGCGCCAGTTTTTTAACATCGGAGGAAAATGTTTTACAACTAAAACCCTAGTCTACGTTTATCATTAAATCACGCAAAGAATCAAATCAACTGTCAACAAAACATGCTTGCTGATCAAGAAGAAACTCCTTCCAGGTATGAAAATTTTCACTCCCACATTAATTAGGGTTTATTTATTTCAATTTCAGAAGTAATTCTTTTTTCTATTAGTGTCGTCAAAATTTAATTCAATGTTGCATTCGGTACAACTTGTTAGTTTCGGTCTTGAGTTTAGTCGACCTAACTACTCACTGTATTATCATTGCTAGTGAAGTTTACTTGATGTTTAAATTTTGTGGAAATTTTGTTTTGGTATTGGTTGTTAAGAAATGGTTCTTTTACGAATTGCAATGTTTAATTTTTGTATTGATAGGGAAGAATTATTGAGTATGGTGAAGAAGCATTCGAATTTCATCGGCAAAACCATAGTAGATGAGCAAGATTCCGCTGACCTTGAAATGGATTCTGGATTTTGGCATGATGTTTTTGATTTGTACTTTATTCGTAGTAAGGAATCGAGAGGACGACAGGATGACGATCTCTTATTTTTCGTCCGGAAAAGGGTATGCCATTGATTTGTATGAACTCATGTGGTGGCTTTTACACCGTATCACTAATATTTGTTAAATTATGCTGATAAAGAGTTTGGATGGATATGGTTTCAACGATAATGCTGAAGAGGTCCCTCCATACTTTGTACGCAGGTGGGCATCCAAGGTATAAGAAGCTCAAAAACCAAGATAACTTTTATTTACGTGTATTTAATTGTCTCTATGGTGATGGGTCATGGTTTGTGTTCTTGTTTTATTAGTCAATACTTATAGTTTAGACTTGACTCCATGAGTTTCTTTTCAGACCATGTGTCTTCTGCTTATCATCGATATTGATTATTCAACGGCCTTACATAAATAATGTTATTTATTAATTTTTTAAACAGCTGGATAACTTGCTTGGCAAGAACTCGATAGAGGTTGATTGGAGGCGCTCATTTTATTTGAACATGATTGCCCATACTTCATTCTCAGTAACAGTGGCAATTTGCAGGTAACTTCTTTTCTGCTTTTTTGGTTGCATCCTGTCTTCATCCTGTAAGTTTCATCAACAATCTATTGCTTCTAACATCCGTTTGTCTCTGCAGTTTGCACCTTAATTCTTTGGTAAGCAGTCCAGTTGTATATCAATTGTCAGCATTTAATCTTGAGAATTAGGTTTCAAGTTTGCAAAATGTCTGATTGTCATCTAAGTGTTAATTTGGTTATAAATGTGATTAAAGAGTAGGAGAGAATATTTTTTGGGGATCCACTGTATTATTATCTTATTTAGTTGACCCTTTTATGCCTTCTGTGGGATGTCTAGTTGTCATGACTTTGGTTGCTTTGATTTTATCTCGGTTCCAAATCATTTGGCCTGGGAAGAGATCAATCTTTGGTTCTTTGAAACTTGTACTAAATATCACTTTCATGCTATTGCCCATGAATGACAATTGATACTGCCAATTGTTAAAGTTGCAATTTGTTCATGGCATGCTCTTAATGTGTTGCAATCTGCAAGTTTCTTTCCAATTTTGATGAGTTAGTGTTACTGTTTATTAAAAACCTTCTGTGTATTTTTTGTTATGTAGGTTTAATAAGTATTTGATTAACTGCTATTGTTTAATTCTTTCCTCCAAGAAGAGAGAATGTTTTCTAGTCATGTTTGTACAACTTATGATTTAGGATTCTTACTTGCTATTCTTCTTCATCATGATTATCTGAGAAAATTTGAATTATTTCTTGTTCTTTTTTTTTTTTTTTTTTTTTTTTTTCCCCTTTCAGTCATAGGGTCCTTCAAAACTATCAATCTGGGCAAAATGCACCGCTGTCTCCCATATACAAGGTGCCTATTTAGCACAAATAATGTGTAAAAGAATATGGAGGATATATTTTCTTCACTCATTCATTACGTTTCTTGTTCATCAATGTTTTGAAATGGGGAATTTATACTCATTAACCCCCAAGATGAACTGGTTTGTGTGGAAGATGTATCTTTATCAACCATTATTTCTGTTATTACTTGAAATGATTGAAAAATAGTTTTTCAATTTAAAATCTCATGTATTTTGTCTCTAGTATGTTAAGCTGGGCCAATTCAGTTTCTGCTGGAAGAAGAGTAGCATTACTGGCATTTATTTCTGTGTGCATGATCCTTCCAATGATCTCTTCCTGGCAGAACAAGGTCTTGAAGAGGTTGGAGATGGGTTGGCTCACATGACATGAATTTTATAATCCTCTTAAAAGTTTGTATGATGTGCTTATCTACTGATTAAATGTTGAAACGTATGAAGGGTGAAAATTCGATACTATATAAATTTTGTGTAAAAAGTGATCATGCTAGCCTAACTTCTCTCTTGCAAGCTTCCATGTTTTGTGCCCTGTAGCTTAATTTTCTGTTATGGCCTGTGCCATCTGCAGGTTGTAAAAACTGTTTATGCATCTCCAAGCCGTGTATATTTTCATTTGGACTCAAAGAAGGCAAGTTTCATTATTTTCTTTAAAATGTGATCTTTTAAACTTTATCTTGAATTTCTGACACTGTATCTGACATGTATGCAGGAAGTAGAGACTACACCTGCGTATCCAGATATCTGTTTTGCAGTAGATGACTTTGACTCCACTTTCGATGCTGTGGTAAGCAGGTTCCTGGAGAGGTTGTTGGATATGGTGTGCCTGTTTTATTGAAGCTATTCTACATATGGTTTTCATATTAATTGATTCTTTAAGTTGTTTCAGTTATAAAAATTTCATATCTACCTAATAATTAAATTCAATGTATGCTTTTGTTTTTCTGATTATATTGGCCCAAAAGGTCTAGATTTTGTAGTAAGATGTGTTCTAGGCTACTTTCTGCTATGTTGAGCAATAGAATGAAAAAAACTATAGTCAATCTAAAAACTACACTACCTAGTTGTCAATGTGCATATAACCGAGATGCTATATATAAGATATAGATAAACAAAACAAGATATAAATTTGTATTACTTCCGGTCTTACAACATAGAAAACATGCTTTTTGACTTGAATCCATTCAGTTTCGAAGTTGTTTCCATATTTTAAAGTACTTGACTTTCTCTTTTTATCATTGTTGTATGCTTTTGGTAAGATTAATTAACAGAGTCGAATGTAAAATAGCATTGTTAACGTGATTGTTGTGTCCTTTTTCTGAAATAATTTCCCCGCTAATCTATGCAGGTCTTGTCAGATACGGACCACTGTTACTGTGTGCTTCTGAATGCACATGATGGAGCAGCATTTCCTACTGAAAAAGAGTCACCTGATAGCAGTTTCAGTAATAATGCGCCTCTGAGAATTGATACTAACTCTGGAAAGATGGGGAATACTAAGGTGTGTCAAGGTTTTTTAGTTGTAGATTTTGTATAATGGTACTTGGATACTCCCGACACATTCAAATTGACTTGCCTGTAGTTGTGATTGCAGCTTACTCTTTTCTCAGGATTTGTCAGCTATCAGATGGTTCGAGATGCATATGATGGTACTTGTTCCTACAATTCACTCAAAATGACTTATTATCAGTTGTTTTTATGAGTTGAAACTATATTAATGGTTAGTTTTTCAAGCATAATGGATTTTTTTCCTCTCTGGTTTAAGATGTGTAGAATAGTTTCTTTGTAACCCCTATATTTTGCTTGGCTTATTTGATTTTCTTTTTGCTCTTCTCATATGTTGAACTATGCTATCTGTTGGTTCTAAGAGCAGCAAATATATGGTTATAAATATAGTCTACATTGATAATCCTTATATTCTCATAAATTCAATTGGCTTTATAATTAAAATTTGGTAGCCCATTTTACAAGCAGCAAACTGAAAATCCAAGTAATTATGCTTTTAGATTTAGGGAGTTCGCATTTGCCAAATGAATTTTGTAAATGTAACTTCCTTATTAGTTGTCATCTCCTCTCTCTCACTGTGTGTTATCATAGCTGGAAAATCTCGATTTGGGAGCCTTCTTTCACTTGGTCAATCCCCAGGCAAAACAGACAGACTGTACATGAAAGGCCCTGGAGGACGTGGGGAAGTTGAAGTTGCTGTTTCTGGTGTAGCAGGTAACTGAAACAATTCATTACCTCTAAATTTATTGGTATTCAACCAAACTTTTTTTTTAAGTGATGATATAAGTGGACTGTCTAAACAACAATATTAACAAACTATTTTGTACAAGTGCCTGAACAAACAAACTCTATTTGTTGAATTATTTGCTGAATTTTTTTTCTTCTCTTAGAACTTTTACTTGAACCCCCAACCCACCCAACTTTCATCCTTTTTCCCATTTTGTTGGTACTGGACTCCTGGTTACAGGCCCAGGATTCAGGAATTTGTTATGCAAAATAAATGTGACATTGGCTGGTTATGGATGAATGGTATATGTAAAGCTTGTGGTAAAGGCTAACTATAGATACTACTACATCAGATCAAAGCCAGCAGGATTCAGGCCCCTTTTCACCAGTTGTATCAAAGAGAGGATTTGGGATTGGCTCGATTGTTCGTAAAGCAGCATCTGTTGCATCTGTGGCAGCAAAGCATGCCTTTGCAGCTGCCTCTGCAACTTCTTCAGATGATGAGATGATACCCCTCAAATGTTGCTTAATGTCTATATCGTTGCCCTGGGAAAACATTGCTTATGACCTTCTGTTTAAGGTAAGATCATCTTTTCACAATTACAAGTTAATGTATTGTTAACTGTTTCGATTTGGTGTTTTGTAGTGTTAATTTTAAGGTCCTATTAATTCACAAAAATTGCTACACCGAACATCTAATCATGTGGCTTTTGCAGCCAGTCTTGCTTTTTCGTTTTTGAAATTGCTTTTAACATTTCATTCATGCCCAATAGAGTAATAATCTTTCTTTACCTTGATTACCAAATTCAGGGAAATCCTCCTGTGATGTTGTAATCGTCGTAAATAGCCATCACTGGAAATCATAAAATGGTGGACTCTCCTCCAGCAAGGGAAAGCCTGGAAGATGCTTCTATAAGAAAAGAAACTAAAAGTTACCGCTTATTAGTTTTTAACCTAAGTTGTATATGGAAATTCACTCTTAGTTTTGGTGTTTGGTCAAGCATGTCTTTGGGCTGTTGTTGGGTATTTATGTTGTATATTACGTTTAATGAATTTGAGTAAATAACTGATGTAGTAGTGCCAACTGTTGTCGATTCTCATTAACACTTGGCATTAGTTACAATTTGTTACAGTGCGGGTATGAGTTAACATATCCTCTTGCATGAAAGTTCGGCTCTGCATTTGTAGCTTTTCATAATATATTTCCCTTGAAATATTTAATTAATTTGACTGATTAAAAGTAAAGTAATCCATCGTTTACCCAATTTTTGGAAACTTTGTTCAATTTGGCTGCAAGAAATTCTTTGTTTAATCGTTTCTTTGGGTGCCGATGCAATGTTTGTGATGACATATATGTCATTCGTTGGCTGACGTATAAACAAAGTGAGGGAAAAGCAAGAGCTGGTGGGGGAGAAATCAAACCTTTCCATGAGCCTACTATAATATATCTGCTAATGATAAACTATAATAATGTCTTAATAAATTATTCATGAAAACTTTCTCCCCATGTCATCTGAAATCTGAATAAAGGGAGTGGTAACTTACCAGTAAAGGTTTCTGGGGAGTGAGGGCTTTTGGATGGAATTCCGTGTGTAACATTATTGGGGGTTAGGCAGTACTTGTACCCTTAAATAGAAAAAGGTAAATGTCTCCAATTTACCAAAAAGTTTTCTTCTGGAAAAAGATGCATTCACAAAGTAACAAAGCCAAACCACGTGATACAATGCAAACTGCAACGTACGTGATTCCAGATCTTTCTAAATTTACTGCGCTGTGTGGGACTCGCTACTTTTGGAACAATTTCAGGATAACTACGACTACAATCCGATCACGAAACAGTAAAGACTTTTGGACTAATAATAACCCTAGCTGACACGCGGACAAAACTATCATCTCATAACAAAAAAATTGCACCATCAAGTTATTATATGAAAAATGAAAAGCATAATAATAATAATTTGTTGAAATGTTATACCTTGTAATTGGTATGTCTTTATTAATGGTTGGCCAGAGGAAAAGCAAAACAAAAGAAACTCAGTAGTTGCTTAAGGTATATAAGGAAACATTAGCTGATATAAATACAAAAGGCAGGCATCTAGCTACCTGAATTGGTCTGAGTTTAGTGGGTTGCACATGAATCCAACTTGGGGTTGAAAACACATAGAAAGCAGGCAATTAGGGGAGGAGATTCACTTTAGTTTTTGTCGTGAATCAACTGTAGAACGTGTGCATGTTATCCTCCACTATATATGTATACCTTTATAATTAAGGTTTTTAGACACCTAACATGCCTTAACCAAAACTAACTTCCAACTAAGAAAACGACCAACTCCTTCATAAACAATAACTTACTAACAACAAATCATGCCCCAAAAAACTGCTACAGAATCTTTCATTCATGAAATTTTATAAGATTGATTTGAGGGTAAGTGATTAATTATGCTGTTGGACAGCTATGCAATAGATTATAGATAATTACTTACCCTTTGGCCTTAATTATTTACTTTTCAAGTGTTAATTTAGGAAGGGAAAGGAATAACACATTCTATATTCAAATCATCTGTCTTTTTCTTTGGAGTCAACCGTTCACCGACAAAGTACACGTAAACTAAGTTTATTTGCACTCTCAGAATTATTTATTTATTTATTTATTTTAAATATAATTACACTAACTTTAATTATCACCTGCGTACCTCATACGACTTTGTGATAAACATTACAATCAGTTCTGCTTTTATGTGTTTTTTGTTTGATTCTTCGTCATTAAGCTAAGCTAAGCTAAACTTTCCTCCATTGCAGGCCCCCACCTGATTATAAAGCAGATCCAGAAAAACACTCCACCATCTTACTCACAACATAAAAAAAGATAATTAAATTCTTATAAAGAACAACTTTATTTACCCTTAAATTTATTTACTTTTTTATTGACCATTTTGCCCTTACTTTTCCAAAATCTTTTGCAATGAGGGACCCATTGCACCCCTTTTTTCTCCTATAAATGCTCATCCCTTACACTTCTACATTCCCTTTTCTCCTCCCTTCCTCTCTCCGGTTCATTATTTAAGAAACCGGTCTTCTTTCTTTCCTTTTTTTTTTTTTTTTTTTTTCTTGGTTAAGCTGCTAGCTCTTTTGTTATTTATCAATGTTTCATTCTGACGTAGGTGTTCCCTTCCAATTACCGGTTCTTGAGGCCGGGTTCACAGCTGATGAGATTGAAGAACTATTGTCTCTCTTACCATCAGAAGAATCGGTTAGCCCAAACTCCGGTTCTGAGGGGTCAAACCGGGCGGTTTACTCAATGGATGAGAAAAAGCAAAGGCGCATGATATCAAACCGGGAGTCAGCCAGGCGGTCACGCTGGCGAAAGAAAAGACATTTAGAGAACCTGACGGAGGAGTTGAACCAGTTGAAAGTAGAGAACCAAGAGCTGAAGAACCGATTAAGCTGGGTTTTGAACAAGAGTCACGTAGTATTGAGAGAGAATGAGCGGTTAACATCCGAGTTCGTAGCTCTGTGGGGAAGATTATTCGAGTTAAACCAAATTTCAGCTGCCATGCAGTCCCAATAATCATTTCTTAATTTACTCCCCAATTACTACTATGCTGAATAAAGCTAGCTCTAATAAACTAAAGAGAAAAAAAAGGAGCTCTCCCTCTCTGTATGCATGCATGTTGGACCAAAACAGTCTTTTGGGTGCATTAAAAGCTAAAATTGGTTTTTTTGAAAGAGAAATGTGGTGGCAGTTTCAACACACCCCACGTTTTTTATACCGCGTAAAGATTTAGTGGTCTGCTTTTTGGTCTTCGTCGAGACTTTTTTCTTGTTTTTTAAGCAGCTGCTTTTAATTACGTGTATTGCTAGAGAGAATTAACGAGGTTAGTGCATATAGGGAGTTCATGATAGTGATTATCATATTCACATTAATTATAGTTTGGGCAGCAGCCGCTCAAATTTGATGATCCCATGTAAATTAATTTAAGTAATTATAATTATCTTTCCAGTACCAACCATGAATGCGATGTTTATCGTTCTTAATTATTTCCTTTTAGATAATTACTTACTATTCATCTAGCTAGAGCTATAGTGATATGGACTTAATTTCAACTTTCAAGAGTCAAGAGACTACTGTTAAACATCTTTTTTTCTGTCCAAAGAAATAACGACAGACACTTATAATCAACACAAAAACTCCAAAGCAGGTGGGGTCTTCTACGTTGCTATATTTTTCAAGTTTTGGCCCCAGAAATCATATTAAGATTCATGTGACATGTGATTAAATAATATTTAAAGTTGAAATTATATTTCAGACGGTGTAAAATGGATATATATATTCTATTTCTGCAGAGATCTGCATTCCATTCTAACTCGCTGATCGAGCTCACAGTGAAGCACTAAAGTGTACTGTGTACGTATTAGGAAATTAATTTACTTATAGAAAATTAATGGCTGTTAAGGCATCTAATTAATTACCCGTCTAAGATAAATACAAGTCAGCACATGGGTTCAAGTTTCAATGTGTTAATTATGTTCAGTCACATAGTGCAACTCCACCACTGGCTGTAGATGCAATTCTTCCATTATTCTAAATTGATTTTCAGGCATGCAAATATATATTACACTTATGTTTAATTAGAACAACAAATTTGAAGATTTTACATGCCGTGTCAGAAAGAACTGCTAGATACCATCACAACATCAAGAAAACGGAAGTTTCGATAAACATGCCAGAATAACCAGCGGCAACTACAAGTTTTAGGTTGTCACCGTAAATGGCAATTAAATTGGCTTCTGTACCGTACCCCGTTATATATATATATCTACGCACATTAAATTAAACTTTTCTATTATTGATTTGACAAATTGGCATATAAAAGAAATGTGTTATAGTATTGATCAGTTTATGGCAGATCTGAAATTAATTTGAATGCTGTTGGCATTGTGGCAGTAGGAATCTTTAAAGTTAATCTATTTTACACGTGCATCTTTGGATGTTGTGAATGATAGCAATTAACTGCTGAATCTTGAACAGTTCAACCTTATCATAAGGCTGAAAAGGGTGAAAAAGTTTGGCATCAGATTTGAAAATCCTTACTATCCCTAGAAGTAGAACAAGTGGAAGATTCAAGATTCCCTTTTGATTAGAGGTTGAATCATCTCTACTGGGTTGTGACAACTCTGTTGACTCAGTTGCAGACTGTATTGATTTCAAGCCACACACCTGTACTGTTATAGCTTTATTTTAAAGTGAATGATTGCCGTGCGGATTGTTCTAGTTGAAGAAGTTTAAAACAAGAAAAGGAATGCAGAAACCTTCAAAGTAGTGTGTGCAACTTTCAGAATTTGGAAGTTTCAAGGAACGAATATATTTTAGGAATAAGATTGGAAATATGGGTGGAAAAAACGGAGCCTATAATTTATATGCAGGTCAAAAAGCAGGAAACGTGAGTTTTTTTTAAGATATAATAGTAAAATAGGATAGAAATATATAATATTGAAATAAAGGGGCGTGGTAGTCTTCCTTTATCATTTCTTTCAATGAGACACTGTGTACTGGTCAATCATGGCATGACAAAATTATATATATATATATATATATGTTTTGAAAAATTGATTTATTTAATAAACGCTTATTTTAAATCTGAAGTTCATGCATGGAATTTATTCCCAAAGGGATGGGGCCTCATAATTTGTTTCAAGCCTCCAGTTCTCCAAATGCAAGGAATGGATTCGGATAATGAGATATGTAGCCCCCATCAAATCAACCAAGTATCATTTTAGAGAAAAGGAAAAGAAAAGGGATTTGATTATTCAACCACTAAAGAAAAAGGATAGATAGACACCCAAATATCTTTTGACATTTGTCTTAGCGTTATTAATTATACACCATCAATTTTCTTAGCATTCTCTACCCCACAGAAATCACTTACATAAATGTTTTTCCATGGTTGGATACTTGGATCCCATCCCGTGCATGAACATGATGTACGAATTCTTCCCTCGCAAGTTCTCATAAGTTACCCACAAAATAAAAGGGAAGAAAGGAAACAAAAAGAGCTTTAATCTCTTTGCAGGACATTGAAATGGACTAATTTACAAAAGTAATTGAGACGGACGACAATATTTACAATATGAATATACCGTATTTTTTATATAAATAAAGAATAACTTCGTTAATTTTTATATTTTAAAAAGTAATTTTCATATAAATAAAAAATTATCTTCATTAATTTTTAAATATAAAATACAAAATTTTTATTCAAATCCAATGAATTTTTAAAATTTAATGAAAATACTCTTTATTTTCAAGAAAAAAAACTGAATATGAGAGAGAATTAATAAATAAAATACATAAAAACCTGTAGTTTATTAATTAAAATTATGATAAAGAGTAAAATTTGACTCTTTAGATGTAGAGAGTCAAACTCACTCTTAATTTATATTTAAAGAATGAAGAGTCTATTGGACACTTGTTTTTATGAATAGACTCTTTATAATAAAAAGTTTAAATCATATAAATAGTCCTTTAGAGATACTCTTAGAGCATCTCCAATGGTGCTCTTTATTAACATCTTTCATATAAATAAAGAGCATCTTCATTGATTTTTAAATATAAAAAATAAAAATTTTATTCAAATCCAATAGACTCTTTAAATTTTAGGAGAGAGAATATGTTTTTTCAAAAAAGAAACTTAATAATAGGAGAGATAAATCATAAATAAAATAAATAAAAACTTATAATTTATTATTTAAAATTAAAATAGAGAGTAAAATTTGACTATCTATAATACGAAGAGTCAAACTCATTTTTTAATTTATATTTAAATAATAAAGAGTCTGTTAGACTCTTATTTTTATAGATAAACTCTTTATAATAAAGAGTTTCAATTGTATAAAAAGTCATTTGAAAATACTCTTATATATCAATATAATTGTCACATTTGGAGATGCCCTTATATATCGATACCAGATCTTACTCTTTATTGTTTATGGACCCAAATAATATCCACAAATACCACGGCCCAAACATGCAAATGTACCAGTGGGTCATAAAATACGCTATCAAGGGTTTTTCCGTCTAATAAAAATTTTGAAATCAAAATTGCTGAATATCAATAGAAAGCCCGCCCGATCTGGATTTGAAAATCACTGCGTGTGAGACACAAGAGGAAAACAGAAATGGAGAAGATATGTGTGGCAGTGAGAGTGAGACCACCCGTCTCCGAAAAAACCTTCAATGGAACCTTCTGGAAGGTCGAAGACAATCGCGTCTCTCTTCACAGGCAACATGGAACCCCTATATCCGGCATCTCTTACGCTTTTGGTAACATTTACCTGAATTTCTCCATTCTGCTCACTCATTTTCTCTGATATCAGTTTTAATTCGTTATACCTTCTGTTCAGATCATGTGTTCGATGAAACTTGCTCAAATGCTAGAGTTTATGACCTACTTACCAAGGACATCATTCACGCTGCTGTCCAGGGTTTCAACGGTACTTTTATTTGTTTTTATCATGAGTTTTTTTTGTTTTGGCTTTTTATTTACGATTCAGACTGATTTTGGAGAACTTTGAATTACTAGATCCTTCTTCAGTCACCAAATGACCTAAATAAGTTTCTAATAATGCGCTTTATAAGATTATATGAATTCTTGGTTACAAGAGGAAAGGGGAACTGATAAACTCTGTTGTTTCTTTTAATCATATCTTGAATCACGTGACTGTTTAATTTGGGTTATTGGACTTAAATATTAATTTTAGGCCGCTATCAAATAGAATAGCTTAAGAGTTTGGACACTCCATGAAATCTCTCGGTTTCTGGGTTCTAGTTTTCTTGATTCGACACTCTCCAAGATCCATTATAAACCTAAAATCAATTGGTTACTAAGGATTGATTTTGAAGCCTACTATTTTCGATGTCTGCAGGAACTGTATTTGCATATGGGCAGACCAGCAGTGGCAAGACATTCACCATGAATGGCTCCCCCACTAACCCGGGAATCATTCCCTTGGCGGTTAAAGATATTTTTGAGAAAATACAAATGGTAAGCACCAGCTATCGATGTTATGAAATTTGATGTATAATATGTACTTACAACACTAGTAGGAACAAAAATGACTTAATTACATTTTTTTATTTCATATTCTCAGATTTCAGATAGGGAATTTCTCATTCGAGTTTCCTACATGGAGATTTACAATGAAGAAATTAATGATCTTTTTGCCGTAGAGAATCAGAAATTGCAAATACACGAGAGTTTGGAGGTTTTAATACTATCAAAACTCTGACAATTTTCTCTATAGTTTCTTTAGAAGAAAACTAACTGATTTTTCTTGTTTTCTAGCGTGGGATATTTGTTTCAGGCCTCAGGGAGGAAATCGTCAATAACGCTGAGCAAGTGCTTAAGTTTATTGAGTCAGGAGAAGGTTGAAAGAATACATGAATAATAGCTTTGTGCTTCTTGTCTCTTCTTTTAGTTGAATATGAATAAAACCATGCTCCTCTCCTTTTGGAATATTGTTTTTTTTCAGTTAATAGGCACTTTGGTGAGACCAACATGAATGTTCGAAGTAGTAGATCTCACACGATATTCAGAATGGTAGGCTCCTGATGCATTATTTGAAGTAAAGGCTTGTGCATTGTTATTTCACACAAATATTTGTAATTCTTCATTGTTTCGTTCATATACCAGGTTATTGAAAGCAAGGGGAAGGAAACCAATTCTTCTAGCAATGACTCAAGCACTGATGCCGTTCGTGTCTCAGTCCTGGTTTGTTTTTCATTCCCCAACATTGTGTCTATTTATTAAAGAAAAAAAGTATATGATCAGCTGTATAGGTGCCTTTTATATTAGATCGTATACAAATCACTGAATATTTTATCGCACAAATCTTTTTTTGTCTTTGCATCTAGAATTTGGTGGATTTAGCTGGGTCAGAGCGGATTGCTAAAACCGGAGCTGATGGAGTACGTTTAAAGGAAGGAAAGCACATCAACAAGAGCTTAATGGCTCTTGGTAATGTGATTAACAAACTGAGTGACGGAGCAAAGCAGAGGTATTTGATTTTCTTGCTGTAAATCATCTCAAATGCTAAACAAAAATATTAATTTTAGAATTTTACTAATGCAGGGGTCATATTCCTTATCGAGATAGTAAGTTAACTAGAATACTTCAACCTGCTTTGGGTGGTAATGCCAAAACTTCAATTATTTGCACCATAGCACCAGAAGAGGTACCATTAATTTATATTATGGATTTTGTGTTATCTTATTTCACTACCTTTTTATTCTGAGGCAAGGACCAAGGGGTGAGAAAAGAGTGGGCATTTTATGTTTAACATATAAGTTTAATGTGGTACATTATGATACATTCAGGTTCATATTGAGGAAACAAAGGGAACTCTCCAGTTTGCTAGCAGAGCCAAACGCATTACCAACTGTGCTCAAGTGAATGAGGTTCATTCATTATCTTGTATAGTTGTTTTCAATTTCCTTGTCAATTCGAAAGGAGTGAGAGTTTAGGTATACTATTTATGGATTCTTTGACATGAAGTAGGACTTCAAGATAATTTGAGGCCTTACACTTGACATGACAAAGCTTTATCTCATTGTCTACTTTTGTTATCAACCCATAAAAATAATTCTATGGAACATTTAAGTACAGGTTAAACAAACACACTGGACTAATATGCGTCCGTCTCTGTTTCTATTTCTGACTGGACGATGTAGAATTTTGATAGACTTGATGCAAAACCGCTTAACCACTGAAAATACTGTGTTCAGCTGTACAGTCTTACGGGGTTATTTTTAATTCACTTATTGGGTTTCTTTTCAGCTTTATTACAGTATTTCATCCTCTGGACTTTGAAAGGAAGTTTAACCATGGATAAATTTGTTACAGGTTCTGACAGATGCGGCTTTACTCAAGCGACAGAAGTTAGAAATAGAGGAATTACGTAGCAAACTTCAGGTGATGATCATATAGAATCCGTTTTGTGCAGATGAGAGTTAAAAACAAACTAACTTGGTCTAAGTAATATTTAGGGATCTCGTGCTGAGGTGTTAGAGCAAGAGATTTTGAAATTGAGGAATGACATGCTTAAGGTAAATTCTCCTTTTAAGACACCAAGCGAGGACTTTCTTTCGACCTTGAAGCACGAATTACATATTACATAAACTACATCTGTCATGTTGCATTTACAGTATGAACTAGAGCGTGAGAAGCTTGAATTGGAATTAGAAGAGGAGAGGAGATCACACAAAGAGCGTGAGCAGCACATCATGGAGCAACAGATGAGAATTCACAGTCTCAGTAATCTCGTCACTTCCTCAGATAGTAGGAGCTCATCGCAGGTATACTAATGGAAAAGCTGTGCCTAGAAATTCCATTATATTTTTTGTGTGGTTATCTGATTACAATTTTATCCTTGTCTGATTGTTTTGTGGTTCTCTAAAATGACTACTACCTGTACCTGCTTGCACTTCCGGAGAGTAGTCTGTAAGCATTAGTCAAAATTTACATATCTAGTCCTTGCTTGGATTGTTCTCCATGTTTTATGTATTTGCTTTGGAATTTCTCCAATATTTCTACGTTATCAAGGTTCTAATAATTCAATATTTACTGGTAGGAGCAGGATTGTAGAAGACAAAGCCCTGAGGAAAATTGCCATGATAGTTTATGCCAGGGAGATGTTTTTAGAACTCCTTCTTTTAAGGCTGCTCCCAATGTGTTTGTCGCCAAGCGATCAAATTATTCAAGTCTACCTGATTATAGCCCTCTTCCAGATTCTTTTAGCAGTGTGGCTGACGAAGACACATGGTTGAAAATGAACAAAGGTCACATGACTGATCTGGATTCATTGCTGATTACACCTGCAAGAAAAGTCCAATCCTTTCCCTCAGATGATGCAACTCCTGTGAGTGGATATTTCTAAAGTTATTAAAGATCGTATTGTTCTTATTGTCCTATCAATATTGCTTTTAACAATAATACACTATTGTTCAGACTGTTTGTTTATCTGTGATGTTTGCTTTTCCATTTTTCTAAGCCTCGATGCTGGATTGGAAAACACATGATTGGCCTCATTGTTTGTCACACTTCTAAAACAATTAACTATCTTCTCGTTTCTAGAGACTATCATACAGAATTGCTTGCTTCATGCTACTAACTGTCGCGTATTTTGAATACCTCTTTTAATTCTTTAAACTCCTAGGTTAATGTTATTCAATGATAGATAACGATAATTGTTGTACATCTTTATGCGGATTAATAATTTTAGCCTGTTTATAATTTAATATATTACTTCAACTGGACACTAACATTTTTTTCAGGGTTGCTCAAATGAGAGTTACGAGCAAGAGGTGCGAAAGCTCAAAAGACAATTAGAACTTGTCACTGAGGAGAAGAATGACTTTCAGGTTGGCCTAATTTTTTTTTTTTTATCTGAAAAAGGAATTTGATAGAGGTTAACTATTATAACATAATTTTTTTTTTTCTTTTGAAGAATTAAATGGAAACCTATATTTTGTTGTTTCCCTCCAGATCTTTTACATCTATCCGTGGTTAAGAATATTGCTTATTAGTTCCACAATTTCATTGTACCGAATCATGATTCTTTGCATGCATAATCTACCATGCATGGAAAGTGATTTGACATCATTTCTGCTGCTTATAACTTTTAATTTTTTTCTGATCGATACTTCCATGCTTTGTAGCTAATGTTTGGGTGCATATGTTTGCAGCAAAGATACACAGAACAGGTACAATTGAATGACCAATTAACTGGAGAGATATCAGAACTTAGACAAGAAGCACTACAAGTTCAAGAAATCCCTCGAAGGCTGTGTGAATCTGTGGCAAGTTGCAAAGACTTTTACAAAGATGTCCTGTCCACAATGCAGGTAAAACCTTTGAATTATGAATGTCTCTTTTCAAATTTTATCTTCAGATATTCAAGTGATATTTACTTTTTAATGCATCTCAAATAGAGTTTTGCATCTGATGGGAAATCTTCAACTGCCAAAGTGCTTTCTAACACCTGTGAGATTTGGTCAAGCCTTTTTTCAACTCTGGAAACCCATTTCTCAATGGCAATGGATGCTAACAAATCCTTCCAAGAGAAGGATTCTTTAGTCCAAGAAAATTGCAAGGTGCTTTTTGAGAGGTTGAAAAGCACAGTTACAGCAGTTGTGCTGTCAGAAACACCAGCCATGGACAATAAACAAGAGAAGGATCTTCATTGTAGCTGCAATCATAAGGTAGCTGACTCGTCAAAATTATTAAGATATCAGATAGTAATAATGATTTTATTCTGTATCCTGATGTTTGGATATTTGTTACCTTTTCCAAGATTTTAGAACTCTTAAAGTCTTTTCTGTCATATAGTTGGTCTATATTTTTGTGGAAGATATGTTGTTGATCTATTTTTTCTGACTTAATTATGACATAACATGAGAGTAAGAGTAGAAAAAAATTTGAATTTTCTGTGACCTTAGTGGCCCTTGAAAATTTAGAAGACTTCAAATACTTATGCATATGTGCTGGTAACTTTCACAATGATAGCAGACAGAATAGGAACTACTTTAGCTTGAAATTAAAAATTGTAGGCTGCTTTCCATTTTGTATTAAGAATTAGTTTTATATGTGATTAAGGGCTGCACTCTGGAAGGAGAAGCTTCAGGTTGGAAGGAGACATTGAGTAATGATATTGACAATATCAAGAGAGAGTTGGATCTCAGTAATGAACTTTTGGAGGCTACTAAAGAAAGATATTGTAGCTTGGAAAGAGAGTTTCAAGTAGTGAAAGAAGAACGGGATTCTTTGCTTAAAGATGTAGCTGAATCATCTCAAAAACTTGCGCTGGTCACTGACCAAAGGGAAAATGTTTTGAAGGATTTGAACTCTCAAGTACAGAGAAGGAAAGATCTTGAAGAAGAGATTAAACAATTCAGTGCTGCTTTTGGATGTCGTCAGAAATCATTTGTTTCTTTCCACAATGAACTGAAATTTAATATTGAAAAATTGAGAGCCCAGAATCCAGTTTCAGTACCCAAATCTCTAGGGTGTTAAAGAAAAAGCAAAGGTTCCATTGTGTTACTTTGCCTATTCTGTATGTTATGTATTTAAATAACAAATGACTTAATTACATTTTTTATTTCATATTCTCAGATTTCAGATAGGGAATTTCTCATTCGGTTTCCTACATGGAGATTTACAATGAAGAAATTAATGATCTTTTTGCCGTAGAGAATCAGAAATTGCAATACACACGGAGTTTGGAGGTTTTAATACTATCAAAACTCTGACAATTTCTCTATAGTTTCTTTAGAAGAAAACAACTGATTTTTTTGTTTTCTACGGGGATATTTGTTTCAGGCCTCAGGAGGAAATCGTCAATAACGTGAGCAAGTGCTTAAGTTTATTGAGTCAGGAGAAGGTTGAAAGAATACATGAATATAGCTTTGTGCTTCTGTCTCTTCTTTAGTTGAATATGAATAAAACCATGCTCCTCTCTTTGGAAATTGTTGTTTTTCAGTTAATAGGCACTTTGGTGAGAACCAACATGAATGTTCGAAGTAGTAGATTCTCACACGATATTCAGAATGGTAGGCTCCTGATGCATTATTTGAAGTAAAGGCTTGGCATTGTTTTCACACAAATATTTGTAATTCTTCATGTTTTCGTCATATACCAGGTTATTGAAAGCAAGGGAAGGAAACCAATTCTTAGCAATGACTCAAGCACTGATGCCGTTCGTGTCTCAGTCCTGGTTTGTTTTTCATTCCCCAACATGTGTCTATTTATTAAAGAAAAAAAGTATAGACAGCTGTATAGGTGCCTTTTATATTAGATCGTATACAAATCACTGAATATTTTATCGCACAAATCTTTTTTTGTCTTTGCATCTAGAATTTGGTGGATTTAGCTGGGTCCGAGAGGATTGCTAAAACCGGAGCTGATGGAGTACGTTTAAAGGAAGGAAAGCACATCCAAGGCTTATGGCTCTTTGTAATGTGATTACAAACTGGTGACGGGCAAAGCAGAGGTATTGATTTTCTTGCTGTAAATCATCTCAAATGCTAACAAAAATATTAATTTTAGAATTTTACTAATGCAGGGGTCATATTCCTTTCGAGATAGTAAGTTAACTAGAATACTTCACCTGTTGGGTGGTAATGCCAAAACTTCAATTATTTGCACCATAGACACAGAAGAGGTACCATTAATTTATATTATGGATTTTGTGTTATCTTATTCACTACCTTTTATTCTGAGGCAAGGACCAGGGGTGAGAAAAAGTGGGCATTTATGTTTACATATAGTTTAATGTGGTACATTTGATACATTCAGGTTCATATTGAGGAAACAAGGGAACCCCAGTTTGCTAGCAGAGCCAAACGCATTACCAACTGTGCTCAAGTGAATGAGGTTCATTCATTATCTTGTATAGTTGTTTTCAATTTCCTTGTCAATTCGAAAGAGTGAGAGTTTAGGTATACTATTTATGGATTCTTTGACGATGAAAAAGCTACATCTCATTGTCTACTTTTGTTATCAAAACATAAAAATAATTCTATGGAACATTTAAGTACAGGTTAAACAAACACACTGGACGAAATGCCGTCTCGTTTTATTTCTGATGGACGATGTAGAATTTTGATAGACTTGATGCAAAACCCTAACCACTGAAAATACTGTGTTCAGCTGTACAGTCTTACGGGGTTATTTTTAATTCACTTATTGGGTTTCTTTTCAGCTTTATTACAGTATTTCATCCTCTGGACTTTGAAGGAAGTTTAACCATGGATAAATTGTACAGGTTCTGACAGATGCGGCTTTACTCAGCGACAGAAGTTAGAAATAGAGGAATTACGTAGCAAACTTCAGGTGATGATCATATAGATCCGTTTTGCGCAGGAGAGTTAAAAACAAACTAAATTGGTCTAAGTAATATTTAGGGATCTCGTGCTGAGGTGTTAGAGCAAGAGATTTTGAAATTGAGGAATGACATGCTTAAGTAAATTCTCCTTTTAAGACACCAAGCGAGGACTTCTTTCGACCTTGAGCACGAATTACATATTACATAAACTCATCTGTCATGTTGCATTTCAGTATGAACTAGAGCGTGAGAAGCTTGAATTGGAATTGAAGAGGGAGGAGATCCACAAAAGGCGGGAGCAGCACATCATGGAGCAACAGATGAGAATCAAAGTCAGTAATCTCGTCACTTCCTCAGATGTAGGAGCTATCGCAGGTATACTAATGGAAAAGCTGTGCCTAGAAATTCCATTATATTTTTGTGTGGTTATCTGATTACAATTTATCTTGTCTGATTGTTTTGTGGGTCTCTAAAATGAATACTACCTGTACCTGCTTGCACTTCCGGAGAGTAGTCTGTGAGATATAGTCAAAATTAACATCTGTCCGCTTGGATTGTTCTCCATGTTTTATGTATTTGCTTTGGAATTTCTCCATATTTCTAGGTTATCAAGGTTCTATAATTCAATATTTACTGGTAGGAGCAGGATTGTAGAAGACAAAGCCCGAGGAAAATTCCCATGATAGTGTATGGAAAAATTGATTTATTTAATAAACGCTTATTTTAAATCTGAAGTTCATGCATGGAATTTATTCCCAAAGGGATGGGGCCTCATAATTTGTTTCAAGCCTCCAGTTCTCCAAATGCAAGGAATGGATTCGGATAATGAGATATGTAGCCCCCATCAAATCAACCAAGTATCATTTTAGAGAAAAGGAAAAGAAAAGGGATTTGATTATTCAACCACTAAAGAAAAAGGATAGATAAATACCCAAATATCTTTTGACATTTGTCTTAGTGTTATTAATTATACACCATTAATTTTCTTAGCATTCTCTACCCCACAGAAATCACTTACATAAATGTTATTCCATGGTTGGATACTTGGATCCCGTCCCGTGCATGAACATGATGTACGAATTCTTCCCTCGCAAGTTCTCATAAGTTACCCACAAAATAAAAGGGAAGAAAGGAAAAAACAAAGAGCTTTAATCTCGACATTGAAATGGACTAATTTACAAAAGCAATTGAGAAGGTTACCCACAAAATAAAAGGGAGGAAAGGAAACAAAAAGAGCTTTAATCTCTTTGCAGGACATTGAAATGGACTAATTTACAAAGCAATTGAGACGGACGATAATATTTACAATACGATTGTACCTCTTACAATATCTTTTAAAGAGTATCTTTCATATAAATAAAAAATATTTTTATTAATTTTTAAATACAAAGAACAAAATTTTTATTCAAATCTAATGGGTTCTTCAAATTTAATGAATATACTTTTTATTTTTAAGAAAAAAAACTTAATAGGAGAGAGAATTAATAAATAAAATACATAAAAACTTATAGTTTATTAATTAAAATTAGGATAGAGAGTTAATATAGAGAGTCAAACTCACTCTTTAATTTATATTTAAAGAATGAATAATCTGTTGGATACTTGTTTTTATGGATAGAGTTTATATAATAAAGAGTTTAAATCATATAAAGAATTTTTTAGAGATGCTCTTAGAACATAAAGAGCATCTTTCATATAAATAAATAGCATTTTCATTGATTTTTAAATATAAAGAACAAAATTTTTATTCAAATCCAATAGACTCTTTAAATTTTAAGAGAGAGAATATGTTTTTTTAAGAAAGAAACTTAATAGGAGAGATAAATTATAAATAAAATGCATAGAAACTTTCAATTTGTTATTTAAAATTAAAATATTGAGTGAAACTTGACTATCTATAATGTGAAGAGTCAAACTCACTTTTTAATTTATATTTAAAAAATAAAGAGTCTATTGAACTCTTATTTCAATGGATAAACTCTTTATAATATAGAATTTAAATCATATAAAGATTCAATTGGGTGAGTTTTTATACACCGGCATGAGATCTGACTCTTTATTGTTTATGGATCCAAATAACATCCACAAATACCACGGCCCAAATATGTAAATATACTAGTGGGTCATAAAATACGCTATCAAGGGTTTTTCCGTCTAATAAAATTTTTGAAATCAAAATTGCTGAATATCAATAGAAAGCCCGCCCGATCTGGATTTGAAAATCACTGCGTGTGAGACGCAAGAGGAAAACAGAAATGGAGAAGATATGTGTGGCAGTGAGAGTGAGACCACCCGTCTCCGAAGGAACCTTCAATGGAACCTTCTGGAAGGTCGAAGACAATCGCGTCTCTCTTCACAGGCAACATGGAACCCCTATATCCGGCATCTCTTACACTTTTGGTAACAGTTACCTGAATTTCTCCATTCTGCTCACTCATTTTCTCTGATATCAGTTTTAATTCGTTATACCTTCTGTTCAGATCATGTGTTTGATGAAACTTGCTCAAATGCTAGAGTTTATGACCTACTTACCAAGGACATCATTCACGCTGCTGTCCAGGGTTTCAACGGTACTTTTATTTGTTTTTATCATGAGTTTTTTTTGTTTTGGCTTTTTATTTACGATTCAGACTGATTTTGGAGAACTTTGAATTACTAGATCCTTCTTCAGTCACCAAATGACCTAAATAAGTTTCTAATAATGCGCTTTATAAGATTATATGAATTCTTGGTTACAAGAGGAAAGGGGAACTGACAAACTCTGTTGTTTCTTTTAATCATATCTTGAATCACGTGACTGTTTAATTTGGGTTATTGGACTTAAATATTAATTTTAGGCCGCTATCAAATAGAATAGCTTAAGAGTTTGGACACTCCATGAAATCTCTCGGTTTCTGGGTTCTAGTTTTCTTGATTCGACACTCTCCAAGATCCATTATAAACCTAAAATCAATTGGTTACTAAGGATTGATTTTGAAGCCTACTATTTTCGATGTCTGCAGGAACTGTATTTGCATATGGGCAGACCAGCAGTGGCAAGACATTCACCATGAATGGCTCCCCCACTAACCCGGGAATCATTCCCTTGGCGGTTAAAGATATTTTTGAGAAAATACAAATGGTAAGCACCAGCTATCGATGTTATGAAATTTGATGTATAATATGTACTTACAACACTAGTAGGAACAAAAATGACTTAATTACATTTTTTTATTTCATATTCTCAGATTTCAGATAGGGAATTTCTCATTCGAGTTTCCTACATGGAGATTTACAATGAAGAAATTAATGATCTTTTTGCCGTAGAGAATCAGAAATTGCAAATACACGAGAGTTTGGAGGTTTTAATACTATCAAAACTCTGACAATTTTCTCTATAGTTTCTTTAGAAGAAAACTAACTGATTTTTCTTGTTTTCTAGCGTGGGATATTTGTTTCAGGCCTCAGGGAGGAAATCGTCAATAACGCTGAGCAAGTGCTTAAGTTTATTGAGTCAGGAGAAGGTTGAAAGAATACATGAATAATAGCTTTGTGCTTCTTGTCTCTTCTTTTAGTTGAATATGAATAAAACCATGCTCCTCTCCTTTTGGAATATTGTTTTTTTTCAGTTAATAGGCACTTTGGTGAGACCAACATGAATGTTCGAAGTAGTAGATCTCACACGATATTCAGAATGGTAGGCTCCTGATGCATTATTTGAAGTAAAGGCTTGTGCATTGTTATTTCACACAAATATTTGTAATTCTTCATTGTTTCGTTCATATACCAGGTTATTGAAAGCAAGGGGAAGGAAACCAATTCTTCTAGCAATGACTCAAGCACTGATGCCGTTCGTGTCTCAGTCCTGGTTTGTTTTTCATTCCCCAACATTGTGTCTATTTATTAAAGAAAAAAAGTATATGATCAGCTGTATAGGTGCCTTTTATATTAGATCGTATACAAATCACTGAATATTTTATCGCACAAATCTTTTTTTGTCTTTGCATCTAGAATTTGGTGGATTTAGCTGGGTCAGAGCGGATTGCTAAAACCGGAGCTGATGGAGTACGTTTAAAGGAAGGAAAGCACATCAACAAGAGCTTAATGGCTCTTGGTAATGTGATTAACAAACTGAGTGACGGAGCAAAGCAGAGGTATTTGATTTTCTTGCTGTAAATCATCTCAAATGCTAAACAAAAATATTAATTTTAGAATTTTACTAATGCAGGGGTCATATTCCTTATCGAGATAGTAAGTTAACTAGAATACTTCAACCTGCTTTGGGTGGTAATGCCAAAACTTCAATTATTTGCACCATAGCACCAGAAGAGGTACCATTAATTTATATTATGGATTTTGTGTTATCTTATTTCACTACCTTTTTATTCTGAGGCAAGGACCAAGGGGTGAGAAAAGAGTGGGCATTTTATGTTTAACATATAAGTTTAATGTGGTACATTATGATACATTCAGGTTCATATTGAGGAAACAAAGGGAACTCTCCAGTTTGCTAGCAGAGCCAAACGCATTACCAACTGTGCTCAAGTGAATGAGGTTCATTCATTATCTTGTATAGTTGTTTTCAATTTCCTTGTCAATTCGAAAGGAGTGAGAGTTTAGGTATACTATTTATGGATTCTTTGACATGAAGTAGGACTTCAAGATAATTTGAGGCCTTACACTTGACATGACAAAGCTTTATCTCATTGTCTACTTTTGTTATCAACCCATAAAAATAATTCTATGGAACATTTAAGTACAGGTTAAACAAACACACTGGACTAATATGCGTCCGTCTCTGTTTCTATTTCTGACTGGACGATGTAGAATTTTGATAGACTTGATGCAAAACCGCTTAACCACTGAAAATACTGTGTTCAGCTGTACAGTCTTACGGGGTTATTTTTAATTCACTTATTGGGTTTCTTTTCAGCTTTATTACAGTATTTCATCCTCTGGACTTTGAAAGGAAGTTTAACCATGGATAAATTTGTTACAGGTTCTGACAGATGCGGCTTTACTCAAGCGACAGAAGTTAGAAATAGAGGAATTACGTAGCAAACTTCAGGTGATGATCATATAGAATCCGTTTTGTGCAGATGAGAGTTAAAAACAAACTAACTTGGTCTAAGTAATATTTAGGGATCTCGTGCTGAGGTGTTAGAGCAAGAGATTTTGAAATTGAGGAATGACATGCTTAAGGTAAATTCTCCTTTTAAGACACCAAGCGAGGACTTTCTTTCGACCTTGAAGCACGAATTACATATTACATAAACTACATCTGTCATGTTGCATTTACAGTATGAACTAGAGCGTGAGAAGCTTGAATTGGAATTAGAAGAGGAGAGGAGATCACACAAAGAGCGTGAGCAGCACATCATGGAGCAACAGATGAGAATTCACAGTCTCAGTAATCTCGTCACTTCCTCAGATAGTAGGAGCTCATCGCAGGTATACTAATGGAAAAGCTGTGCCTAGAAATTCCATTATATTTTTTGTGTGGTTATCTGATTACAATTTTATCCTTGTCTGATTGTTTTGTGGTTCTCTAAAATGACTACTACCTGTACCTGCTTGCACTTCCGGAGAGTAGTCTGTAAGCATTAGTCAAAATTTACATATCTAGTCCTTGCTTGGATTGTTCTCCATGTTTTATGTATTTGCTTTGGAATTTCTCCAATATTTCTACGTTATCAAGGTTCTAATAATTCAATATTTACTGGTAGGAGCAGGATTGTAGAAGACAAAGCCCTGAGGAAAATTGCCATGATAGTTTATGCCAGGGAGATGTTTTTAGAACTCCTTCTTTTAAGGCTGCTCCCAATGTGTTTGTCGCCAAGCGATCAAATTATTCAAGTCTACCTGATTATAGCCCTCTTCCAGATTCTTTTAGCAGTGTGGCTGACGAAGACACATGGTTGAAAATGAACAAAGGTCACATGACTGATCTGGATTCATTGCTGATTACACCTGCAAGAAAAGTCCAATCCTTTCCCTCAGATGATGCAACTCCTGTGAGTGGATATTTCTAAAGTTATTAAAGATCGTATTGTTCTTATTGTCCTATCAATATTGCTTTTAACAATAATACACTATTGTTCAGACTGTTTGTTTATCTGTGATGTTTGCTTTTCCATTTTTCTAAGCCTCGATGCTGGATTGGAAAACACATGATTGGCCTCATTGTTTGTCACACTTCTAAAACAATTAACTATCTTCTCGTTTCTAGAGACTATCATACAGAATTGCTTGCTTCATGCTACTAACTGTCGCGTATTTTGAATACCTCTTTTAATTCTTTAAACTCCTAGGTTAATGTTATTCAATGATAGATAACGATAATTGTTGTACATCTTTATGCGGATTAATAATTTTAGCCTGTTTATAATTTAATATATTACTTCAACTGGACACTAACATTTTTTTCAGGGTTGCTCAAATGAGAGTTACGAGCAAGAGGTGCGAAAGCTCAAAAGACAATTAGAACTTGTCACTGAGGAGAAGAATGACTTTCAGGTTGGCCTAATTTTTTTTTTTTTATCTGAAAAAGGAATTTGATAGAGGTTAACTATTATAACATAATTTTTTTTTTTCTTTTGAAGAATTAAATGGAAACCTATATTTTGTTGTTTCCCTCCAGATCTTTTACATCTATCCGTGGTTAAGAATATTGCTTATTAGTTCCACAATTTCATTGTACCGAATCATGATTCTTTGCATGCATAATCTACCATGCATGGAAAGTGATTTGACATCATTTCTGCTGCTTATAACTTTTAATTTTTTTCTGATCGATACTTCCATGCTTTGTAGCTAATGTTTGGGTGCATATGTTTGCAGCAAAGATACACAGAACAGGTACAATTGAATGACCAATTAACTGGAGAGATATCAGAACTTAGACAAGAAGCACTACAAGTTCAAGAAATCCCTCGAAGGCTGTGTGAATCTGTGGCAAGTTGCAAAGACTTTTACAAAGATGTCCTGTCCACAATGCAGGTAAAACCTTTGAATTATGAATGTCTCTTTTCAAATTTTATCTTCAGATATTCAAGTGATATTTACTTTTTAATGCATCTCAAATAGAGTTTTGCATCTGATGGGAAATCTTCAACTGCCAAAGTGCTTTCTAACACCTGTGAGATTTGGTCAAGCCTTTTTTCAACTCTGGAAACCCATTTCTCAATGGCAATGGATGCTAACAAATCCTTCCAAGAGAAGGATTCTTTAGTCCAAGAAAATTGCAAGGTGCTTTTTGAGAGGTTGAAAAGCACAGTTACAGCAGTTGTGCTGTCAGAAACACCAGCCATGGACAATAAACAAGAGAAGGATCTTCATTGTAGCTGCAATCATAAGGTAGCTGACTCGTCAAAATTATTAAGATATCAGATAGTAATAATGATTTTATTCTGTATCCTGATGTTTGGATATTTGTTACCTTTTCCAAGATTTTAGAACTCTTAAAGTCTTTTCTGTCATATAGTTGGTCTATATTTTTGTGGAAGATATGTTGTTGATCTATTTTTTCTGACTTAATTATGACATAACATGAGAGTAAGAGTAGAAAAAAATTTGAATTTTCTGTGACCTTAGTGGCCCTTGAAAATTTAGAAGACTTCAAATACTTATGCATATGTGCTGGTAACTTTCACAATGATAGCAGACAGAATAGGAACTACTTTAGCTTGAAATTAAAAATTGTAGGCTGCTTTCCATTTTGTATTAAGAATTAGTTTTATATGTGATTAAGGGCTGCACTCTGGAAGGAGAAGCTTCAGGTTGGAAGGAGACATTGAGTAATGATATTGACAATATCAAGAGAGAGTTGGATCTCAGTAATGAACTTTTGGAGGCTACTAAAGAAAGATATTGTAGCTTGGAAAGAGAGTTTCAAGTAGTGAAAGAAGAACGGGATTCTTTGCTTAAAGATGTAGCTGAATCATCTCAAAAACTTGCGCTGGTCACTGACCAAAGGGAAAATGTTTTGAAGGATTTGAACTCTCAAGTACAGAGAAGGAAAGATCTTGAAGAAGAGATTAAACAATTCAGTGCTGCTTTTGGATGTCGTCAGAAATCATTTGTTTCTTTCCACAATGAACTGAAATTTAATATTGAAAAATTGAGAGCCCAGAATCCAGTTTCAGTACCCAAATCTCTAGGGTGTTAAAGAAAAAGCAAAGGTTCCATTGTGTTACTTTGCCTATTCTGTATGTTATGTATTTAAATAACAAGATATTGAAGCTTATTTATGCAGTTACAGAGATGTGTTAGGCACTTAATAACTATTATTGGGATATCCTTAACTATTTGACTTCTGCATATAATTAGGTACCAGTACCCGGTAATTGATTGCCTTCATTGCTGAGACAAATTTAAGTTTTTGATTCACTTGTAAGAATCCTACTTGTGACTTTTTCTTTTTAACTTTGTTTCTTATTAATTGTTTTGATTTCTTTTGGGCCTTTGCATTTGACTAAAAATACTGAAGGAGTGCTCTTTGAAACCTGAAAGTATTGCTACAGGTTTAGCTCTCTTATCCTGAGAGAATTGAGAAATCGGGTATCATTTTTGGTGCAAATGCTAAGGCTTTCAATGAGTGGGAGTCAGTCATGTCATGATAGGCATTATATCATGCTAATGATAATCACATCTTAAAAAAAGCAGTACAGGTATTTTATCCAAAGAAAGTGAAAAATAATTTTTAATAATTTGAGGCAGTGGTTTGATTGTGTTTTAGATGAGGCCTTTATCACATCCACATCCTATCCACATATATGAAGATGCTAAAATCTAATCTCTCACAAATCACAATTAATATTCAGTGGCGTATCAGTATCCCAGTTAGGTATACCACATTTTCACGTTTTCAATCGCCAAGATTATGTTTAATCATGGATGATGACTTTGACCCAATTATACATCCATGATTATTGACTGTCGCATGATAAAATGATAGGGTGGTTGTATCATATAAAAAATGGTTCTTAAGGCCCATTATAATTCAAATTGTTCAATATTCTTCCTTTGCTTCCAAGGATCACAACGAACTTTTCAATAATTAAAGATCCAAATCTACACGTTATGTGCTTCTAATGGAAATAAATACTATCATAATTTGTAGTTTTGTGCTATATATTATTCTTTACTATTTTTGTGAACGAATTAGTTAGTAATGGTCTGATATTTCAGGAGTAACTATTATTGTGGTGCTACCACTAAGCAAAATAATAATTATTAAGTATTATTGGGGCCCCCTTGCCCGCCACTCTAATGGACGAGAGTATTCTGTCGAGTGTCGACACAAAATTTAAAAATGTGAAAAACCTTAATCACAAACTGCCCCACCATTATCATCAAGAGGAAGTAATTTAAAATAAAAAATAAAAAAAATCTGATTGGCAGATGATGGGATAATATTTCAAGCCATGCAGACCTTAATTACCATTCATTCTCTCACAATTAATGACCAGCACACTTTGTCTCGATGCTGTAGGTCTAATCTAACAATCCCACCAGATGCAGATGGTGATTTTACGTGCAATTAGTTTACCCACTTCCAAATATTATACTTGCTTAGAGTTTTAACCCACTTCACAAATTATTGCTTTTAAAGGAACCCACCTACTTGATTTCATTCCAATGGCGTAGCAACTTTGAAAAGTTCCGTAAAACAACAAAAGGAAACAACTTTTCTTCTTTTCCATTTTCTCTTTTGTGCATAAAACAAGCAAATTAAAGCTATATTTCTGTTCTAATGCTATAGTCTCGTGAGCTTGTTCAGACAAATTACTAGAAAGTGACTCTATTCAATAGCTTTTGTTTAACCAATCAATGGAAGACAAATAATAACACTGATCAATTTCTTATGTACCCTTCAGGAATATTGACTAGCTAGGGACAAACTGTACAAAAGACAATTTCTTTGGGACCATCACAGTATGTAACAAATTAAATGAAAACTTAATGTAAATGAGAGTGCAGATGCAAATAAAGACGAGCATTGATATAAACATGAACACTGAATTAGAAAGGCGCCAATATGAGCTAACCATCAAGTCCATGCAATATTTGGAGCTCAAGAATAGGTCCAATTTTTAAAGCTAATTCTTACGCAGTAACTGTTTGGACTCTCTCTTTCCACTCTCTGAAAGCCTTAAATTCCCAGTCTTCCTTCTGTTTCTGTTCTACTTCAGTCCCAAACTGACAGATATGCTTTGTCTATAACATTTATTACACCTGCAACAGCACCACCTCATCTTTTTTTTTTTTTTTTTTTTTTTTGTTTCTCTCTGTGTTCTAACCGTTCAAACAGCTAATTTGCACCCCGCAACTTCATATTCAGTTTCAACACAGCACTGCTCTAATGGCCAACACAAAACCTAAAGTAGTTAAGCAACTCGGACAATTCCTTCAAGAGCAACAAGAACCTTTCATACTAGAGATTTACCTATCAGAAAGAGGGTATCAGAAGAAGAACTTGAATTCAGAAAGTAGTACCAGATTCAGCCAGGGTAATTCAAGCAAGTCTTTGAAGGGTTCCGGTAATACTAGTCCAAATAAAAGCAAAAAGGTTACTCCACAATTTTCCAAGGTATTGAGAGCTGCATATAAGAAGTTTACATCCATTAAAGACAGCCTCAGGATTAAGAATAATGATAACAGAAATGGTCAATTTAGTGTAACTGAGATGGCCAGGAATAGCCAAGAAGTTGCAGAACCAGATGGATTTTCCACAGCCAGTAGCACAACGGTTTTCAATTCGTGCTCGGATAGCGAAGTAGAAGAAACATCAACTTCAGTGCAAAAGAATGATGTATCATTCATTGAAAATACTTCTCAGTCTTTTAAACTCTGGAGTCCAGGAGATAAAGAGGTAGAAAAACTATGTTTATTGTGGTCTTCCTGGATCATTTTTTATAAAACTTAATTTTGTTAAAACCCTGTTCGAAAGTTGTTAGAAACAATCAAATCACTTAAATTACTGACAAAGCTAACAGGCTGCTGCAGAAGGAAAGCTTCAATGGAGATGCGTAGAAGACAGTAAACAGATAAGCCCTGTATCTGTGCTTGAAGAAATAACTTCTCATAGAGGTTCTTCACCAGGTAAGTGTTACCAATTTTTCTCAACTTATGATCTTCATTTTTTATGTTCTTATATTTACTTTGTTTTTTTGAAGATAAAACAGCAAGACAGGGTTCAGGCAACACTCAAGAAGAGAATCCATCAAGAAGTTGTATCACACTCAGTAAGAAAATAACAGAGGACTCCATACTATCAACTTCTTTCTGGAGCATACTTTTTCACTCAGCCATTGAAAAGCCAAGTTGTGCAGGTGCAACAGAAACACAAGAACCTGTCCACTCTAAATCCACCTCACAATTCTTCAAATCCAAAAAGGTTGTACAACAAACAGAGCAGCTTCTATTTGATTGCGTGAGAGAAGTTTTAGAGAGCCATGGAAAAGAGAGAAGGCAGCAAAATAAGAAAGAATTTCTGGGGTCTGAATTGCTTGGAAATCTCGTATGTGAGAAAATTAAGGCATGGGGAAAACAATCAGTTGATGGATTCAACATAACACAACTATTGAATGCAGATATCCAGGATTCAATAAAAGAATGGAATGATTTTGAGGCACAGCAGAGGGACATTGCGTTGGAGATTGGAGATGCCATACTAGAAGAGATCAAAGATCAAATTGTTACAGAAATGCTTTATTTTTCAAAAATTTAAACTTGCCCATTCGCTCGCTGTTCTTATTAATTTCATATGCTCTTTTCCAGTCCACTAATTTTTTGGCATTAACAATTTCAATATGAATATGGTATTTTCTTTTTAAGTATTTCAATGGCTTGCCAGGATACTGCACAAAAGTCAAAAATCTTAAATTAAAGACAATAGCATAAATATTTATCTCATATTGATAATTCTTATTCCCCTTGACTACATTACGAGGGTATTGTTAAAAGAATAACTTTGAAAGATACAACAGTTGAAATGAGAACAGGAATAGTTTCTAAATATGTTGAATGGGTGGCGTCAAAATGCCAACGACGGTCACAAGAGTTGCGGTATGGAACCCGCATACTTCACATGGCACCTTCTGATTGATCACAGTTGACTTAGGNTTAAAGCTAATTCTTACGCAGTAACTGTTTGGACTCTCTCTTTCCACTATCTGAAAGCCTTAAATTCCCAGTCTTCCTTCTGTTTCTGTTCTACTTCAGTCCCAAACTGACAGATATGCTTTGTCTATAACATTTATTACACCTGCAACAGCACCACCTCATCTTTTTTTTTTTTTTTTTTTTTTTTGTTTCTCTCTGTGTTCTAACCGTTCAAACAGCTAATTTGCACCCCGCAACTTCATATTCAGTTTCAACACAGCACTGCTCTAATGGCCAACACAAAACCTAAAGTAGTTAAGCAACTCGGACAATTCCTTCAAGAGCAACAAGAACCTTTCATACTAGAGATTTACCTATCAGAAAGAGGGTATCAGAAGAAGAACTTGAATTCAGAAAGTAGTACCAGATTCAGCCAGGGTAATTCAAGCAAGTCTTTGAAGGGTTCCGGTAATACTAGTCCAAATAAAAGCAAAAAGGTTACTCCACAATTTTCCAAGGTATTGAGAGCTGCATATAAGAAGTTTACATCCATTAAAGACAGCCTCAGGATTAAGAATAATGATAACAGAAATGGTCAATTTAGTGTAACTGAGATGGCCAGGAATAGCCAAGAAGTTGCAGAACCAGATGGATTTTCCACAGCCAGTAGCACAACGGTTTTCAATTCGTGCTCGGATAGCGAAGTAGAAGAAACATCAACTTCAGTGCAAAAGAATGATGTATCATTCATTGAAAATACTTCTCAGTCTTTTAAACTCTGGAGTCCAGGAGATAAAGAGGTAGAAAAACTATGTTTATTGTGGTCTTCCTGGATCATTTTTTATAAAACTTAATTTTGTTAAAACCCTGTTCGAAAGTTGTTAGAAACAATCAAATCACTTAAATTACTGACAAAGCTAACAGGCTGCTGCAGAAGGAAAGCTTCAATGGAGATGCGTAGAAGACAGTAAACAGATAAGCCCTGTATCTGTGCTTGAAGAAATAACTTCTCATAGAGGTTCTTCACCAGGTAAGTGTTACCAATTTTTCTCAACTTATGATCTTCATTTTTTATGTTCTTATATTTACTTTGTTTTTTTGAAGATAAAACAGCAAGACAGGGTTCAGGCAACACTCAAGAAGAGAATCCATCAAGAAGTTGTATCACACTCAGTAAGAAAATAACAGAGGACTCCATACTATCAACTTCTTTCTGGAGCATACTTTTTCACTCAGCCATTGAAAAGCCAAGTTGTGCAGGTGCAACAGAAACACAAGAACCTGTCCACTCTAAATCCACCTCACAATTCTTCAAATCCAAAAAGGTTGTACAACAAACAGAGCAGCTTCTATTTGATTGCGTGAGAGAAGTTTTAGAGAGCCATGGAAAAGAGAGAAGGCAGCAAAATAAGAAAGAATTTCTGGGGTCTGAATTGCTTGGAAATCTCGTATGTGAGAAAATTAAGGCATGGGGAAAACAATCAGTTGATGGATTCAACATAACACAACTATTGAATGCAGATATCCAGGATTCAATAAAAGAATGGAATGATTTTGAGGCACAGCAGAGGGACATTGCGTTGGAGATTGGAGATGCCATACTAGAAGAGATCAAAGATCAAATTGTTACAGAAATGCTTTATTTTTCAAAAATTTAAACTTGCCCATTCGCTCGCTGTTCTTATTAATTTCATATGCTCTTTTCCAGTCCACTAATTTTTTGGCATTAACAATTTCAATATGAATATGGTATTTTCTTTTTAAGTATTTCAATGGCTTACCAGGATACTGCAAAAAAGTCAAAAATCTTAAATTACAGACAATAGCATAAATATTGATCTCATATTGATAATTCTTATTCCCCTTGACTACATTATGAGGTATTGTTAAAAGAATAACTTTGAAAGATACAACAGTTGAAATGAGAACAGGAATAGTTTCTAAATATGTTGAATGGGTGGCGTCAAAATGCCAACGACGGTCACAAGAGTTGCGGTATGGAACCCGCATACTTCACATGGCACCTTCTGATTGATCACAGTTGACTTAGGCAGATTACAATTACAACTTTTATTTTTGACATGATTGATGGATAGATGTTGATGTTTAAACCACCAAAAATAAAACTTGCTTAAAAATAAGTCGACATTTGGTTTGGGTTGGGGGGTATTCTTTCATTTAGAGCGAAAGTGGCATATGTGCCCCAAGCACATGACCTTGGGACCAACGTTGCTTTGAAAACTAATGCCCACACTGATAACACCTTTTTAGCTCTATATCCCAGTTTCTATTCTATGTCTGATTAATTTTTCTTTTATCATGCCGTTGGCTTAAAAGGCAAGTTTGTTACCCACTAATTCACTTAAAAGAACATGATCTATCATTGCCAACATAAGTATAACCCATAGCGACTGGTAACCTCCAATATTTTCTTCAGAGTTGAAATTAAAGCTGCTTCTTAAAATTATAACAACAGAAACAAATGGGTTTCGAAACTACAATAAAACAATTACTTTCCATCTATTCCCTTTAAAAGCGAACAAAATTCAGCTCAATTCCGACATCCCTTCTCAACAGGCCCATAATGCACCTTTCATGGGATTATTCTGAGCAAAACAACAATTATATTGTGAACTATTTTGATTTTTGCACTTGAACAATGTTTCTAACACAAAAACAATAAAGCAATATTTTGTACATCCTATTAATGAAGCATTTCTCTAAGACAAAAATATAACCAAAACTTATACATGGTTAAATTGTCAGATGGAATTATGGAATTCAAAGCATCAAAGAAAGGTTGAGAACTATATCCAGAAATATCACTGTGAAATGCATATATCTTGCTGATGCATAGTAGTTAGCGTTTTAGGTGAATGGGGAAACAGCGAACTAGATTTCACTGTCCTCACCAAGCTCCCCATCTTCAAGCTCCTCATAACCACTATTTCTACGGGAACCATCCCGATGGTCTCTTTTGTGTCTTTTATGCCGGCTTTCACTGTCTGACTCAGGTGTATATGCATGCTGCCAAGTTTCAGAAGAAAATTAATATGTTTCAGCACAAGTTAGCCATATTACCGTAAGCAAACATATATACCTTTCTAGATTTTTTACGGTCACTACCATGTCTGCGAGACTTCTTAGAATCTTCTCTTTCATCCCTATCTGAGCTCACATCATCAGTAGCACTTTGATGGCGTTTACGATGTTTTCTATCTTTGTCTTTTTCCTTTTTCTTCTCCTCTTTGTAGCCGTGACCATCAGTTGGATCTACGTTTTCACTATCTGTTTCATCTTTGTTTGTTCGTTCCTTCCCCTTTTCTCTATCACGTTCTCTATCCTTCTCTTTTCTCTCTTTCTCCTTTCGTTTCTCTTTCTCCTCTCTCTCTTTCTCCTTTTTAGCCTGCATATAGAAAAGTAATTATTTTTAGGATTACAGAACTTTCAGTTCTTTTGATTCACCAAAAAGAATACCAAAAAGCAAAGAGGGGAGAGCAAAAGTAACATTGTGAGCATACAACCCAAAGAAGATACCAAAGTCTACTAATGTAAACAATAAAACAACAAGAAACACATGATTGAATACAGTAATCTTTCCAAACTCTCATGCAAACCCATCCAGCAATAAAATCTGCAACAGGGGGATTGAGATTCTTAGACCCCACTTAATATGACAAATCCTTTAAAATCGAGGCCATTCATTAATTTGCAAAGAAGATCAGTCAAAGTCATTCAACTGGCAGGTCATCCACCATGAATCAGACACCCCATTTTTTTTTTTTTTTTTTAAATAAGAATCGGATGTCATTACAACATCACCAATAGATTAATCATTAATACAAAAGAATATAATAGCCACATCAAATGAACAGAAAGCATTCAACCAACTACTTAAAGACATTTAACAAAAATTCTGGTACCTTTTCTTCCTCACGCCTGCGCTCCTTTTCTTTAGCCTTTTCCAGCAAGTGAGAAATGTATTCCTCAAAGATCTGTCTCCTAAAGCTTTCTTCACCAATTGATCTAAAGAAGCAGGTGCGTAAAAAAACATTAACATACGCAAACACACCAAAAAAAAAAGAGATACTTCACATAAAATTAATTGAATCTCAAAATTCAGCATGTAAAAACCATCGTATAAGAAAATGCAATACTTGTACTCTTCACTGTCTTCAAAAAGTTGTTTGAATTCCTCCCAATTAGAAGACGACGTTATTTCCTAGAAGGCAGCACAGAAAGAAAAAATTAGCATGGTAGGACTGGCCAAGTCCAAGTGTTGCTAAATTGGAAACTATTCTGTTGAATCTTGAATTTTCCACCCCAATTGATAAGCAAAATGATTTAGAACTGCCATGTAGATGATATGATGATGCTGCATGTCTTATGACAGTGCCAAATTAGGTTTCTTTTTTTCTTTTATAAGAAACTTTAAACTTTGGGGAGTGCCAAACATTTAATACATCACTTGGGATAAAAAATTTGGGAATCAACTTGAGTTAAGTATTCTTCTAATATAAGGTGCTCTTATATTAGAAAGCAGTTTTGCCATACCTTGTAAGTATACAATAGTTTAGTAAAGTCATCGGCAAGTCGCTGGCGCTTTTTAGCCTCTTTTTCTTCCTTCTCCTTTGCTCTGTCAAGTAACTCCTCATATACAAGCTTTAACAAAGAAGAATATCATCAATTTTCAACTTAGGATACTATAAAAGGACAAATAGAGGATAATCAAATATGAAACCAACAAAACCATAAGAGTTGCATGTGCATAAATAGCAGGTAAACTTTAAATAATACCATAGCAATGCTGTTTTGGTGAATCTTATTGGAAAATCATCAACCTTCTTAATTTAATCATGCTAAAAGAAGTCACTAATTCAGCAAGACTAACTAGCAAATACAAAGGCATTAGAGTACCCATGTGAAGCATTTTGACAACATAAAAATTAATCCAATGAAGAGTAAACTTCAAGTGTTTGAACAAATGGTGCAGTGGTAAAGGAATAAAATGAGACTAATTGATGTTGCATGTCATGACCAAGTGAAGTACAGCATCCTCATCAGGTATGGTTGAACATGTCAGGCCAAGTTTTAAGAGGCATACATCTACTAAATCATTGGGAGTTCTCTGAGCTGTGAATTCAGGCGATCCTCAAAAACCTTTCAAAACAATGGCATTACCTTGCTCTCAACCAACTGGACTGAATGGACCATACCATGCATGTCATTATTGCCTCACCTTATCTCTTTTCTCAACCAGTTTAAATCATCAAAATATATAAGGGCCATATTATTTCAGATTTTTACAAGAAAAATAGCGAAAAATTATATTTGTATATAACACAACTAAAGTTTTGTCCATATTGCTTAATATGATAGTATCCAGTTCAATTTTCATTACGTTTCCAGACAAAGATTGTCATCTAAACACCATTCCACTATGGTAATAGGAACAACAAACAATATTTCAACACTCCATCCTAATTAACTAAGACTCAGGCATCACAGTCTCCTGGTTATGTAATAAAAAAGGAACACTAAATGACTTCTTATACACTGTTCATGCTCAGATCTCATTTTAAGCAAACAAATATTCATTTCATAAGACAACCCACCAACCAACCCAGATCTCAAGTTTTTAAGAGGCTATATTTCAAATAACAATTATAATAAATCAGAAGATGGAAAGCACTAGAATATAACACAACCACAATGGAAAGAAATACCTTAAAGTTGATATCTGATATCTGTGAAGCACCCAAACCTTCTGAAACAGCAGCCTCAAAGTCTTCAAATGTCCATGTTGTGGCAATGGTAACCTAAGAAAAGCATGATTGACATTAAGGTTGAATTGTAAGAAGACAACAAAGCACAAAATTAATAGCCCTTACCTTCCCTGACTTCATTGCATCTTTTATATGAGCTTTGTCTTCATGATACTGTCAATATGAAAATCGAAGAAATCAGACAAAACCCAAACTGAAAACTTACAGATTCACATAACTCCATGTGAAACAATAATGCACAAATTAAAACAGACTGTAAATTAGTAATTCAATACAAGTAACATCAGTAGAGTTGCTGGGAACATTAATCAAGGAGATCCTACATTTTAGTACTGTGATAAAAATTGTGAACCACACAAGAATGCATACAATTTATTTTTTCTTTTAAAGAGCGAACAATGTTTTGAAAGCCAAAAATTAATGTGCATATGCAACATACAGAATTATTAGTATTTGAGAATATGATATGAGCAAAACAGTAAACACTTCGGAGATCATCCTGGTCAAGGAAACTAGATAAATGGGTTTAAGACCATAAGGAAGAGAGAGGAAAAAAAAAAAAAGCATACAACTTAAACCACGACTTTAATGAATTCTTTGAATAAGGACAGAAAATTAGAGGTTAAGCCCCCACAAGTCCAGTTCATTTGTATGCTAATTTGGCTTTATCAGTCAGCTATTTAGCAAAACAAAATGCTTCTAAGCTAGAAAGATAAAACAGCACTGGTTTAAGCTGGTGCAACATAACAATTCCACAACTTCTTGTAAGCACCAAATTTCAAGGAAACTAAAAGAAACTTTATCTGACTAGAAATGTTATAGACCCAGTGATGGCTCGAGAAACCAGTATGCTATACATGGCTGCTTGGTAGTCTGGTTTCAAAAACATTCACTTACAAATCCTTGAATCTTATAATTCAAGCTGAATTTAACAAGTCCATGACTTACAAGATTAGACCTAGAACTTAATGCAACCCCACCTCATCACCTTTTACCCTCCAAAAAAGGCACTGAGGAACTTAAAAGGAACCAAAAGCTATTTAAGTCAACCAGTCAAAGCACATGGTTAGGGAATTGATTCCCAGCATTTCTAAACAAAAAAAAAAAATGAGGGGGTGCAAAGACCCAAAAACCTTGAACATATACCTATCCTTTAACCATCAGAGTCATTAGAAGATTATAAGAAATTGTTTTGATAGAGAAGTTTGCCTTCCATGGGAGCGAGAAGAGTTAAAATGTTACTTTATCAAACACTGTATACATATCAAAAAGGTTACCTGCTTCTCTAATTCTTCGACAACATCCTCAAACAGATCTTTAGGGGTCGAGCCAGAGGTATTTGATGCAACAGCATGATATTGGGGAAAATCTTTAACCTACAATAAAAATATAAATTACAAAACAAAACAAAATACTCCTAAAATTCTTTGTATTATTCCTCTATATTTTTGGCAGGTCCTGCAGTTCCTTGCCACTCAACTGATCTATTAAGCAGCTCTCAATGAGCTTGTCCTGGACAAAACAGAATAAGCCCACCTTTAAACAATAATCACGCCAGTGAGTTTTGGCTGTAAGAATGCCTTCAGCAACATGTTCTTCCATCATATTCCGATATGCATCACGGTTTTTCCGCTCAGTCCGCCTCAATTGTTCCTTATAGTTTTCACAGAAAAAGATAAGGACATATGCTAGATGAGAATTAAAATCATCATTCTGGATGAACACTACCTTCTGTATCTTCTTTTGTTCCTCTTCTTCCTTCTCCAAATCACGAATGTAATCCTGGAAAATCAGCAAGCGATCAAGTTTTTCAAGACGTGAGCATCTCTCATCATCTTCTAAGCGGTCTTGAACTTTTCGCCACTGGCTGTTCACCTGCAAATGAAAAACAAATCATGATGGTATTCAAAAATGTCAATCATGGCAAAAAAATTCTACAAACGAACCAGATTATAATCCTCATTTTCATAAATGTACCTTAATAAAATCACAGGATTCAAGAAATTTCCGATACTCTGCTATGTTCCGTCTCTGATCCTCCGCAGCCTTTTCCTTCTCCTGGATAATTATCAATGCCAAACTGTAAAGATAAGCATTCTAAGTAACATACAAATTACCAATCTCAGCTACCCATTCAGATAACTACACTAAGGACCCCATCCCCACATGCATTTTTACTTATGAAAAAAAAAATGTATAGTAGCAGATAACTCATACCTTCCTCTCAAGTTCCACCATGTAGTTGTCGAAAAGATCCTCCCGGTCTCTAACTCGTTCAACGGCCTTGAACCGTTCATCATTCTCAAACATAGTTACAGCCTTGCTGCAGAGGCAAAAAGTTGGTACTACTTAGCATATAAAGACCACACGAAAAATTGAAGTTCCGATAGCGAAGGGAAGATTTGAACCTCCATTTTGTAGAAGATGTGAGTTCCTTGGACTCCTGCAGAGATCAAGCCACCAAAAAGAGCATCATATCAATCAAAAAATTATTTAGGGAAGAGAAATAAGGTCAGTCTGAGCTGTACACAACATACTTCAAGCATCTTTGTGAATTCTTCTTTAGCCTTTTTCTGCCTTATTCGCCTCTCCTCAGCCTCCAGCTTTTTCCTTTGACCCAAGTACTGAAAAACATAAATAAAATGTAAGCAATTTTGTATCAGAATAAAAATAGTTAATTTTGTTGATACATAAAATTAACTCTTAAAAAGCAGGTAGACATTGGTCATTCAACTCTTGATTTGAACTTAATATAACCTGTCTATTTATACCAAAAAGAGGAACAGAAGAACTCCTTGCAAGCTGTTGCAGTAAATTTTCAAGCAAAGTTTACCTCATTAAATGCTTGCTTACGCTCACCAAGTGTTTTCAGAGCTCCATATCTTTTGTCATTAATTATCTCTCTCATTGCCTATACAAAGTTTCTATATCAATAAAAAGGTATTTTTCAAGAGACAAAACATAGAAGGAATAGGAAAAGGATATAGCTAAATAACCTGTTCCCAAGTCCAATCAGAGTGCACATTTGCAGATTCAAGAAGACCCTTGAAAGCATTTTTTGCCTCCTACACAAAGAAAATAATTAAAAACTAACTAAATAAGAAAGGAACCAATGCTGACAATCAGAATATCCGAGTCTGCCAATTCTTGAAAAAAATGTTTGATAACAAACATGTTTCTTGGTATTTACAGTACCAGCTTATTGGCAAAAACTAAAGGTTCATCATCAGGTGTTTTCTCCTCCACAGGAGTCACATTGATTTTTCCAGCAACCGCCATTCCTTTTTTCGCTTCCTGCCAATAGCACTTCACAGATAAGTCAACTAAAGAAAACTTGTTTTGCTTAATAATCTGCAGTGCATAAAATGTAAGCTCATTTTATTTGTTAGATGCAAAGTACTCAAAAATTGATATGTTTTTGTCTGCAATATGCTATTCAAACAACATGCACAAATTCAACAGCTTCAAATAAAAAATGACTCAAACCTCAATATCCTGCATAGAAGCTCCATCTGCAGAATTTACAGCATCTTGGGAATTGACATTTCCAAAACCACCACTGTAATTTATTGAGAACGCATAAGATAGCATCCCATTCGTGATTATATTTGTGTACCATATGAAATCATTAGAAATTACAGAAGTAAAATGGCATACATTACACTTGTGTTGGCACTGACTGAACCAGGAGGCACATTAGTACTTCCTGAGCCAACAACATTTAATGGAGTCATCATTGAAGTTTGAACAACAGTGGCAATTGCTCCAGCAGACTGTGCAACAGGAATGTTTGAAGATCCAGAAACTATCACAGGGGGAGGATTAGTCACAGCAACAACAGGAGTAACTGGGACTGGGCTAGAAGCCACAGCAGATAAAGTCGAAGAAGTACTTGAGCTGACTGAAATAGCTGCATTAGGTGTTTCAGCTGATGAGACACCAACAGCAGCAGAACCATTAGAATTCACCCCCAATTCTGACTGGGTTACCTGGGTCGCTGCCGCTTGGGCCTGTTCCCTGGCTAGCTGGAAGCAAACATTTTAAAAGAGATCAGACATGCAAAAGGGCAAGGGCAAAGAAATAATGTGTAAAATACCACCAAAAATAAATAAAAACCTTCAGTTCCTCTGGTATTGACCACTTAGACTGCTTTGTAACTTTGTTGTAATAATACCTGCAAAACAAATTCAGAAATTATGTACAGATCATGGACAAAAGATCTTATCATAAGAAGATCCAAGAATACACCTCACTAAGCAAAATAAATGGAAAAGATATTAAACAGAGAATAGTGTTTAAAGTTTAAACGCACTTTTTCCCTTCTTGAGTTGTGAATTCCTTCCAAACAGTTGAAGCGTCCGCCCTCTGTTATAATAACATAATTATCAAGTGAAAATATGAAGGTAATATGAGAATAAACTAAAATGAATAATAAATAAATATCATGTCCCAACAATAAGCAGTACACTGTCAGGAAGGAAACATAAGTACACAAGAAGGTCCATTAAAAGAGTTTAGAAATTCGGAAGAGAAGGAAAGGATAAGCAATATCTGTTACAACACAGTGATTTTAACACTAATGCCAATGTCCACTGACAGCAAATGATCCTATTACCAATTTCAAATTGTATGCAAATACTCATGATTTCTGTCAATTAGTTTGGCAACCTCAAATCTTTAACTTAATTCAGGAAAATAAACTTCCAACAGGATAACTCTACAGTTCATGTCAAAACAAGCAGAGCAATTGGTAATAGCAGAAACACGATCAAAACTAGTAGAAGATAACAAAATAATTATCCAATATCTGATCTCTAGAGCCCTAGGCCCTTGATCTACTACACATAAAGCATGTAGCTACACAATCCCAGAAAACGCAAACGATCTCCCTTGAGGCAATCTTCTTCATAAAATTATAAAACTGCATTACATGTTGAAACATATAGCAATGTTCTCATGTAAACAAGAGTACATCCAATTTCCCTTGGATAATGTAGAGAACCCTATCATACTTTTAAGTAACGTGTGGCAGCATCATCAAGTAAGTAACATCAACCTCTGTTCTCCAAAAATTATATTCTTCCTATATCCCTTAGATTTTGAACTTTATATATCCACAAAAAACCAAAGAATTGGATGATACAATCAATGAATGAATTAAAGACCAGCATCAAATTTCAGAGCACAGTAAAATTATGGCAGAGAATACTGAAAAATTGTTCTAAAAAATAGACAATCAAAAAGATAGAAACAGGAATGGAGTTCATAGTTTGCTTAAACAACACTTGAAATGACAAGCAACCTTGACTTAGCATTCATACCTTAAATCAGTAGCATATTGTATACTTGGGGAACTCTTTACAAACACTGACATCAAACATATTATAAACAAACAAAAGGCAAAAAACACAATGTAATGGGTAAAAATTGAAACACAAAGATACCAGATATGAATGGATAAACACAATTGTTCAAATACCACCAAAAGAATGACAGACAAAATAGTTATTTCTTCATGTTGATCTCTAAAGGCATCATGGAATGACCACATTTATCGGGTACACAATTCAAGCACAAAGCGACTATCAAATAAACAACAAAAGAAAGATAACAATAATATGTGTATGAAGAAAATCCTCATAGAAGCACACAGCTTCCATGATGGAGGTGAAAAATTGTATCCTCCTCCCAAAACTTCACAAGTAATGAAGCAGATAAAAGCAAGCATTACTACTCAACATCCATTAAGCACATCCAAACACCAATTCCAAATAATTTTTTTCCTAAATTGTAAAAAAGATGTAAATAGCAGAATGTTGCCTGCCTTGAGAAAGTGAAAGCCCGCCTTCATAATGAGCATATAGAGCAGTTGTTAAATTTCTCCAGACTTGCCATGACTTCTACAAACCAGTGGAAAGACATGCAAAGAAAATGAAAAATTCGAATAAAACAACTTTGCTCAATTCAACCATCACTTCAATTGTCAACATCCACTTAAGGGTACACGGTTTGCACAAATACCAGGATGTAAAATACTAAGCATATGAAAGGCATGATTGACTGGTCACAGAAGCTGACTTAAATGAGTTACAAAAATTTAAAACAGACAACTACAACTCACCTCAATTGGTGTCATCAATTCCAAAGGCTTCTCCCAGCTAGATTGTTTAGTCCTCTTATTATAATAATATCTGGAAAAATATTGGCATCACATAGTAAGAAAGCAAAGAAAAGAATAGACAATGTGTGTATTACTAGAATATACAGCAAAAATTTACCTTCTCCCATCACTCGCTGTATGCTCTTGCCAATCACACGATGAAGCCTGATTAATACTAGTAACATATGTTACCTGATATTCAATAAAAGCGTACAATTAAACCATATACAAATTCCACAGGGAAAATAAAAATAGAATGACAAGCATATTGCCCAAGAAAAAAGAAAATATAAACGACTTACAACTATATTTCAGTAATTATCAAAAATAATTTCTCAAGTTTTTGATATTATGACTGAATCTAACATAAGTTTATAAAATATCACCAGTACCCCAGTTGGATCATCTACACCAAAAATACGACTGAATTTACATATATTACTAAGACATCATGAACCCGCTTGGAGGTTATCTACCCCTAAAATCATGTTGTGCAACAATTCTTTCCAAATTACAGACATTTTAATAACTTAGTGTACTAACTGTATCTGTGGAAGAAAAAGCTGATGGTAGTTGACCAGTCTGTTGTACTGGTGCACTGTGATTTGCAGAGGACACCCACGATTGACCAGCTACAGGTGCATGCATTTGAGGCATTGGTTGGAACTGGGATGATCCACTTACATTATTCTGCGGCTGGCCATAAGAAGATGGCACAAACTGAAACAATGCAAAAACATCAAAAGAAATGCAAAAGGTACTCCAGAAAAACGAACTGCTTGGACAGTGAGCTCTTACAGTGTAAGATGAAGAGAGAGACATTCCAGGGACACCTAAGCCAGGCATCTGATTATTCATTGTTGGGGCTGGGTGCTGTGACTGAGGTGAGCCGGCTGTCAGAGGCCTATTAGTTTGGACATATGGTCCTTGTATAGCTTGTGATGAAGGCACGGCATGAACAGGCTGATTCGGCCTTGGAGGAAACTGCTGCATTGGTTGTGAAAACTGCACCTGATGATTTGGTATTGTCGGCATCCCAACATTTGAAGAGGAAATACCTTGTCCAACAGGCCGAAACTGTTGTGAAGCTGCTGGAATAAATGATTGCCCTTGCTGTGTTGGAAGCACTGGTCGAAACTATAGCAGAAGGCACATAAAGCACTTATCATAAACATGAAGAGGCAAGAGAATTACTTGCATGGATAAGTATCAACCAACACTATCCAACTGCAGGAGGTAGAAGAATCCACAGAAACAGCGACACAGGCATGCACACACACAGAGCTAGAGAAATCATCAGCTTTATGTGTGTGTAGAAAGATTTAATATAGGGTATAACAAGAAAAGGCAATCACACTCGTCTCTAGAAATCAGATTAGAACTGACCAAAAATACGAATCAAATTAAAACCGCATGCTAACATTCACCTTTATCTAAGCAAAGGTTTCAAGCATATTAAAAAACTAGTCAGCATTGATCATCTGAGAGATGCATGATAACTGAATCAATTTAGAATAAACGCATTAAGAAGCCCAAAACTAATCAAGACTGAACAAGTTTTGACGTATTATGTGGAACAATGGCCAGACCTAAATTAGTCATTATTACATTGACCAAGTGGCAATATGCACACATAAACTTAAATAAGCTCTTCTTAAGCTGAAACTTCTTCAGAGTTCAGAAATACCTGTGCTCCAGAGGATTGAGGATTATTGGCCATTCCTCCAGCACATAGGCAAGCCTCCTCGTGGAGCTGCAGATATCAAATAGCTATCATCAAAATGCTCTTATCAAGAAATCTCCGCAAAACAGTGCTCCATTATAGAGCCACAAGCTAAAGGCAAAAAAGGCAGTGTAAAAGTTCCCAATTATTCAAGTTATCATATTAAATGATTCACCGCGGTCTCTTAACAATAAAAATCTCCATTAAATCTAATCGGTTAACAAATGCCAATGTGCAAAAAGCATGATATTAACATTTAAACAAAGGTAGGCAGCCATGTCAAAAGAATTCTTAGACAGTCAAAACTTTTTCACGGTTCTTCTGCCTAAATTACATACTAGATAAACGATAACATATCAGACACTAATATTCCACTCAAAAAATAAAAACGTACACATAGTACCACTATATTGCATTACCTGGTTACCATACTTCTAATCAAGACATCAAATTATCTTATACTACGTTAAATTGTTCACAAGTCCTGAAAATTTTAAGATTTCAAGCAACCTATTATTCAATTATAAACATTTACACATTTATCTTCTCCCAGCAAACCAAGCAGTGTTCAAGTAAATTGCAGGAAAAAAACATCATTCTTTTACTAAGGAAAAATAAAAGAAAAAAATAACCAACACTTACAGATAGTAGGGAGTTTGCAAATACGAAGAACTATGGATTGTGATAAATATTATGCAGTCGTTGAAGCTGAGATCTGTCACCGTATTTTGGTAACTCTGGTCAGGTGTTAGGGTTTAAGAAAGAACAAACGGAAACATGAAATTTTGATTGAAAATGGCAAGGCAAAATTTTATCGCTCTTGTTTACTATTTCGCTTTTCCAATTATAGCCCTATTCGGATGTTAAAATTTCGTTATTATTAACCGGCTTGATCCGACATGCAGATCGGGCTTGAATTTAAACTGATCGGACCGAAAAGTCCACGGGTGCGTTTGGCTTATTATTTTTATCCATATTCTCAATCCTATTCTTCAAATATTATTTGGCAAATTATTCCAGAAATATTAGTCCATTTTTTAAATTACTTTTAGACCTCTTAAGTTTATTAATTTTATTAAATACCCCCAAAAAAAAGTTTAAAAATTAACAAAAACATCCTCACCCACCAATACTTACCAGATTCCAGCAACCAGCGTCGGTGGTAGTCGGAATCTCTCACAATAGTCACACCACCACCAGAAATGGCCGGTAATTCACTGATCTGGCCTTTTTCGGCCAGATTCACAGTGGATCTGGCCAGAAAATGTCAGATTTAGATGGAATTTTTCGACCGTCGATGGCCACATCCGGCCTTAGATCTGGCCTTTTCTGACTAGATCCGTGGTGGATCTGACTGGAAAAGGCTATATCGATCGAATACCCACAAGATCCAACCGGTATGTGTCCTTAAAAAATTTTCCGACCAGATTCCGGTGGTGGTGGCCGGAATCTGGCACTGCGGGTGATAGGGGTATTTTTGTCATTTTACAATATTTTAATATATTGGGGTGTTTATCAAATTAGCAAACCTAGGGGGTTTTTTTATAAATTTTTAAATTTTACCTCGTAGTACTCCCCTATCTAACTACCCAATATTATTCTCAAAATCCTATCTAAAATAATAAACCAAACGCACCCGACATTATTTTTCTATTTATTTGGTCTGTAATGAGATTTGGAGACTATTATAAGGTTATGTTATTTATTAATTTTGTATTTCTATTATGTAGTTTTAAATATTTTTCTAACAATATTTTAATATTTTAGGTTTAAATTTGTTGATGCTTAATTTTGACACCAACTAATCACACTTGGAAAATGTTGAGCTAACTCAGAAGACACACGTTTATATGGGGATATTGGGTTGAATAAGAGATGAATAACAATGTTTAAAGTGGTTCGGATGCTTAAATAAACAAATCCTACGTCCACTGGTATTGTATTAATATATGAGATCAGGTCAACGAGTTGATTTATAGATTAGAGAATACAAGTGAATACACGAAAGAGAGAGAGAATGTATGCCATTTCAAAGAAAAAGTAATTAATCCCACAAACGAAAGAGGAGCCCTCTATTTATAGTGGGATGAATTGAGATAATGATTACTGAATCTGTGAGTGGGTCAGATTGCCGTACAAATCCTGCTTTGTGTCCCGTTGTTCACACACTCGAGTGATTTCCTCGACTTGTGCAGGGATTGGACATGTGGAACGTTTCCAGCCTTTTGCCACTCTGGCGCATATCCACTACACTTGCAGGAGCATGCCGCTCACGTCAGCATGCAACGTGGCTGCGTCTGAACGGCTGAAAAACCTACCTAAACTTTGACCGCCCATGTTGACAAGGTTTGGCGTCAGCCCTACTTTTCTAACCATAACAAAATTAGAGAAATAAAATATACAAAATGCTTTTTAGTTATAAGTATAATCATCTATGTTTTTACCTTAGAAAATCAAATAATTAGGTAAATGCGTTTGAAGACCCAAAAAAAAAAAAAAATTAAATAAATAAATAAATTTGAAAATGAGAACATGAAGAAACATACCCTAATAATAAAAATACCATCAAACAAAAAAAATTATTAAGCGATAGTATGATTACCGATTTCAAATTCAAGAATAGTAATGTATTAATGTTGCATGAAGTTATTGTAAATTAGAATTAAAATAGTATCAATAATAATTGTAATTAAAGTGATATACATAAAATTAATGGTACAAAATAATTTTTCACACAAAAAGGTAACGAAATTTATTTTTAATCGATGTTAGCAATTATTAGTTACAATCTAGCATTTATTTCTACATCTATTCTAAGGTGGAAATTTCGTGTGAAGGTAGACAGCCCAGTTGGGCAATGAAACTTCTTTCTTCTTCTCCTGAAACACGCTGCTGTTTCTTCTTTCTTCTTCTCCTGAAACGCACTGTTGTTTCTTCTTTCTTCTTCTCCTGAAACGCGCTGCTGTTTCTTCTTTCTTCTTCTCCTGAAACTCAGAGCTGTTTCTTCTTTCTTCTTCTCATGAAACGCGCTGCTGTTTCAGTGGCTGCAGAGCCCAGAATGCGCAGCTCCACACTGCTGTTTCAGTGGCTACTGCCATAACAGCCGTTACAGTAGCCACTACTGCATCTTCATCTTCAAGAAAGAACGAGCAGTCTACCAAGACGGATACAGCTGTGGCATCTTTGGCAACCTAGGTGGCTGCTCAAGGGCAACTTCCTGAAGGAGAGAGGACGCATATCAGGTGAAAGATCGATATGATAGTAATGATGGGAGAACAATGTTGATTGATAAGCAGGTGAATGGGTCTGTTCAGTTGCATGGTGAGAATTTCGATCGGAAGAGAGAGAAAATGGAATATGTTGTTGCTCAACATGGGTAATATTCCCAAAGCTATAGAAGGTGAGCAAGTGGCAGCAGGGTGGCCGGGCTGGTTAGCCACAGTGGCTAGAGAGGCGATCAGGGGATGGGTTCCACGACGTGCAGATTCTTTTGAGAAGCTGGACAAAGTAAGCTTCTTCTTCTTTGATCCATTAATAGCTTCTTCTTTTTTTTTTTTTTTTTTTTTAAAGTATGGACGGGCGTCCATTCCATCCAAACATAAGGGACGGGCGTCCAAACGTAAGGGACGGTCGTCCAAAATTTATGAACGGTTGTCCTTAATTTAAAAAAAAAAAAAATATTCCATTTTATTTATGGATGGGCTTCCTTTAAATGGGGACGCCCGTCCGTAGTAAATGGACTCCCGTATGAGTGAACGGTCGTCCATATTTGATGGACGGCCGTTCACTAGAAAAATAATTATAGAAACAACAAAGCTACGGACACATAATATTTTGCACCGAAAATGTGTACCAGCCTACGTGTACCCAGGCGCCTGATTTTTCTATCATTTTTTTTTCTAGTGAACGGCCATCCATCAAATATGGACGGTCGTTCACTCACATGGACTCCCGTTCATATTTGATGGACGGGGGTCCATTTACTACGAACGGGCGTCCCCATTTAAAGGACGTCTGTCCATAAGTAAAATTGAATAATTTTTTTTTTATAAAAATTAGGGACGGTCGTTCATCCGTTATGGACGGTTGTCCTTTCATTTTGGACGGGTGCCCGTAAATAAGGGACACCCATCCTTAACCAATTGGAGACGGCCGTCCATAAATTTTGGACGCCCGTCCATACTTTAAAAAAAAAAAAAACACCTTCTTCTTCGCTCTTCTTCTTCTTCTTCGCCAAGCCAAAAACCACAGCAACATCTCTCACAACATTGCTCATTGATCTCCATGGATTCTTAACCCAACAATGCTTAGGAACAGTCGGCTCTAATATCAGATAATTTGAAAGGAGGAGGCGCAGCAGGGTCAAACTCACCACCATCTTCTTCTTCTCTAACTCCATTTTTTTTAAGGAATCATTTAAATGTGCTCTGGAATCCTAATTTGATTCTTTCCAAACTCCCATCTCAGAGTTCAACCCCAAGAAGTTGGGCGTGTGTGTTGTGTGCAGACGTAGTTTCCTTTCAGGATGTGCTAACACAAACCCGACCATTTTTCTTCTTGAGAATCTGAAGTTCATCCTCTGAAACGTAAGGGACGGCCATCCAAAATTTATGGACAGCCATCCCCAAATTTTTTTTTTTTTTTAATTTTCATATTTTGGTTACGGACATGCATCCCTTATTTGTGGGCAGCCGTCCAAAATGAAGGGATGGCCGTCCATAACGGATGAACGACCATCCCTAATTTTTATAAAAAAATTTATTTTATTTTACTTATGGACAGACGTCCTTTAAATGGGGACACCCGTCCGTAGTAAATAGACCCCCGTCCATCAAATATAGACGGGAGTCCATGTGAGTGAACGGCCGTCCATATTTGATGGACGGCAGTTCACTAGAAAAAAAAAATGATAGAAAAATCAGGCGCTTGGGTACATGTAGGCCGGTACACATTTTCAGTGCAAAATATTCGTTGTCCGTAGCTTTGTTGTTATAGAAAAATCAGGCGTGGTATGAGTCAGAGGTACACGTAAGTCAGTACACATTTTCGATGCAAAATTTTCGGTGTCCGTAGCTTTGTTGTAAATATAATCATCTATGTTTTTACCTTAGATAATCAAATAATTAGGTAAATGCGTTTCAAGACCAAAAAATCAAAAAATCAAAATTCGAAAATGAGAACATGAAGAAACATACCCTAGTAATAAAAATACCATCAAATAAAAAAAATTATTAAGCGATAGTATGATTACCGATTTCAAATTCAAGAATAGTAATGTATTAATGCTGCATGAAGTTATTGTAAATTAGAATTAAAATAATATCAATAATAATTTTAATTAAAGTGATATACATAAAATTAATGGTACAAAATAATTTTTCGGATAAAAAGGTGACGAAATTTATTTTTAATCAATGTTAGCAATTGTTAGTTACAATCTAGTATTTATTTCTACATCTGTTGTAGGGTGGAAATTTCGAGTGAAGGTAGACAGCCCAGCTGGGCAATGGGTTCTCTAAAAGGAGCATATTAATGCACAAACGCATATAAATTATGTTTTATTTATAATTGTATAATTAAGTCATACAAACAATAAAAATTATAAAAAATTTATGTAAAATAATTATTATGTCATTTGTTTTTTTGTCCATTTATATGACTCTTATACGACTCAGTTGTAAGTATAACAATGTTTAACACATATATTCCCCCTAACCGAATGTATATTTAATAGGAAATTTATACATATAAATAAAATTTATAAAGATTTAATAGAGTAATATTTTCGGTTATATTACTTTGTATAAAAATCTTTATAAGATATAAAATCATGAATGAGTAACTATTTTTTTATATATGTATAAAACTGTTATAATTTATTTAGAGCAACGTAAATTTATGGCACATCAAACATTGAATTCGCTCTGATTTATATAATTAAATCGCAAATAAAAAATAAATGAAAGCAATCACCATAAGTACACCACCAAAACATGTACAAAAACAATCACAGTCCATTATACAGACCATAATTTTGAAATCACCAGTCTTCATCTTTCTTACAAGGAAGCTGAGAAATCTTCATTAAGTTATCATCTACAACACTACAGGAACGCGTGCAAAAGAAATTAAATATACCCCTCTTACGATTTGAACTAATAAGTTTAGGCAATAACTTGGATTTTGTAGTAGTAGTATTACTGGTCTTGGTGCACTCCTTAAAAGCTACAAAAAAGGGGTCTTGATCAAGACCTTTTTTAGAAGAACTTCTTGAAGGAGGCTGAAACGCACATGGAGGAAGAGGGATTTGTATATCATGAACTGTAAACCGGGCGCTGTCCTTGGGACAGGGAGGTGGTGGTAGCCTTAAAGAAAGGCTTCGCCACTGCTGCTCTTCATTTGTGATCACTTTGGAGACTCCAGGCTCGTTCTCCCAAGAGAAGGGCACACTTCTCCCTTGTGAGTGAACCTTATTCATTCGGTTCATGTTTTGATGATGGAACTACAGGATTGAGGAGGTGTGTTAGGATTTATATAGAGGAGAATATTTTTATCTTATAAGTATAATCGCATAATCTTTTAAGGACAACGCGCATATATAACGTGTACAAGGGGGAGCTTGGTTGGCCGTTGGTTTTAGCTTTTAAACAGAATTCAAAGTATAGACAGTGAAAGGGGGAGAGAAAAGACCAAGTCATTGAAGTTGAGAAGTTAGAAAAAGAGTGCAAGTGAAAGTGACAAATTCAGAATTATTGACTGACCTAATAAAATATGTATTATCTATATTCTTGCCGCCTCATTCTATATTTGCCTACAGGAATAATGACAAATTTGAATGTTACGATAAAAACTAAAAAACAAACAAATATTCAGTTTTAAATACAATTGCTTATACTACTTAAATGCGTATGTTAATTGAATTGTCTGCAAATGTTAAATACATAAAAAATATATATAAAGCATTTAAATGAAATCATATAATAATTAATTTATCATTTTCTTTTACTTTTAAATTAAAACAGCAACCCCGATTAGATAAGAAGATCCCATCCATTTAAATTTTAGAAGTCATGTGCAATTAAACTACTTTTGAATAAGTGCATGGTGTTCGATATTACATTCAATTCCCTGATCGACTTCACCACCTTAACCTTTCTCCCTCGTTTTCAAGTACATGTTTAGAATATTATATGTCCCCATTAATTAAATGAGAAAGAAGCAAGTAACGTAAGCTTTGGAAGTTTAAAAAAGTCCTTCCCTTAACTTAAGTTGGTATGTCTAGTGTGACCAAACTATCATATGGTGTCTTGATCTAATATAACACATGGAATCAAAACCTAACCCCATCGATGAGTGGAGACTGGAGAGTAACGAACACCGGGTTTTGTTATTGATAAATAATCCTATAATTTGCTAATGTTTCACATTGAAGTCAAGCGGGTGGCATGCCCCCTGGCTATAAAGTAATAATGGCCATGTTTACTGGGTTCAGTCAGAGATATTCTCCCAATTCGGAAAACATTAGATGGTAATGTACAGGAGTAAACAACTTTTACCCACCCAAGGTTTGTCTTAATAACACTTTTCCACTTAAAAAAATTTTAAAATACCACTTTTTCACCTAACGTTTATGTTTTGTATACACGTCACTTTCTTAGATGATGTTCAACAAGTTACCAAGAGTCAGGGTAAGAGGGTTTTTGTATAGTAGAGGCGGGTGGATTGAATGGTAATGACCGATTGACTATTTTCTGTCAGAATCAGTAAAAAATCACCAAGACCAGGCAACTCTAGTTTTGTGATGGCCAACAATCAACGATAAATCAGATGTCGGAGTGAAATAAATTTTATAGAGAGAAAATCAGATGCTCAAATGGTGATGATAAATATAATTTTTACTGTTAGAATTGGTTTTAGATAGTAATGAAATATTAACTTTTGATGAAAAAGTTGTATTTTGAAACTTTTTGGGTGAAAAAATGTCATTAAGACAAACCTTGAGTGGGAAAAGGCCGTTTACTCTAATATATAGCAATAATTCACCACGAATAGAATTTCCAATGTAAGTAATGCACATATCTAATCATAGTGCTAGTTAATTTCATGCCTTCACTAGAGTATTTGCACGTTGTTGAAAAAGGGGGTCGGTAAACGGTGGTGGCACGTCGAACAGCCATCTCTCTCTGTCTTTTGCGGAACAATATGTGGCATAGTTTTACTGGGAAGTTAGAAGTAGAGCCACATAGACATAAGAATTGGTCAAATCAACATTTAGTAAACGCCGTGCAAGTATTGGCCTTCCATGCTTATATTCTCAAATTATTTGTGGAAAAAGATGAAAATTTGGTTGGTATAACTAATTAGACAGTCATGTCTATAAAACCTTTATTAGTTAAGTATTTACATCTTCTATTTATTGACATTTAAGCTCCATTGTTTAAGGAGACCTCATCACTTGATTTCATTTCTTTTTCATCATTTTTAATGTGTAAGTACATATTATATAAATAAAATACTTTAACTGAATTCAAAGTTTTGAAATAATCACAATTTTAAGTAGCCTTATAATCAACTAGTTAATAAAAAAAATTATATTCTATTTGATGACGACCGAATGATCAATCAAGTTGTTGACTACTTAGACTTCATCATCAGCGTCGTTTGGTTAAACGACAGTCATCTTGGGTTGTATTTTTTTGGAATGGGCGGTGGGCTGGGCCGCATGGCTTTGAAAACGACGATAAAAAAATAAAACAAAAAGATGCCGTTTGCAAAAGACAGTGTGGAGTCAGTGGTGGCCTATACGACATCGTGTTGATTATTATTAGGCCTTGGGCACTTCAAATGATGCAACTACGGTTAGGTTAGGGTTTTGGGCAATACAAGTTTGATAAGGTCGCAATCTCTATATAATAGGCGAGCTCGAAGGAGGTTTCGACTATAAAAAATATATGCGGCGCTTTACAAAGGGATCAAACATCAAGGTCATTTCAATTTTTCTCTGTTTCTCAATACCTTTCGCGTGTATAAATAATTGAATGATTTATATTTAAGAGAGGTCTGGTTGCGATGATTAAAAAAAAATTCCTCGTACTGAATATGCTATGGCAATGGCATGAAAGACTCGTTTACACCCATAGAATATGAGCGCCATCCTCTTCCTTTAATTTCTTTTTATTTGCTTAATCATGCTTTAATCTCTTGTATTCATTTGCATCTTATCTATTGGTGTTTGATCTGTAATGTTAGGCTTTATGATTAAAATTTCATAAAGAATGGCATGAACAGTTGCTTCGCACTGTAAAATTTGAAATTTAGTTCTTAAAGGCTGATATCATATTACGTTTACTCCGATACCTTTTGATTGATGCGGATATCTTCAACCAATTTTGGCAGCATTTTTTTGTGTAAACTATCGATTCCTTGTAAAAGATTTTGATGGATAATTTCCCTGTGTGACTGTATGGTTTGCAATTTTAGGGAAATAAATTAGTTTTCTTGACACTTTCTTTGGTTATGATTGCTTGAACAAGTTCCGTTTTTGGAGGTCATTAGTTTCAGTTCGCATGTATTTGGTTTGATGGAATATATTTTTCTTTCTTTCTATTAAGATTTGTAACGAAGCTCTTAAGAATAGAAGTTTGCTGTGTTGATTCGCATTACCATCATAAGAATGGAGGAGTTGACTCTCAAATTCACCACGCATTTTACTTACAATTGCTCTGGTGCCTAGCCAACTCCATAAAATGATATAGGTGGTGTTTAAAGCCCTAACTTGACAGAGTGAATGACTCTATGGGTTTGGGTTACGCACACCTCCATATTACTTTTAAAAACCTTTTTGATTTATGCAGCTGCAATAGTTTGGATGAAAGATTTTGATATTTATTTCTAATATTTAGAGACACATTGAGATTAGTACTAGATCCTTTTAACCTGTATTACCGTTGATGTTAATAAGCTAATTTGAATGCATTGGTGTTGAACAATAGAGATTGTGAAGCTAATGTTTCATGCAGGGCTAGAGGCATCTACTGCTGTAATGGCTTGGAGAAGCAGGAATTCAATTCTGGTTTAAAATTTTAGCAGCGTACTCTGATGTTGATCTCTTTTTGCTTTTTGACTTTCTGTAAGGCCTGTACTAAATTTTGAGTGTCTGTAGCTGGAGCATTCTGATTTACGGTTGAGCAATGTCAATGCTTAATACCTTCAATAGATAAAGAAGGTTTGGGTGATTCATTATTATGATATTTTTTATAATAGTATTTTGGAAAAAATAAAATTGGGTTATTTTTACGAGAAAGGTAATTATTAATGTTTTGAGAGCTAAATAAAGTATAATTTAATTTTGAGAATATTGAAACAAATATGGGCATGTTTGGCTTATTATTTTTATCTATATTCCCAATTATATTCTCTAAATAATGTTTCGCACATTATTCCAAAAATATTATCTTATTTTTTTTAATTACTTTTAGATCTTATAAGGTTACTAATTTCATCAAATACACCTTGAAAAAAAAGTTTAAAAATTATCAAAAACACCCCGCGACCCATATTTCGGTAACCACCATTGGTGGTAGCTGGAATCTGTACAACGGCCTACCTGTCGACTATAAATGGTCGGAAGTTCACCGATCTGGCTTTTTTCAGTTAGATATACCACGGATCTGGCCGGAAAAGGTCAGATCTGGTCGTGAACGACGGTCAAAGAAATGATCATCGTTGATCGAAAACGACGGCCATATCTTTGGTCGTTGTTTTGGCCTTTTTCGGTCGTCGCGGTCACAACAGGTCGTAGATATGATCTTTTTCGGTCAGATCTATGGTGGATCTGACCGAAAAATGTTAGATCTACGACCTGTTGTGGTCGCGACGGCCGAAAAGTGGATCTGGTCGGAAAAGGCCAAAACGACGCGTTATGACACAAATCCGATCGGTCTGTGTCGTAACACGATTTTTCGGTCAGATTCTGGCGGTGGTGGCTGGAATCTGGCACTGTAGGTGGTGGGGGTGTTTTTGTCATTTTATATATTAGGGTATTTAATTAAATTAGTAAACCTAGAGGCTTTTTTATAAATTTTCAAATTCTACCTCGTAATATTCTTCTATCCAACTACCAAATATTATTTCCAAAATTCTATTCAAAATAATAAATCAAACGTATCCTATATTTTTAGGTTTTTAAGATAGAATAGTTGAATAGAATAGGATAATAATAGTGAATAAAGGGGCCTGTAAATTTTGTGCTTCGGAAATGTGATTTACGATTGAGCAGCGTGCTTAATATTTCTATAAACTCTATAAATAAGAAGTTTATACGGTTTATTATAAAAATTTATTTGGCAGTGACATAAGTGTTTCCATGTGCTTCTTATATTATAAGAAAGCTGCGTATGTGATTTTTCACTTTGTGGGCTGGCCCATGAAGGATAAGCCTGAGAAATTTCATCAATTAATAAAAATGGCATAATGCAGACACTTGCGAGTTTTCAATCCAATTGACCTTGATTGAAGAACTAAATACTAATCCAGTTTCCTACTCAATTGAAAATTATTTTTCTTTAATGTAAGTGAAGTGGTTTAAGCAATGTAATTAACTATCCATTCCAGTCCATGGCTTATAGGTACAAGCCGTATGTTTGCACTCATCTTAAAATGTCCAAAAAACTATTTCCAGTTGTCCGGGCTTTATGATCAATAATGTTTGGAAAGAACTGTGTTGGGACTGGGTCACTGGAATGAGGCTGGGTAAATGGTGAAAACTCAGGCCCTTGTATTGCCGCCTTCTTGCAAACATATAGATGTAGAACTATTATATTAACAATTTAACTAAAAGGTTCCTTGCTTTAGGCCCACAAACAACAACCAGAAATTTTATCAAAATACCATTTCAAGTTTGGGATGAATTTAAAAGTTATAAAGTTTGAATTTTTTTACTAAATGATCATCTCTTAAGCAATGTAAATTTATCGTTTAAGCGATATAGGCTTATCTATAAATTTATCTCTTAAGCGATATGTTTAAATAGTCTATCCCGACCCACAACTGTGAGCATAAACACAAATTTCTGCTACTAATGTTGCAACATTGTTTGCAATGACCTCCTATGATGCCGTTGAAAATTAATACATACTAAGCAACCCATCAAGTTTATTTTGTGAATTAATGACATTAATCCGCCAAGTAGGATATAACAACAAAAATCTCTAACAAAATTCCTTTTGGAAATAATAGAAATCTCTCTACTGTTAAATTTTAGGGGTTAAAATAAACAATATGAGAGCAATTTAATAATATTATTAACTCATGATTGAACGAAATAGAGATAGCAGCGAGAACAAAATAACAATAAAGCAAATCACATATAATAAACACAGAGAAAATAACATGCGTGATTTACCCTAATTCACCCAACATGGGCCACGTCCAGCCGAGTCAATATTATTGCAATACTTTCTCACCTCTCTCGTTTACAATGAATGAATTGTCATATAATTGCTATCACACTCATAAAAAATAAAAAATAAAAAATAAAAAAGTATGTTTATATACTAGGTTTAAGTGACAAAACCTAGTTTTACCAGGATTTTTATTCCCAATCCTAACCCAATAAAGAATTAATAACTTAAAGAAATCCTACAGCGGTGTAAAACCTCCCTTAAGTCAGGTATCCTCTGAATATCCCTCCATGAGAATCCCGAGGATACATGTCTGGAGAACGAATTGTATTTAGAAAAAAAAAAACTAGGTAAGGATAATAATAATAATATCCAAAACATGCATATAAGATGTCACGCAGGATCCAAACTTATAATTTCAAAAACTTTAAGAATTTACTCGGACATTACACAATCAAAATATATTTATAGGGTGGAAGCTTCCAAAGGTGTTTCACAAACATTTATCATTTACATTATTTACATCAAAATAAAAATATCAAGATGACAATAAATCATCTTCCCTCACATGAAGCCCCGTTGTCTCTAGCATCCTTTGCTTTTGGTCTACCTGCAAAACAATCAACAATGAAAGGGTGAGCGCTAATCGCTCAGTAAGGAATGATCTATTGGATTCTAAATGTGCTATTTGACCCTCATTTAAACATATTTGTTAACACAACACTTATTTTTTACATCTAGGGATACTTCCCCCTTTTTTTTCCTTTCTAGTTCATATGTCTTTCATCATTTTATCCCATGGCTATATAAACATCAATGCATACACGTACAAATAAGTATGTAAACATAGTACACACACATTACATGTCATGATATAACATCTAAATATCATCTAACATGAGTATAAATCATCTCATGATGTAAATAACATCATAACTCATGTAGTGCAACTAAATGCATACGAAGCATTTAACGTGTAGCCGATCGGACTTTTCTTAGCATCTTAAGCACTTCATATCATCTAACCTCAAATTAATCTAGAGCTTATATCATCGGGAGGTGTGCTTACGCGTTATTTAACATCTAAAGCATATATTCATCTTTCCTCAACCGGTATACGAGGATATGCTTACGCGTTTCCCATCATGTCTATATGCATCTCTATCATGTCTATATGCATCTCTACCATCTTATGGCATGTAAATACATATTTTGGTGAGCTTAATACTTTTAATTCATCTATAGATTATCAATCCATTTACATTACCTCTTGCTCACATATATCATCTTAAAACATATATTACATTGCATCTTCATGCCATTTCATAACATTAATCATGCATTGACATCATGACCATGTATATTTTTCAAAGATCATCTAACTAATGGGTAAACATTAGTACATGGCAAAATTATAATAATACATTAATAATCAAGTCATAATCATAAGAATTGATCATGTTAAATCTTAAACTTTAATAACCATAAGTTTATACTTCATGCCATTTTCCATCAATTTCTCAAACGAATTGACTCTTGGCACAAGCATCAAAGTTATAGGTCTATGTCTTAAAGTTCTAATGCTTCAAGAATCATCTCATTTCGATTTTTATAACTCAAGTTATAGTCGAAATATTGAAGCATGTTTAACATAACTCCTAAGCTTACCAAATCCGAATTTTTTCATATTAACAATGCCACATCAATTCATATTGACAATTAACCAATAAGTCAACTTATGGATCAAATAAACCTTAATAGTCTTTAACATCTTAAAGGAAGTTTAAAATCTCATTCTCATAATCATCCATTATTGTTATAACATTGTAAGCTAATGCAAACAACACCTCAACACTTTTAATAGCAACCATTCAACACCATGTGACCTCCAATACTACAAGTTTTTTCACAATCAACATCCACACTTCATTTTCTTCAATCAAAGATAACAACTCATAAAACATAAATAGCAATAACTTCATGTATAATGAATTCAAGGCAATAAGTAGAATAAATGAGTTTAACTACACCTGCCATCAACTAATTCTATGCCTTAAAGCTTTAGGGGGTGTTTGTTTAAGTTTATAAGCTAGTCAAACTTGCTTATAAGCTCTAAAATTAAGCTGACCTGTTTGTTATAATTTTTTTGAGCTTATAAGTTGAGCTTATAAGCCAAAAAAAATAAGTTGGGGGGGAGGTACTTTTTTTTTTTTTTTTTTGCTTATAAGCTAGTTTGACCAAGTATATTACCACATTATCCTTGTTTAATTTTAAAATTCTATAGTATGCCATTGTTTAATATAGTATCTTTTTTAGTAATTTTATAATAAAATGTACTTATAAGCCACATTTTACCAAACACGTAATTGCTTAAAATTTCAAATGCTTATAAGTTAATTTTAGCTTATAAGCAATTGTTATTTATAAGCTAATTTTCATAAGCTCAGACAAACACCTCCTTAATTTAAGGTTTCATAAAAATCTACAAACCCTAGCATAATCCCTAAAGTCATGGGAGGTTCTTCCTTACATTTTTAAAGAATTCCTCCAAGGCTCCAACAAATCATTTGCCTTTGTCTTCTTTTACACCTGAATCCTACATATATAACATTATACCTCAACATCTACTTCAAATCTTCAAACCACATCAAAACTAGGGTTTTTAATCTTTACCTTAAACTCTTCAACTTGAAGATCCAAGGCTCCTATCTTGTTCTCCTTGAAAAATTATGCAAAACTCCTTTAAAACTTAGAGAAAGAAAACTTGTTTCATGGAAGATTTGAGAGAAAATTGAAGAAATGCTCTCTCCATTGGCTTGAACGAATTTCATCTCATTTATAGGAAAATATTTCATTTATTTTCCAAAATTATACTATTGGCTCAATTATTTTAATTGTATAACTCATAAGTCCTTAATTCTTCATATAAGGGCGTTTTGGTTATTTCGCACTAAACATAATTATTACTTAATTAATGTCATTAAATGCAATTAAGTCTACTCATCCTTGACTTTTTTCAATGCTTATCCATAGGCAAAATGACTATTTTGCCCCTAATGTCTTTCTATGGATAATTGATTCATACCGTTCCAAATGAATCGACTATTTTGCCCTTAGTTAGATTTTATGTTTTTTAACATAAAATTATTATCTAAAAGACTATTTTGAGTTAGGGACATACATTTGACATCTTGGGTATTACAAGCGGTTATACATGGAAAAGGCTCAAACTGCCTACGAGCCCGACGGTGCTATCCCCACGACCCCCGAATGCATCTATGTAACCCAATAGTGCTGAAGTAGTCGACGACTTCAACAATGACAGTGTAAATTTTAAATTTTATTAAAAAGAAAATGTATGGCTATGTTTGTTTCTTTATTTCTACCCTATCATATCCCTATATTGTTTCAAAAACAAAAGATTTTTATTATTATATCATACTTAAAAAGGAATAAGTCATTTAACTCTAATTTGTAAGGAGAGCAAAAGTCTAAAACCAAATTTGGAAAGAACAAATTTTATTTGCGTTTGCAAGGGAAAAGAGGCAGATGCACGGTTAATGAAGAGGAAAGAACAGACACCCTGAGTTCTTCCCTTCATTTCTTTTTCAATATGTTCTATATCAAGGACACGGGTTAAGGTTCAGGCTTGAAAGTTGGTAAGATGGCAGAACTGTGTTTTTGCCAATTTGGTAAGATGGTAGAACTGTGTTTTTGCCACCTCTACTTTATGACGCACCTGCCAAAGCCGACTTTTCCCACCATCTACAAAGGTTGCTCAGCTATTAAAATACTTTCCTTCGATTTTCAAACAACATATCTCACCAAACATGTGCACATGAAGTCGAAATCAAAATTTTAGATTGTTCTCACAATCAATTCCATATTGTGATTTGTGAGTCCAAACTGGTTTTTGCTTTGCCTAGTCAATCATATGATTAGTCAAAAGTCTCTACTTTTACTAAGCAAACCAAGACAAACGATACAGATTACAGAACTAAATAAACTTAACAAACTAATTGAAAACCCTCCAAAACTAATTGTTCAAGATTTGTCAGCAAAATGACAATTAATTCTTCTTCTTCCATCATCTTGATTGGTTAAGTCATTGCAGGCCAGCAATGAGGAAGAATTCACAAGAGTTTAGCCAAGGAGGTCGTTGCACAAGCTGGCACCTTCACGAGTCTTGTTGTTCTCTGCTCTTGGGCTGCTTCCCGCACTGCTATTAGAAAGTGAACCGAATGCAGTCTTCTGTAAAACTCCAGTTGGAGATAGACGAGGACTATTATCCCAGTCCTCACTCATGAGGTTTAGTGCAGCTGGGTTCTTACAGTTGATTGTGGTGTTATTGTTATTTGTATTGTGCAAAACCTCACCAAGAGGACCACCCATGGAAGATTCCCAAGTGATTGGAATCCAATTGGCTTGCCTTTGGCTTGGTTCATTGAGGACACTGCCCACTCCCAATCCCATCTGTATTGGATCAAACTCACGCGACAACCTGAGTGGTGAGAGTGTGACTTTATCATTGTTGGGAGAGGAAGTGGAAGACATGAAGTCTGACGAAGCCACAGGGATAGAAATGGAGAGTTGGGTTCTATCTGACTGCATATCAATTTCAGGCCAGGATATGGCAGATCGATTGGACTGATTTTTAGGCCATTCATCCATAAATTGGCGAAGGGAATGCTGGGTTTCAGTTTCTTGGTCAGTCAGGTCCTGAGAAGAACCAAAGTTTCTGCAAGTCATCAATGGACTTCTATGTGAAGGGTTTAGTAGTGAGTCAGAGGAAACAAATCCAAACTCAGATCGTGAAGATTCTTCAAAAGGGATTTGCTGTTTTGACATAAGGAAAGAGTTTTCTTTAAATTTCAAGTCAATGGTAGGAGATAGCATTGACAGCCCTGGCGTATCTTGTTTCCTCTCGTCCACAGTATCTTTATTCAGATAAACCCTGCGCAATGGCAAACCATGAAAAGAAATCAGTCAATTTCTAAAAATCTGAATAAATGGGCATGATAAAAACCACTTCTTAATATGAAATTCAATTAGAAACATATAGTCAGTCACCATAAGCCTGAGGTAAAATATAAGTTTTAGAAGTTTTGATAAATATATACTAAGTAATCTTCTAGAAGAAGAAATTCATCTGATTAGATCAGTCACTTTCACCGCTACAAAGATAAGCTAACAGATTCTAGTAGAAAGAAAAGCAGCGAAAAAAATATATTTTGCTAATGGTACCACACTACCATAACAATATTGTGAATATCAAGAATAAAATCCAGAAAGAATAAATGCCAAAAGGATAAGGAACATTTAGCAAGTAAGGTACTAAATTATGGGTGCATGTAAAGCATATCATATCACAACTATCTAAATGTCATATGCTTTTCAATTAACCAGAATAACAGATAGAAACCAAAAGTTAACTTAATTTTACCTATTCATGGGTGCCGCTGCAGAAAGATTAGAAGAACCACCAGGCTGCAAGGTTTTGAGCTGTTGTTGGTGTTCAATGGCAAGGCTGCTGGATGCACCGTCACCGCCAGTGGAGCCCATCACCACGGAAGTGGTGATGGGAATCAACTTAGAAGAGTTGGAGGTGGTAGTGGCAGCAGCGGAATGGCCTGACTGGCCTTCCACAGGCTTTCTTGAACGATGGCGGCCCCTATTCATGTGCCGCTCGCAATACTTCTGATCAGCAACTGCATCTCTCGAGCACCGCCATTTCTTCCCATCAGTTCTACGACACCTTCCAGGTTCAGGATCGGTGTTGTTGGAGAACCCCAAATGGAATGTACCCCATGCCACTGTAGATGTTGCAAGATATAGAGAACATAATTAAAAAAGAGAATAAGTCTTGACACAAATTCTTTAATTTCGAAAGATCTAAATTTGCTCTCTGTTATCAATATGGAGTAATTTGCTTTTATTACAAATTATCACCTTGATGAGAGAGTAATTCGTGAGTTTATAAAAAAAAGGGGGGTTAAAATAATGAAGCCTGCACTGGAACTGCTAATAATTATTGTAGTATTATCTAGGAATGCTTACGGGATGACTAACTCGAGCACAGTACATTTTAGAAAAAAAGTACTTAGTGCAAATAAAAAAACATATTTCTTTGTCGCTTATCACAACTAAAAATCTCAGGATTAGAACTCAGACCCAAAACAGAAACTATCAACAGAGTAAAGAAGCAATAATGAACATTCTGAAAGATACACATGTAAATGTTTCACAGACAATGTCGGGAGGATTGCCTTTCTTATATCTCTAAGGAACGAAGGAAAACTTACATGTATTGGATCGGAGAAAACCAGCTGAAAGGCTAGAAAAGCCAGCAGAATCAAGAGCTTTTCGGATGGGGAAGAGAAGATTAGAGGGTATTGGCACATTTGCAGTAATGTATTTGTAGATCAAGGCCTGGTGTTCTAGTTCCATCCACTGTGATGGAGTGAATGGTCCTCTGGCACCCGCTAAAACCCCATGTATATTTGCAACGTTGAAGCTTCCGCAATTGTAACCTGAAAACAAAAATCCCCAAAATAACGTCAAAAATGGAAAGAATATGTAGCTTAAAAGCCTAAAATTTTCCAGGCATGGCATTTCATAGCAAAAAGGGAATATTTAAGGGTTTTCATTTTTCTCAGAAAAATAAGAAAAACAAAAAAAAAAAAAGTACAGAAAGATGCCTGGCAAATAACTTAAAAGATCAAAACTTGTCTGCAACATTTAAGGACGCTACAACAGTCACTAATTTTCCTCTTTGATACAGCATGAAATAACAAAGAGAAAAAAGGGAAAGAAAAACAGAAGAATATCAATCAAAGATTGGGCCGATTAGTGTTCTTGCATGCTCTTCCTGTTTGCACTACTTTCTTTTTTTCTTCTTTTCTTTACACTAGGTAAAGATGTTTGATTTGTTATTAAAACTAATCTCCCGGAAACAGGAAGACAAAGATTTCCAGGAAAGAAGAAATTTGCACTTTTTCTTGACAAGACGTAAAATCCAAAAGCCTTGAAAAGACCCTCCATCAGTACCAAAGAATCAGACGAATAATACAGCTTTCAGCTAAACAAAACATGCATCTAATCTTCCCACAAACCGGTTACAGTGAACCATAGCCAAAAATCAATGCTTCCATGCAATATTTAAACTTAAACCCAAAAAACCATTTGCTCTCCCACAGGAGATTTAAAAAAAATATATTTTGAACACTTTGATTTCTTGAAATTAACAATGTTGCCCATCACGCTGCTTATTACATAAAATAAGTACCTGTGTTTCTACTATAAGCAGACGATGCAAGTTGATAGTAAGGCAATGTAGCATTTTCAGAGGTTCTATCTAGTGAAAGAGAATCTGATTTGGGAGAAGAGAAACTGAGCATCTGTTGTTGTTGTTGACCATCAAAGAGAGTGGTATTAGATCTCAGTAAAGAGTTATTTCTCTGCTGAAGCACCATTTCCTTGGAGACTGAAAAATCATCACTTTTTGCCACTTTTGAACTCCTCCACTCATCTTCAGTACCAGATCTCTCTTGCTTGAGGAACCCAGTAGATCCATACCACTTGTGTTTGTTTACAGGATCTGAAACAAGAGAAGTAAAACCACTTGTTGTGTCTGAACCCATCAACCCGTCAAACCCAACCATCCCAAAATCCATATAAAAAACTACACCAAACCCAAAAGAATCTCTACACCAAACTTAGTGAGAGCATTATTTCACTCGGAAAAAAAGACACAGAAGCTTGATGGGGCAAAGCAAGAGACATTTTAAAGTAAGTATGTTTTAAGAGTAAGCTAAGCAGAAACTGAAAACCAGACTGGTTTTGTTTTAAGAGTGTAGTATATGGTTTGAGAAAATATAAAATAATTGCAAAGAGCGAGAGGCGAGGTGGGATGGAAACTGACTGGATGAAGTTTGTAGTACTAAATACTATTTATATAATCTCAGACATACCATATATAAAAATATAATATCTTATTAAATAAAATCCATTTAATTTCTTTCCCAAGATCTCCCTAACCAAGCCAGGCCATTATATGTATAGTATTAGGCTCTACATCAACTAGTGAGAGTTCTCACTTCTTCTCACGTTGAAGTAAAGCATATTTTACAAAAAACACCCTGACAATGAGATAATGTCCAAGACTGAAGGTGGGTATGTCTGTCAATTGAGTTTCGTGTTCAGCAACTTGAGACTTGAGTTATAATTTGTAACGTTGGAATGGAGTTTTGGGTTTTGGTTTATAGCTTATGGTTAGTTTTAGTTGCCTAGAAAAGTTCGCTGGCGGTTTCATATTTCCGCTAGTTAATAATATTTACTTCTCTCATCTTAAAGTTATAAGGCCAAATCAGTCGTGGGCTGCATGAAGTCGTGTACAAAGATGCGTTGCCACGTGACAGTCGCCACTACAAATTCTAAACCCCATTTGTCCTATCTTATCTAATCTTTACTCTCTCCCTCTCTCTCTCTCTTTACTGTTTCCAGGCGATTTAATATCGAGTAACCGACTTTTTCCCACCCAGGTTTGCCTTAATGACAGTTTCAAAATACTATTTTATCATCTAACGCTTATATTTAGTTAATATTTAAAATACATTTTATTTTTTAGTCGAACTGAGTTATTAAGACCTATGAGAAGAGGATTTTTATAAAATAGAAAATGGTGAATTGAATAATGATGACTAATTAAATATTCGTCATCAAAATCAACTAAAAATATGAAACTCTAATTTTATGATGGCTAGTGATCGACAGAAAATTAAGTATTGAAATAAGATAAATTTTATAAATAGGAGATTAGAGATTCAAATAATAGTGATACAAAGAATATTTATCATCTAAATCAGTTAGAACCAGCTTTAGATGATTACATAATATTAACTTTGGATGAGAAAGTGTCCTTGATGGGAAAAAGTCGTTTACTCTTCAATATCAATAATTTTATCCGAACACAACAAATTATATCCCTATCCTACTATACTATTATATCCTAAAAAACTCAAAAATATATTTATTTTAATATTCTCAAAAACTTATTTTATTTTATTCATCTTACCAAATATTAATAATACTTAATTTTATTTTTTTTCAAAATTCCATTCTAAAAATCATCCAATAATATACTCATCCCCACTTTAGTACCTTCATTAATGTACTCACCCTCTTGCGTTGAAATTAGAGGTACTCTGCCTGGTGTTCTGATCTATGTTCAAATTCACCCAAATGTACAAAAGTTACACAAACAGCTTTTACCTTCACTGGGTCGTGGAAGGGAACTCATAATATCATTTCAAATCTCTAGGAATATTGGAGGTCCACTCTGACTCCAAGCATATATGCATAAGTGATTTATTTATAGATTAATTAATGTTAAATTATATGCACATGTTGATCTAAATTTATAATTACATGGTCAAAGAAAATGAAATTGGTGTCATAATTTATTAATGCAGACAGCCTTTCTTAATACCCTTTTAAAAGTGGTTCATTTTTATATATATATTTTTTTTGTTGCTACTATATCTATATGCTATGATGGAATTCTAAATTAATCACATGGCACCTCATGTGCAATTTGCCAAATTACTTATCTACCAATTCTCCTTTCATCCTCTTTTAAATATTTTTAATCTTTATTAAAAAAATATATATATATATATTAAATGTATTGACATTAATTTTGGTTGCACCACAGAAAATGAAATTGAATGTTGAAAATATAGAAATAGAAGTGAAGGTGTTGTTTGCAAAAGAAAAACATATATGCATGAATGATGAATCATTAAAAGATGTCAAAATAGCATTGATTCATAGGTCCCATGAACAAAACTTGCCAGGGACATCGTTTAATTTCTATTTATTGAGAAGTCCCAACAAGATTCACCCTTAAAGCCATATCTAAAAAAGGCAAAAATATATAGAAAAAATAAATAAAAATAATAATAATATTTTTTATTGTCTAACTAACAAGATCGACATTAATGGAGTTTGTGTGTACAACGGGAACAGGATACAGCTAGAAACTATGATCCTATATATCTTAACACTATTACAAAGGCAGATCCTACTTGATGCTCCACTAAAGTTGGACAAAAACATAATGCAATAACTCTTTACTTGAAAAGACGTCTATATAAATCTTCCTCTTCTTTCTCATTGCCTTTGTGTTTTTACGCGTTTTCCATTATTATGTTATGCCCACCATTGTTGTTCTCTTCCCTCCTTTGTAATTGCTGCTTGCTTCCCAACTCCAATACAATCTTCCTCTAATCCATACATATTTATATTTTGAATTTTTATTAACTACTTATACAGCATAACTGTAGGCACTGTATCTAATAATGTGAATGGGCCATGTCAAAGATTGCTGTGTTTATTCAATTTTACATGACAAAAACTACAGTGAATTAAGCGGTTTTATGATAAAAGAGTAAAGAAATATTTAATATAATCTCTTAAATTCGAGTATCCTTTATAATGAGAGAGCAAAATTAAAGTTTATTATAGTCTCTAAAAAAGAGGATCTAACATGATTTTCTAAGTTTGAGTTATTTTGAGAGTGAAAGAGCAAAAAAGAATCTAAGTTCAAGCCCTAGTAATTACTAATATGAGTGATCATTAGAGATGGGTGTTTGCCCCGGCCCTGCAGGGATCTGGCCCGAATGGGGTGGGAAATCCCCGAAAAATTTGGAGATAGGGCCAGGGATGGTCCTCAGAAAAATCCCCGCACTCGGGGACAGGCAGGGGGAGGGGATAGTGCAATCCCCAGCCCAACCTGCCCTGCCCCGCCCCGTCCCCATGAAGCCCCGCCCTGCTTTTTTGAAAATTTTATGTTTTTTTTTTTTTTTGTTCCCTTTGCGAGATTGTACATAAAATTATAGTTTAAATCACGGTTTGAAGTAATGTATCAAAATTTATAATATTTACTTTTATAATACTTTCTAATGTTTGTATTAAATTTATAGAAAAATAATTTAAACGAGGGAGTCTAATAATTAAATATATGTATTATTACTTTGTGAATTTCATAAAATAATAATACATGACCCATACAAAATTTTGATTTGATTATTATAATTTACCTAACCAATAAATTATGAGGTTTATGTTGCAGCCTCAAATATGTTTATATTTTATTGTTTTGAAATCCATGAGCATGTTTCAATTTTTGCCAAGAAATGATTGGGTGCGTTTGGCTCCCTATTTTTATCCATATTCCCAATCCTATTCTCCAAATAATGTTTGACACACAATTCTAGAAATATTACTCTATTTTTTTAATTACTTTTAAACCCCATAAGGTTATTAATTTCACTAAATGCCCCCTGAATTTTTTTTTTTTAAATTAACAAAAACCCCTCCATCAACCCAACTTGTCAGATTCCGGCAACCACCGCCGGTGATATCCGGAATCTGTACAATGGTCGGAATTACACCGATCTGGTCGGAAAAGACTAGATCTGGCCGTCAGCGACGACCAAAGAAATGGCCCATCTTCCGTCGTTTTGGCCTTTCCGGCCGTCGACGGCCATAACAGGCCGTAGATCTGGCCTTTTCGGCCAGATCCGTGGTGGATCTGGCCGGAAAAGGCCATAATGATGCAGTACGGCATAGATCCGATCGGTCTGTGCCGTAATGAAATTTTTCGGCCAGATTCCAGCGGTGGCGGTCGGAATCTGACACTGTAGATGGTGGGGGTGTTTTTGTCATTTTATATAGTAGGGTCTTTAATTAAATTAGTAAACCTAAGGGCTTTTTCAAAAATTTTTCAAATTTACCTCGTAATACTCCCTTATCCAACAATCCAATACTATCCTCAAAATCCTATCCAAAATACTACACCAAACGCACCCATTATTATTCACCATATTCAGCGAAATTTTCTTTCAAGTATTTATTTTATGAATTTTAGTAGATGAGACTATTTCAATGGAACATTATAATGTCTTAGCAACATAAAGTATTAGAATGTGAAATCTAAATTTGTCTATTTGATACTATATAGAAAATGTGTCTCTAACTTAGTAACAATTAAATTAGTTTATGGTGGTAGTTATGTATTGCTCTTTAAATTTTACAAGAAATTGTTGATTTTATATTTTCTTACCTTAAATTTAGCATTTATCAATGAATTAACTACTAAAATTAAGCAGTTAAATATAGTACCTACTAACGTGTTAGTTTTTCACGATTATAATAATTTAATATCATTGTTGTGAGAACATGTGAAAAGTTTTGATCTACACAAGGCAAAAATCCCCGCGAGAGGAAATTTCTCGTGAAGCCCCGTTCATCAAGTCAGGTCAGGACGGGAGTGATTTCATCCCCACGGGCCGGGGACAGTCATAAGAAAAATCTTCGTCCACAGGGATGGTCATGGGAGTGGGTAATGAGGACGGAGAATGGGGTCCCTGACCCTGACCTATCCCTAATGACCACTAAAATTCTTACTTAACCGATAATTTTAAGATTCTAAATGATTAATTGAGGTGTATGCGCAACACCTTGATTATTAAAAAAAAAAAAACTACGGGCGAGTTATTGGTATGGAATCAGATATGGACAGGCTAATCTGAATTTACGTGAGAATATGCTCTGATTTGGGTCTGTTTAAACTATTTATGTATGTACGTACTGCATACTGAGTATAAATTTAACGCATCATTCTTCAATGCCCATTGTCATTCTGGTTCCCGTATGGAGTACGAAACAAAATGGTTATAGATGAAACTTGAAAGTTTAGGCGAAGAGATAAAATAAAAGGGTGATTAAGATAGAAACGGAAAGGAAAGAATCAAATAGACGAATGTAGGTTTAGTTGAAGGATGGGTTTGTAAAAGCATCCTTTTCAAGCTTCAATTATTAATTAATGGCTCTTCTACTACCTATTAAACCTATGTACCTAGCTTTGTGCTAATGCACACGCACATTTACATAACCACAAAGTCAAACCCTTCAATTTTCAAGATCTATATTATGATATTCCCTTCCACCTGTCTTCTCAACTTGTCACCATCATTGAATTTCCAAATTTTTACCTTCAAATTATAAAATACCTTTAATTTCATAAACAAATCATTACCTCTATTCTTCTAATTAATTAAAATTAAATAAAAACAAATATAGTTTTANATAAAAAATTAAAAACTTTTAGGGATTCATTCAGTTCAGACATTGAAATGAACATAATAGAAGCCTTGGCTTATACGGGTGCCCGCGGGTGCCCACGGGTTCACCCGTATGACCCGTAATTTATTGGACCGGGTACGAGTACGGGTCATATAAAAATTGGTTTAATTTATTGAACCCATACCCTATATTTTTTACCCGGGTACGGACCGACCCGCGGGTCCATACCCGTTTTGCCAGGTCTAGTTACAACCGTATGATATATGGATGAATGTCATAGCGCACTAGCGTGACATATTAGTAAAAACGTACCTCAATTTCATAAATATGGATGATGTATTTAAGAATGATTAGATTGAAATAAGCTTCAATTTTGACTGTACGATTAGTTCAGTGGACCGTGATCTGTCTTGTGTCAATTGATTTGATTATTTATATCACTTAATCGATTTTTTTACAAAATTATATTTTAATTAAACTAATTTTTTTACGTCTGTACATAAACATGGAAACGAAATATTAAAGTATAGAATGATTCTATATAATAGAAATTTTAATGTTTTTAAAGTACCAAAATAAATTTCCCTTAATCGCTTAAGCGATATAGGGTTTCGCTTAAGCGATCCTGTCTATTTAGCTTTGGTTGCTTAAGCGATAATAAATCACTTACGTGATCTCGTCAAAGGCAGAATAAAGGTCATCCGACTGTACTAGATTGCTTAAGTGATTTTAAGTCTCTCTTAAGCGATCCAGTATATTCAGTCTTAGTTGCTTAAACGATCATGTACAAACGATGATCAAGATCACTTAAGCAATGTTTCACTTTTACTGTTGGTCACTTAAGTGACCTATGATCACTTAAGTGATTATGTCCAAGGTAGAATCAAGTCACTCCAGGTACACGATTGCTCAAGCGATTCTTCACTTTTACCCTTTGTCGCTTAAACAATCATGTCCAAGGCAAAATCAATATCACTTAAGCGGTTCTTCACTTTTGGCCTTGGTCGTTTAAGCTATTCATGATTGCTTAAGTGACCAAGGCCATTTTGCTTCTTATCTCGTCGATCTTCTGATATTGTGCACGTTTGAGTGAGAAATTATATTTCTTATTATAGGTGAGCTCTATATTCAATTATAATTATCCATATTTATGAAATGAGATATGTGTCTACTAACATGCCACAATTGTGACTAATTCAGTAAATTGATTGATTGATTGACTTGATATGACAATTATTTTGATAATATTTATGTTGTTTGTCTTACTTCTTTGGGCAACAATCAATGTCATACAGAGATAATATGCGAAATTTTACTTACTTAAACTCTTTTTAAAATGGATGAAAATGAAAAATAATTAATTTGATTTAATACGTTATAAAGGATGATTTATTTAAGGTAACAATTAAATTTAAAACATAAAAAATTGAAAATAACAACTCTTTAACGATTGGCCTTGGCAACTCTCTCAATTTCATCCTTCTTCTTGATGACATAGCTGGAAATACAGGGACCTAAAATCAGTTTAACGCACCACAAAAGAGAAACATAATAAATTTATTAGATCGCTTAAGCGATCTTCGGTCGCTTAAGCCATCTGCTTGTCAGATCTGCATATAAGAAAAGATCGCTTAAGTGACCTTACATCGCTTAAGCAATCTAGTGGTCACCAAATCTGATCTGAGTAGCCAATCGTTTAAGTGATCGTAGGTCGCTTAAGTGACCAATGATCGCTTAAAGGATCTGCTGTTCAGATCTGCAGATAACAGTCGATTGCTTAAGCGATCTTATGTCGCTTAAATGATCTGATCTTATCTGCAGATTGCTTGCATTCTTGCTACTGATCAATTCAAACCTAATGTTTTGGATCTGCATGTGATCGATTTTGACAACTGCTTCTCTTGTGGCCAGGTTGCTTGCAAATTGAGCACTTATTCATCCTCCGGGGAACCTCACAGGCTGATGGAATACGCTTAACTCTTTTTCTCCCCTTTTTCTATCTTATTGAATGGCGGATAGATGATAATGTAAACCAAATCTGGCGGCACCACCCACTGCTCTTTTGGAGGAAATGGATATATCGTTTCCAAATAAGCCAACATGTAGTGATTTTCCATATAGAGAGGGGAGCAAAGTTTCATGTAAATTCCTAAACCAATCCAACTTCCGTTGGTGTTTCAGTGCTGCTAGTACATGAGAACAAGGTAAACATTGAATGTCAAGCACTTTACAGCTGCAAGTTTTGCTAAGAAGTTTAACTAGGGCATCCGAACCATAGCAGTGCACGGTGAACTCTTGAGCATTAAGAGGATAGGCAAATAGTGCATTTGACAATTCCATACGTTTTCGCAATAATTTTTCAGCTAACGGAACAAGGGTTGTGATAAAATTATCTAACTCCGTACAATACTCATGGAACCACCGTGACAATGTCCTCTGGATTGCATCAAAAAGGGCAACTATTGGAAACTCTCTTTCTATTAACAACTTTAAATTTATGAACTCGGCTATATTCATGGTCATGACATCAAAGCTTCTTCCAGGAAAGTAAGCTCTACTCTATCGCTCAAAACCAACATCATGCTCAAGATACTAAGCAATTTTATCATCCTTGATTCGGATTTTCCGGAAATGCTCCTCAAACTCATCAACTTGATAAGCTTTTACTGCCATGTAGTATGTTTGAAGGAGGCCAGCACACTTAAATTTTTGTTTTATGTTCTCACCAAGGTGCCTCATACAGAATCTGTAATGTTCTTGAGGGTAAATAGTGGCAATTCCCAATTATAGAGTTGTGCTTATCAGATATTATGCACAACTTGTCATTGTCAGACACTATCATACGTAATTACTGAAAAAACCAAGTCCACGACTTGTCGATCTCAAAGTCAACCACACACCATGTAACGGGATATGTGTGATTCTTGTTGTCCTGTGCAATGGCCACCAACAATGTACCACCATACTTTCTCGTCAAAAAGTAACCATCAATAGCCAACACCTTTCTCATGTTTACAAAACCCCTTATAGTAGCACCATGCAACAAAATAATATTTAAACCTCATATTCTTGTCCCACTTCAAAGTCATCTTGCTACCTTGGTTTGTCAACTCAAACATATAACAGTACACTTCTAATACTGAGTACCCGTGTTGTGATGTGCCCCTCACAAAATCTTCTGCATGTTGTCTCCCTTTCCAGCATTTCCAGTAACTAACAACGCATCCCAACTCTGTGCGCACAAGTCTCTGGATGTCCTTAGGAAATGGACCGTTCCCTTCAACAAACCGACTTTTGAAAAATTATCTAATAACATCAGCGGAGGCTTGTCGATGCTCACCTTAAATATGTCCCAAACCACATGTGTGCTCATAGGTATATGTGCTAACAATAAATGTTTCGGACTCCGCCAACCTTCTACGATAAACCTGTTACTTGCACTTTCGATCACGGCATGCAACCGTCACTACCAATGAATTAGACTTTTTGGTGATGAACTCAAAATTACCTCTCACGGCAACAAGTTTTAGCTTCCTCACCACTTCCTCTTTGCTGTCAAATAAATACCCTATGCGCAAGTCCGATCCATCAGTAAAAACATGAGCTGATTCACTACTACTTGCAATTACCACCTCTAAACCTGCATAGAGGACCATAGTGTTCTCTTCCTCATAAACAACACCTTCTACATAATCTGTATTTAAAGGAATCTCTACATCTGCAGGAACATGTACAGGGTCCTCTTCCTCAGCATTTTCATTATGCCGCACATGACCAACCTCTTCTACAGTGTCCTTCTCACCCCCCAAATCACCGCCTACTCTTGATTTTTCAACTAAGAAATCAATGCCCTCATAGTTCAAATTAAAACCAGCATTCTCTCCACCAACTTCCTCGTTATCCCCTTCCTCTGAACCAACTTCCAACGATTTATGTATAAAAGAAACCCTTAAAATCAGCCTCAAACCATTATCGCCCACATCAATCATATATAACTTCACACCTTCATCCGACTTTAATATAGCAAGAGGTACCTTATAATGTTCAAGAACTCTGCTTAGAACAGATTTCACAACGATATCACTATGTGAGCAACTCAAATCACCTCTTCTAATTATTTCATCAATTATCTCCACCTACAATCGGTGCTACCACCCCCAGCTACCCACAATGCAAGAAAATATTCAACAAATTTCACTGCTTTCAACTTGCATTACATCAAACACAACCCAACAACCTAAACAACTAAGTCAAAATCATAACCCAAATTCAATCCATCATTAAATCTTTGTAAATCAAAATATAAAATGGAAAAGGGAGATACACATACCTGGACAAAATGTCAGGAGGAGGAGGATCTGTGGCAGACAAGATGTTAATGGCGGAAGAAGAAGATAGTGTTAATGGCGGGAAGAAAAAGATGTACAGGAAGGAGGAAGAAGAAGATGTAGACGAAGCTTAGAAAAAACAGCAACCAGGGGAGGGATGCGTTAATGGCAAGAGGAAGAAGAAGAAGATGTTATGTTTGGGTTTGTTTGCAAGAATTTCAGGTCTTTGAGGACATATTATAATTTTTAAAAGAGTACATAATACTTCATTAATCCTAATTAAACCATGATTAGTGTTTAATTGTTATTAGTTTGTCTTAATAAAAAATAAGGTCATTTAGTAAAAACTAAAAAACTACATGGCATTTTAATTAAATTCAAGGCTAATATGGTCTTTTAATCATTTGCCCCTACAAACAGCTCACAACTTTCCATTATAAACGCACATCCGTGTAGATTGTAATTGGTTAGTTTGTATTTTGTCAGGCGGAATTTACTACAAGCTAACTAATTATGAGTTGACAATGAAAAAAAGTTAGTGAAAAGGATTTATAAATGTAGTATTATGTTGAAAAAATAATATTTAATGTTCTAATTCTCCGGACTCCCGTGATCTTTAGTATAATTTTAATATAGCCCGATATTTTGACGTTCCTTCAAATTGTTTCTATTTTAATTGGTTTACGAAGTGATTTTTAAACTAAACAATATTTATTTAATAAAAAAATAATTTTCATAAATTCTATTTTCCTGAACACTGGTACACTACTTAAGAAAGTTGAACCAAAGGAAAACTTATAGGTTGTGTTTGCTTTATTATTTTGAGTAGTATTTTTGAAAAAGTTGAGTTGAGTTGTTACTATTAGATAAGATTTGAAAATTAATAAAAAAAATACTCATTATATTTGTTAATTTAGTTAAACACCATTTACAATAAAATATTGATAATTAACAAAAACATTTTCACCCACACATTAAATGTCGGTAATCGACCACCACTGTCGGAGGATGGCCAAAAGTCACCATAATGATACACGATTAGCTGGATTTGATCGATCATACGTCGATCTGGCCAGAAAAGGTCAGATCTTCGACCAAAGATTAATTCTTTTACATGTTTTTTGTACAACCAATGATTTATTACCACGTATTTATACACAAAATGGTCTTAACCTCGATGGCTCTCAGACACCTTCGATATTAGGATTTTCCCAACAGCTTTCCACTGGTGATGTAGAGGATAATTTTGCGTGAAAGGAGCTGGAGAGTCGGTATTTAGTACTGTGTTCGTGGCAATTAAGACAGGTCGCCACGTGGGCATCGAACATGTGCGAGGAAAGAACGACGGGGCCTACGTGAGTTTCAAGCGTTTCAAGGTGACGCCGATCTCCTCAATCTTGTGGGACCCTGTTAATACGCCTAGAATTTTTTCTTTGAAGTCAAATTATGGTCATCCGACGGCTGGAAATTCATGAATGAGATCAATGGTTCCAATTGACAATTGCTGATGATTTTTAGAAAAGGCCAGATGGAGAGGTGTACAGAAGAGCGTTAAGTAGAGGAGCAGAAGCTGAAGGGATCGACAAATTTTGGCGGGAATTAATAACGGTAAAGTATAAGTTAAGAACTTACGATAATAAACATAACGTTTTAATTTATTTAAATTTACTGAATCTTATCTACTAGTAAATAAATTAAATGTTTTGATTTAACTTCTTAACCTTACGTAATAATCTTATTAACGGGCACCCATATTATCCATAATCAACCAGATAACTATTATTTCTGGATTGGTAACAATCTTCTTCAAGCGTAAAATATTAAAATGATTTTAAATACTAAAATACTTTCAAGTGTTTGATAAAATACTTTCATGTGCCCAACAAATGATGTGTGGATCGATTTGACTAATGTAATAGTTATGGGAGAATAACATGTTCCCGCCCACCTTTATGTTCGGTTAAAAAAATTCATTCTTTGACATGATATAAACAGTACAAATATGTAAATACCTTTCTCTCTTCATCTTCTCTTTTCTTCTTTCTCCTTCACCAGAATCGCACCCATCAATTTCAGCCGATTCTCACCTGGTCGAGTGCGAATCAATTGGAATCGCACCCAACCTTCTCCAGTATAGTCGTGTGCAAGTTGGTGATCATGAGGTGACTAAGGCAGATCAGCGTGATTGCACGATTAGATGCGCAAACTAGGGCAATTAACGACAACCACCAATGCGCACACAAACAATATGCTTGGTCGAGGATAGAGTGCACGTTGATGCGAGAGGCATGCCATCGAGCAAGGACAACAACAAAAGCAGGCACAGTACAGATCGGGTCAAGAACACGAATAGCGGGTTCACTGGGCACACAACAGCGCAGAGAGATGCAATGGTAGGAAAGATGGGGGAAGGTGAGAGCTACAGTGAGGTGCTAGAATAGTGTCAAAAGTGCTTGACAACAACACCTCTTGCAAGCAAATGGTTGATTACTATTTTTTGAATTTATTATTTCGTCCCTCTTCAATTAAAGTTAATGAACAGTAAATGAGAAAGTGTTGTTTTGAAACTTGGCGGGTTGGGAGGTGTCGATTTCGCCAAACCTTGAGTGGGAAAAAATGTTGTTCTACCCATAGTTAATAATAATGACAATCATACAAAAATTAACTGGTTATAGTATGTGAAAATGGGAGATATCGGTGACTTTTACTACCTTAATTCAACCCAAATTGCTAAAGAAAATGACCCATCTTTATTTGCTTTAATATCTCTTGTGCTCCAACTTGACTACACAATTATTAGAAGATGACATTAGAGTATGACACCTTTCACAACCCAATAAAGATGAAACGACAAACCAACTTAACCCACACACTCCAAACCCTTTCTTCTGCATCGAAAAGTAAAACTCAAAATCAACATGGGATATCCTTCAATTGGCAAGTCCAATTTACACAAAGAGTAATTCTAGTTCAATCTTAATCAACTTCATCAACCCAATTCCTCATCAATTGGGATTTTTCCAATGATTAATTCTCGAGTCTGGTTATAGTATCGGTAACGTTAGCTTCATGTAAAATATTTAAGTAATTTTGCCTCAAGTAAGGACTAAGGTCAATGAATTGACTTTCATCACCGACCAAAATAAAGTGTTTTTCTGTTTTTTTAATTATAATTTATCTTAAATTGTACCCTAAATTACTCAAACATTGTTTAAGGGTTAATATGCGTATCAACTAATCTGATTACTCTCAATCTAAAAAAAAAAAATTCAGGGTAAACAGAGATAGAAAATAGGAATTCAAATATTTTTATTTCTTCTGATAGAGCCAAGGCACAATAAAGCCAATGACAAATGCAAAAAAATGAGCCAATACGATGCACCCTTAGGCCCGTGTGGGTCCAATCATTAACAACAATGGCCCACTTTTCCCGCGTACAATAAAGGCCATTGTAATAGTGAAATGAAATGAAATCTCAAAGATTATATAGCCAAGGTAGACTAAAATAATTCCAAGAATCCCATAATAAAGTGTCCATAATTTTCGCCCGTGAACTCAGGCTTTTTCCTTCCAAATGATCTCATTCAAATTATTTGAAATCTAATTCGATTTAAATGGGATAAAGCCATATCCAAAAATATCTACTTAATTTAAAATATTATAGAATAATATAGAGATTAAGGGAAAGAATGGATTCATTGCTTTGGTGTAATGTTATCTTTTTTTTTTTATCTTTTAAGAGATAAAGAAGAAGGGATTGAGAAAAATTAGAAGATTAGAAGTTCTAAATTTGATTAGAGAATATGGTTCCAGATTTCACATCTTTAATTACAGGTCCTACCAAACCCTAAAGCCAAAACCCAAACCCAAAAACCCCTATATTAATCTAAATTAACTAAAAAAAAAACCTATTCCTTATAAAACTATAATTAGAAACTTGAAACTTTTGATTAACAATTATTACAAGAAGAACAAAAAGACAAAGTTGACAGAATTTGTTTGTTTGTTTGTTTGGCATCTCTTCTCTGCTCTTCTTTTCTTTCTATCTCAGAGCCTCAACTCCTCCTTTCTCCTTCCTCACATGATTCTTCAACACACCTGCACAAACAGAACCCACATGAATATTACTCTCTTAAAATAAAAAAATCAAAGAAAATTAACTAAACTACAAATAATTAGTTTTTTTTTTTTTTTTTTTTTTTTTTTTTTTTTTTTTTTTTTTTTTTTTCTAATTTCAATATCCAAGGAGGCGCTTGTTGTGGTTGTACCTTCTGCCACAACAGGAAAGTTCCTTGATTATTTATGTTTATTTTTAATTTTTTTTACTCTTGTGATTGGAAGTTTACAGACAACAAACAAAAAGATGGTGACAGAAACAGACAGAGAAAGAGAAGAGAAAGAGGAAATGGAGTCTGTGTAAACAGTTTCTGAAAACAATCAATCAAAACTTGATACAAATGCATTAAAAACTTAATTAAGTAACTGTTATTATTCAAACCAAAAGAGTTTAAAACTGAAACTTAATTACCTCAGGTTTACAATCGGGGGATCTTCAAAGAGAGACAAAGAGGTTCTTGTGAGCCACAACGATATCGAACAAAATAAGGCCAGAAGTTGGATCATCAACGAGGATATCTTTAACTGGAAGCCAAAGGAAGAGTTCTTCTTGAGACAAACCCACGACTCCGTTGAGACTGCCATAGCTGAGATTAGCTTAACAACACTGTCGAAGAAAACCTGTTCTCATATTTGGCTAAGCATGCCTTCAAGAACAACCTCAAGCATCCCATTTTCAGAAAGTGAATAAGACTTCACTTCCTTCGGAAGAAGGCCAGGAGGCAACCCTCTTGACTAGAAGATCGTGGATTGAAGAAGAGAAGCAAAGAACTGGGAAAAAGAGAAAAATCAAGAAACAAGAAATAAAAAGCTTATATTTCTGGTGTTAAAAGTAAAGATTGCCATTTTTTTTTTTTTTTTTTTCCTCTTTTCTTTTCTCTTTTTTGGAGAGAGTTTAAGGAGTCAAGTTTTGAAGGAAAGTGAAGAGACTGTTTAAGAGAGAAGTATTAGGAGTTAGAAGAAGAGATGCATGAGATATGGATTTACTATTTTACCCCTACTGGGTGTTGGTGAATGCGGGCCCAGAAATTAAAAGGTTTTGTTTAGGGTTTTAGCTTGATAAAACAATTAATGTTTTGGAATGTATCACCTAAATGACCCTTAATTTATATGTATAAATGAATGGTTCAAAGTGATTAGATCTCTTGCTTAAGCTTTATTTTTTATTGATTGTGTTTTAAGCTCTATAATAATGTTGTTAGGCTGGGTTAGATACATGTTTATCTTAACTTATTTTAAATTTAAAGAATCTACGCAAGGTTTGACCTATATATACATATTTATCTAGAACTATTTTTAAAATATAATTATCATGAGATAAAAATAACCCAAATGATGAATTTGTTTAAGAATAATAAAATGTTGAAAATATGAAATATCTAAGAGGAATTTTTTGCTTTTTCCTTGTCTCAAAGCAAACTATTAATAATTCTTCTCAAAAGGTGGGGCCTCAGCCTCAACAAATTGCATGCTTATACGTCAATGAGTCCACATCAATATTCTTTGAGATTTTTATTTTAATCATAACACTTAATGCAATCAAAGATGCTTATCATAACTTATAAGCTAAAGCAAAATAGATAATAATATTCTTTAACCTAAAGTAAAAACATTAAAGGGTATTATGGTCAATAAAAAGAGTCTTCGGTTGGTTTATTAACTGCAAACATAGAGCAAGTAACGGATGTGTCTGCAGTCAAAAAGGCGGAAGCCCAGAAATCTGAAACTGAAGCAGAAGGGTTAATAAAGGTAATTCCTTCAGGTGGATTCTATTTTATTTTATATATATAAGGCTTTAGATTCTCTGCAAACATTTGCACGAGGTAAAAGGGTATCGTGTCAGTTACAGTACTCGTACTGTTGAAGCTTAGCTCGTTATTATCGTCACAGTAATCTTACTGTTGTTGTTGATTTTTTTTTTTAAAAAAAAAATAATATTTATGACATAATCTCATAACTTCCTCTTTCAATCTCAATATGGTAACTAAGTTAAGAATTATCACATTAACTCTCATCACACTTAAGACATTAAATAATTTTGATTAGATACAAACGATCGTTTTTTGGAGATAAAAGACCGTTTTTTCATAAAGAATAATTGTTCTTTATAAAGAAACAATCGTTCCTCTATAAGAAATAATTGTTTCTTATGAAAAAACAATCATTCTTTTATGAGAAATAGTTGTTTATTCATAATGAACTATTAGGAATGATTGTTCCTTATTAATGGAATAATCGTTCTTTATGAATGAACGATTATTCGTCTCCGAGAAACGGTTATATACGATCATTCATGTTTAGTCAAAATCTTCAAATGTTGTAAGAGAATGTTGTAAAATTATACTGTAAACATAATGTTTTTTAAAAAAAAAATTAAATATTTCAATCTAACAATGATTATATAATAACAGTATAGTCAAACAATTGGTACAAATAAAAACGGATTGATATTGTAACAAATATTTTAACACATTTTAGACATTTATCTCATGTTTGGAGACCCACAATCACGAAAAATCAACAAAATTTATCCGTAAAATATAAATTTTTTATATGGTAAAAAATGTTAATTTGTGTTACCAAAAAAAGGGTAGAAAATGATTGTAAAATTTTACTAAAATGCCAGTGCAGGGTCATAGAGTGACAGTGATTGGACAAAGTTGAGTAGAGATAATGAGTATCTCACCGGGTGGGGACATAAGTAGGTCACCACCTGGCTAAGTGATTTAAAACAAGTGGGCCAGATAGTGAGTGTTTACCTGGTTTGTGTTAGACTCGGGCCACGTGTGGGTTTCTCAGGTCCCTCACGCGTGCCTACTGCGTGACCTCCTCCTATCATGAGGCCCATGCCTGCTGCTATCAAAACAAAAGAAAAAGCGCCCTCAATATTTTTTTCAACAAATCCCCATGTTAATACATCTTTTTTTTAATTATTTATAAAGAAACAAATTGTTAATTTGTCAGACTTTCTGACTTCAATGCTAATACAAATTATTAATTGAATTTAATAATAATATTAAGATTTAAGAAAGGGCTGAAAGGCGAGGCGGTCGATGGCGGATCTGAAAAAAAGGATCCCTAAAACACGAGGATCAGAATAGATATTAATCATAATTTAACCTCTTATTACGAGCAAACGACATATTTCTATCAGGTTTGTTGCATTAATTCTAGATTTATCGTTTTTTTTTTTTAACGGATTTTAAATTTTTTAGCGTGTTGACGTATTTTTAGGCAGAAGAATGACTATGCTAGCAAAGATTAGTTCACGATTAATAATATCTAAGCAAGTGATTTTTAGCTTTTTCTAATTAATTTTGAAGTTCAAAATCACTTCTGAATCCATCGTTAGACTCTTCACAATCTTCTCTATAAAACTCATACATTCACTTGTTGAGACAATTCACCGTTTCTAGCATCTTTAACAATCATTAACGGTGTTAGTTTAAAGATAAAAATCTGAAATAAATGCAATTAAAGATATCAATTTGTGATTTCGTTAAATATCAGGTGAGAATATATCACTTACTCCGTAATTATCTATGATTAAGGACAAAAAATTCCTAGATTACTCCTTTGTGGGTTAATTCTTGGAATATACTCAATCCACATGTAGAATTAAAGTTAGAAGCATTAAACATGAGCAAATTTTCATTTTGACATAAAGCAAAAGCTAGGTTTAGGTAAAATAAATGAGGCCCACATACTCATATTTCTTCCTTCCGCGTCAAAACAATAAGATATAGTTAATGGTCATCAATTCCTGTTCCTTATATTTACTTGTTTGTTTGCTGGCTTTTAGATTCGAATCTTTTTAACCCTAAAATTTCTCAATTCCAGACAGTAAAACCACTGCTAATATATTGAAATAAATTATTATTTCTTTTATTAATCAGAAAATCTTTACATAACACGGCGTTTTCTTATTTGTTGTTTGATTGATGAAGCTTCTTCTTCTTGTTCTTAATATTAATTTTGGTGGGAAGTGCGGTTAGGTTGAATAGTTTGGATTAGAAAATGGTTAACTTTGGTCAATTTATTGGGCCCTTTGGCTTTGTTAATTATAGTTGAACATCAAAGCAGAACCTTATTGGTGGTTTAATAGGAGGAAAAGGAAGAGTTGGAAGAAGATTCAAGTGATTTTTAGAAAGAAAAAGCTGTCACAGATTTTAAGGTTCAGAGACTTTATAATAAGTTTGCTGCTGGTAATGGTGTGAAGAAGTTGCAAATTTTCAAAGCAGAGATTCTTTAGCTTATAGTAAAATGAAAAAGGTTTAAAGGAAGCTTGGTGTTTGTAGCTCATTGGTTGTCAAAAGAAAGAAAGAATATTGATCTTTTTGTTTCTTGTTTTTGATACCAAAAATAAACAAAGTGGAATAATACTGAATTTGGTTCAAATTTTAGGTTGACTCTGGTGTGTCTGCATTCAGCTGAAATTGCAGCAAACAGAGAAAGAAACAACCCTAGATATATTTTATTTATTGTTTAATCAGGAGTTGGATTATAGTGTGAAGGTGATCAACAGGAAGAGGCATCAAGAGTGAAGAGTTCCAAGAAGGAAAAAGTGTTGAATTCTGAATTATAATGGCATACAGTTGTTTATACAGGGAGTTGCAGAGGTGGTTCTCAAAACAAAAGAAGCAGACTTTTCTCAGCTAGTTATATTTCTCATTGACTATTTTGATAATCCAATTTCTTTTGTCCCATACATTGTCATCTTTTTATAGATTAGTAGTACGGTGTCACGAACTTATTCCGCAATGTCGTGATAAGAGTAACAAGTGTGGAGAGCATAGGTTGAAAGGTTTCGTGAAGCATTCACATTGGGTATGACAATTGAGACGTCAGGTGTGTTTCCTTCCAGTACATTAGCAATGCTTCATAAAAGCCTTTAGAAAGGAGGTGCTCCATGAAAAGGGAGTGCAGGAGCCGTTAAGAATTGTTCTTCAAGTCTACGATAACTGGTTGGGAGCTAGAGCCGCTTCCCTGATGAGTCCATGATAGGACGAAACTAATAGACCTTAAGTCGACGAAGAGTGTACATATAGACTTACTTCCTCTCAAGTGTGATGTTGGGGGTGTCGCATGACCATTTCCTCGTGTTGAAACTCTAGACTCGTGACATTGGCAACCCAATTGATGAATTTTTGATAGCTTGACACTGTTACAAACAATTCACTATTAAAGTTCTTATTCATACTGTTGATATAAGATTTTGCACCAACTAGAGTGATCTAATCGGCTTTGATGAGATCGGAACTGATGTGCGCGTGATTACGGGTAACCAACAGTGAGTAAATAATAAAATGCAGTAAAGTAAATGGCAAAGAGATTTTTAAAGTGGTTCGGCGAGATGAACTCTAAGCCGACATCGACTGTTTTTACATTTGCTATGAGAGCTTACAATAACAATCCAAGAAATGTTTTCTAACTCCTTTCTAATCGTTAGAGGGGGTTTATATACAGAGTTTGTACAAAAGAAAGAGCGAAAATAACGGGATTACAATTAAGTTTGAAATGCAACTCTGATATTCTCACAATTGGGCGTTGTGATTGCGCAAAAATTGTTATCGATCTGATCTTTCACGAGATATTTGGGATTTGAACTTATCTATGAATTGGTTGAACGACTGCAAGGATTGGTCACGACTAGCTTGTGCTAGGTCGAGCTATAACTCAACAAGCTTATGTTGGGTCGGACAATTGGTGGAGTCGAGCTGGTTCTGGATTGGGCTATAACCTCGTAATACTCCGAGCTTGGTGGAAAAATCACACACAACATCTATCCCCTAGTGTTCGATGCTCGTTTTGAGCTTCAAAGACTATTGCTCGATTTGATATCAAGCTCGACATTATTGGTAGGGCATTGGGTGAAGATTCAGTCGAGCTTCGAGAGTCGGACTCATGCCCAGTTGATGTACTCCACACTTGGACCTTTTCTCTTCTGCGACACTCTTGACAAACTCGGAATTTGAAAAGAAAGGATAGTTGTGTAAATTCTGCGCGGTCATGTCGCATTAAATGTAGCAGCCTTTGACAGTTACTTTTTGTCGCGCGTGGGCAACTATAGTTGTCCATGTGTGGAATTGAGGCGACGTGCGGCGACAATTATGATTATGGCAGTTTGACGATTCATCACCCCTCGTAGATGGTTGACACGTGGCCACGTCCAAGGGCTGAGATTGCTCAACGAATGGAAGGTCAAGATTCACTGTAGATTGACAGCTACGATCGAGCCCCGCCCTTTCGTCTCCCATGCAAACCACTATAAAAGCAGGCGAACTTGTCAGAAAGCTTACTCATCTTGCAAAAACTCTCCGACATTCTTGCTCATTTCGTCGCTGCTTTTTCGTCTTCATAGTGCTTTTTTCAGCAAGTTCATCCTATTCTCTTGTTCCAATAAGGTTTCTTTTCCCTTCCTTTAATTGTTTTCTTGATTTTTGTGGCTGAGGGTGGCCATTGTCGTGGCCACATTGAGTCTTTTGAGAGCTTTATTAGGGTTTTTAAGTGTGTCTTAGGCGGTCCTGGGTTTAAGGAGGGTTTATCATGACAGCCGTCAGAATCTTTAGTAGGTCGCGTGCATCTGTTGTCTGGCGTGAGCTATCTCGGGTGTTTAAACTAAAAGCGAAGTGTGGATAGGTCGCCAAGTTTTTTGAGCTCTGACACAAGTTTGCTTCTGTTTGAGGTGCCTAGATACGAGTTATAGTCATGTCTTCATCTAGCAGCCACACAATTGATTGCATGTTCGATTCCCTTGCGGTCTCGACTGTCCTCGGGGACATAATCCTTGAGGTCTTTGAGGAGGTCGTCACATGAAACTTGGATCTTGATGCGACGGGCTCGTCCGATTATGCTTTTGTAGAGTTGGCTCAGTCAAGGAGGTCTCCAATTCATAGGCTGCAAAGGGAACCGTAATCCTCGATTGACATCGAATATCTTACGCGCATAAAAGAGACTTATGCGCCTCAACTCAACTTAAGGGTTTTGGGAAACTTTTCCCAGAAGAATCCCCCCACAGGATGGGTGGCGATCTCTAAGAGCCTTTTGAGATGTGGGGTGTCTATTCCCCCTCACCATTTCATCAACAACATTTTGAGGCGATTCGACATCGTTCCTCTCAACTGTCTGCAAACTCATATGTCATAATCATAGGTTTGTACATAGCGTACATGATTGTCGAGCTGGGCAAGCAATCTGTTGAGAAGCTCGTCCATTTGTATAGATTAAAGAAAGGTCAAGACCAGACGTATTAACTCTCCAAGGTGAGTAAGGTACATTTCAATGGCATGGTCAACGTTCCAAAGCAGGTCCTACATTAGGACTCTCAGTTTTTCTTTTATGAGGTCGGGGAGACCGACGTTTTTACTTTGGAAGCTAGTAAGACTTCAACCCACAGTGTGTGCAAAGATTGTTTTTAAGCTCGATGGTTGAAATAATTGAACTTCTTTGCTCTACAATTAACGTCGAACAGAATTTTCTCCCTGGTGTAAGCTTACAGAGGCTTCAAATCTTCAACGACCTTTCCGACAGAGAGCGCAATGTTAACGAGATTTTCTCGCTTCCTCGCTTGAGGGCATACAACTTTTGCGAGGATAACGTCAAATTCTTTACCATTCTCAAGAAAGGTAAAGTGGTCACTTGCTCGCGCTTCTTCCTTTTGTGTAGCTTGCTTCTCTTTTTGCAAAAATGTGGGCCGAGAAACTAAAGGGTCTTAAGAAAAAGGCAGCAACTTCTGAGGCTACCAAGAAACCACCAGTAGTTCCGGCGATGAAGCTACCTACTGATGTTGTTGGCGCGAAGAGAAGTGAGGGCGAACTTGGGGAAGGCTCAAGTGCGAAGAAGCCCGCGACTGCCTCAAAGGCAGTTGATGGGAAAGGTACCCTAAGCCTTAAAAGGGGCTGGCAAAGAAAGCATCCAAGCCAACTAGAGGCTCAAGGAAACAGAAAGCACCAGAGCAATATGATGGCTTGGGCAAGAAGAAATCGACCAAGCCTTAAGGGGGCTTGGGGAAGCAAAAGATGGCCGAGCAGTAGGTCGGCTCAGGTAAGGAGGTCGTCAAGCAGGCTGGCGGCCCAAAGAAGTTTGTGTCCGGGGACTTGACCAAGAAGAAGTCTGTTCCCACGAGCGAAGTTGCCGCTACCTTGGAAAGTAAATCCAGCTCGTCTTGGCAAAAAGGAAAAAAGATGGATGAGGCGGCTCGAGTAGCGTTCGATGTATTAATCGATCAACTCCCTGATCATATTAGCATCGGGGCTGCAGCGGCCAAAGATGGCGTCACCCCGTGAACTTTCGTGGGTGTTAGGGATTCATCTCCCACCTAGATGCTGGCTTTGGTGTGTAGTTATGCGGTAAAGGTAGGATTGCATCTAGTAGAAATGGTGAAGGAGGATGCCTTGGCTATGGTCTAGGTTGCGGAGAAGGAGAAAGAAGCGAAACAGGCCGAGCTTGAGCGGCTTAGGGAAGAGATGACAACCTTTGTTCCTTGACAAAATTAAGGCGAACGAGGCCGCGCAGGCAAAGGCTGAAGCCAAGGCGACCGAGTCTGAGAAGAGTTTGGCATAGCAGCGGCGTGCCAATAATAAGCTAAACTCTAAGCTCTCCTCGATTCAAAAAATTGTCTTAAATTAGGAGGCAATGTTCAAACAAGCCTCGCTCGACCTTGCCCAAGAAGCAGAAGGTTGACGAAATGCCGAGGCTGAGACTGAGTGGCTTAGGCTTCAAATCTAGGGACTGAATGAAGTCATCACCAATCGGGCTTAGGAAATGGCCTATGTGTATTCTGATGATTCCGAGCCTGATGGTGAGGGCCAAGAAAAAGTCAAGGAAGGCGAGCAAGAGACTGGGCTCAAGAAAGAGGTCGAGGATCCGGCTCCCTTGGCTACACTTCCCCCCATTGTTGCTGATCTTCCTTCGGGCGAGGCTCCAAAAGATGTGCCAGCTCCCAACCTTGAAGAAGCCTGATGTCTACAATTAGCAAAGTTCGGATTGACTTTTCGAGCGCTTCCGTGACCTTTGCTTGCTCGTTCTAAAACCTCCTTAAATAAGAGGTCAGTGTTTTATCTTTTTCCTGACGAATATTGCTCAAGTAGCTGAGCGGCATTGCGAACTGTCTCCTCGCTTAGAATTGCTGCAAGTACAGTGAGGAGAATTATTACTAAAAACTGTTGACATTTGCCTTGAGTCTCTTGTACCACCTCTTGGCATCCCCTACCAATGTGACCGCGAAGCAATGACACTTTCCCAAGTCACAGACTTGGTGCAGCTCCATCAAGTCATTGAAAGTGTCGAGGTGGTCTGTAGGATCTCATTTCTCGTCGAACTTACTTTCTGGCGCCTTGAACCGTTGTGGGAGCAGGGCCTGTCGAACTTCCTTTGTGAAGGGAGAGCTCACTATTTCTTCCGCCATATTGTTCTGGCGGGCTCTTAGGTCATCGAGCATTTTCTACACCCGATCTAAGTCTTCGTTGTGATTGCCTTGGCTGGCTCTGTTCAGCCTTACCTCAAGCAAGTAAGTTCATAAATATGTTGCTTGTGAGCCCCCTCCATTATGCACATTAATGCGCGAAGTTGAGTCATGATGGCTAGGTTGATAGGTGTTATCATGCTCATCAGTGCGTTGCTCATGACGTCGGTTATAACCAGAACATCGATCATTGCTAGATTGACGCACATGACTTATCTCGCGAGCTTGAGAGGATCGAGCTTTTCTTGGGTGTGGGTTAAGACCGGCACGCTGACGCTAGGAATATCGCTAAGTAGGTTGAGCGTCTCGTGGGCGACCATTACCTTCGTTCTCCCCCATTGGTTGTTTTCCTGGTCACCTCCCGGGGTTAGTTTACCCGTGGGACTCATGCTCGTGAGCGGAATGTACTTTGTGATGTCGGGGGTGTCGGTCGCCTCTTGGTACCGATGAGCCAAACTGGTCACCTGCCGAATTTCGACCTGTCAGGGTGATATCGGTGAAGCGTGGCTGGTCAAGGTTTTGTGTGGTTGGTTACTGATTTCTTAGCTCAGCCACATTCTGTTGCACCGCATGTGCAACCATTGTTTTGGTCATTTCCTGATCATTTCCACCAGTTGGCCGTTCTCGGGGTTTGACGTCATTGCTTCCTGGTTATTCGCGATCTGTTGAGTAGGTGACACTAGTGGTCGACGCCTAACGACGTCCTGTTGTACCCACTGTTTTAAAAACTAGACCGAACCGGTTCGTCCAATCGGTTGGACCGGGACCCAGGGCCTTCTCCGAGTCGAGTCACTCTTTTTAACTGTTTCAAGTTTAAAATATAACAAACACACCCCTGATTTATATGAATCAGTCCCTGAAGGTTTCAAATCTAGCAAACACACCCTTTGACCAAATGCAAATTGGAAATGACCTCCCCTTTTCCTGCGACCTTTCACCTTCCCTTACTGTCAGAAACCACCCTCTGAGTTCTGACTTTCTCCGGCACTGTCATGCTTCATCTCTAGCTACGGCGTGATGTTTCGTCGTCCACCTTCGCCGTGTGATTTTTCTTCCATGTCCCGGCATCGACAGACTTCCTCAGCCATCGATCTACCTTCTCCCAAGCTCCTTTGCCGTCGTTCACAAAGATCCAGTCATCTCACTAATAAAAGCCACCGTGACCATTGACTTCCACCACCGATCTACCATTTTCTGGCGATGCCTCTACTTACTAACTGTTGATTTGCCCTCCCCATCATCCGATCTACCCATCCTGGTGTGTCGCCGCTGCTCTCCCAATCAATCGTCGATTTGCATTTGGCCAGGGTTGTGTTTGCTAGATTTCAAACCTATAGGGTCTGATGGTATTTATCAGGGGTGTTTTTGTTAGATTTTAAACCTATCAAACCATCAGTTCAACCGACGATCTAACCGGTTGGACCGGTTGAACTGTGACCCAGCGATCAAAATGGGTTGCCCTCCGGTCCGGTTTTTAAAACAATGGTTGTACCTCCTAGTGGGTTATCTCCACATTGTTGTGGTTTTTGGTGGTGGTTTTCGATCTTGTACGTACCACTGTGGGCCTAGACTGATTAAATCACTGAGGTTATTTGTCGAAATTTATGAGATTTTGGCGGAGGTTCAAGCCCCTCCTTCTAGCGCCAAAATGTTGATACAAGATTTTGCACCAACTAGAGTGATCCAATCGACCTTGACGAGATCGGAACTGATGTGTGCGTGATTACAGGTAACCAGCTGTGAGTAAATAATAAAATGCAGTAAAGTAAATGGCAAAGAGATTTTTAAAGTGGTTCGACAAGATGAACACTTGAGCTACGTCCACTGTTTTTACATTTGTTGTGAGAGCTTACAATGACAATCCTAGAAATGTTTTCTAACCCCTTTCTTATCGTTGAAGGGGGTTTATATACAGAGTTTGTACAAAGGAAAGAGCAAAAATAATGGGATTACAATTAAGTTCGAAACGCAACTCCGATATTCTCGCGATTGGGTGCTGTGATTGCACAAAGATTGTTGTCGATCTGATCCTTCATGAGATATCCGGAATCTAAACTTATCCGTGAATTGGTTGAACGACTGTAAGGATTGGTCGCAACTAGCTTATGCTAGGTCGAGCTATAACTCAACGAGCATATGCTGAGTTGAACAATCAGTAGAGTTGAGCTGGTTTTGGATTGGGCTATAACCTAGTGATACTCCGAGCTTGGTGGAAAAATCACATACAACACACACCTAGTTGAAACAGTAATTTTTCAACTTGCAAAGAAATGCAATGTGCATGCCTTTATAGCTCAGTGGTAGAGCGTGAGTCATGTAAAGTAGTAAATTGAAGGTCTGTAGTTCGATCTTGCATGGAGGCATGTGTATCTTTCTGGCCAGCCATATTTAGTTTTTAGTTTCAGTATTTGATGAACATGCTTCTTTCAGTTTCAGGATTTGATGAACATTTGAAACTTCTTGCCCTAGATTTAATCATTGGCTCTTGACAATAAACAAATTAGGATTTCATGGACAGTGTGCAGATCCCGTCCAAATCTTAAAGAAATGGCATAAGTACTTCAAAGATGCATAAATCCAACATCAGTTTGCCAATTGCAAAATCATTGTAGCACAAAAGGGGACTTCAATTATTATTTTTGAGTATCAAAAGCAAATACTATAAATAGGGCGGTGAGGTGCGAGGAACTTGAATTTCATGACCATTAGCTTTGAGGTAGCAATGGCATCATTTTGTTAGGGTTTTGTTCCTTAAAGTCCTCAACAAGATTTCAGGTAGAGTGGGCTATGTCAGAATTCAGAGGTTTGATGCCATTGTGACATGTTTTAAGTCACTCATTAGCAATATGTGAATTAGGAGTCTGGACAATATGAGGGGCAGAAATGTATACAGATAAACACATAAATTTGGAAGCAAAACATGATTTTATATATGCAGGTCAGCAGAATGTATATGTTTAACCCCTCTCTCCCACTTATTTGTGGAAGGATGCCAGAAGAAAGGAAGATCTTGAATTGTTATACTAGTACAATAAGGTGTCATTACATGGAGGGTTCAAGCATGCTCCATCTGTTATCAGAATCAAAAACCTATGATCTCTAAAACATCATATACAAAAAGTTCCATCTTTATAATTCCATTTTCTGCTTTCATTATGCCAAGAAAGCTAATCAATTAATTCACAAATGAAATCAGAAGTCAGCTCCCATGTCCAGGTTCTGATACAACCCTACTTCGTATAACCAAGATTCATATGCTTATTCATGTTGTCTCTCCAGCAAAACAAGTTGTTTCATAATTTCATAGGCTTGAGAAGAATTTCATCATAGAGTATGTTACATTTACAAAAAAAAATCTTATAAAAATCTTCATACAAAGTAGTGTGACAAAAAATAAATAAAAAAAGTGAATATAATGAATATGACCTTTTATTTTACTTTTTTATTCATTTTTTGCCACCCACTTTGTATGAAAATCTTTATAAGGACAATATTATTGTTTATGATATATCTTTTCGGAGATTTCAAATTATCTTACCCTGTTAATCAATTGATGTCATTACACAGTTCCCTTGTCATTCTTCTTTCCAAAGGCACAAAGATCAAGAAAAAAAGAAAAATTTTAATAACCAAATCAAACATCATCCAAATTCCATCTAAGAATAACCATATAGATTAAAACTAAGTGACAAAATCTGATACAAAAGTACCACTAGACATTTAACTCACATAATAATAAACTAAAAAAGCCCATGTAGCACAATAGTTTTCTCCAAAACTCTAGCTAAGAGAAACTTTCACCCTAGCAGGGAAAAAATTAAAACAGATGAGTACCCCATATAACAAGGGTCTTCATTATACAACTGATATCCATAGCAGCATAGTTCAATTTGCCTTTGTAGTCGCAAACTGTCAAAAAATGATAGAATAAATATTATACAAACCAAATTTATGAAACCACAATTCAGTAACCAAAGTATAATGGAAATTTAGGTACCTCATCCAGAAGTTGATTCTGACTGAGCTGCTGCTTGTCTGGGTCTTCTTTGTTCAGGTGGAGGGCCATCTCGTCGTCTCTCATATCTTTTGCTAACATATTTCGATTCCTTTCGTTGCTTTGGTTGATAAGTAGGATACGTGCATGGAATTATCTCCCCATTTACATATTTATCACCTACAAATAGACAAGATAATATGAAAGGACATTATATGACCATTAGACTACTGCCGCGGTTTGGTTATTCTGACGCTACAAACTATTTATTCAAATGAACAGTGAAGTGGAGAAACTAACCTCCATAATCTTTATTTTTGACATCTATGTAAGAGTCCGGCAACACCCAGAGCACACCCGGCAGTCCTACAATGAACAATACATGTTAGACACTCACAAATCAATACTACAATGAACAATACATGTTAGACACTCACAAATCAATAAATAAGTAAAATAGCTTAAACAATCAAATGTCAGTTATCTGCATACCCTTGAATTTTTCGGAGGTTTCTTCGGATACAGTGCACTGGAATCCAGTGTAAGTGGTGGTGCTGAAAGCATACATATTCTTCTTTGCTTCTTCCATGCTGTAGCCACAATAAAATAAAATTAATATGAGCTTTCTCCATTATTGAAGATTAATGAGGAAAATTACCCAAGACTTGGGCCTAATAACTTAAAAGAGATTCTTGCGATGCTCACTACTTCAAATATGCATCACAATATGCCATCTATACTTATGTTCATTCATCATATGGTTTACTGCCAGTTACTAAGCTAAATTGGAAACAATAATGAGAGTTGAATTATTAATTTCTAGTTAAAACAAGGTTTAAACAATTTGAATAATATCTCCGGTAACACACTTACACACACAATAAACAAAATAAAAATAAGAACTTTCACTGAAGTTTGAAAGTCTCTCTTTGCAAGAACCACTTTTTAACAAAAAGATACAAAATCTAAGAACTACTTCCTCAACAAACAAACACTTTCTCATCCCAACAAACAAGTAAAAGTCACAACACAAAAAACTACGTAGTAAACACACTGAAAGCAGAACCAAGGAAAATTTTCACACAAAACAAAATACCCATGAAACCCTTTCTCATAATCTATCAAAACAACAAACAATCACCTGCCAAGAACAGTAGCAAGAGTGTTGAGATAAGTCTCAATCATTTGCTCTCTAGTGGGAGCTGGGTCTTTGGGGAACTCCATAACAATGAGCCAGTGGTTGTAGTCACATCCCGGTAACATTATCGTCTCCCTTGGTTCATTGCTGCTGCTTCTCTTTGAGGAGTAGTCGCTGTCTGTTGGTCCAGCTTTGACGGTCAAAATTGAGCGAGAGCGAAAGCGAGTTGGGAGGTTGAGACTCAGTGAGTTGGGTCGGAGTCCGAGCGTGACTTGAGGGCGAGGTGAAAGGAGAGATTTTAGCGTGAGAGGAGATGGGGTGTACAAAGTCGCCATCGTTGATTGAGAGAAACGGAGAGACAGCGAGAGTTTTTGTGAAGAGATGATGAGAGGGTAAGATGAGATTTTTGTATTAAGGAGCCGATATTTTCATTGTTTTGGGATTAATTTGGGCTGGGCTTCGGGCCTCCGGTTTAAATATTAAATAGTAAATTCTAAATAAAGGTTTAAGTAAGGAAAAGTTTTCAGTAAATTTTTTTAATAAGTGATCATTTTATATTACAGGTTTATTTGCAACATGAAAGATACGAATACGATCTATATTATTTTAATTTATGATTAAATTTTGATATTTTTCAGATTTTTTTTTTTTTTTTTTTTTTTGGTCAGAAATTTATGGGCGCTTTGTTCGCCAGCTTCTGCAACAATACAAAAATGTCCTGGTCAATTTCGGGATGGAAAGATGATCATTCACAGTCAACAGGTAAAAGAAACAGATTTTATTAGCATTAAAATTGTTCTATAACCATTACTGTTTGCTAATTATTCAAGTGCTTCACTTTATATCTCTTCTCTGGGTTCTTCTGTTTTCTGTGTTTTGAGCTTTGTGTGATGTTGATGGGATTGAAGATGGTGTATTTTGAAGTGTTTATGAGTTTATTTGGATTTTGATTTATGTGTTGGGTGTAATCTTTTTGATTTAGACTTAATTCATGGCCTTTGAGCTGGTTGAGCTTTATCTGGAATTTAAGATACTAACTTGTTGGCAGATTATAAAATAAGACAATTTGAAGCCTTGTAAAACTTACTATTGAATGATGAATCTTAGCATCTTTGTCTTGTGGTCATTTTGTTAGATTCTGGATAAATTTAAACTAGAATAGGCTAAATGACCTCAAACAAACTTCCATTGATGTAACAGAAAATTCTTACTATGAAAACTGAAAAGTTCAATTCGGAACCATAGCGTTAGGTGCTTTCCATGAAGATTTTCACTCTCCAGAAGAAGGGCACCAGCACCATATTCTACACCTAGATAATAAAGCCTTATAGTATATTGCATTCAACAAAGCAACACTGAACAGAAATTTAAAAAAAAAAAAAAACATTATATCCTCAATTAGCTTCTGTAAAGGGTTATACGAGCTTGTGTAGATGCTTTTGGGAAGTTTAGCAACATCTGGAACATTTGGCACTGAAACTGCATGTGTTCTATTTGTTGTTGTGGGTCGCCTGCTAGGATCAGTTTTGCTAAATTAGAGATTATACTAATCCTTTCAAGAACTCTAGCTTTTTCCAGTAAAAACTGAAGAAGTCGCATCTCATTGATACTTCCAAGAAACCCATGTATCACGACTTCTTTAAGAGAATTATGCAGACAATTGAATATCCAATTCTGTGTCTCCCAATAGGTCTGCTCTTCAAAGTCAAAAATGTCTAGAACATCCTCCTGCAACTCTTCCTGTCAATGGACCAATAAGATAAAGATGTTAAAAAGTTACTGGCATTTTATTACAACATTACATAATCCAGTGCAGAACTTAGGAATGCCCACCCAATCGACAATTTCAGGTTCATGCATATGCAGGGTTAGAGTCTCTAAATTTGGGGAACTCCTTAACAAGCAAGATATGCCAGGAAATTCTTGTTTTGCTAGGCCCACGGCCAAACATAAGTGCTTAAGATTATTAAAGGCATTCGGCAATCGTTCTAGCGAATTGTTCCTTGTAGGTAGAACCTTCAATGGAAACAAAATCAGAAGTTTAAGGCAGCAATGAACTTAAATTAAGTGATAATAGATCAAATGAAAACTTTGGTACCTGAATGCTCCAAGTTGTTAGCATTAGAGATTGGCAATGCATTGAACCAGTCATAAGTGAGCCTAGAGCTTCTCCTTGTACATGATCTGCATGTACCTCAGAGATGCCAACAAATACATCTAGAAGTTGAGTCGCATTCCGAACATGGGTTGTCATGAGGTAACTTCCAAGTATTGTCAGCATCAGCAGGCATGGAGTTGATAGATCTATAGAGTATGTTGGCCACACATGTGTTTCACAGTTGACCACTGACAGTTTTTTGATCGTTATGTCTTCATCACTCACCAAAAAATTTTCAGGAATGATGCAGTTTTCCAGGTTCACATCTTGTAGAAGAGGGCTTTTGGATGCTAGCTCAGCTAGTGAGGAGTCAAAGATTTCTACCTGTACTAGAGATAGCCTCTGAAGAGATTCAAAAACTTGAAAGCTAGATGATCTAAAATTGCAAAAGTTCAGGATTAAAGTTTCCAATACTTTGGGTGCAAAACTGCCATGAGGTAATTCATATAATTCAGTAAGGTCAGTGGCTTCATAAAATTGTCCAGCAGAGAAGTCCAAAAAAAGCTCTCTGATTTCATTTTCAAAAGCAAATTTAACCCAGCTATTGATCTTCCTAGTGTATCCAAATACCTCATGTGCTTCAAATTGGAATGATAACAGTAAGTTATTGATAGTGCAACCAGAATGGAGCAGAAAGGATTGATCCACAAACTGTATGGATTTCTCTCGTGCAGCATGTATCAATTGATATAGGGATTGCAGATAATTACGGGTACTTGCAAAATTGCCAGTTAGTGGAAGCTGCAGAAGTTGTATATCTTTTCTGAGGATACTCCTTGTCATCTCTACTTCATTGAAATTCAGGTTTTGTGGAATCACCGAAAAGAAACTTGCAACAATGCCTTTCCATCGTTTTGATAAGAGACTCATTACAATCAACTCTCTGTGTGGAAGGAACGAAAGGATGTGGAATAAAATTGCTTCAGGTATGTAATTCATGTAATCGATGGTGTAAGATTTGTGCTGTTTTGTTCTTCGTTTCACTAAATTTTTGTCCTTGTCATAGCTTCTGCTGTTGCTTTCCATACTCTTGATACTTTGAAGGTTGATTGTTGACTAAGATTGAAAGCTGCCAAAAAGAAAATGCTAATTTTGAATATTTGATGTAGATCCTATGAGTACCAAGTAATTTTTGATGTCTTTGCAAACAGAAAAAACTGTTGATACTTTGAAGGTGATGGATACTGCCTTTTGAAATTAACCCAAGCTCACCTCCTTCACTCACACACAGCAACTCAACACGCACAATAAGCCATTAAACCAACAACCAAGCAATAAACAAGAATAAAAGATGGAATAACTCGATGAAAATTATAGATAATATTGATGTTCAATGTAACAGTAGTTCAATAAGCAAAATAAGCAAATCACAGTAGACTCAAAGGCAAGAAGAACAGCTGGTCTTCGAGGGCCAGCACCTTCAGACAATACACACCCAAAATCCAGAATACCCTCTACACACTCACGTCCCTCATTTTATTCTTGACACACTCAGATTCTTCTTAACCAACTCTGCCACCTGTTACTCTTAGTAATTCCCCTTTTTACCCCTTTCTTTTGTATCGTTGAAACACTAAGGGTCCATCAGAAGATTGATCATTGCTTTGTATAACAGGGTGCTTTTTTAATAAAAGCTGTTTTAAGCAAAGATCCAAGAACATTAAAATTCCTCTTCTTAGTAATTTTTTGATTTCTTAGCAAACAGAAAAGAACAAATAAAGTTTGTTGTCAGTTACATAAGGTTGGTCTGTTCTAGGAAGAGACCTAACCTGACCCTATGGGGGAATTGGTCCTATTAAAACTGAAACAATGTGGACGGGTCTATGTTAAGATGTCCTTTAAATTGAACTAGAAGGCCAACAATACATCTCTTTCTTTGAAAGCGATCTAGTTGTATGGTATTTAGATTTGTGTTGTCTTAAGTTGTGAAGGTTTAATTATTTGATGATTCTAACTTAAAAAAGATTTTACTTATTTTGACAAATTTTCTCATGTGTGACACTTTAGTTTTCTCAGGGGGTCCCTGATAATATTCCTTATGAATACCCAAACCAAATGGAGCATTAAATGGGTTTATTTGGTCTTGTCTTGATGATCTATGGGTTGCTTTGGGGGAAAACTGGTTTGCTTTTAGTTTAAAATTGAACACAATGAATACCTAGTTCTAAATATGCATGAAATTAATTTACAATATTTACAAAGCCTTAACCATCAATTTTTATAGGATAGAAAGAAGTTAGTAATCTTTAATATTTTACTTTAAAAAGCAAGATTCAAATAGTCTCGAATTTTCTTTTTCCAAATTTTCCCTGAATTTTAATTTCATAGTTAGTGATCAACAGTAGAAAGTTATTTGAGTGACATACAGATTCTTTTAACTGAAGAACAAAAAGGCATGAGATAGTGTAATGCATACTTACCTCTGCTTCTAATGTCTGCTGCACGATGAAAATGATAAAATTAGCTCCACGTTGATGAGGGATATGACTTGTGGGATTATGTGATTCAAGGAGAGGAAAAACCTGATTGTTAAAAGTTGAAAAGAAGAAGAGAAGCTAAAGAAAATACAACTGAAGATTGAGATTTGAGAGTGGTGGGGTTCTCTTGGATCCTTTGTTATTTATACAAATAGAGATGGTATCAATGCTGCTTTTAATGCATTTAATTCGCATTTGTCGTATTGCTCGTTTTAGCAAATTGAAATAAATCTTTGATTATTTGCCAAAAAATGACCAATGTCTTGTGAAACCACCTGCTTTAAAGCTTAGATGCTAGGAAATGACACGAATATTAGATATGGTACCATATTTTTCTTTTTCTGATACAAAAAGAAATCCCTTACCTATCTTATTGAGTTAACCGAGTTTGAAATTGTGGACTGCTGTCGGACTCTATGACATGGCAGTCAAGAACTTATAGAATTATAATATCCCAAGTGGGTGGGCCTCCACGATTTGAATCGCTAACCTTTTGGTTTGAACCAAGGGTCTTAATGATTCAACCTAACCCCTAGTGTTTAGATATGGTTGAGTATTTCACTGTGCTTGAAGAGCTAGGATAACATACAACAAGGATGTTCTTATCCCGGATGTTTTCTTCTTTTCGCTCTCATTGCTTTGGTGTCTTCTACATTATGTCTAAAATTTATAGTTAAGCATATTATATTTCTGAGGTAGTTATTTTTATTTTTTAGTATTTTCATAGACAATTCCCCACTTCGGTATGCATAGAGAGATAAAGTGGTATAAAAAGTTGACATTTGGCTGCTAAATTTGGGGCTTGAATGCTTTTCTAATTGGGATTGGGCTTAATGTCAAAATCCTCGACTTTGTTTTCAATAGTTAAACATGTTAGGTGATTAGTTGAGCCTCAGAGACTGGTTTGAGGGCTTAGAGCTTCAAGCTCGTCAGCCATTGCAATCGAAGCATGCTCTACCTGACTGACACTGTACAAGAATTTGAAGGGTGTGGATTAGAAGATGGAACTGAAAGGTTCATAATGATAATGCATCTGTCTGATCATGCAAATGCTCGACTTTATAGTTGCTGGATGAATTGGTCAATCCTGTTGTCTACAGCATTTGTCGCTGCTTGTCTGAGCTCAAATGAGGGTGTGTAAATAGCCTTAGCGGACTAATTTTTGGAAATATGCTCAACAACCTTGAATTAATGTATTTTTATACATATAATATACTGGTTACTTTTAAGATTCCGGTAGATTTATCTTTACATTTCACCGCTTGAATGTCTCCCTATTTTAATCTTATAACCTTTTTGAATTTGATTTATAGAGTTTATTTATGATAACAACTGATGGCTGTCTCAGGATGACCTTGGAGTTCCAGATACATATCGACATTGTTCTGCAAAATTTATTTCATGTATGTTACGATAGTACTGATCCCAGGAATGAACCATTATAGCTTTGACTGAGTTATCGACCTATCAACTGCGCTGTGCACCATGGAACTCCTATCTTCGGAATTGAAAGAGACATTATTTTCGCAATGGAAATATCCACTCTAGCAAACTATATAGGTATAGGAAACTGAGCTTTGTTTAAACCCGGTAACTAGGACACAATGTTTACACCACCAAGCACACTTCTGATAATTTTATTCCTTTCACTTGAAAATGTCCTTGAAATCATTGGCTAGCTATAGAAATAGAAATTCATTGTTGTAAAGGACAAATCGTCCCTGTTGCATCTCTCAGCTTGACAGGAAAGATTTTGGAGAATGTTACAGTTTGAGTTTGGGTTATAGATTTAATTCATAGTAGCCTGACACGTTCAGGATGTATATATCTAGTGTAGTTTACTTGGTTTGTTTCCACAAAATCTGGGTTAAATTCTGTAAGAAATCATGCTTCTTAGTATTAGAAGGTTTTGTAGAGGCCTTCAGTTTCGATTACGAGTTACTTGGGCCATGTAATTGGTATACGTTTGGTTCATAAGCACTCTATTTTGAGAAACAAATTTCTACCAATGGAGAAAGGCATTTGATTATTATTATTATTATTTTTTCTCCGTTTTCAAGATTTATTTATTAAATCGTAAAATACTTTCTAATTGTTCCTTTTTAATAAAGAAATTCCAATTTTATTTTTTAAATTATATAATAAAATGAAAAAATTTCAATATTTATTATTTACAAAAAACAACTCAAATTCCGCTACATTATATTTATGCAGCCAAAGTAAAACTCTTTTTCAGACTTCGCGCAATGGATCTTCTCTGCAACGCATACTCGACCAATTCAGACGACGAACCCGAATCCGAACCCAAATCAAAACCCATATCCAGAAATCCCCTTTTTCCTCCGTCAAAAAGACCCAGACCCAGACCCGAATTCTCGTATCCCCTGACAGAGCCTCGTTCCGTGCCTCTCCCGAACCAACTCTACTCAAGTCTTCACAACGAAACTCCGGTTGCTGGCAGATACATATCAAAGAGAGAGCGAGCGCTTTCCGGTTCCATTGTCCCGACAGTTCCTGAACCCGGCCCGAGCCAGAACCCAACTGTCACTAAACCAGGTATTAGCTTTATTATGTTCTTATTATTATTCTCCAGTTTTTGGTTAATGAATGATGTACTATTAGAGTAGCTTTACTGTGAATGCAATATCTGTGGTGAATGTTGAAATCATGTTTCTACAGTAGGGTTTGGAAGTGTTTCTGTGGATTTTTATTTTTAGTTTTGGGTGGTAGGGCTTTTTGAACTGTTCTTGAGAAGGTATTTATTAAGTTTTTGGAGTGTTACCACACATACAAACTTCCCAAGAAAAAAGAAAAAACTAATTTAGTACAAACTGATGTGGTATAATCATATGCATTACAGCTGCAACTGCATCAATGTATGTGAATTAGTTTATGCAAGTAGTTTGAGTATGTATAAATTAGTTTGTAGGTGTAGCATAGCTCATGTTTCTTTGATTTTTTTTTTTTTTTTTTTCCGAATTTTGACCAAGTACTGCTTTGTATAGTATTGCCCATAATTTGCCTTTTTAATGTGCATTTTCCTGTTGCAATCAAACATTACAAAATAGATGTAGGAGGGATTTTGAATTTAAAAGCGTTTTTTTGTACACTCATCTATTTGAAAGAGTTTAAAGCATTTTTGACTTGGGATTCATTTTTTATATTATATGTTGGTATTTACTTGAACAATTAAAATGGATGGATGAATGGATGATCTCATGTCTCTATGTATGTAATTTTGGTAACACAAATGCATCGTAGGATGAAAGAAGGCGGAGAGGAAGATTGTCAAACATTTAGCTGCATCAGAGATTCGTTTAAAAGTTTTGCATAAGAAGTTTTGTATGCTTAGAGATTAGTGTTCTATGTTCTACGCTATCATGAATAATTTGACACGTACTTTTGTGTTTTGACACTAAGGGTTGTTTAAAACCACGACAGATATAATTCCTATATCAATTCCACATCTCTTACGATTGTATGCAACAGTTTTCTAGGTTAGGAAATATGATGAACAAGCTGCTGCAGTTTGTGGTTTACTGTAGGTGTAATGAATTAGAGCTGGATTACTTTCACTATAATTGCTTGAGATGGTCAAATTATTTAGTAGATCTATCATCTATTCAACTGCAGTAGAGGTAAAGGAAATGGAGTTAGAGTCAGACTTATTTGAAGCTAATTGGCATTGTTGCCAAAATAGACATGTATCTTGATTTAAAAGAATATTAGGTTCACAATATTAGGTTCACATAAAAAAAGACAGTATTACTAAATATTTTCTCATTAAATACATATGTGAAGTAGATCCAATGTTTGGTGCAATTAAATGCATATTCGAACTATTTGGATCCAATGGTTGGTGGAATGATAAAAATTTGAGGCTGCAAAGCCCACATATGCCTAATGAAGTTAGGACTGCATTTGGATTATCTCTTGTAGCACCCTACTTTGGTGGGATATGCATGAGATCATTGCTTATGTAGAACTTGTCCTCACTGATACAATATTCAATTATGTTTAGATTGACTCTTATTTGCCTGATAGAGATTTGTTTCTTCACTTCTATAGTTCATCTTGTTTGCAGTCCTGGGAAGCATTTCAGAATCAGATATACCACATGATATTCTGTCATCATTGAGGTATCGACCAAAGCGCCGTGTACAACAAAGCAGATTATCTGGAAGGCTGTTTGCAGCTCTTTGTTGTCATACAAAAGCTGTGAATACAATACAATGGTCACCAACTCATCGTATGCTCTTGCTATTGGAAAAATAGTTTAAATAATATCTCCTCCTGCAGCATTTCTCCATTTATTTCAGTTGTTATTAATTTTTTTTTTTTTTTTTTTTATCATTTAATTGCCTTGTGACTCCATAACTGAAGGCAACAATGGGTCCTAATATGTTCCTTCAGTGATCCTTCATTTTAGTGCTTCAAGGACATAATTTCTAATTATTTAAGTTGAAGTGTTAAGCTATTTTTTTTTTTTTTATCATTTAATTGCCTTTAACTCCATAACTCAAGGCAACAATGGGTCCTAATATGTTCTTTCAGTGATCCTTCATTTCAGTGTTTCAAGGACAAAATTTCTAATTATTTAAGTTGAAGTTTTAAGTCAAAATATATTATGCTTATTCATTATATTTCTGGCCTTATTGATCTGTTCATTAAAGTTAGTCTGCAGCTCATCTTCTTGCTTCTGCTGGGATGGATCACTCAATCTGCATATGGAATGTGTGGAGCAGACATCAGAAGTTAGCACGTGCTTTTAGCTTCCATAATGCAGCAGTGAATGATGTAAAGTGGTCTCCACAGGGACTTTTTGTGCTTTCTTGTGGCTATGATAGCTCATTGAGGTTAATTGATGTTGAAAAGGGGATAGAGACACAGAACTTCAAGGAGGAACAAGTTATTAGAGTTATAAAGTTCCATCCCGACAACCCCAACCTCTTCCTTTCTGGGGGATCAAAGGGCTCTATCAGATTGTGGGATATTAGAAGGGGCAAGGTGGTACATGAATACATTCGAGGTTTGGGTCCAATTCTTGATGTTGAATTTACCATCAATGGGAAGCAATTTATCTCTTCCAGTGATNTAGAGTTAGTCTGCAGCTCATCTTCTTGCTTCTGCTGGGATGGATCACTCAATCTGCATATGGAATGTGTGGAGCAGACATCAGAAGTTAGCACGTGCTTTTAGCTTCCATAATGCAGCAGTGAATGATGTAAAGTGGTCTCCACAGGGACTTTTTGTGCTTTCTTGTGGCTATGATAGCTCATTGAGGTTAATTGATGTTGAAAAGGGGATAGAGACACAGAACTTCAAGGAAGAACAAGTTATTAGAGTTATAAAGTTCCATCCCGACAACCCCAACCTCTTCCTTTCTGGGGGATCAAAGGGCTCTATCAGATTGTGGGATATTAGAAGGGGCAAGGTGGTACATGAATACATTCGAGGTTTGGGTCCAATTCTTGATGTTGAATTTACCATCAATGGGAAGCAATTTATCTCTTCCAGTGATGTATCGGGAGTCAATATGAGTGAGAATTCTGTTATTGTTTGGGATATCTCGCGAGAGGTTCCATTGTCTAATCAGGTAATAGACTCCTCTGAATAAATTCTATTTTTCTTTAGAGTTCCATGTTAATTATGTCCCTGGATATGCCCTCTTCATGTGGGGGTCATCTCCCTTAGTCTGGATGAAGGATTCTTTTATGCTTTCTAAAATCATTTTACATTTATAAAGTTTCTGCTTAAGTGTGAAGAACAATACACTAATGAGCTAGCATAAGCAAAGAATTGGGATACAGAATATGTTTAGTAGCTCTTCCAGAGTACAGAATTCCCATGCAATCACTATGGTGTCCTCTTTGTATCTCTGGCCTGTAGCAAGACTCCTTTTGTTCACATCTGGTTATTAAAGTTGATTCCACCTTACTTTAACATTCTCCTAGACAAATAGACAAGAGTAATTCTTTAGCTACGCAAAACACAATTGGTTTCCTTTTCACATGGTTTTTACTAATGTTTGAATGTTGATAGCCTTTAGAGATGGGAGGGAATAGAGTACTTCTTATTTAGATGTTAGGTATCCTGTGGATTTATCCTACAATCTGAAGCCAGATCACTCTTCCACAGATTCCAGATTCCTAGACTAAAGATTCTCTGAGAAATTCATTGTTCTCTTTAATTGTGATCTTTACTCTGCTCAGGTTTTTGCATTAGTTTCAGATGTGGATGGTTATTGGATCAAATTGTAAATTGGAAATCATGTTCTGCTTATTGTCAAGGATACAAACTCAAAGAATCACTTCCCTTTGTACAGATCTGGCCTCTTAACTAGTCAGACTACATAATAATTGCTCTAATTAGTTACTGGATTTTAATTGGATACTTCCATTTGAATGGATTGATTATGATCCCATATCAAACAATAATTATATTTTGGATGGACCAGATATATGTAACTTTGCTTATTGTAATTGTTAGGATTGAAGTTCTGATTTACATACAGAGAATATGTTAGTAAATGCGGAAACATGTGTGTAGAGAGTTGAAATGAAATTATTAAGACAAATAAGGAATGAAGATTAGGTCTTGCAGCACAATTACTGGTTTCTGAAATTACATATTTACATCAAGTAGCCTTTTTTTTTCTTTTTCTCTTTTTTTTTTTTTTTTTTTTGCCAAAAGAAAACGCAGTGCTGATAGTGCACCTAGATGCTTCTCCACTAATTGGCTATATGAGAAATTAGAAAATCTTTTTCAAATAAATTTACAAGATATATAATTTCTATATGTATGCTTAATCTATCCTGACAGTAAAGTCACTGCTGGGAAGCACCTTGTCACAACCTCAAAATCATTGCTCTTGTGAGTTCTGATACATGCACCATCGTTTTTATGGGGAAGTACCAACTTGACTGTCCAAGTTGGCAATCCAATAATGGAATTTTTTTTAGAGCATCACCTCACCCATGTCCATCTTTTCCTAAAGTTTCTGTCCACTTAACGTTAATTAATAATTGATTACATGACTCGGGAAATGTTCTGATTCTCCCATAAAGAAGCCTTTGAATTTGGCATTATCGTGTGTAATTACGCAACTTTTGGCTTTTCAAGTATGGTGTTGAAAACAGAAGACTGAATGACTAGTATTCCATCATGTCAAAATTTATATCCCTTGACAATTCTATTGTTTGTTAGTGCTACCATGCTTGTCTTAAAGCTGTCTACTTTTAGAATGTGGTTTTGGATTAAGTAGATCCTAGCACAATGTGTTAGTTTTCCATATTGCTGATTAAAAATGCATTCTGGTGGGGTGATGTTATATCAAATGTGAATTACCATTTTAGACTGATTGTTAACAAGACTGACTACCAACAATTTCTTTGGTTCAGTTCCTTTTCTGTTTGTAATGTTTTCTTCCTTCTGTATCAGGTTTATGTGGAAGCCTATACGTGTCCCTGTATTAGGCACCACCCGTTTGATCCCTATTTTGTTGCACAGTCAAACGGAAATTATATAGCAATTTTTTCTTCAAGTCCTCCTTTCAGGCTTGACAAGTACCGGAGATATGAAAACCATGTGGTATCTGGGTTCCCAATCAAGTGCAATTTCAGCTTGGATGGAGAGAAGCTTGTGTCAGGCTCCTCAGATGGTTCTATTTACATATATAACTGTAGATCCACAAAGCTTGATAGAAAAATCAAGGCGTATGAGCAGTCTTGCATAGACGTTGCTATCCATCCCATCCTGCCTGACATAATTGCTTCGTGCAATTGGCATGGAGATATTTCAGTATTTGAATGAGACAGCTTATCCAACATCTAATGCAACAAATTTTGTTTCTGGACCTTTTGGTAACTTCCTTTGGCAACCATGCGACAGTGACTCTTGCAACTTCACTGTACTGTGATATATATATATATATATATATATATTGATTGTTCTAATGCTTGTATCCGTCAAATGTTTGTAATGTAAATATGCAAATGAAACTGAGCTCTTTTTTTGCTTCTTTTGTTGAAACACAGCCTATCATACATCAGTACAGATTCCAGAAGTCTTCAGTTTGTTCCGATACAATGTTCTTATACCTCATAATTATAGAGGAAAATGTCAATCAAGAGGTGGACATCACGGCAAATGTGAACCAGTTTAAGTGTGACATAGTCAATTATGGGCAATAATGCTGTCACTATTCTATTTTAAAGTTCATCTGCTCAAGCTGATGGCATTTTGATTAATACCCTTTTGAAATAACAACTCTGAACCATAACCTTACTGATCTCTTTGTCGGATTAATAACATATTGAATCTTGAAGTGCCAATGAATTGAGGATTCGGGGGAATATTTTTGAGTATGTTGAAGAAAAATGAATAGAAAATGTGTTGAAGATGTGAAACGTGGATGTCTAGATACCCCTAACCCATACCTACCATCATACAACAAAAACAAAAACAAAACAGGTATAATTCATTTAAAGAGAGAAGGTGATGTGGGGGCATACTCAAAAGCTGTGTTTTATGTTCATCCACCACTTCCTTTTCATTACAGAAGAGAGGAAGAGAGGGGGGGGCCAATCCCAAATTCGTACTTAAAACAAAACATAATTATGCAATTTTCTTTTTCCATTCTTCATGGGGGTCAATTTTTAGGCAGACATGACACACCACCTCTCTTTCTAGTAGCGTTTACAAACAGGGCCAACACTTCTTCCAAAACCCCTTATTTTAACACAAACCTCATAAACAAATACCCAGAAAATACAAATTTTAAGAAAGCAATATGCTTATATCTCAATTTTCCATAGCACTATCTAGACAAAGCAGCAAATGTTGAAAACATGAATGGTCCACAAAGCCTAATTGAAAAATGTTTATATTGGATAATAAATAAGTGAGGAACACATTTATGTAATCTATCTCCAAATTATACATATTTAGTTTTGTTTTCAATTTCCATATGAATATGTTCCCCACTTTACTAGGTCTGAATCTCACACTAAATTCTAAAATCTATGTTGTTTGTATTGTCATCCCATTTAGTTCAAAAAAGAATGGCAAAGTAAATAAATTTAATGTGCCCCTACAACTAAAAGACTTTAGCTGCTACTACTACTAGTACAACAAATGAGTGCAATGATAATCTAAACCAGAGATAAAAATATTTTTTTCTTGGGTATTTGTGGTGTAAGAGAGTGTTGGCACCATTAAGGACCCACTGGCTACCGTAACTGGGGACATGAAAAGATGGGCTGAAAGGTTTTACCTAAGCATATTGATCACTTGGATTGGACATAAACTCAAGGAGTCTAAATCACAGTTTGCTTTTTTGATTAGCAAACCAAAAACCAACAATTAATCAAAAAGAGGAATCTTAAACCAATGCTTAACGATGGAGAATTGTTGCTTTGGAATCATAAAAACACTGCTAGCTGCTACTACTACTACTGCTACTTTTAAAAGCCATCTACATCTTCATCTTCTTTTGCTAAGCATTCATTCATTCTTTTTTCTTTAGAAGGATTAATGTTTATCCTCTCCTACATGGTAGAGCATAATCAAAATGTTTCTGCATCAACACACAAAGGTGTAACATATCACTTACTATTCCAATCTCAGCCCTAAAAAGTGAGCCGACAAACTCATTTTATTGCTATTACCATGTGATTTGTGGGCATACCCAGTTCACCCATTTGCTTTTTTTTATTTATTTTCTTCTTCAAATGCTTCAAATTTTTTTATAAAAAAAAAAAATGTCCATTTTTTCCCAATTTGGGAAATATGCCTTATTAGGCCATGTAGTCATTCATCAGTGCTACCATACTTTATATATATTTATATATTATTTTTATATCATGATTATAATCTAAGCCTCACACTTAACTAGAATTTCTCATGGTAATGATTTTGTAAAAAGCTATATTATTATTTTTTAATATCTTTGTCACCAGTTCTCACCACCAAGTTTTCAATGGACACCAGAAGAAGCTGAGTCCAGCTAGCTCTAGCTCTTTAGATTCTGTATGTCATGTTGTTTGCTTTTAATTTAAAAGAAAGATTTGATTTCAGCTTTTTGATTACTTTTCTTTCTTCAATTCAACACAAAACACAGTCTTCTCCATCATAGTAAACTTATATATATATATATATATATATATATATATTAATTCTGTGATGCATGGCACATTCAACTTCTAGTCAACCACACTTTGCCATTCTCCTGTTAGCTTTACCATTTTATGTTCCATGAATATCTCAATAATTCTTGTTTTTTCTAAACAAAAATATATACCCTCTTCTCTTTTTGTTATATTATTCGCAATCTCATTTAGTTTTTAATATACAAAATTGTAAGACGCTTGGAGATAGACAACAATGATTCTAAATTCTTGGATGAGTATTGAAATTGACTTACTGTCGAGAGAGGAACAGTTTTGCATAAATTTTGGGTCACTTTACCGACAAGAATGGAGGCACAGTAAGTGGATAAGCTGTAGCAGAGAGCTCCATGATGAACAAGTATTAATAAAGCACGCATATATATATATATATATATTAAAACATTCAGGTGAAATGAAATGAATAAGAGTTAACAACAAACACACCAATTCCTCGATTGGGTAAAACTCACTTTCACTGAAAGTGAAAGAAATAAACAATAATAAAGTTATAATAATAAATAAAGTGTCACATTAATGGATGGAGACTTGGATCCATGAGGGTGCATGATATATTTGATTGAGCTTTTGAGTAAAAAGAGAAGTAAAACATGTGTAGCTTTTGCGGTAGTGGGTTATTGATAGTTTTGTTGGAGAGAAATTATTTTTAAACCTTTTTGTAGTTTTAGCTTAGAAGGGGTTATCTTATCTATATTTAGAGTTAAAGAGCATGAAAATGGAGAACACATGGGCATCAAACTTAACCTGAATTCATTTAACTTTCTCTACATTTGAGAATATTGTAAGGACATGTCCGGAATATGGTACATCCCAAAGTACCAACATTTTGTGTTGTGTTACCATGTCATTTCAAATCTATCTTTCTACCAGTTTATGATAGTGCATAATGCTATCCATGTCGGCCATTTCTGTGTCGGCAAGATGAATTTTTTCTTGTAAAATTTCATGAAAAACATGTTAAAAGCAAGAAACTGAGCATCCAAATGAGTCTTCAAGTCATTCAATGAGCATATTCGAAGACCTATCTTACTATTACTTTTTTAATTTGTTACCCACTTGAAATTACTATATGAAAATAAGTCGTCTCTCAACTTCAACAAAAGGATGAATGGCCCACCGTTAGTGGTTTGAGGCTCGATCACAAAGTGAGATGGGGTCATTGATGGATGTAAAAGATAGAATTTGAGAGACATAAAGATAATTATAAGGAGTTTGCGATGAAACATCTTAAGACTCCATGAAAAATTGCCACATTTCTCTCTACTTTCAGCACATGTTTCAATCGTTTCATGATTTTGTGACTTGACTCTATATATATATATATAATTTTTTTTATTTTTTTCCCTTTCTCTTTCACCTGATGAACAAGATAAAAAGGCCACTCCCCCCTCCATCACAATAATTCAACAAGGTAGGGCACTAAGGCTGGATGACGAAATTGCCAATTTGATAAAAAGCTAAAGGTTCTTCGTCTTCTTCACCGAGAAATTCGGGTGTGGAAAAATGCTTGTCAGCATTCTGATGTAATATCATTTGATGATTCTTATGGTACATCTAATGCACCATAAAATTTCTCCTTGTTTCACTACTTCTTGAGTTGAGTTCATCATTACATGAATTGCAAGATGAGCTTTTATTTCTATTATTATTATTATTTTATTTTTTTTTTAATGTTCTGTGGGTAATATCATTCTAATTATATGAAAAGATGAGAAAAATTCAACAACTTACAGTATTAACACAACCTCCAAAGCCCTTTTGAAGTGTCAAATTTAATAAAGGCAACTTCACCTTTAACCTAGAGTATAAAGATCAGTTTTGCATGTGATTTACAGGCAACTAACATGGAGCTATGTCCACGTACTTTATATTAAAATCATGCTTAATTAATTATAATTAATTAACTCATCCAAATGTTCACCTTATGACATGCAGGATCCTGCCTTAACGATGCGGACTGATATTTCCTTTATATAAAAATTTCTTCAATGCCATTATCTCCCATGACATATATATATATATATATATATATATATATAGATATATAAAACCAAATGAAAAAACAAAAAAATAAATAAAAAATAAACCAGATTTGGGACCACATTATAGTATAAAGGATTATTAAGTTAATTATGTGTTAGAAGGATGATAACACACAGAAATCGAGTTTAATTAAAGTATAAATATAATTAAGATGCTGTGGGCTGGAATTAGGGCATAAACTATGAGCTGCTCGTGGGAAGAAGATCTTGGATTATCACTCTGAACATTAAATTGTTGAGTAATACTAGTCTTACAAAGAGGCATACAAAGAATCAAATTCAGCCCTTGAAATTCATGATTGCCTCTTTCTCTCTCACTTTTTCTCTTCTTTCAAGGACTGGATTTGACTGTTTGTATAGCTCTTTGTAAGGCTAGTATTACTCTAAATTGTTACCCTACACGTTGTGATACTATGATTGATCAAAATCCAAACACCAATGTGAACTCTCAAAATTCTCTAATAGCTTGTAATATATAAATTAAATTAGAAATTTGTAATATATATTTCACGTGGCTGTGTTTGTGTAATATTATGCCTTACGTTGATAATTGTATGCATGAAAGGGTTCTTAATGACCCTACATTCATCATTTTGCTCTTGTATTAACAACTCTATAACAATTTTATATCTCCCAAAGGCCAACTTATATAGGTACATTGACCTAACTTTAATATATTATTTAATTACCTAATTCAAAAGCATCCTTAATTATCTCACAATATCAAGTATCAAATTGATGATTTNAGAGAGGAACAGTTTTGCATAAATTTTGGGTCACTTTACCGACAAGAATGGAGGCACAGTAAGTGGATAAGCTGTAGCAGAGAGCTCCATGATGAACAAGTATTAATAAAGCACGCATATATATATATATATATATTAAAACATTCAGGTGAAATGAAATGAATAAGAGTTAACAACAAACACACCAATTCCTCGATTGGGTAAAACTCACTTTCACTGAAAGTGAAAGAAATAAACAATAATAAAGTTATAATAATAAATAAAGTGTCACATTAATGGATGGAGACTTGGATCCATGAGGGTGCATGATATATTTGATTGAGCTTTTGAGTAAAAAGAGAAGTAAAACATGTGTAGCTTTTGCGGTAGTGGGTTATTGATAGTTTTGTTGGAGAGAAATTATTTTTAAACCTTTTTGTAGTTTTAGCTTAGAAAGGGTTATCTTATCTATATTTAGAGTTAAAGAGCATGAAAATGGAGAACACATGGGCATCAAACTTAACCTTAATTCATTTAACTTTCTCTACATTTGAGAATATTGTAAGGACATGTCCGGAATATGGTACATCCCAAAGTACCAACATTTTGCGTTGTGTTACCATGTCATTTCAAATCTATCTTTCTACCAGTTTATGATAGTGCATAATGCTATCCATGTCGGCCATTTCTGTGTCGGCAAGATGAATTTTTTCTTGTAAAATTTCATGAAAAACATGTTTAAAGCAAGAAACCGAGCATCCAAATGAGTCTTCAAGTCATTCAATGAGTATATTCGAAGATCTATCTTACTATTACTTTTTTAATTTGTTACCCACTTGAAATTACTACATGAAAATAAGTCGTCTCTCAACTTCAACAAATGGATGAATGGCCCACCGTTAGTGGTTTCAGGCTCGATCACAAAGTGAGATGGGGTCATTGATGGATGTAAAAGATAGAATTTGAGAGACATAAAGATAATTATAAGGAGTTTGCGATGAAACATCTTAAGACTCCATGAAAAATTGCCACATTTCTCTCTACTTTCAGCACATGTTTCAATCGTTTCATGATTTTGTGACTTGACGCTATATATATATATATTTTCCCTTTCTTTTTCACCTGATGAACAAGATAAAAAGGCCACTCCCCCCTCCATCACAATAATTCAACAAGGTAGGGCACCAAGGCTGGATGACGATATTGCCAATTTGATAAAAAGCTAAAGGTTCTTCGTCTTCTTCACCGAGAAATTCGGGTGTGGAAAAATGCTCGTCAGCATTCTGATGTAGTATCATTTGATGATTCTTATGGTACATCTAATGCACCATAAAATTTCTCCTTATTTCACTACTTACTTGAGTTGAGTTCATCATTACATGAATTGCAAGATGAGCTTTTATTTCTATTATTATTATTTTATTTTATTTTTAATGTTCTGTGGGTAATATCATTCTAATTATATGAAAAGATGAGAAAAATTCAACAACTTACAGTATTAACACAACCTCCAAAGCCCTTTTGAAGTGTCAAATTTAATAAAGGCAACTTCACCTTTAACCTAGAGTATAAAGATCAGTTTTGCATGTGATTTACAGGCAATTAACATGGAGTTATGTCCACGTACTTTATATTAAAATCATGCTTAGTTATAATTAATTAACTCATCCAAATGTTCACCTTATGACATGCAGGATCCTGCCTTAACGATGCAGACTGATATTACCTTTATATAAAAATTTCTTCAGTGGCATTATCTCCCATGACATATATATATATATAACCAAATGAAAAAACAAAAAAAATAAAAAATAAACCAGATTTGGGACCACATTATAGTATAAAGGATTATTAAGTTAATTATGTGTTAGAAGGATGATAACACACAGAAATCGAGTTTAATTAAAGTATAAATATAATTAAGATGCTGTGGGCTGTAATTAGGGCATAAACTATGAGCTGCTCGTGGGAAGAAGATCTTGGATTATCACTCTGAACATTAAATTGTTACCCTACACGTTGTGATACTATGATTGATCAAAATCCAAACACCAATGTGAACTCTCAAAATTCTCTAATAGCTTTTAATATATAAATTAAATTAGAAATTTGTAATATATATTTCACGTGGCTGTGTTTGTGTAATATTATGCCTTACGTTGATAATTGTATGCATGAAAGGGTTCTTAATGACCCTACATTCATCATTTTGCTCTTGTATTAACAACTCTATAACAATTTTATATCTCCCACAGGCCAACTTATATAGGTACATTGACCTAACTTTAATATATTATTTAATTACCTAATTCAAAAGCATCCTTAATTATCTCACAATATCAAGTATCAAATTGATGATTTTATTTTTGAGTTAACGACTTTTTCCCACCCAAATAATGGCTTAATGACATTTTATCCCCCACAGACATTTAAAATATCACTTTATTACCCAAATTTATATTCCAGCGGTAAACAAAGAGCAAACTCAGTCCAAGCTGTTAGAGTTTTTGAAGAAGGGAAGCCGATGATTCTTTTGGTGATTGGGATTAATAGGAATTTGATTTGGGAGGAGTAATTGTGCAAACCCTAATTGCTCGATTGCAGGCCATTAGCGAGGTCGACGAGAGTAGGGTTTGAGGGTTTTGGTGAGTGATAATCGAATGTTGGTAGTGTGGGGTCACAATGATGTCGGAATTGAAAATGGAATATAAATTTGAGTAATAAAGTGGTATTTCAAAGTCTAGGTAGAAAATGTCATTAAACCATTATTTTGATGAAAAAAAAGTCGTTTACTCTTTATATATATATATATACACATACATATGTATAGTGTTATATGTTATGGGTAGACTAAACATTCTTGGCTTTAATCCCTTCCTTAATTTGCCAGTTATATTATGCATATTTTTATAATGAATTGAGGCAGATTTAGGGTTTTGTATGGTCTCTACTAGCAATATAATTCCTCGAGGCACCAAACTTGTTGGAAAGGTTATGATTGTGATCAAAGAAAACATAGAAAATTCTCAATTTTGACTCTTTACACCCTGGACTAACATTTCTTATTAAGCTACGTCTATGTCTTGATCCAGTATTGAAAGTACATAATATTTATTTTAAATATCCCAAAAAAATAATTAAAAATACAACATCACTACCCATTAACCCATTTTTTTAATCTAATTAATCCAACAGCTCAGGAGCAACAGTAAGAAAGCTAGAATGATGGGAGACAATATACAAAAGCAAGGATTTTTAGTTTTATTTTAATTTATACATTCCCATTTTCTTACCATATTTCTCGAGATGTTAAAACTTAAAAAAAAATTAAATTAAATTAAATTAATATCAAAGAATAAAAAGTCAACGGTCAAAGATTTGCATTACTGTCTCTGTCTCCATTAACATAACATTCTCCAAAAACCCTCACTACGCCAAGCACTATGCGCCCCACTTGGGTGCAGTCCTACCTGCCTCGGTGCACCCGCCCGCTCTCAATCCCTACTCTGCACCAAGCAAGTAGGTCCCACTAGTCCGATTTAAACATAAAAAAAAAAACGGGGGAGTTGTAGGGTTCCTAGCCGTCGGATGACAATACTTCGGTGGGATGGGTTTGACCGGGTTAAGAGGCGGGTGGGTAAGAGACACGTGAGTGTTATCTTTGGGTGGGGTCTATGTGGCAAAAAGAAGGCGAACAAGTGGCGACAGGGGCGGGGCGGGTACACGTGGCAAAAGTGGAGACATCCTTGGTGGAGGGCAATGTGATGACGTGGCAGTGATGTAAGATTGAGACGACTTTACCCAACAACTTCTCTTGAATTCTGGGTTGAAGGGAGGGAGGGGAAGGTAATGCAATTTTCTTTGGGAGGATAGGGATATGGTGTGAACTTTCGGTGATTTTTTCGTTGACGTGGCGATTTCTTGCTTCTGGGATCGTCGACTCTTTGACTTTATTATTTATTTATTTATGTGATCTTTTAACTAATTTTGTTCTTCTCCCCTTTTCTAATTCTAGTGTTTATCAGAAGTGCTTTTCAGTTATTAGTCAAATGTGCAAAGTTTTTTTTTTTTCTTTTTTGTTTTATGATCGAGGGTGTTCGGCCTTCGAGGTCCTAAAGTTAACAATCGAATAAATTTTCAGTGGCTATCTCTATTAATAATCGAGGTAAATCAAACTTAAGACTTCTTAAACAATATATCCAAGAGTTTTAGTTGGCCGTTCGATCGTCTAGTGATAGTTATGCAAAACTTTTCTTGCCACCAAAAATCACTTGAAATTTGTAATGCTATATATGATCCAAGATGTTTTTTCAAGTGCTTTTTAGATTTGGAAAAATGTATTTAATTAAACACTTTGGATGAATAAATACCCAAAAGTAAATTTTTAAAGAATCCCTCAAGATTAAAATGTGGATCGAACTCTAAAATAGATTTTGCATAGTATGATTTAAAAAATGGAGAGACATGATTCATCATCATGTTTTACTAGAAGCAAAAGCCTAAAGATAAAGAGTTCTAAAGTGGATTCATATGATAATTGATAAATGGCATTGCCTTTTGTTTTTTTACCTTTTTAAATTTCTCTTTAATGTGACAAAGAAAATTATCCATTAACATGTTGACAAGTTCAATTAATTATGATGATTAGGTCTCATTAACAAATATTAATCTATCTTAATTAATCAATGGAGATGTAAAATAAGTTAAGTAGAATACGACATGCGTTTTGACATTTTGGGCATTGCGTGTATTGCATAGAAATCGGGTTTTGACCTCAAGAAACAAAGTAAAATTGAGGATGTGTTAGGTACCAAATGCAAGTACATATATGGCTTCTTCTAGCTACTTATCTTGGTGCATGTTCTTGAGTCTTTTTTTATTTAATATATGCTACAACATAATTATCAAACCCATTTCTTGGAAAAACGTATGAAACTAACATATATGTTCTTACTTTTCATGAAAGGTCAATGAAGATTTTGTTATTAATAAGAATAATGTTAGTAAATTTACTTGGGTTTTTTAATAGGGATTGAATGATTCTCTCACACTACTTTGAGTTTTACAATGTTCGATCTACTCATTTCATGAATGTTTTCAAATCATCTCTAAAATCCCTATAAAATAGTTTCAAAAAATGCTTTCCTTATACCGTAAACTATTCTCTTCTTTATCCTAAGACCTAAAATGAAACTAATGTAGTTCATAAATGAGTTCATTTATTGCGTTACAAAATAAAAAACGTTATCATCAATGAGGAATAATAATTTCCGATATGAAAAGTCCCAATCCATGTATTTTTCAATACAAAAGGTGAAGGAAATGAATGTCAATGATATAAACCCTAACATAAATAGTTGCAATATACCCGAATACGACTAAGACTGATCAAACTATACACTGCTGACAAGAAAAAAGGGAGAGGAAAAGAGAAAGACATGGCCACATCCATGTGTGAAAACTTCACTGTTGCTTTGGGTAAAAACCAAAACATGATGTTTAAGTTTAACAAATTCATCAACTATACTTTGTGCTGATTCTTCAAATGCCACAGACACAAGCTTTTGAAAATAGTCATACCAAATACACAATGTATGTGAAAGTCTTTGATGTCTGCTCCTCATTGAAACCCCACTACTTCTTTTGAGTAGTAGCTTTAATTCAATATATATAGATTTATTTATTTATTATTATCATTCCTCATTCATATGACTTGCATGAATTTCCTTTCCCAAATAATACCTTCTTTATACGTAAGAAAGTTCCTAACAAACATTAGTGCCATTTTAGTTATGGGTCTATTCATTCTTCCCTTTGCAGCCATTGTTAGGTTAACCATATCCCCATTATTCAACCCTTCACTCTTTCTTTGTTCACACATCTACCAAAATACCTCACCCACTTCAATTTTTTTTTCCTCCATCGCTTTTAACCTTCATTTTCTTTTATATATATATATATATATATACCCACAATGTACATATACGAAATATGTATAAAATTTTAAAAAAAAAAATTAATGAATTGGAAATACTGTAAATTGAAAGCATAAATATTTTATGTTCAAACCCTAATAAATTAAAATTGATGAGGAATGGCGAAGGGAGCGCTTTGATAAAATATCTAAGGTATGGAACTATGGACACGGCCGAGTTTTTGGCGAGGAAAGGCACGAATTTGTGGAGCTATACGAAAATAACTACGTGAAGGCACTAAACTCCCATTTGTACACGTGTCAACCTATCAAGTTTGGCAGCCAGCTGGCTGGTCCCACTTGGATACTTCAACAAGAAATCGTCTCCTCTCCTCTCCAATTATTTACCGTACACTTTCGTGAGATATTGACTTTAACAATATCGTAAATTTTAACGCCGTTTTTTTGTGAAACACCCGCAGTACAAGCACCCTTGCAATCGGTGAAATTACTGCGGGTCTACCGTGGACTGCCGGTCACAAATGTCTAGATAATCTCACAATAACAAATTTTTTAATGCCTTTTAACAATTGATTAAAAATAATATATTTTAAAAAAAAGTAAATATAAATTATTATTTTTTTTGGGGGCGGGGGGGCTTTTTCAGTGAACAAGATATTTGAGAATAAAAGCTTGAAATTTTCATGCTAAAGAGGTGTTCCAAAAGAAAAATAAAAAAGAAAGAAATGGTAATAAGGAAAGTACAAAAATGTCCTCTAGAGCTGTAATAGCCACCTTCAATTTTCCCTCTATATATAGCAGGCCAATTCTCTTTCATTTTACCTCACACCAAGACCAAAGCCAAAATCAAAACAATCAATCAATCAATCCTCTTTCTCAAGTGTTAAAACCACACACATTTCTCCAGTTTTCTTCTCTAAACAATCTCTTTCTTTGGTCTGAACACACCATGCCTGAGGCACCAAAGAACTCAGATTACAATCTTGTAGAGAAGAACAAGAAGAGCCTTGAGTTCATTGAAAATGTTACAACAAACGCTGATGAGGTTCAGAAGAAGGTTCTTGGAGAGATCCTCTTTCGCAATGCCCATGTTGAGTATTTGCATAGACATGGCCTTAATGGTCACACTGATAGAGACACTTTTAAGAAAGTCATGCCAGTCATCACTTATGAAGATATCCAGAATGATATCAATCGTATTGCCAATGGAGATACCTCTCCAATTCTCTGTTCTAAGCCCATTTCTGAGTTTTTGACAAGGTAAATCACTGAGCTTTTACATCTTTTAACTTCAAATTTTTCTCCTTTTTGGGAGTTTTGGTTTGATGGGTTCTTTTTGTAGCTCTGGGACATCAGGAGGGGAGAGAAAGTTGATGCCAACAATTGAAGAAGAGCTAGAGAGGAGGTCTCTACTTTATAGCTTATTGATGCCTGTAATGAGCCAGTATGTTCCTGGTTTAGACGAAGGCAAAGGAATGTACTTTTTGTTTATAAAATCTGAGGCCAAGACTCCCGGTGGCCTTGTGGCTCGCCCAGTTTTAACGAGCTACTACAAAAGCTCTCATTTCATAAACAGGCCTTTTGACCCTTCGACAAACTACACTAGCCCAAATGAAACCATTTTGTGCCCAGATTCCTACCAAAGTATGTACTCTCAACTGCTTTGTGGCCTTTGCCAGAACAAAGAAGTCCTTAGAGTTGGTGCTGTTTTTGCCTCTGGGTTCATTAGGGCGATCAGATTTCTTGAAAAACATTGGCCTCTTTTGGCTAATGATATTAGAACTGGCACCATTGACCCCCAGATCACTGACCCATCTGTCCGTGAAGCAGTCACGAAGATCCTTAAACCAGACCCAAAACTTGCTGATTTTATTGAAAATGAGTGCAGTAAGGTTTCCTGGCAAGGGATCATAACAAGGTTATGGCCCAACACTAAGTATGTGGATGTTATTGTGACTGGGACCATGTCACAGTACATCCCAACTCTTGATTACTATAGCAATGGTCTCCCTCTTGTTTGCACCATGTATGCCTCCTCCGAGTGCTATTTTGGTCTCAACCTTAACCCTCTTTGTAAACCAAGTGAAGTTTCCTACACCCTTATACCAACAATGGCCTATTTTGAGTTCTTGCCGGTTCATAGAAACAATGGTGTCACTAACTCTATTTCCATGCCCAAATCACTCAATGAGAAGGAGCAAAAAGACTTGGTGGAGCTTGTTGATGTCAAGCTTGGCCAAGAATACGAGCTTGTAGTCACCACTTATGCAGGTAACTTAAATTGTTTCATAATATATTTTGCAACTTATTGTTACTAATGTTACATGCTTATACTCAATTGTTTAATTTCACTTTTTTCAGGACTTTATCGCTATAGAGTTGGTGATGTGCTGAGAGTGGCTGGATTTAAGAACAACGCACCACAATTCAACTTCATATGCAGGAAAAATGTGGTGCTGAGCATTGATTCAGATAAAACTGATGAGGTTGAGCTGCAAAACGCTGTCAAGAATGCAGTGAACCATTTGATGCCCTTTGATGCAACTCTTGCTGAGTACACAAGCTATGCAGATACCACAACAATCCCTGGTCATTATGTGTTATATTGGGAAATTACCCTCAATGGGACAACCCCAATTCCTCCCTCAGTCTTTGAGGATTGTTGCTTAACAATTGAAGAGTCACTCAACAGTGTATACCGCCAAGGCCGTGTGTCAGATAAGTCAATTGGACCTCTTGAGATAAAGATTGTTGAGCTAGGGACTTTTGATAAGCTCATGGACTATGCCATTAGTTTAGGTGCATCAATAAACCAGTACAAGACCCCAAGGTGTGTGAAATTTGCACCCATTGTTGAGCTTTTGAACTCAAGGGTTGTTTCAAGCTACTTCAGTCCCAAATGTCCCAAGTGGGTTCCTGGTCTCAAGCAATGGAACAACAGAGCAGCTACAAGAATTGAAGAAATCAATGGCAAGACTACTCTTTGAATCTTTAGTATTAGCTTTTCATGGAGGTTCACAAGAACTGTTTTCGTGATCATCTTAGGAAAATGTTAAGCATCCTTTTTAGGTTAACCCCATGTCTTTAATGTTTTTCTTTTTTCTTTTTTTTAACTGTTGTTTATGATGCATAGGGACTATAGTCTTGTACAAAAACAGTTCCTGTTTCAAGGAAAGCTTTTAAATTTCCACTTCTAATTGATTGGGCTCTTTTATTAGTCTCTTCTTTTTTCTATGCCATAATCATCACTTTCAATGGAATTTGATCTTAATTCCAGCAGGAATCCTGCCCACTTATATCGTTTCATGAATCATGACTATACCAAAACGGCAAAAAGAAAGCCACCACTTATCAAATCCTATCTTTATCTTTTTCTATTTTTTCTCAAAAAAGCATACCAAATTTTTCTTTTCTATAAGTTAAAACAGTTAACTCTTCTAATATACAAATTAATATAATTCAGAGTAACCCTCAAGAAAGTCTGAAGTAACCAATATATCTCACTCTTATGGGTCTCATTTGAGCAACAAACTTCACAGAAAACCAGCTAATTAATAAAAGAAAGACCCTTTGGTTGGGCTTATAAGAAATGCATGGAGATAAAATATATCTTTTTTTCCTTATGCAACAGGAGTTACACATAGATATTGCAGAAAGCATAAGCAAGATGGTTGATTATTGTATATTATTACTTGTTTGAAGAATGAAGATGATGAAAATGGTGTTGGGTTTGTAACGTATGATGCAAAGACAAAAAAGCAAATACAATCCATTGTTAATATTGTCAGTGTATGTGTCAGTTGGACCCAATCTGCGTTGCAGCCATAAAAATAGCGGGAATTCTGCACGAATTAAAAACCCAGAAGACAAAAACTGTTCAAAGGCCAAAACAATTTGTTGTGGAGTAGCAGGACAGATAAGGAAGAATCAGAAATGTTCCCTCTCTTTGCCCCTGTCTCTGAAAACAAACAAAACACTTTTTTTAGAAAACAGTTTTTTCAGGGAGGTCAGTCAAAACAATTATGGCACTCTCAGACACACCCCAGAAAAAAGGAGGCAATTTTCCAGAGACGTTTTTCAGTTTCTTCATTTTATTTTCAAAAAAAAAACAACCGATGGGGGGTGGAGATAAGGTCTCTCTTTTTGTTTTTTGTTTCGTAGTGCTTCAGTTTCTTTTGCAGTTTGTCTACTTCCATCATTTTTGCCCATTTTTTTCTACATTAACTCGCTTCTCACTTCATTTCTGCTTCTTACAAATTGCTTTTCATATTCAATTAGTTTTATAAATTTAAACTACATTAATATGTGATTTATACTTTAGGAACACTTAAATACCAGTGGGAAGTGCTTTAGTCTCCAAAGCACTTTAATTTACTTATAATAGTGTTAATTGCAATAAGCGAGCAAAAAACTATGTTTTGAGCTACTTTGTTTGAAAAAATAGATCAACATTTTTTTTTTCCTTTCATACCGAGGGTTTGGGTCAATTACACATATTTCAATTAATCTTGAGATCCATGAATACCCTACAAGTCCAAAGGACCAAGTAACCACAATAGTATAATAGGTGACCTCAAGATTCAAACACAAGAATCAAAGAATTAAGCAACTTTTTTGATCGGCGAGCTAATCCCTTGGGATTAATTATATATATATATATATAATATATTAATTTCGATTGAGAAATAAAAAGCACTAAAAATTTAGTGGTTAGAAATGATGGGTACACATCATTATGGTTGCCCCAAAATCTAAATTGAATTTTAGCTTGTACCATAAGAAAAGATAAAGTATTTGACTTAAAAATTCTTTGTTGTTGTATCAAATGATGAGAAACATATATTAGAAGGTGGATTCCAATTCGATATTTCTCCCAACCAATATCATGTGATTCTCAATATCACTTATCCATTCAACTATCAACTTTAATTTGTCACCACTTAATCTATTCATCACTTTTATGAAAAACTTTGCTTTATGCATCATCTCAATCAGTGTGCTCCTTGCAATCATAATGTAAAAATGGCTAACGCCATCTGAAAGCTACTACTTGGACATGAAAGAAATGGAATGGGTAGTCGCTATAAGAGTAAACACCTTTTCCCACCCAAGGTTTGCCTTATACCACTGTCCCACCCAAAAAGCTCAAAATACCAATTTACTACCATAATTTTATTTTGTTATTACCCAAAATATACTTTCTGATTCGGCATGAACGGAGAGCAAAATTGATCAAGACATTGGGGCTTTTGGAAGAGGGGATGTCGTAGTCTTTTGGTTGTGACAGGTTGGATTTTAATGGTCGAGAGTGCGAATTTACTTATGAGGGGCGACTATGTGTTTCACAAATTGCTCGATTTTCCGTGATTGGCAAGGTCAACGAACACGTTTGAAGGTTTTGATGAGTGATAATCGAGAAGAGAAAGTGGTAGTGTTGGGGTCGTAACAATGCATAGAATCGACCACAACAGTTGGTCGAAATATAAATTGGGGTAGTAAATGGATTTTGCAAATCTTTGGGCAGGAAAGTGTCATTCAGGCAAACCGTGGGTGGGAAAAGTGGTTTTCTCTGCTATAAATAATTATGCTACTTAAATTGGAGTTGGAGTGATCTTAGATCCATTAAGTGCCAAACAAATAGCAACAACTATACTTACTCTGTTAGGAAACTTGGAAACATAATCATTCATTTTTAAAAAATTATCCATACCTCTCAAGTATAATTAATTTAATATGTGGGTTTGTTTTAATTTTATATAAATCAACTTTTGACATCAAAAAAATAATTCATATTTAAACATACAAAATCAGCCATTGTGGGCCCTTTTGTTCATAAGAAAGATTAAACTATATTTTAAAGATGTTACATATTACCTATGACCTTTCTTTTACTAATTCCATTCAAACTTCAACATACTATAAATTTGAACTCTAAACTAGTGTAAATGGAGGGGGTTCTTTAATATTCTTCCACTCTACATTAAATGGGGTAAACTAATAAGAGATAAATTTAACTATTATACACCTCGCTTTCATGGTAGCCAAAATCTAAGTCTCTTCTTAAGAAAATGAATAAAGTAAATAATAGTGATTCAACTCAATAAATATTTAATTTTTTCTTGCCTAGTGCAATTTGATACAACTAAAATTCAAACTTACAAACATATTGAATCCAGCTAATCAATCCCATTTGACATTTAAATTTGAGACCTCTTACACTAATTTAACATTTTTATTTCATTAGATAATTATAATAGAAAAAAAATAAAAGCTCATTATAATAACTCTTTATGATCACATAAAGTGTAATGTATATAACCACCATTAGATGATATAATGGTAAAAGAGTAAAAAAAAAAAAAAAGTTTCATGAGCTTTTAAGTTGAGTCTCCCAAGGCCTTGATAGGGATGGTCACTGAAACTTTTACCCAGTTGGCAGTTCTAGAGTCTCAAAAAGTGTAATGTATATACCATACCACTAATACGGGTGTCCATTATGATTCTTACCTAGTTTGACAGCTTTAAGACCCTAAAGAATTAATTGAAGTGTATGTCAGCTGATCCAAACATCTCTTATGACTAAAAAAAAAAAATGTAATGTATATACCACACCACTAATAGGGGTGTCTACTGAAACTTTTATCCAGTTGGTAATTTCAAGATCTTAGAAGATTAGTTGAGGTACACACAATGTGATTTGAACATCTATGTGATAATAAAAAAAAAAAATAATAAATAAATGTAAGGTGTAATGTTATTACCAAATAATTTCATGATGTAACATCACTATACAATTAGTGATAATTTGTCTAACTTTTTGTATTTTAGTGGGTTTTACGTCAAAATATCCAATTTTGTACAGCTTCAATACATCCTAAGTTAACTAATTTTATACATAATACTAATTAATGAGCAATAACGGGAGATCTAGCAATAACTAGAGGATCTCGAATGGTGCTATTTATTGTAGAGAGAGTTTTTCATATAAATAAAGTGTATTTTTATGAATTTTTAAATATAAAAAATAAATTTTTTATTTAAATTTAATAGACTCTTAGAAATTTAATGACGGTCTTTTTTATTTTCAAGAAATAAACTTAATAGGAGAGAAAATTAATAAATAAAATGTATAAAAATTTATAGTTTATTTATTAAAATTATGATAGATAAGAAAACTTGATTATCTATTCTATAATATAGAGAGTCAAATTTACTCTTTAATCTATATAAAGAATTAAACACTTTTTTTATGGTTTAATTTTTTACGATAAAAAGTTTAGGGGAGGATGCTCTTAGACATTAAAAATCAACGATAGTAATAATAATTTTGCAAATAATGAAAAAATGGGCGAGGATTAGTTGTAGGAGAAAGAGACAAATCCACGTATCTAACGATCCGTGTGTCTTTGGGGTCCACACCCCATCCCCCATGCAAATCAAGGTTCCCCAGAAGCGTAGAATCCGGGAAAAAATTATATTCGGATGGGGGCTTCTCCAGTGGGGGAGGGGGACCATGTCCAGATTCACGCCACGTGGCGTACAATAAGCGTTGACCATACGTAAGTGTTTAACAAAGTCCCTATCTCTTCTCTTATGTGTGGGTCCTCTTTGAGTTAGACCAATCAGAGCACAGCGATCAACGTGAGGCTGTCTACTTCGTAGGATCCAACTTTTGCTGAATCATACCCGACCCGACCGCACCATCTAAATCCCTGTTTGGAAACCTTTTTTTTTTTTTTTTTTTTTTTTTTTGGGTTTAGAAACTCTTTCTAAGTGAGAGTGCTTTTTGTAACTAGAATTCAACCAAACCTAAATTAATATTTAAAAAGTTTTATACTACGACAATTGTGTGTGTTTTATCTCAGTTTAATGTATTAAACCGTTTATTGAATGAGAAGAAATATATATATATATATTTTTTTTTTGGATTAATTGAACTTTCAGAAAAAAGAAAAAGTTATTTAGTGATTAGCGAAACATATGTTAAAGAGAATGGGGAATGGTTAGGGGGTTATGATAACGATGGTGATAATGTAATATAAAAATGAATGATGAATTTTTTTAAAAAAAGGAAAATGGTGATTGAAAGATATGATTAATAAAAAGGATGAAGAAAAAGTTGAGCTTTTAGAGACAATGCAACATTGAGTATGATAGTAACCAATTATAATAAACATTATTGATGCATATATTTAAAAGAAGATTGATAGACAATGAAAGTTAATAATACTAGAGAGAGAGAAATAGACTAGTCAACTATTTGATAATTGATTTCACCAAGTAACAACCAAATTTTACATCAAAATTCCTTGGACTTTCTTTTACTATTTTCTAATTCCCTTTTCATAATACAACAAATTATGCAATCAATTATCACACCTTGAATGATATTTACTTTTTTGAACAAAAAAAAAATGGTTAATCTCAAAAGCTTCAATGATTTTTTAAAACTGTCAAATATCTATGGAGGTTTCTGATATTTATTTTTTTACTAAAGGGTTGAAATGTACCCTTAAAAAAATTATGATTTTTTTTTTTAGTATTTGACTAAAATAAATAAAAAATAATTTTGGATACCAATTACAAAGCAATTGTGTAGTGGGTAGGGTACAAACATCTCTCTTGGTCTAATTAGGCGGGAAGTATTGAAAACCCATTTCAAAATTTCAATTATCAGGTTAATCATAATTAATTAAGCAAGTCAAAAGTGGGATTAAAAAAATAAAACATGAGGGACCCCAAATTAGGCATCATATGATAATAAATAAAATGTGTTACATTAAAATATTGATGGTTACCTAAGCCTAACGGTAACAGTCACCCTAAAAATGACTAAACCAAACGACAAAGAATTGGGCCAAAATTCACGTGAATTGTTTTCAAGAAGTTGACGGCCCAAAGTTGGTGGTTGACGGGGCACAATCTAATGTCGCCCTCGCACGTGACCCGACATTGGACAATTACACGTGTGGCCCATGAGACTCTTGACTTTGACCACCCTATAAACCCCACCCACACGTGAGACAAATCCCCTTTGTTCCCCTTGTCGGGCCCGTACTATAGGCCCATTCGGCCCATTAAACAGTCATGAACAGTAGAATTACTCTGTGTTGTCACTATATAAGAGGTGGATTATCGGCCTTGTTGTCCCAAATGCAAATAATTGTTCCCCTTGAAAAATAATTTAACATTTAAAGCCAAATAATCAAAGCTTTGGTCATGTATTGTTTGTATAAATGTTGACAAAAAAACCTAATTTTAGAATAGTTTAATTGATTAATCAAAACCCAATTAGGATTAGGACAAACTTTATTATATTTAGAGGAGTAAAGTATAGTACTTTCGGTTATAAATATTTAAATAATTTGTATGTTAGTATAATGTTGAATATGCATTTTTAATAAGTCGTATTAGTATAATGTTGAATAGTGATTAGGAGCTCCAATATGATGGTATTGTAAGTAGTAATAGCATTATTATTATTATTATTATTATTATTATTATCTTTGGGGGGGTTGTTGAGTGTTTTTGTTCTAAGTCTTACAACATGTAACATCAGTTGAATTTAACAAGATTAAGATATTGAAATCAAATCACTTAACCTTATAAAAGTATGCAAATGATTATTGGGAAATCGATAAGGAGATTATGTAAGATGGGTATGTGTCAAAAGACAATTTCAACAAGAGGGAGAAAAATTATGCATGGACCACTATTCTAAACCATATATTAGTCATAAATTTGACACAAATCTTCACTAAAAATAAAGGGTTTCATCATTGATCGTACTTTCAACTACAATATTAAGCACAAGAAACTGAAGGCATTGTTTAATGTTGAGTTGTTTTCTAGATAGCTTCTAGGACGGTTAAACCAAGTATTTAATGGGCTTTAGGGTAGATTCTTTTTTGAAATTGAGGCATCATTTTGTGTCATAACATAACCACTCTAAAATTGTATTGACTTGTATTGGAGAAATATTCGTATTGGATTCAATCTCCATTCAACATTGAGCCAATTACTCCTAGCTTCCATCATCGCTTACGACATACATTTCTTTTAGGAAGCAATGGAAAGTGGAAAATAATTTGGATGGGATCGAGATGTGTTCAATATTCCCATTCAATATAAATGTTAATATGTATAAATTATTGAGCATATGATAAAATAATACATTTGTGCCACTTAAAATCTTGTCGTCAAAGCATATCATTGTTGGTCTTGTTTTTTATTGTCAGGTGATTATGAGAATAGCCACTTAAATTGTATTTTGAAAATGTTTAGATTTTTTGTTTTTTTTCTTGATGATCGAAGTGTTCGAGTCATTGCATGTATCTCGACTAATTTCTGTGATTTATGAATACTCTACAAACTAATATTTCAAAAAAGTGACATATGTGATAGGTGGTTCCAAAAGGTTCAAATCCAAGAAGTTAATGAAGAGAGTAAACCGTTTGACCGCTCTACCGACCCTTTGGAGTCAAGGTTTTGGTTCTTTGATCTTATGGCAAGAGGTCTTTCGCTATAATACAATCATGAAAATGTATATCGCAAGTTTTATGTTTTACGTTGATGTATTGTTACAGCGTATACTGGAACATAACCTCCCCACAACGAAATTTGTTACTTTACAAATGTAAACTTATGCCCCAATACAACCCACTCCAACATAGTTTCTTTGTGGCGCCCGAATATATAAAGTGGACTTCGATAAAGCAGCGAACCTTGGGGGCCAAATCTGGAAAGCCGAAAACTAGTCATACTCAGCCAGTTTATATTACTAACATCGGGCCTTGAGAGATCCTTGATTTGTTCGGGCCATGTTGCGTGATATGTAAGGCTGGATCCAATATCTGAGTAAGGTCCAGTTCACAAAATGCAAATCTTTAAAAAAAATAATTGGAATGTAATTAGCAAGTCTCTTATGCAAATCATGATATTTGGGGATATTAGTGTAAGTAAGATGTGAACGACTTTTTCCCACCCACCAAACTTTTAAATAATTTTTATTATCCAAATTTATATCGGACGGCAAACAGAGAGTAGAATTTATTCAGGTTGCTGAATCTTTTGAAGAGGGAGGCCGATGAGTTTTTAATAGTGGAAAGTTGGATTTTGGTGGTTGAGATTAATCAGAATTTGACTTGAGAGGGACAGTTGCGTAAACCCTAATAACACGATTGTCGACAATTAACGGGATCAATGGAGTAAGGTTTGAGAGGTTTTGGTAAGTGATGGTCGTGAAGAGAATAATGTGGGGTGAGATCGCAATGATGTCGAAATTGAAAACAGATATAAATTAATTAGTAAAGTGGTATTTTAAAAGTTTGTGTTTGAGAAAGTGTCATTAAACAATTATTTGATTGGGAAAAAGTCGTTTACTCGTGTAATAATATAAAATGATTAAGCGTGTAATTACAGGATGTATGACACCATAAACTAAAGCATATCTAAGCACTTTCTCTGAACTCCTATACAAGTTTGAAGTTACTTACATTAATCTAAAGTCAATTAAACACGTAAATTATAGTGTCCATTGCACAAAAAAAGCTGTATTGCATTAAATTAAAGTTTAATTGAGGGATAAAGAATTGTCTATTGAGAAATTGTTTAATAGAAACATCAATGATGAAAGTGAAGAAAGGAGAAATAGAAGAGGTGAGGCAGCTCCATTAAATCTCCTCTTCTTATAAATTCTTTATACAATCATGAACCATTTAAAATAACTCTCTTTCTTTATTATTATATGGTCCTCGTTTACAAATATTATCATCTTCATGTGCATATAATTTCACATTTATATTTATGGAATGATGTAAATAGAAGTCATGCTATTGCACTTACTTGTTAGCATTTAGAAACTGACCCACTTGCCTTGATTACTAGAGATTGCCATAATTAAACACAATTAATCTCAAATCTATCACTACTTGTATTTCTCCCTAAATTTGGGAGAAACATGGGTTTGGTTTTAGTTTAGATTTTTATGGCATTTCATTAAATCAAATAACATTTTATAATATTATTTGAATAGCATTTCTCAATTCGAATTTTTTTTTTTTTTTTTTTTGGTCTTATGAATATTATTATAGCATAAAAAGGTAAAGACAAAGGAAATAATAATTCCCGACCAAGAAAAAAAAAAAGAAAAAAAGAATGAAGGTAAAGTAGTGTTGCCAAAAGCAGATGAGGACAAGCAAGGAACAGGTTTGAAGCAAAGTCTTCAAAATTTAATGATATTAATTTGTAAAAAAATTAAGAAAATTAAGGTTGTGATAAGTGGGTCCAATCCAAATGAAGACTAAAAGGAATGTTTCATCAAAGAGGGTCAAAATCTAAGTCAACCCCACCAAGGGTTTGAATTTGTTTATCAATTTTATTTTTTTATTAATTTTTTTTTTTTTTTTTTTTGTGACAAGACACATGCCCACTACCTCAATTTGTTTATTTTCTTATTCATTCACGCTTCATCTTGTTGAAACATGATGAACGCACCCTCCCCTTTCTTTTCATTTTAAATTCTTTGAATTCAATTTCAACCCTAAGTCAATGACACGAAGCACGGTCACATAACCCACACAACACACCCCAATTTAATAAAAAAAAAAAAAAAAAACTTTGTAAACACATTTAATAGAATAATTTTAATTATTTATATCATATTCTAAACCCATTTTTCTTTCTAAAAAGGAGAAGGATCTTATTTAATAGATATCTCTTGTTTCAATTTAATCCCTTTCAATTTGAAAGTCGTTTCTATTTTCCTCCCTCTTTTGCTCTTCAAACTTAAAATTAGTGTTTTGTTGAAATATTTAACTCTGAAATTAAGTTAATAATTATAGTAATAATGAGGAAATAATAACATTTTGAGTGAAGATAATGAAGATGGAGGGAGTTGGTGAGGATAACTAGAATGGGACAAGTTCCCAAGATTAGAATTCCACATTTGATTGGATGTAAAGGTAGTTTAGACTTTATATTATATTATTTTTATTTTATTTATAATCAAAATATAATCATTTTCTTGGTGAGAATGTAAAAACTTTTTAAATCCTATTATATTGTCACTAAACCCAATTGTAGATCTTACTAGGACATGAAACTATGGATCTGCAATTTCTGCCTTTGTTTTTTAATTTCTTAATTAATTAAACATCTCTATCCATAACTCTTTGTCCCACTTGGCTACCCAACTTTCAGAAAGTGGCAAATTATATGCATTTTTTTTTTATTTTTTTGGCTAATTCTTTACAAAGTGGAAATCTTAGTTGGTTTTTGTAAGAAGAGTGGAAAGGAATGGCTATCAATTATTTTATTATTATTTCAAGATATTTAATAATATTTTATCAATTTAAATATAAAATTAATAATTCATTTTTTTTATATGTTTTTGACTTTTAGTATTTATTTGCTTTGTTTTTTTTTTAATTAGACCCATAGGTTTCTTTTAGGATTCATCAGAGTTCTTGCACTCTCTCTAGGTGCTTAGTTTTGTTTATTATTATCTAACACTTAAATACTAATTAACCACAATTTTTACATGGTTCTTTTTTTCTTGTGGTTTGTTAATAATGAGAATTAATAATCCATTGATCGTTACAATGATATTACTAATCTTCTTTAAAAAAATAAAAAAACCCTCTAAATTATAAATTAATGAGATTATATTATGTAAAATGAAGCTCAAAATTCTGAATTATATTGACTACCAAAACATATGAATAGAATAATTTTTTTTTTTTTTTTTATCAGGCCAAAATGCTCGTACCTCAATTAATTTAAAAGTTATTGAACACTTTACAAATTCAAATGACCACATAAACCACAATATTATTGTGTAAGTATCTCAAGATTTAAACCCAGAGCTTAACTTATTTAATCACTAGACCAACCCCTTAGGATTAATAATAGATTTTTATAATGAAAACTTGTCCAAAACAAAAGCTAAAAAAAACCCACCAATCTAGACCGTTGAAATTGGTCCAGCTGGTTCGTGACTCTATAAACAAAAGTCAGCCCAAAATTATATCAGTTGACAACATTTAAATGGTTGATATTGATTGACCATATAATATTGCTTCATAGCTTTTCCCACAAATCACATCAAACTAACATTAATTCCTCTAACACAATTAATTAATATATCCCAATAAATTAATCTAGTAAATTATTTAAATTTCTATGGTGTTTGACATTCGGAAAGAAGTTAAAAAAAAATCAATTATGAAAACGAAGTGAAGCATTGGTGATTCATTACGCGGTGTTCATTTTAGTCCTCCAAGTGTTTGTGATAATGTTTGACTTAAAAGATTTTTATGTTTACAGCAGAGGCAAGAGCCACGTTCTGGGTTTGACAAAAAATACAGAGAGATGGCCCAGCCAGACATGAAATTTTAGAAGCCGTGTTTTGCTGCTGAGATAGTTGAAAATTTTAAACCTTTTTTTATTGTGTGTGATATTGGCTTTCATGAAGACCCCACTTGGCTTAAGTTTTTCGGTAACTCTGTTAGTTATACTCCTTTCTTCTTCTCTAATATCTTCTTTACACTTCTTTCTCTTTCATTGACAATTTAAAGTTTTCTGTGAACTGTAAAGCTTTGCTTTCTGGCTAGCTCACATTTTGTCTCTATGCTATGCACACCACTACCTTACACCACTCTGACATCACCTATCACCCATTTGTCTAAGGCTTTCAGTTAATGGTGTATTTTCCAGGGATTTAGACAGCCATCGATTTGAGTTAATCTCTCTTCCATTTTTGTTGCTAGCGAATGATTAGCGGTACGTTTTAAGGTTTTTTTTTTTTTTTTTTTTTAATGATCATGGTGTTTGAACTAGTTATGAGTATCTCGACTAATTTTCGAAACTTATTAATACCCCGTAAATCTAATGTTTCAAGGTAAGTTATAACATGATAGGTCGTCCCATATTTGATTAGACCAACCCCTTGAATAAGAAGTACAAAAACCCATATATGGGAATTAAGATTAAACAATTTTGAAAGAACTTCCCACAAATATAGTACTAACTAGTATATCTTTATATTCGGTTTTACTTTACTACCAATTATTTCTTATGGTGAAAAATCAAAACAATAAAGATAGGTTGATAAACAAATCTCACAAACTTTTTTCTTACAAACCCGATGTAACAGTGGATAATTGGTTTCTGATTAATTTATCAAGCGGAAAAATTCATTATAAATCAATCATCAACTGTCACGTTGAGTTTATGAAAAAAAAGCTTGTAAGATTCGTTTGTCAGCGTAATATTATCCAAATCAAAACGGAAGATAAGAGATTCAGAGTTTTTAAGCTAGTAACATGGTTTCATTATGTTTGTAAATGTATGGGATATATGATTAATCTTGGTTTGCAATACACATAAAAAAAAAAAAAAAAAGAATAATGATAAATGATAATTATTCTATTAGTTTACTTGAGAAACATTCATAATAAGTAATTATAATGATATATGAAAAGATGATTGATGTTATGATGGAATGAATGGTGAGATCCAACAAGCAGAATTTAAGCTCAGTACACCAAAATAATTGGATACTCATTCACTATTTATTAATTTCCCAATTAGGTATTTATCAATTCATTATATTTATACATTGTATATATAAAATAATTAAAAAGATAAGGGGCACATGCAATGAAACTGAGATATCCAAAATTCTAATGATTCATTGTCAAGTTGTATTGAAAAGATTCAAGTAATGAAAATCATTAATAATACATGTAATAGATTGTAACAGGTTCCTAAAATAGAAATCCATCCTCCTCTTAGGCTCTTACCCCAACTAACTCCACCCAAAACAACTTGCCATAACCCAAAAACACACATGTAAAATGATAGGAAATTAAGTTTTCTGTTCAAATAATGAACATACAGATTCAATCATTCTAATACATGAAATCTGTATATTTCATCTTCAAGGTAATATACAAGTTTATTACGTATAAAGTATATACAGTAAAACCTCTTTATAATGATATTTTATATAGGAATAATCTCTACATAGTCATAAAAAATTATAGTTCTAATTTTGGATAGTTATAAATAAGAATAAATTTTATATTGTAATAAGTTATAATTTTTTTAAATTCCGTCTTAAGAAAATTGCTTCTACATAGTAATAATTATCTGTATATTGCCAAAAAAATATTCAGATTTATGTTACATTAAAAGTTTAAGATGAAATAAAATATTTATCTAAAGTTATTTGAGATATTGATTTATACTTTAAAGTTGTTACCATATCTTTTAACTTCCAGGTACTAACTCGTTAGCATAGATACCTTCTTGTTGAAACCAAAATACTTCTTATATTTCCGTACTAGAGGAAATGACTATTTCCCACTCAAGGTTTGCCTTAATGACACTTTCCCACCCAAATAGTTTCAAAATACCACTTTCCCACCCAAAGTTAATATTCCATTACTACCCAAAGCCGATTTCGGTCGATTCTAGCTACGAAAGTTCTCCCCGTCACCATCATTTAAACCTTGCGTCTCCTCTCTATAAAACCTCTCTCACTTCGACACCTCATTTCTCGACGATTACCGGTTACCACAAAGCTATGGTTTCTTGTTCATAGTTGGTTTCCAACTGATTCCGGTGGTGATTATTTAATCGGTCACCACTATTCAATCCATTGGCATCCACTATACAAAACGCCTCTCATCATCACTCTTGGTAACTCACTGAACGCCGACTGAAAAGTGAAGTGTATTTTAAGTATTAACAGAATATAAACTTTGGGTGAAAAACTGGTAATTTGAATTTTGGATGGGAGAGTGTCATTAACGCAAACCTTGGTTGGGAAAAAGTCATTTGCTCTTCCATACTATCATTTTCATAATTATTTTTTTTCTCTACTTGTCTATCTATAACAATGAATTAAAATTCTAATATATACTATTAAAATGTGAATTATAAAATAAAAAATTAAAACAGTAATTTTTGTACGTACACCTCTATTAAATTATAATATATACAAAAAAAAAAAAAAATCTTTCTCATAGAAAATTAGAAATATACATCAGAAGGTGGACGATGAGTATTTATTTATTTAATTTATCTTAATTTTTTTGGGAGGTGGTACGTGTCAAAATGGGTAGGGGGGAATGATTAGGACGGAAGAAAATAAGAGGGAGGAGAGCGTCTTGTTTGGTTTTAGTTTAGATATTTTATGGCATTTCATTATCAAATAACATTTTATATATTAATTTGAATAGCATTTCTCAATTCGAATTTTTTTTTTTTTTTTTTTGGTCTTATGAATATTATTTTAGAAATAAAGGTAAAAGACAAAGGAAATAATAATTCACCGACCAGAAAAAAAAAAGAAAAAAGAAATGAAGGTAAAGTAGTGTTGCCAAAAGCAGATGAGGACAAGCAAGGAAACAGGTTTGAAGCAAAGTCTTCAAAATTTAATGATATTAATTGTAAAAAAATAAGAAATTAAGGTTGTGATAAGGGTCCAATCCAAATGAAGACTAAAAGGAATGTTCATCAAGAGTCAAAATCTAAGTCAACCCCACCAAGGGTTTGAATTTGTTTATCAATTTTATTTATTTATTAATTTTTTTTTTTTTTTTTTTTGTGACAAGACACATGCCCACTACCTCTTTTGTTTATTTTCTTATTCTTCACGCTTCATCTTGTTGAAACATGAGACGCATGCACCCCCCCCTCTTTCTTTTCATTTTAAATTCTTTGATTCAATTTCACCCTAAGTCAATGACACGAAGCACGGTCACATAACCCACACACACACCCCAATTTAATAAAAAAAAAAAAAAAAAAACTTGTAAACACATTAATAGAATATTTTAATATTTTATATCATATTCTAAACCATTTTTCTTTCTAAAAGGAGAAGGATCTTATTAATAGATATCTCTTGTTTCAATTTAATCCCTTTCAATTTGAAAGTCGTTTCTATTTCCTCCCTTTTTGCTCTTCAAACTTATAAATTAGTGTTTTGTTAAATATTTAACTCTGAATAAGTTAATAATTATAATAATGAGGAAATAATAACATTTTGAGTGAAGATAATGAAGATGGAGGGAGTTGGTGAGGATAACTAGAATTGGACAAGTTCCCAAGATTAGAATTCCACATTTGATTGAGATGTAAGGTAGTTTAGACTTTGATATATATTTATTTTTATTTTATTTATATCAAATATAATCTTTCTTGGTGAGAATGTAAAACAACTTTTTAAATCCTATTATATTCACTAAACCCAATTGTAGATCTTACTAGGACATGAAACTATGGATCTGCAATTTCTGCCTTTGTTTTTTAATTTCTTAATTAATTAACATCTCTATCCATAACTCTTTGTCCCACTTGGCTACCCAACTTTCAGAAAGTTGGCAATTATATGCATTTTTTTTTTATTTTTTTTGGCTAATTCTTTACAAAGTGGAAATCTTAGTTGGTTTTTGTAAGAAGATGGAAAGGAATGGCTATCAATTATTTTATTATATTTCAAGATATTTATAATATTTTTATCAATTTAAAATATAAATTTAATAATTCATTTTTTTTATATGTTTTTGACTTTTAGTTATTTATTTGCTTTGTTTTTTTTTTTTATTAACCCATAGGTTTCTTTTAGGATTCATCAGAGTTCTGCACTCTCTCTAGGTGCTTAGTTTTTTTTATTATTATCTAACATTAATACTAATTACCCACAATTTTTACATGGTTCTTTTTTTCTTTGTTGGTTTGTTTAATAATGAGGAATTTAATAATCCAATTGATCGTTACAATGATATTACTAATCTTCTTTAAAAAAATAAAAAACCCTCTAAATATAAATTAATGATTATATTATGTAAAATGAGCTCAAAAATTCTGAATTATATTGACTACCAAAACATATGAATAGAGATAATTTTTTTTTTTTTTTTATCAGCCAAAATGCTCGTACCTCAATTAATTTCAAAGTTATTGAACACTTTACAAATTCAAATGACCACATAAACCACAATATTATGTAGTAAGTATTCTCAAGATTTAAACCCAGAGTTAACTTATTTAATCACTAGACCAACCCCTAGGATTAATAATAGTTTTTTTTAATGAAACTTGTCCAAACAAAAAGCTAAAAAAAACCCACCAATCAGACCGTTGAAATTGGTCCAGCTGGTTCGTGACTCTATAACAAAAGTCACCCAAAATTATATCATTTGAAACATTTAAATGGTTGATATTTGATTGACCTATAATATTGCTTCATAGCTTTTCCCACAAACACATCAAACTAACATTAATTCCTCTAACACAATTAATTAATATATCCACCAATTTAATCTAGTAATTATTTAAATTTCTATGGTGTTTGACATTCGGAAAGAGTAAAAAAAATCATTTATGAAAACGAAGTGAAGCATTGGTGATTCATTACGCGGTTTTTCATTTTAGTCCTCCAAGTGTTTGTGATAATGTTTGACTTAAAAAGATTTTTATGTTTACAGCAGAGGCAAGAGCCACGTTCTGGGTTTGACAAAAAATACAGAGAGATGGCCAGCCAGACATGAAATTTTAGAAGCCGTGTTTTGCTGCTGAGATGTTGAAAATTTAAAACCTTTTTTTATTGTGTGTGATATTGGCTTTCATGAAGACCCCACTTGGCTTAAGTTTTTCGGTAACTCTTGATTAGTACTTATCCTTTCTTCTTCTCTAATATCTTCTTTACACTTTCTTTCTCTTTCATTGACATTTAAAGTTTTCTGTGAACGGTAAAGCTTTGCTTTCTGGCTAGCTCACATTTTTGTCTCTATGCTATGCACACCACTACCTTCACCACTCTGACATCACCTATCACCATGTCTAAGGCTTTCAGTTATGGGTGTATTTTCCAGGATTTAGACAGCCATCGATTTGAGTTAATCCTCTTCCATCTTTTGTTGCTAGCGAATGATTATGCGGTACTGTTTAGGTTTTTTTTTTTTTTTTTTTTTTAATGATCATGGTTTTGAACTATTTATGCGTATCTCGACTAATTTTCGAAACTTATTAAATACCCCGTAAATCTATGTTTCAAGGTAAGTTATAAACATGATAGGTCGTCCCAATATTTGGAAGGGTTTCATCATTGATCGGTACTTTCAACATTACAATATTAAGCACAAGAAACTGAAGGCATTAGTTTAATGGTTGAGTTGTTTTCTAGATAGCTTCTAGGACGGTTAAACCAAGTATTTTAATTGGGCTTTAGGGTAGATTCTTTTTTGAAATTGAGGCATCATTTTGTGTCATAACATAACCACTCTAAAAATTGTATTGACTTGTATTGGAGAAATATTCGTATTGGATTCAATCTCCATTCAACAATTGAGCCAATTACTCCTAGCTTCCATCATCGCTTACGACATACATTTCTTTTAGGAAGCAATGGAAAGTGGAAAATAATTTGGATGGGATCGAGGATGTGTTCAATATTCCCATTCAATATAAATGTAATATATGTATAAATTATTGAGCATATGAATAACATAATACATTTGTGCCACTTAAAATCTTGTCGTCAAAGCATATCATTGTTGGTCTTGTTTTTTATTGTCAGGGTGATTATGAGAATAGCCACTTAAATTGTATTTTGAAAATGTTTAGATTTTTTTGTTTTTTTTCTTGATGATCGAAGTGTTCGAGTCAATTTGCATGTATCTCGACTAATTTCTGTGATTTATTGAATACTCTACAAACTTAATATTTCAAAATAAGTGACATATGTGATAGGTGGTTCCAAAAGGTTCAAATCCAAGAAGTTAATGAAGAGAGTAAACCTGTTTGACCGCTCTACCGACCCTTTGGAGTCAAGGGTTTGGTTCTTTGATCTTATGGCAAGAGGTCTTTCGCTATAATACAATCATGTAAAAATGTATATCGCAAGTTTTATGTTTTACGTTGATGTATTGTTACAGCGATATACTGGAACATAACCTCCCCACAACGAAATTTGTTACTTTACAAATGTAAACTTATGCCCCAATACAACCCATTCCAACATAGTTTCTTTGTGGCGGCCCGAATCTATAAAATGGACTTCTGACAAAGCAGCGAACCTTGGGGGCCCAAATCTGGAAAGCCCAAAACTAGTCATACTCAGCCTGTTATTATTACTAACATCGGGCCTTGAGAGATCCTTGATTTGTTCGGGCCATGTTGCGTGATATGTAAGGCTGGATCCAAATATCTGAGTAAGGTCCAGTTCACAAAAATGCAAATCTTTAAAAAAAAAATAATTGGAATGTAATTAGCAAGTCTCTTATGCAAATCATGATATTTGGGGATTATTAGTGTAAGTAAGAGTGAACGACTTTTTCCCACCCACAAACTTTTAAAATATAATTTTATTATCCAAATTTATATCCGGACGGCAAACAGAGAGTAGAATTTATTCAGGTTGCTGAATCTTTTGAAGAGGGGAGGCCGATGAGTTTTTTAATAGTGGAAAGTTGGATTTTGGTGGTTGAGATTAATCAGAATTTGACTTGAGAGGGACAGTTGCGTAAACCCTAATAACACGATTGTCGACAATTAACGGGATCAATGGGAGTAAGGTTTGAGAGGTTTTGGTAAGTGATGGTCGGTGAAGAGAATAATGGTGGTGTGAGATCGCAATGATGTCGAAATTGAAAACAGAATATAAATTTAATTAGTAAAGTGGTATTTTAAAAGTTTGTGTTTGAGAAAGTGTCATTAAACAATTATTTGATTGGGAAAAAGTCGTTTACTCGTGTAAATAATATAAAATGATTAAGCGTGTAATTACAGGATGTATGACACCATAAAACTAAAGCATATCTAAGCACTTTCTCTGAACTCCATATACAAGTTTGAAGTTACTTACATTAATCTAAAGTCAATTAAACACGTAAATTATAGTGTCCATTGCAAGAAAAAAGCTGTATTGCATTAAATTAAAGTTTAATTGGAGGGATAAAGAATTGTCTATTGAGAAATTGTTTAATAGAAACATCAATGATGAAAGTGAAGAAAGGAGAAATAGAAGAGGTGAGGCAGCTCCATTAAATCTCCTCTTCTTATAAATTCTTTATACAATCATGAACCATTTAAAATAACTCTCTTTCTTTAATTTATTATATGGTCCTCGTTTACAAAATATTATCATCTTCATGTGCATATAATTTCATTTTCATATTTATGGAATGATGTAAATATGAAGTCATGCTATTGCACTTACTTGTTAGCCAATTTAGAAACTGACCCACTTGCCTTGATTACTAGAGATTGCCAATAATTAAACACAATTAATCTCAAATCATCATACTACTTGTAATTTCTCCCTAAATTTGGTGGAGAAACATGTGGTTTGGTTTTAGTTTAATATTTTATGGCATTTCATTAAATCAAATAAACATTTTTATATATATTAATTTGAATAGACATTCTCAATGAATTTTTTTTTTTTTGTTTTTGGTCTTATGAATATATATTATAGCATAATAAAGGTAAAAGACAAAGGAAATAATAATTCACCGACCAAGAAAAAAAAAAAAAAAAAGAAATGACAGTAAAGTAGTGTTGCCAAAAAGCAGATGAGGACAAGCAAGAAACAGGTTTGAGCAAATCTTCAAAATTTAATGATATTAATTTGTAAAAAAAAAAAATTAAGAAAATTAAGGTGTGATAAGTGGGTCCAATCCAAATGAAGACTAAAAGGAATGTTTCATCAAAGAGGGTCAAAATCTAAGTCAACCCACCAAGGGTTTGAATTTGTTTATCATTTATTATTTATTATTTTTTTTTTTTTTTTTGTGACAGACACATGCCCACTACCTCAATGTTTTTTTCTTATTCATTCACGCTTCATCTTGTTGAAACATGATGACCACCCTCCCCCCTTTTTTCATTTTAAATTTTGAATTCAATTCAACCCTAAGTCAATGACACGAACGGTCACATAACCCACACAACACACCCAATTTAATTAAAAAAAAAACTTTGTAATTAAAGAATAATTTTAATTATTTATATCATATTTAAACAATCTTTAAAAAGATCTATTTAATAGATATCTTGTTTATTTAATCCTTTCATTTGAAGTCGTCTATTTTCCTCCTCTTTGCTCTTCAACTTTAATTATGTGTTTTGTTGAAATATTTAACTGAATTAAGTTAATAATTTAGTAATAATGAGGAATAATAACATTTTGAGTGAAGAAATGAAGATGGAGGGAGTTGGTGAGGATAACTAGAATTGGGACAAGTTCCAAGATTAGAATTCCACATTTGTGAGATGGAAAGGTAGTTTAGACTTTGATATATATATTATTTTATTTTATTTATAATCAAAAAATAATCATTTCTTGGTGAGAATGTAAAACAACTTTTTAAATCCTATTATTTGTCACTAAACCCAATTGTAGATCTTACTAGGACATAAACTATGGATCTGCAATTTCTGCCTTTGTTTTTTAATTTTTAAATTAATTAAAACATCTCTATCCAAAACTCTTTGTCCCACTTGGCTACCCAACTTTCAGAAAGTTGCAAATATACATTTATTTTTTTTGGCTAATTCTTACAAAGTGGAAATCTTAGTTGGTTTTTGTAAGAAGATGGAAAGGAATGGCTATCAATTTTTTATTATTATTTCAAGATATTTAATAATATTTATCATTTAAAATATAAATTTAATAATTCATTTTTTTTTATATGTTTTGACTTTTAGTTATTTATTTGTTTGTTTTTTTTTTATTAGACCCATAGGTTTCTTTTAGGATTCATCAGAGTTCTTGCACATCTCTTGGTGTTAGTTTTGTTTATTATTATCTAACACTTAAATACATTAACCACATTTTTACATGGTTTTTTTCTTTGTTGGTTGTTAAAATGAGAATTTAATAATCAATTATCTACAATGATATTACTAACTTCTTTAAAAAAAAAAAAACCCTCTAAATTATAAATTAATGAGTTATTATTAAAAATGCTCAAAAATTCTGAATATATTGACTACCAAAAGCTATGAATAGAGATATTTTTTTTTTTTTTATCAGGCAAATGCCGACCTCATTAATTTCAAAAGTTATTAAATTTACAATTCAAAGAACAATAAACACAATTTATTGTAGTAAGTATTTCAATTTAAACCCAAACTTACTTTTTAATCTCCAACCCCTTGGTTTTAATAATAGATTTTTATATGAAAACTGTGCAAACAAAAGCTAAAAAAAAAAAACCCACCAATCTAGCCGTTGAAATTGGTCCAGCTGGTTCGTGACTCTATAAACAAAAGTCACCCAAAATTTATCAGTTGACAACATTTAAATGGTTATATTGATTGACCATATAATATTGCTTCATAGCTTTTCCCACAAATCACATCAAACTAACATATTCCTCTAACACAATTAATTAATATATCCACCAATAAATTAATCTAGTAAATTATTTAATTTCATGGTGTTTGACATTCGGAAAGAAGTAAAAAAAAATCAATTATGAAAACGAAAGTGAAGGCATGGTGATCATTACGCGGTGTTCATTTAGTCCTCCAAGTGTTTGTGATAATGTTTGACTTAAAAGATTTTTATGTTTACAGCAGAGGCAAGAGCCACGTTTCGTGGTTTGAAAAAATACAGAGAGATGGCCCAGCCAGAAATGAAATTTTAGAAGCCGTGTTTTGCTGCTGAGATGTTGAAAATTTTAAACCTTTTTTTTATGTGTGTGATATTGCTTTCAGAAGACCCCACTTGGCTTAAGTTTTTCGGTATCTCTTAGTTACTTACTCCTTTTTTCTCCTAATTCTTCTTTACACTTACTTTCTTTTCATTGACAATTTAAAGTTTTGTGAAACTGTAAAGCTTTGCTTTCTGGCTAGCTCACATTTTTGTCTCTATGCTATGCACACCACACCTTACACCACTCTGACATCACCTATACCATTTCTCAAGGCTTTCAGTTAATGGGTGTATTTTCCAGGGATTTAGACAGCCATCATTGAGTTAATTCTCTTCCATCTTTGTTGCTAGCGAATGATTTGCGGTACTGTTCAAGGTTTTTTTTTTTTTTTTTTTTATGATATTGGTGCTTTGAATTGTATACGTATCTCACTAATTTTGAGCTTATTAATACCGTAAACTAATGTTTAAGGTAAGTATAAATGTTGGCGTCCCAATATTGAACTAAAGAATCAAAGAAGGAACTTTCTTGACGTTAGACAACCCTTGAATAAGAAGTACAAAAACCCATATATGTGGAATTAAGATTAACAATTTTGAAAGAACTTCCCACAAATATATACTAACTAGTATACTTATATCTTTTACTACCATTATTTCTTATGGTGAAAAATCAAACAATAAAGATAGTTGATAAACAAATCTCAAAACTTTTTTTTTACAAACCCGATGACAGGGATAATTGTTTATTAATATCAACGGAAAAAATTCATTAAAATCAATATCAACTGTACGTTGAGTTTATGAAAAAAAACTTGTAAGATTCTTTTCAGCGTAATATTACCAAATCAAAACGGAAGATAAGAGATTCAGAGTTTTTAAGCTATTAACATGGTTTCATTATGTTTGTAAATGTATGGGATATATGATTAATCTTGGTTTGCAATACACATAAAAAAAAAAAAAAAAAGAATAATGATAAATGATAATTATTCTATTAGTACTTGAGAAACATTCATAATAAGTAATTATAATGATATAGAAAAGATGATTGATGTTATGATGGAATGAATGGTGAGATCCAACAAGCAGAATTTAAGCTCAGTACACCAAAATAATGATACTCATTCACTATTTATTAATTTCCCAATTAGGTATTATCAATTCATTATATTTATACATTGTATATAAATAATTAAAAAGATAGGGGCACATGCAATGAAAGAGATATCCAAAATTCTAATGATTCATTGTCAAGTTGTATTGAATTCAAGTAATGAAAATCATAATAATACATCTAAAGATTGTAACAGGTTCCTAAAATAGAAATCCATCCCCTCCTCTTACCCCAACACTCCACCCAAAACAACTTGCCATAACCCAAAAACACACATGTAAATGATAGGAATTAAGTTTTCTGTTCAAATAATGAACATACAGATTCAATCATTCTAATACATGTAAATCTGTATATTCATCTTCAAGTAATATACAAGTTTATTACGTATAAAGTTATACAGTAAAACCTCTTATAATGATATTTTATATAGGAATAATCTCACATAGTCATAAAAATTATAGTTCTAATTTTGGATAGTTATAAATAAGAATAAATTTTATATTGTAATAAGTTATAATTTTTTTAAATTCCGTCTTAAGAAAATGCTTCTACATAGTAATAATTATCTGTATATTGCCAAAAAATATTCAGATTTATGTACATTAAAAGTTTAAGATGAAAAAAATATTTATCTAAAGTATTTGAGTATTGATTTATACTTTAAAGTTGTACCATATCTTTTAACTTCCAGGTACTAACTCGTTAGCATAGATACCTTCTTGTTGAAACCAAAATACTTCTTATATTTCCGTACTAGAGGAATGACTATTTCCCACAAGGTTTGCTTATGACACTTTCCACCCAAATAGTTTCAAAATACCACTTTCCACCCAAAGTTAATATTCCATTACTACCCAAGCCGATTTCGGCGATTCTAGCTACGAAAGTTCTCCCGCACCATCATTTAAACTTGCGTCTCCTCTCTATAAAACCTCTCTCACTTCGCCACCCTTTCTCGACGATTACCGGTTACCACAAAGCTATGGTTTCTTGTTCATAGTTGGTTCCAACTGATTCCGGTGGATTATTTAATCGGTCACCACTATTCAATCCATTGGCATCCCACTATACAAAACGCCTCTCTCATCACTCTTGGTAACTCACTGAACGCCGACTGAAAAGTGAAGTGTATTTTAAGTATTAACAGAATATAAACTTTGGGGGTGAAAACTGGTAATTTGAATTTGGATGGGAGAGTGTCATTAACGCAAACCTTGGTTGGGAAAAAGTCATTTGCTCTTCATACTATCATTTTCATAATTATTTTTTTCTCTACTTGTCTATCTATAACAATGAATTAAAATTCTAATATATACTATTAATGTGAATTTAAAATAAAAATTAAAACAGTAATTTTGTACGTACAACCTCTATTAAATTATATATACAAAAAAAAAAAAAAAATCTTTCTCATAGAAAATTAGAATATACATCAGAAGGTGGACGATGAGTATTTATTTATTTATTTATCTTAATTTTTTTGGGAGGTGGTACGTGTCAAAATGGGTGGAGGGGGAATGATTAGGACGGAAGAAAATAAGAGGGAGGAGAGCGTCGTTTTCAGGGCTCTGATCTTAGGTGAACCGAATGGGAGAGGGAGGGAGGATGAGGTCCTATGTGTCTCGCACGCGTGCACGCCGCGTGGACCCCACGAGTTGACTTTCGCCAAAAGTCTTACTTCTAAGCAGACGCACATTTGATATCTTAGTCTTCTTTTAGTCTCCCCTTTGCGCCTTAATTCAACTCAACAAACCAAAGTCAATTGCCAGTCTCCATCTTTTTTATTTTTTTTTATTTTCTAGGTCAATCTTGATTGTAATTATTCAATTAATTACTTTCTAATTTCATCTAAATATGCATTTTTCTAATTAATTTCTTTCAAAAATGCTTATTTTATTTTCTAATTTAAGCATAATTATCCTAGCTGCATACAACATAGATTTTCTACATGGGCATTCAATTTTTTTTATTTTGGGATTGTTTTTACAAAAAAATATATTTTTAAAGCAATATTTGGAAAAAAAAAAAAAAAAAAAACATTTTGCAATGAAAAATTTCAAACTCAACTATTCATAGTACAAACTCAACAGATTGAACTATTACAAGTCCATGGTCTTGGAAAAAAACCAAACAAAAAATATTGGTAGTCTTGTCACAGAAATTCTAATTAGTTGCTTAAGTTGAAAAAATCCACAGGAATTGAAGGTTTTCTCCAGTTGGTCATAATTCGTGTTCTTCTATCTTTAAACGGCATGATTTTATTATTATGAGTGCTTGAGTTTTTCAATTTGGTTTCTCTTAATTAAGCTCCAGAAGAGAAAAAAATATTTTCTTTACGTATAAAAGAGGGAAACGTAATGCATGCATGGAAATTGTGGTTTATTTATATGTAAATATAAATATAAAAGAATATGGCAGACAAATTAATCCCATCAGCAAAAAATCAACTCCCATAGAAATTGTAAGATGAAAATCAAGTTATCTTGACGCCAAATAGTTTAAATATCTGATAATCAAAATTCCATTATGACTTAATTAAGAGTCACGAAAATTCAAGGGAAATATATGATTTTCACCTACCTCAGGCTCAGCAGAGAAACCGAGTCGAGTCATTCACCAACAAAATTTAAATTTGCTTTTGGTGTCAACTTCTTGATTACGTTTTGCTCTAATTATTTGATTATGATGATTTATCCACAGAAAAATTTTACACTTACTTTCTTGTGGGTTTTTGTGCTTGATGACCAATTGAATGCCAAGTGTGAAACCACCTCACCGTGTGTGTGTATGTATATATATATCCATGGGAGAAATAATTAACAATTGAGGTGTATTATTTAAGAAGTCTTGAGTTCGAGTTCTTAGGTGGTCGAGTGGTTCGATAAGGGCTCTTACCTATATTACTCAAGAGGTCTTGAGTTTGAGTCCTTCCTCGGTTACTAATAGAAATGACCATTGAAGCTTTTATCCGGACGATACTTTTAGAGTCTCGAAAGATTAGTTAACGTGTGTATAAATTGATCCGAACACCCTCGTAAAAATAAAAAAAATAAAAATCTAACAGTTAATATGATCTTATTTAAGATGGGATATATCCAACCTTTGATTATTATTAAGCTATTGTGAATGAAGAGATGATTATAAGAGAATTAAGCTAAGTATAAGTAATTTCATAGCTACAGATCGTAATCCTAAAGTTGTTAAAAAAAGTGGTAAAGTTAGAATGAATAACTGAATAGATACCGCTCCTCTTTCGTAAAAAGAACAAAGTGAGATTGGGCTGCGATCTGCTAAAGAAAACAAAAATTGTTCATTGAGTTTCTGGGGAAAAAACTCGTCTGCATCATTGGGCAATGGGCTCCATGTGCCTGTGGGACGCCAGTTTTTGGCATCAACTTATTTGGCAAAGCAAACCCACCATTTGTCTATTAAAGTAATGAAGCCGAATAAGAAAAAACACAATCAATAATAATCATATAATGAATATTTTCTCTTTTTTCAATGTTAAATACTGGGAGAATTAGTAAATTTTATGGTGTATATGATAAATAAATAAATAAATAAAAAAGAGCCCATTTGGAAAGAAAATAAAAACATAAATATCTGACCTTTTGGCATTTAATATTAAAAAATAAAAGAAATTGAAAGTGAAATGAGGTTTCTCTTTGTCTAATCACACCCTGAAATGTCAACCACATTCCGGTTAGTTCATTCACTTGAACAGTAACTTGAAACAGTTGTTGAAGCTTTGTATATATATATATACATATATATATTTTCGTAATATGCAGCGAATCGTCTCTCATCATTTTATGTAACCTTGAAACCTCCAAGAAACCAAAGCAAGAAGCTCAGTAATCTCAAACAAATTAAAACCAAAACAATCTTCCAAAAGTAGAAACCATCAAGCAAGCCATGGCAGACGAATTCAATACAACTACTAACTGGTGGGATTCTTCAAGAACCCGGTTTGATAACAGTGGATCTTCTTCTTCGTCTTCAGGTCTCAATAGCTTGGGGAGCTTCGGATGGCCAACTGAAATGGTGGATATCAAAGCTAGAACCTCTATAGATTCTTCCGTTTCGGTTTCCGGTAGTTCCGTGGTCTTTCAAGACACCCAAAAGCTGCAACAACCCCCTCAAGATTCTACTTCCCCCGGTGCCGACTTGCATATGATGGGTTTAGGCCTCTCTTCACCATCCATGGAGTGGAACCAAACGTTACTGTAAGATAAAAAAATGATTGTGGACTTGTATTTTATTCTTTTTGTTGTGTTTAATGGAAGCTTTGTGGCCTCATGTTTAATGAGATAAGGTATTGAATTATTGTTTAACTTTTTTATTGGTTTCTTTCCCTTTCATTTTTTCAGTCGGGGTGATAAATCTGAGAATAGTTTTCGCTCCATGCTTCAAGAGAACTTGAATTCGAGTGCAAATTATCAGCAAGAAACCGGGATGGGATCGACTCCAGTTCATTGGAGATCAGAGAAATTATTTTCCGGGGTGAGTGGAGATTCATCAGTGACGGAGTTCAAGCAAATCAACAGAGGCTTTTCATTAGATCAACCTCAGTTTAGTCCTCATGGCGGGAGCTCCAGTGACAGCACCGTCACATGTCAAGGTTTGCCGTCAACTTTCCAAATGGATTCATCGGCTTTGTACGGTAGTCCTTCAACTATTTTACAAGGAATATTAGGCGCGCCAGAGAATAATAATAATCAGCCACACCAATCTTCCATGAATTATCAATACGGCGGCGCAAGTAGCTATGCCATGAACACAAATCAAGAGCTACTTCCTTCATGGTCCAAAGTTCCTCAATTCTTGAGAACTTCACCACCAAAACAGCCGCCGCAACACAGCCAGCTACACTTCTCCAATAACGCTCCATTCTGGAACGCTTCCGCCGCTTCCATGAACGACGTTCGATCCTCAGGCTTTTTCCCAACGTTGCAAACACCATATGCAACACAAAACTACGAGGAAAAGCCCAAGGTGATTAATCAGTATCAACCATACGCATGATTTCTTTTTCTTCTCTTCTTAAGATTCATTCATGATTAGGGTTTCGAGAGTATTTGATTGGAACATTTTATTTCTTTGGTTAATTATGTTCAGCATGCCATATCTGAAGTGCGGGAGTCAAACACAGTGGTGAAGAAAAGTAACAGTGGAAGCGAAGCTGCATCGAAGAGGCCTCGAAACGAAACGGCGTCCCCTATGCCGGCTTTTAAGGTATTGAATTATTAATTATTAGTTGATAAAATTAAACTTTTCTTGATTTGAGATTGAGAAGAAGGAACTTTTAAGCTTTAAAATGGATTTATATAGAGAAAAGACATAGATGAGAATCAGTAGCTTTGTTCTTTAGGTGAGGAAAGAGAAGATGGGGGACAGAATCACTGCACTCCAACAATTGGTTTCACCTTTCGGAAAGGTAAATTAATTGGTTTCTGATGATGTTAAATTTTTTTTTTTTTTTATTCTTCTTTAATTCTGATGCTGAATTCACGAAAGATTCCTAATTTTATTAATCTCCTACTTGTATTGTGTATACATTTTGTCAGACTGATACTGCCTCAGTGCTATCCGAAGCCATTGAATACATCAAGTTCCTCCATGAACAAGTCAGTGTAAGTTCCATTAAAGCTTTGTCATTTTCATAATAATAATAATAATAATAATACTAATATGATATCATGATGACTTAACCATTTCGGAATAAATTATTTCAGGTTTTAAGTACTCCATACATGAAAAATGGAGCTCCCAATCTTCAACACCAAGAGGTATCTTTCTGTTAGTTTTCCCAAAATTAAAGCTTTAACATAATCATAGTTCTTTCAAATTAATGATCATAATATATGTCTTTTCTTGATTCTGATTCAGAATTCTGAGAAGTCTAAGGACAATGAAGGACCGAAACAAGATCTTCGAAGCCGGGGACTGTGTTTAGTACCAGTTTCAAGTACATTCCCAGTGACACATGAGACCACAGTTGATTTTTGGACACCGACATTTGGAGGAACATTCAGATAGAGGAAGAGAATTTGGTTGGAGAAAAAAATTTGTCTCATCAGCATGTAAACATCTTTGACAAGTTTAACCCTAGCCAAGCCAAGCCAAGAATGGGGAGTTGATATGAAGAAATTGAAGAAGAGAAAGCAAGGAAGCAAGAAGCAGAAGAAGGCTAATCTTCTCATGAAAAACTGTAGAAAGAAATCTGTAAAAGAGAGAGAGGAAAAAAAAAAAAAAAAAAAAAAAAGATTAGATCCCTCAAAGTGAAAATGCCATTGTTGGGGCAACTTCAAGGCAAAATGATGTAAGTTTGCCCAATATTTGGGAGGAATGGGAGGCATATGAATTGTTGTAATAATTGAAGAATTATGATGATTTTTAAGGTTGGTTATAGTGGGGGTTCTGATTTTAGGAAAAAGAAAGTTGTTAAGAGAGATTAGATTTTCTGATAAATTTGTTGTAGCATTATCATCAAGGTTAAATAATAAATTAATTAAGAGACATTCTTGAAAAGAGGTGGCATTGGCAATAGGGTAGCCAGGTAGCTTTTGTTTAAGAAAACCTTCAACTAGTTGAAGGGGAAGAGGGGAAGGAATAATTGAATTCCAGAATAGCAGTGAGTGTGGGGATGAGACTTGATTGGAAATTTCACTTTTGATTTGTTTATGTGTTTGGAATATATGTTAGTGGGAAGTCAGAAGGTGACCCACTTCACTCCTTTCAGGTTTTATTATTAAAATTTTTAACATCAGAAAAAATAATGAATGTGCAGATGCTATCACAATTTCCTTTTGTGCTTTTCATCCAATGGTCACACCACCTTCCATTGGAAGGTTAAGATACAAGCCAAACCCCCCTCTCTCTCTCTCTCTTGGTAATCGGAGTGTTCGGACCAGCTTGTATGCACCTCAACTAATTTTATGGTTCATTGAACACCCTATAAGCTCAAAAGACCATATAAATTATAATGTTATTGTGGTAAGTAACCCTAATAAAGTTTGAACTCAGAAACTCAAGGAAGTAAATAAAACTCCTTGACTGCAGGACAACCCCTTGGAGTTCTCTCGCTCTTTTTCATCTTTTAACATCTTGTTATCCATACATAAATATATTATCTTCATCTTCTCTGTATTTTTGTTTCAGTGGACTTGTCAAAACCATTCACACATATTTATATGGTCCTCATTTTATCATCATCATCATCATCACATCTCCTATATATATATATAACTTTGATGTGTTTTTGAATTCACACTTTATAGAGCTATGAAATATTATATATATGACTAAAGTAGTAGTAGGTGAAATTATTCTTGATGTTGAATATGAAAATATCAGTACTATAAACCATTTATATCAATCGCTATTATTTATTTTGTTTTTTTTTTTCTCAAATTTAATAATCTTATGTGGTATTATATGTGTTCCGACGCTAATTTTATGTTTTTTCATGTAAAGTTTGCATCAGAAATACACTATTTTTATGTTTTCTGATGCAAGTTTTGTCTCTGAAACACGCAATTTTTAATATTATTAATATAAAATGAATCTCACCATTATTGATTTTTCTGTAATATTTTGAATGAAATAGTAATAATATTCTTTTAAGATTATTAATTTGCAACATATAAATCATCTGAAAATTGGTGTTTTGAAGATGACATATATATATTCTTTGGGTAATTAATATTAAAAAGAAAAGAGTAAATTAATTTAAAAAAAGTGTGAGTGAGTGTGAAGACTAATTCAAGAATATTCCCATAAAGTGAAATTAAAGGGAAGGCATCTGAAGGAAGAAATAAAAAGCTTAATATATATAAGCACACTAATGATGAAGCTATCAAAAAGAAAGAACAAAAATAAAAAAGCAAAAGATCTTTCTTCTCAAATCTACTTCATTATTATTTAGCATCTCTTCTTGCTCCCACTTTCTCTCCTTCTTATTACTTTTCATTTGCACCCTTTTTTTTTTGAGATAACCAAGGGTGTTCAGGCCAGTTTACACGCATTTCTCAGGACCTTGAAACTAATGACTGGATAAAAGCTTCAATGGTCACCCTTATTAGTAATCAAAGAGAGACTCAAACTTAGAACCTCTTGCGTAATACACTCATTGCCTCAAAACTTGTGTTTCAATAACAGACCCTTATTTCTTGCAACAAAATCTTTCATCATTTTTTATTCTACTCTAGTCTTCTGCTATTCCTTGTGACTTTAAGATGACAAAAGATTGTTACTCTTCAAACTTTAGTTATGTTCTTCTTTGTACATTGGTTCCAAGATGAGTTTCAATACTATTGTTGGGAAGCACTTTTTACCAAAGCAATTAACGGTCAATTTGGCTTAGCTAATTAATTTCCCATTGAAAAAGCACTTCTTCTGCCCAACACCATTATTGAAGAATGGTGTGTAAAATGCGATATCAGTCAATCATGTGCTTCACATTGAAGTCTTCACTCAGGAGAAGAAAGAAAAATTCAACTCAAATTTTCCTAGAAAAAATCATAGCACGAGAAAAATATTCCCATTTCAGGATTTATAAGAGAATTAGATATTTTGGGTGGGTAGGGGCTTCTTAATTAGCCCATGATTAATTTGATTTGATTTGTTTTGTTTCATTGGAAGGTACTATTTTGTCTTTAATTTTGTTGATTCTAAGAAAATGACCTTAATAAATTTGATCACCTTCAAAGCCGTCTAGTCTAATCTAAATCTAATCTAATCATTTTTTGTCACTTAGTTTTGAAGCATATAAACATGATTGAGTGAATGTCCCAAGGAAAAATAAAAAAAGTTAATATTCCCTTGTAAGAATAAAATTAATTATTATCAAAGATATTGTAATTAATGACATTAAAATTCCATTGCCCTGTCCGTTTTCTTCTTCTGCAATCCAATGGAGAATTCAAGATTTATTCTGGTTATGAATAATCATAATTTATAGTTATTAACTACCTTTGGGTGGCCGAATGATTCGATAGTTCAAGTCCTTCTTGGGTTACTAATAAGGATAGCTATTGGAATTCTTATCTTACCGGTAATTTTAGATAGTGTTTTAAAACCTGGCTCGGCCTAGCAGGTTTAATCGGGACTCGAGAGTTTCATTGGGTTGAGTTAGCAATTTCCCTATTCACCAAAAACCCTAGAATTTGGAATGATGATTGACAAACAATTAAAGGCTGGAATGTTGGAGCTTTTGAAGAAAAAGCGTCGTTGAGTGCAATGGTCGTGACAGGGTTGATTTCCGGTGAGTAAATTGGCCGAAAATTGAAAAAAAAAAACCAACGGCAGCAATAGCCAACTTTCGCCGGCAATTAGTGAGGCTAACAGGAGTGGGGTGAGGTGGGTTTTGATAAGGAGGAAGAAGGCAGTATTATTGGGGTGATGGGGAGGGTTTTCGACACCGGCGTCGGTGAGATTTAGCTTGGAATGTCGACATCGGTGTTAGTGAGATTTGGCCAAAATCGAACCAATTTTGACCAGATCTTGAGTAGATTTTCTAGGGAATGGGCTTAAGGGATGATTGGGATTGCATCTGGGGTATCGTCGCAGCCAACTAGTCGTGGACCGATTTGTATTTGTGGCGTGTTTGCTAAATTTCAAACCTGTAGGACTTACTTGTAGTTTTTAGGGGTGTATTTATTGAATTTTAAAAAAATTTTCATCCAGTTTGACTAGCCGGTCAAGCCAATTAAAACGGTCAACCTCGAACCCGACAACTTTGTCAGGTTTCACCCTGAGGTTATTATTAAAAATTTCAAGGTCCCGAAAGATTAGTTGGGATACGCGTAAGTCGACACGAACACCCCTTGTCATCAAAAAGAAGAAAAAAAAAAAAAGATTTATAGTTATTTAAATGAAAACTATAATGGAAAGGTGCTTGACTCTTGTCCATTATTAGAATCCTCGCCTAATTGAAGCTCAAAAGTTTGAACATACGGTAGAGAGAATTGGTGTACCATTTTCGAAAAAAAGTACATAATTGAATAGTTTCACATGCTGTGCTGAAATTAAGCCTCAAAATTTTCCTTTTCAGAGAGAAAAGGTGAATAAAAGTTTGACATTTTAAATTTGACTAATACAGAACCCAAGATCACATGTTGAAACTTGAAAGTGGTTGGAATATTTAGTACAAGGGGGTTGATTTTAAGGGAATATATATAACAACGAAAAGTAACATATACCTGATGTTAGGTGCCTGTCAATTAATACAATCTCTCATATCTTGATATACACACCATAAATATTTTACTTGTTTTTAGGTTTGATCTGGCAAATTCCAATTGATTATAGATTCTACATAAACAAAAGACATATGCAATTCCTCACACTAATAATAATATTTCGTCTTAAATTACGAATACAAAGCAACCTGAAACAACTTTACCATTGAGAAAAAACAACTGTATGTATAACACGCGTACAAATCATATACGAAAAAAAGCGGGAATTATTGTTTGCAAACCTTAAGAGATATAGGAAATACAAATTCTAAATGTGAAAAGAATGGAAGAAAGGCCATGTAATGTAAATGTGTTTATGGTAATTGGTATATAATCCAAATCCAAATTTAAGCACTTCCCTTGAGCTTTTTTGTGATGTTGGCAATGTACTTCCCCTGGTGGAAAGCTTGCTCCAATTCCAGCTCAGTTGGCTGTCTCGAGCCATCCCCAGCATAAGTTCCGGCACCATAGGGACTTCCACCCTTGATCTTCTCCATCTCGAACATACCTGCGCCAAATGTGTATCCGATGGGAACGAATATCATCCCGTGGTGAACAAGCTGAGTGATTGCGGTCAACCTGTAAAAAGAATTTAATAGTTAGTTTTCCTTCCTTGTTTTGAAGGAGTTTTAGTAATTTCAGTTAAAACTTAACCATGATATAGGAACTTACGCTGTAGTCTCTTGTCCACCACCTTGTGACCCGGTGCTATAGAAGATCCCGGCAGGTTTTCCTGCAAGTTGTTGGGTTCTCCAGAGACCACCAGTTGCATCCATAAAAGCCTTAAATTGAGCAGCCATCATACCAAATCTTGTTGGGAAGCCAAAAACAAACCCGTCAGCCTCAGCAAGTTCTTGGGCTGTAATGATTGGTACATCACTCTTTGGTGGTGCACTCATCTTGCCGAGCACCTCCTCTGGCAGCGTTTCAGCAACCTATTCCACATGCCCACTAAAATCAGTCTGGGTATCTATAACAACTTCTATAATGCAGAATAAGGAATTCATGAAAGTATCTTTACTTTTAATAAACTGTTAATGCACAGCCACTAGATTTTACAGTTTGATTTAAACAAGAGAGCAGAAGAAAATCATAACATATTGGCAATCAAATTAACTGAGAAACTTTAATGAAGAATGAATATGAATGGGTGACATGGTACAAAATTCAGCCAATCAAGAAAAACATAAACAGTAAGCATTTCCAAGGTAAAGGCTATTAATTTAGATAAAACATGATGGAAAAACCAAAAGTAACAGCAAATTAAAGGAGCAGCATTATGCATAAGAAATAAGAGCTAAACAGCTGAGATGCATGATTGTGGAAGGACACGCAATAACTCACAAATGATACACGAGGTATACTCAAGAGAGCATGAGGGAAGATGAAATGAAATGAATAGGTGTCAAGAAAAAATCAAAGCTTACAGTCTCATGGAAACTATACTTATAAACAAAAGCAACTAACTAGGCAAGAACTCTGTCATTGACCCCAAAATACCTGAATTTGAGCATGGAGGACAACCATGGTTCATGGCCTACCATCTAAACAATCTACCACCTTAAAACCTTTTTCTTGGTGAGAAGGAAGCCGGATTCGAAATCTAAATCATATATTAGTAGGCCCCTTTATTTTTTTTGCAAAAGTGAATGCCTCTTCTCTAAATTTGTTGCTTGCAATGAGTTAAAAAAATACTATGTACCCAGCAAAACTAGAACATGCAGTAAACTTGGCAGTTTATTAAATAAAAATAGAATGTGATGCTCAAATAAAGCAATGCATATTTTACCTGCCATAATTGGGCTTCAACACCTTCAACAGATGAAGCACCTTTCTTTATCTCTTCTGCAAGTTTCTCTACGTGTCCATACATGGAATAGTACCTGTAATAGCAACAAGACATTTTAATCAAAAGACTCGTATTAGTAACATTGTAAAGCAGCATTAGGCGATGATCTAGAACTGAGAAAATGCAGTGGCATATAATAATAATTAAATGACTGTACAACAATATATTTTACAAATCATACACTGTATAAGAACAGGAGAGAAAACAGTAGAACATTATTTACTGGAAATTCATTTTACTAAATATCACCACAAAATATGTAATATGAATTTCTTTTACGTAAATCAGAAAACAGTTAAATATGTACATCACGTACAAATACTATGTCACCATTTTAGTTGCCATTGGTTGCCCAGAACTATAAAACTATGACCAACTAGAGTTAAGGTCAATTACCATGAGCAACACACCACATATGTCAACCATCATCTAACTTGTGAAATTCAGAGTCAAACAGGTGATGTTACAAATGGGTGGAATGGATGACTGAAAACATAAACTATACTGGCCTATAGATTACTCATACATTTTCATACGGTCTTTGACCACACAATAACAAACTATTTCAACTTTTTCTATCAAAATGATTAGTTAGGTTCTCTGCTTACAAACAACACGATATCACAGACACAATTTTATATGGATAATGCCTAGTGCCTACTAGAAGCTAATGAGAGCTATAATGCCAAGTGCTGACTAGAAGCTAATGAGAGCTCTAATCTATGGCATCAGCAAAATCATGCTTTCAGCTACATGAAACTAACTAAGAAAAAAAAGAGCAAAATTATTACCCAGCCAATCACTTAAGAAAGCTACAATTAAGAGTCTAAACAGTGGACCTGAATTAGGTAAAGAAAACGAGTTCAGGTTTCAAATTTATCTAATTCTTAAACACATTCCTGAATCCCAAACACATATGACATTTCTGAACGAAAAAAGTAAATTCCCATATCCTGTGTAAGTTTAGTTTATAAAATTCACAGGGTGATTCTTAAATGAGCATTCTGTACAAGAAAGCAAACAAAAATAAATCCACAAACAGAATACGATAATGAAATTAAACTGCCTCACTAATCACAATAACTTTACTTTTCACACCAATCTACCTAATTCAGAACGAGATTCTCCCTATAAATCGTCTGTATGATACAAAATAAACTTCCATGTCCATCCAATTCAAATTCCATCATACCAAACACAGCTCGAGTCTATATTTCGACACAAAATTGAGCATTATATTTAAAATTGAATTATAGTTCATGATTTTCTTCTCCAAAATGCAATCTTAAAAACGAACTTCACAACCTTCAAATCACATTATTAATACCTTATCACCTCAAATGGCAATCATTTCACGCTTCCTCAGCTGAAATTTTACTCTCAATATTTTCAATTCATAACAATACGACTCTTTCATAACCGAAGTAAATTTCAAGAACTACAATTACAAATTCTTAAAAGGCTAATCCGATCAAATGATTCACCGTAAAATCTAAAACTAAAGCACACTAATCACACAGAAGGAAGTTAAACAAAACTCAACAAAATTGAAAGCAGAAACAGATCCAGAAATTAACGTCGTAAATTCTAAGCAGAAACGAACGATCAGCAACAAAACGAAGATTAAATCACAGAAAACAAGAGAGAAATACGTACACAATATACACTTTGACGGCCATTTGTGAATGAGTCTTTAACAAGTCACTGAGTTCTCCTTTTTTTCCCTCTATCTGAGTCTGAGATTGAGATTTTCAACGATTGAAAATGAAGACGCTGGAGTCGTATTTATAGTTGCATATGAGAGAGATCAAAAAAGTTAATGACCAGATTAGTCGCTTAATTGGTGGTACCAAACGACTGCGTTTTAAATTTTTAGATTAAAATAAATGATTAATGATGATATGTTGTTGTCACGCTCATCATCATCATGGTCGTTGGAAACTAATCCTCTAGAAGAAGTTAATTTTAAGTCTTTATTTTATTTTTATATATAATTAATTAGTATTTGCTTATTTTAAGGAATAATTAATTTTTCCACAAAATTTGTATAAATAATTAAATACAGTCCAGATACAATGCTTATTTTTGGGTAAACGTCACTTTTTTTTTTTTTTTTTCAAGAATGTTTATAGTTTGCATAATTTCAGGGTTTTTAAAACATGTTACTTACTTGTCACAAATTGGATAAATTATGTAGAAAATTATAAAGGTTCAAATAATAATAATAATAATAATAATAATGATAATAATAATATTGATTTAGACCATCAAAATAAAAGTAAAAAATATTTTTTAATCAAGGCATATGAAAATTAAGATGGTAGCTATATAAATGTTATCTTAGGTTTAAAGAAAATGGGAAATATTTATTATTATACTTATTCAGGATTTTACTCCTAAATTAAATATCTTTTACTACAGGGAATATGAAAATAAAAATGTTAAACAGTTAATGTTATCTTAAGTTTAAAGGAACTAAGATATTTATTATGATTTTATCAATGATTTTACTCCTATATATAACGTAAAATATAGAAAAAAAAAATTCTTTCACAAATCTCTTATACAATATTTTAAAAACATTCAATTATGTAAATATAAATTTTCTTTAAAAGTTTAAATCGTAATTAAGTAAATTTTGATTTACACTAATATAGTTATGATTTTTTAAAATATTTATTTGAGTATTTTAAGCAAATGGAAAGTTGGAAACCGGTGATGGACGGCTCCGAAAGTGAAATGGAGCTTTGGGGAATTAATAAGTGGGCTGTATTGAATCTGAACCGTCAGAGGGTAGAGCTGGAGGGCGGTGAGGTTTTCGAGATTAACGGTTTTAGTGGGCCCAATTACGTGAGTTTACGTTATTCGGGTGGGTTTTGACTTTTCAAATATTCAAGTGTGGACAAGATTAGGTGACGTATCATAGGCTGCATGCTGACCAAACGACACGTAAGAAAATAATAAATCTAGATATGTATGAGTATGACTAGATTATTAGGTGAGTCATGCCAAATTAGCGACCTACATTAACGCTTAATCCGGTTTACCATTTATACCATTAATTAAACTGATTTTAGATTGAAGGCTTGGGTTTAAAGAAATATCTGTAGAAGGAAATGACTTGAACATGATCTTATATTTTAATTAGGATAAGATAAGAGTTGACATATTTTTCTCTCTACGGAAAACCAAATTTAGATTTGATTAAATTTAATCTTTAAATAAGAGATAATAACATTTATCAAGGAGTTGAAGCAATTAATGTAGAACAAGTGGTAATTTAATTGAAGTTAGAGAAATTAATTGGGTTTATTTATATGTCATAATCTAGATTTTTGAGTAAAGAAAATGCAATTCTCAATCATTCCATGATTGATAAGAGAAATGGTTCAATTTTCCAAAATTTATCATTTGATTATACCAAAGCAGTCAAGTTTTTTTCCATTTTGAATAAATCTTAAATTATTCCTTTTACACTACCCAAAAAAAATTAAAATCAGTCTGGGTATCTATAACAACTTCTATAATGCAGAATAAGGAATTCATGAAAGTATTAATAAACTATTAATGCACATCCACTAGATTTTACAGTTTGATTAACAAGAGAGCAGAAGAAAATCAAAATTGGCAATCAAATTAACTGAGAAACTTTAATGAAGAATGAATATGAATGGGTGACATGGTACAAAATTCAGCCAATCAAGAAAAACATAAACAGTAAGCATTTCCAAGGTAAAGGCTATATTAGATAAAACATGAGGAAAAACCAAGTGTAACAGCAAATATAAAGGAGCAGCATTATGTATAAGAAATAAGAGCTAAACAGTGAGATGCATGATTGGGAAGGACACGCAATAACTCACAAATGATACACGAGGTATACTCAAGAGGCATGAGGGAAGATGAAATGAAATGAATAGGTGTCAAGAAAAAATCAAAGTTACAGCTCATGGAAACTATACTTATAAACAAAAGCACTAACTAGGCAAGACCTCTGTCATTGACCCCAAAATACTGAATTTGAGCATGGAAGAACCATGGTTGGCCTACATTAAACAATATACCACCTTAAAACCTTTTCTTGGTAGAAGGAAGCCTGATTCGAAATCTAAATCATAATTAGTAGGCCTTTATTTTTTTTGCAAAAGTGAATGCCTCTTCTCTAAATTTGTGCTGCAATGAGTTAAAACAATACTATGTACCCAGCAAAACTAGAACATGCAGTAAACTTGGCAGTTTATTAAATAAAAATAGAATGTGATGCTCAATAAAGCAATGCATATTTACCTGCATAATTGGGCTTCAACACCTTCAACGATGAAGCACCTTTCTTTATCTCTTCTGCAAGTTTCTCTAGTGTCCATACATGGAATGTACCTGTAATAGCAACAAGAAATTTTAATCAAAAGACTCATATATATAGTAACATTGTAAAGCAGCATTAGACGATGATCTAGAACTGAGAAAATGCAGTGGCATATAATAATAATTAAATGACTGACAACAATATATTTTACAAATCATACGCTGTATAGAAACAGGAGAGAAAACAGTAGAACATTATTTACTGGAAATTCATTTTACTAAATATCACCACAAAATATGTAATATGAATTTCTTTTAGTAAATCAGAAACAGTTAAATATGTACATCAGTACAAATACTATGTCACCATTTTGTTGCCATTGGTTGCCCAGAACATAAAACTATGACCAACTAGAGTTAAGGTCAATTACCATGGCAACACACCACATATGTCAACCATCATCTAACTTGTGAAATTCAGAGTCAAACAGGTGATGTTACAAATGGGTGGAATGGATGACTGAAACAATAAACTATACTGGCCTATAGATTACTCATACATTTTCATGGTCTTGACACACATAAACAAACTATTTCAACTTTTTCTATCAAAATGATAGTTAGGTTCTCTGCTTACAAACAACACGATATCACAGACACAATTTATATGGATAATGCCAGTGTACTAGAAGCTAATGAGAGCTATATGCCAAGTGCCGACTAGAAGCTAATGAGAGCTCTAATCTATGGCATCAGCAAAATCATGCTTTCACATGAAACTAACTAGAAAAAAAAGAGCAAAATTATACAGCCAATCACTAGAAAGCTACAATTAAGAGTCTAAAAAGGGAACTGAATAGGTAAGAAAAACGAGTTCAGGTTTCAATTTATCTAATTCTCAAACACATCTGAATCCCGAACACATATGACATTTCTGAACGAAAAAAGTAAATTCCCATTCTGTGTAAGTTTAGTTTATAGAATTCACAGGGTGATTCTTATAATAAATTTGATCACCTTCAAAGCCGTCTAGTCTAATCTAAATCTAATCTAATCATTTTTTGTCACTTAGTTTTGAAGCATATAAACATGATTGAGTGAATGTCTCAAGAAAAATAAAGAAAGCTAATACTCGCTTGTAAGAATAAAATTAATTATTATCAAAGATATTGTAATTAATGACATTAAAATTTCATTGCCCTATCTGTTTTCTTCTTCTGCAATCCAATGGAGAATTCAAGATTTATTATGGTTATGAATAATCAAGATTTATAGTTATTAACTACCTTTAGTTGACCGAATGGTTTGATAGTTTAAGTCCTTCTTCGGTTGTTAATAAGAGTAGTTATTGAAGTTTTTACCTTACCGGTAATTTCAGACAGTGTTTTAAAACCTGGCCCTATCCAACCGGTTTAACCAAGACTCGGGAGCTTCATTAGGCCGAGTTAACAATTTCACTATTCACCAAAAATCCTAGAATTTGAGATGATGATTGACAAACAATTGAAGGTTGGAATGTTGGAGCTTTTGAAGAAAAAAGCACCGTTGAGTGCAATGGTAACGACATAGTTGATTTTCGGTGAGTGAATTGACCGGAAATTGAAAAAAACCAACGACAGCAATAGCCAGCTTTTGTTGGTGATTAGTGAGGCTAACGGGGGTGGGGTGAGATGGGTTTTGGTAGGGAGGAAGAAGGGAGTATTATTGGGGTGATGAGGAGGGTTTTTCGACACCGACGTCTGTGAGATTTGGCTTGGAATGTCGATGTCGGTGTTAGTGAGATTTGGCCAAAATCGAACCAATTTCGACCAGATCTTGAATAGATTTTCTAGGGAATGGGCTTAAGGGATGATTGGGATTGCATTTGGGGTGTCGTCGCAACCAACTAGTCATGGACCGATTTGTATTTGTGGCGTGTTTGCTAAATTTTAAACCTGTAGGACTTACTTGTAATTTTTAGGGGTGTATTTATTAAATTTTAAAAGTTTTGTCATCCAGTTTGACAAGCCAGTCAACCTCGGACCCCACAACTTTATTGGGTTTCACCCTGAGGTTGTTATTAAAAAATTTAAGGTCCCGAAAGATTATTTGAGGTACGTGTAAGTCGACATGAACACCCCTTGTCATAAAAAAGAGAAAAAAAAAAATTTGTAATTATTTAAATGAAAACTATAATGGAAAGGTGCTTGACTCTTGTCCATTATTAGAATCCTCGCCTAATTGAAGCTCAAAAGTTTGAACATACGGTAGAGAGAATTGGTGTACTATTTTCGAAAAAAAAGTACATAATTGAATAGTTTCACACGGAACATGTTGTGCTGAAATTAAGCCTCAAAAATTTCTTTTTCAGAGAGAAAAGGTGAATAAAAGTTTGACATTTTAGATTTGACTAATACAGAACCCAAGATCACATGTTGAAACTTGAAAGTGGTGTTTGGAATATTTAGTACAAGGGGGTTGATTTTAAGGGAATATATATAACAACGAAAAGTAACACATACCTGATGTTAGGTGCCTGTCAATTAATACAATCTCTCATATCTTGATATACACACCATAAATATTTTACTTGTTTTTAGGTTTGATCTGGCAAATTCCAATTGATTATAGATTCTACATAAACAAAAGACATTTGCAATTCCTCACACTAATAATAATATTTCGTCTTAAATTACGAATACAAAGCAACCTGAAACAACTTTACCATTGAGAAAAAACAACTGTATGTATAACACGCGTACAAATCATATACGAAAAAAAGCGGGAATTATTGTTTGCAAACCTTAAGAGATATAGGAAATACAAATTCTAAATGTGAAAAGAATGGAAGAAAGGCCATGTAATGTAAATGTGTTTATGGTAATTGGTATATAATCCAAATCCAAATTTAAGCACTTCCCTTGAGCTTTTTTGTGATGTTGGCAATGTACTTCCCCTGGTGGAAAGCTTGCTCCAATTCCAGCTCAGTTGGCTGTCTCGAGCCATCCCCAGCATAAGTTCCGGCACCATAGGGACTTCCACCCTTGATCTTCTCCATCTCGAACATACCTGCGCCAAATGTGTATCCGATGGGAACGAATATCATCCCGTGGTGAACAAGCTGAGTGATTGCGGTCAACCTGTAAAAAGAATTTAATAGTTAGTTTTCCTTCCTTGTTTTGAAGGAGTTTTAGTAATTTCAGTTAAAACTTAACCATGATATAGGAACTTACGCTGTAGTCTCTTGTCCACCACCTTGTGACCCGGTGCTATAGAAGATCCCGGCAGGTTTTCCTGCAAGTTGTTGGGTTCTCCAGAGACCACCAGTTGCATCCATAAAAGCCTTAAATTGAGCAGCCATCATACCAAATCTTGTTGGGAAGCCAAAAACAAACCCGTCAGCCTCAGCAAGTTCTTGGGCTGTAATGATTGGTACATCACTCTTTGGTGGTGCACTCATCTTGCCGAGCACCTCCTCTGGCAGCGTTTCAGCAACCTATTCCACATGCCCACTAAAATCAGTCTGGGTATCTATAACAACTTCTATAATGCAGAATAAGGAATTCATGAAAGTATCTTTACTTTTAATAAACTGTTAATGCACAGCCACTAGATTTTACAGTTTGATTTAAACAAGAGAGCAGAAGAAAATCATAACATATTGGCAATCAAATTAACTGAGAAACTTTAATGAAGAATGAATATGAATGGGTGACATGGTACAAAATTCAGCCAATCAAGAAAAACATAAACAGTAAGCATTTCCAAGGTAAAGGCTATTAATTTAGATAAAACATGATGGAAAAACCAAAAGTAACAGCAAATTAAAGGAGCAGCATTATGCATAAGAAATAAGAGCTAAACAGCTGAGATGCATGATTGTGGAAGGACACGCAATAACTCACAAATGATACACGAGGTATACTCAAGAGAGCATGAGGGAAGATGAAATGAAATGAATAGGTGTCAAGAAAAAATCAAAGCTTACAGTCTCATGGAAACTATACTTATAAACAAAAGCAACTAACTAGGCAAGAACTCTGTCATTGACCCCAAAATACCTGAATTTGAGCATGGAGGACAACCATGGTTCATGGCCTACCATCTAAACAATCTACCACCTTAAAACCTTTTTCTTGGTGAGAAGGAAGCCGGATTCGAAATCTAAATCATATATTAGTAGGCCCCTTTATTTTTTTTGCAAAAGTGAATGCCTCTTCTCTAAATTTGTTGCTTGCAATGAGTTAAAAAAATACTATGTACCCAGCAAAACTAGAACATGCAGTAAACTTGGCAGTTTATTAAATAAAAATAGAATGTGATGCTCAAATAAAGCAATGCATATTTTACCTGCCATAATTGGGCTTCAACACCTTCAACAGATGAAGCACCTTTCTTTATCTCTTCTGCAAGTTTCTCTACGTGTCCATACATGGAATAGTACCTGTAATAGCAACAAGACATTTTAATCAAAAGACTCGTATTAGTAACATTGTAAAGCAGCATTAGGCGATGATCTAGAACTGAGAAAATGCAGTGGCATATAATAATAATTAAATGACTGTACAACAATATATTTTACAAATCATACACTGTATAAGAACAGGAGAGAAAACAGTAGAACATTATTTACTGGAAATTCATTTTACTAAATATCACCACAAAATATGTAATATGAATTTCTTTTACGTAAATCAGAAAACAGTTAAATATGTACATCACGTACAAATACTAAGTCACCATTTTAGTAGCCATTGGTTGCCCAGAACTATAAAACTATGACCAACTAGAGTTAAGGTCAATTACCATGAGCAACACACCACATATATCAACCATCATCTAACTTGTGAAATTCAGAGTCAAATGGTGATGTTACAAATGGGTGGAATGGATGACTGAAAACATAAACTATACTGGCCTATAGATTACTCATACATTTTCATATGGTCTTTGACCACAGAATAACAAACTATTTGAACTTTTTCTATCAAAATGATTAGTTAGGTTCTCTGCTTACAAACAACACGATATCACAGACACAATTTTATATGGATAATGCCTAGTGCCTACTAGAAGCTAATGAGAGCTATAATGCCAAGTGCTGACTAGAAGCTAATGAGAGCTCTAATCTATGGCATCAGCAAAATCATGCTTTCAGCTACATGAAACTAACTAAGAAAAAAAAGAGCAAAATTATTACCCAGCCAATCACTTAAGAAAGCTACAATTAAGAGTCTAAACAGTGGAACTGAATTAGGTAAAGAAAACGAGTTCAGGTTTCAAATTTATCTAATTCTCAAACACATTCCTGAATCCCGAACACATATGACATTTCTGAACGAAAAAAGTAAATTCCCATATCCTGTGTAAGTTTAGTTTATAGAATTCACAGGGTGATTCTTAAATGAGCATTCTGTACAACAAAGCAAACAAAAATAAATCCACAAACAGAATACGATAATGAAATTAAACTGCCTCACTAATCACAATAACTTTACTTTTCACACCAATCTACCTAATTCAGAACGAGATTCTCCCTATAAATCGTCTGTATGATACAAAATAAACTTCCATGTCCATCCAATTCAAATTCCATCATACCAAACACAGCTCGAGTCTATATTTCGACACAAAATTGAGCATTATATTTAAAATTGAATTATAGTTCATGATTTTCTTCTCCAAAATGCAATCTTAAAAACGAACTTCACAACCTTCAAATCACATTATTAATACCTTATCACCTCAAATGGCAATCATTTCACGCTTCCTCAGCTGAAATTTTACTCTCAATATTTTCAATTCATAACAATACGACTCTTTCATAACCGAAGTAAATTTCAAGAACTACAATTACAAATTCTTAAAAGGCTAATCCGATCAAATGATTCACCGTAAAATCTAAAACTAAAGCACACTAATCACACAGAAGGAAGTTAAACAAAACTCAACAAAATTGAAAGCAGAAACAGATCCAGAAATTAACGTCGTAAATTCTAAGCAGAAACGAACGATCAGCAACAAAACGAAGATTAAATCACAGAAAACAAGAGAGAAATACGTACACAATATACACTTTGACGGCCATTTGTGAATGAGTCTTTAACAAGTCACTGAGTTCTCCTTTTTTTCCCTCTATCTGAGTCTGAGATTGAGATTTTCAACGATTGAAAATGAAGACGCTGGAGTCGTATTTATAGTTGCATATGAGAGAGATCAAAAAAGTTAATGACCAGATTAGTCGCTTAATTGGTGGTACCAAACGACTGCGTTTTAAATTTTTAGATTAAAATAAATGATTAATGATGATATGTTGTTGTCACGCTCATCATCATCATGGTCGTTGGAAACTAATCCTCTAGAAGAAGTTAATTTTAAGTCTTTATTTTATTTTTATATATAATTAATTAGTATTTGCTTATTTTAAGGAATAATTAATTTTTCCACAAAATTTGTATAAATAATTAAATACAGTCCAGATACAATGCTTATTTTTGGGTAAACGTCACTTTTTTTTTTTTTTTTTCAAGAATGTTTATAGTTTGCATAATTTCAGGGTTTTTAAAACATGTTACTTACTTGTCACAAATTGGATAAATTATGTAGAAAATTATAAAGGTTCAAATAATAATAATAATAATAATAATAATGATAATAATAATATTGATTTAGACCATCAAAATAAAAGTAAAAAATATTTTTTAATCAAGGCATATGAAAATTAAGATGGTAGCTATATAAATGTTATCTTAGGTTTAAAGAAAATGGGAAATATTTATTATTATACTTATTCAGGATTTTACTCCTAAATTAAATATCTTTTACTACAGGGAATATGAAAATAAAAATGTTAAACAGTTAATGTTATCTTAAGTTTAAAGGAACTAAGATATTTATTATGATTTTATCAATGATTTTACTCCTATATATAACGTAAAATATAGAAAAAAAAAATTCTTTCACAAATCTCTTATACAATATTTTAAAAACATTCAATTATGTAAATATAAATTTTCTTTAAAAGTTTAAATCGTAATTAAGTAAATTTTGATTTACACTAATATAGTTATGATTTTTTAAAATATTTATTTGAGTATTTTAAGCAAATGGAAAGTTGGAAACCGGTGATGGACGGCTCCGAAAGTGAAATGGAGCTTTGGGGAATTAATAAGTGGGCTGTATTGAATCTGAACCGTCAGAGGGTAGAGCTGGAGGGCGGTGAGGTTTTCGAGATTAACGGTTTTAGTGGGCCCAATTACGTGAGTTTACGTTATTCGGGTGGGTTTTGACTTTTCAAATATTCAAGTGTGGACAAGATTAGGTGACGTATCATAGGCTGCATGCTGACCAAACGACACGTAAGAAAATAATAAATCTAGATATGTATGAGTATGACTAGATTATTAGGTGAGTCATGCCAAATTAGCGACCTACATTAACGCTTAATCCGGTTTACCATTTATACCATTAATTAAACTGATTTTAGATTGAAGGCTTGGGTTTAAAGAAATATCTGTAGAAGGAAATGACTTGAACATGATCTTATATTTTAATTAGGATAAGATAAGAGTTGACATATTTTTCTCTCTACGGAAAACCAAATTTAGATTTGATTAAATTTAATCTTTAAATAAGAGATAATAACATTTATCAAGGAGTTGAAGCAATTAATGTAGAACAAGTGGTAATTTAATTGAAGTTAGAGAAATTAATTGGGTTTATTTATATGTCATAATCTAGATTTTTGAGTAAAGAAAATGCAATTCTCAATCATTCCATGATTGATAAGAGAAATGGTTCAATTTTCCAAAATTTATCATTTGATTATACCAAAGCAGTCAAGTTTTTTTCCATTTTGAATAAATCTTAAATTATTCCTTTTACACTACCCAAAAAAAATTCCTTTAAATAAACATTTTTTTTCTTGTATTATTTTCCTTAAGATTTTTTTTTTTAACATATATATTTTTGTTCCAGAAATAATGTAATTTTTAACTTGCGAATTACAATAATGTCATAAATCTGTTTGATTTGAACTCAATAAGAACACTGTTTTGATTTTGGTCCAATTAATTTGGCGAAAACGTGGAAGGCTGCAAAGCTCTAAATTATAATTACAAAAAAAAAAAAAAAAAAGGTGTCTAAATTTGGGTCAAAAGAATTGCAAGTCAGAGTCATCCAATTTTGTATATTAAGAGCTCGCATGGTCAATTTGATCAGCATGAAATTAAAATATCTCAAGTTGTGCCCGTCTGCGCTTCACATGTTCTTATAATAATATTAGAGTTTAATAAAGAGAAAATGACATTTTCTATTTTAATAAACTCTTTGTTAGAATATTATCTTGTTGAGCTCACCAAACGACAGCATTTCCAGTATGCGACGACGGCTGCAAAGGGATTCTTGTAAATTCAGTTCACATTACAAACGTAGACTTCAAATTTTGTGGATAAATGAATAATTCTCACACAAAATAAAAGTCCACAAAATTACAAAACCCTCACTTCATATGAAGATGACATCAAAATAATATAGAAAGATGACCGAGTCCAAGTAGTACGTAATATAGACGTCTGCTTTTATATGTAGATAACAATATAAGAAACTTTGTCATTCTTTTTTTTTTTTTTTTAATGATCGGGATGGTTGGATTAGTCTACGTGCATACAAGCCTAATGTTTTAAGGTTGATCCCCGACTAATCTTTGGGATCTATTGAATACCCTACAAACTTAATGTTATAGGTGACCCCAAGATGGTAGGTGATTCTAAAGTGGTTTAAACCCAAAAAGTCCATAAAATGAACAAACTTTCTTGACCGTCAGGCTAATTCCTTAGGTTATCATATATTTACTGGCTAAAAAAACTTATTTAAAACTATAAACACTTTTAAAATTATGTAAGAGTGTTTGATTGTATCTTAAAAGTGTTTATAAGATTTTAAATAAGTTATTTTACGATTTATACGAGAGAAACTATAAACTCTTTTTTTAGTTTATTTAAAACGTTTAAATTTTAAAAATATCCCGATTTTATTTTATTTCTTTGACTTAATTTATTCTTGTATGTTAAAACACTTTTTGGTAAATAAGTACTAAAAGCCCTTTTACATTTCCTTTCCAAACCATTAATCACAAAACCTCAACTCTAATAAACTTTTCTTTAATAAGTTCTATCGAAGAAGAAGTCATACCAAACAAACCTCAAAAACACTTTAATTTACATAATTTTTTTAATTTTTTTTTTAATTTTTAGGGTTTAAGGTTTACCATAAAGGTATGTAGACTTTACATGAAAAAGGGAGTGGTGTTTTCTTGAACAAGCAGGAACCTTAGCTCAATCCATCTGATATCTCACCATCATTCATGATCGATCATAATTTGTATAAGGGGTCCACGTACAAGTGCATGAAAATGGGAGATTGGAATTGGCTTTAGCTTCAAGAATATTGTATTTGTATGCAAGTTCGTTGTCAGCCTGTCTGCTTCCATAATGTTCTTTCAATCAATCAATCTTTCTAGTTGTTGCCTTCTTCTCAAAGTTATCTATACGTACGTACAATTTTGACTCTGTCTCCCCTACCATACCTAGCTCTCATTGATGTTTCCTGCATTCTCTCACCAACCCCATCTTATTTGTAAAGCTTGTTCTTCTGTTTTATGACAATACTGCACTTGTAACATACCCTTTTGCAATTTATTGAGTGGGGTCTGTAGAGTTACGATTATCACGTATTATCTTACTATCTTGTTTGGTGGGATTCGAATTTATCTCTTACGCACCTTAAATAGTGAGAATTCAGAGCGTGTCCCCCATATTCAAACTTGGATATTATTTTTTCAAATAAGCTCGATAAGGTAGGATAGAAGATATTACAAAAACAATATGTGATGATTGTAACTCTTTAAGCCTCACTCGACTAGGTGGTTAGTGGATGTTACAACAGATCCTTTCTAGCCACAACAAGTTCATACTTGCCTTATTATTTTCCTTGCCTTTAGTAAGCTTTATTTTTGGGTTACAATTATGTCGAGGTGTCAAATGAGTCATCAATTGAGTTTGATGGAATTTTTTCAGAACAAAATTGGGGTCAGGCTGTTGGGATAAAGTGGGTCTAATTCTAAGTATTGTTTAGTTTGGTGCCTAGTTTGAAAGCTATTAGTAACCTTTTGTCTTTGTGCTTTTAGTTGATGCAGTATTCTTGGTGAGAGATTGAATATTGATGAGCTAGGAAATAATCAATATCAATGTCAAATTATAGTTTCTTCTGTTAACTTCGATTGAGACCTATCATCAATAAACCTAAATTTTGGATAAGATTTGGCATAATAGTTGAGTTAGAGTCAGAATATGGTTGTGTCTTTTAATTTTAAACCTTATTCAAATTAAAGATACAAGATTAGTACTGCCTAAATGAGTCTGAGATTAACAAGATTATTTCATAGATCAAATCCAGAAAATACAGGAAGCTCCAGGATTATCCTCAATCAAAATGGACACAAGCTAAACTCCAACATTAATAGCATCCCATTTTACCCAGCAGTCATGATCTATTTCTCATTGCTAATTTGTGTAAATGAAATCACAATTTCTATGGTCTAGTATCAATTAGTTCAGCTGCATATATATGGTTAAAAATTAAAACTATCGAGCCTCTAACAATGAGATAGTGATTTCATTAGTTGAAGAAGATTCAGGCTTTCCTAAAGAAGAGTCTGGTCCCTGTGATTTCCTGTCCATCAAGAAGCCAGGTTGCTTTGGCTGAGGCAACTCGTTCTCACTACCAAGCATCACAACTACAGATGACATATTTGGCCTGTCCTCAGGATACTGTTGAACACATAAGAGACTAATGTGGATACATCTTATCGCTTCTGAAAGATTGCAGGATTGATCTCCCAATACTGAATCAATCAGTTCCAGTTGCTTGTCTTCGTTCCACAGTTTCCATGCCTAAAATATATCAAAACCCTTACTGTTAATATGCCAGAAATAACATAATTCCTGAACTTTTTGTTGAAAGTAAACTAATGCCTTTCGGATTTTACTTACATGTCCTATAAGGTTATGGTTGTCATCTGGATGATAAAACCCTCTATTTTTGCTTCCACTTACTATCTCTAGCATTAAAATGCCAAAGCTGAAGACATCAGATTTTACTGAGAAAAGTCCATCAGTGGCATATTCTGGAGCCATATATCCACTGTATAAGAATGTTAAGAGGGAAATTTTGTTAATTAATATAGAAGTGTAGTAGAGAACAATAAAATGACAGGGCAAGAGGATGCTTACTAAGTTCCAACAACTCTTTTTGTGTTTCCTTCTGTCTCATCTCCGCCAAAAGTTCTTGCCAAGCCAAAATCTGAAATTTTCGGATTCATCTCATGGTCAAGTAGTACATTACTTGCTTTCAGATCTCTATGTATAATCCTCAATCTGGAATCTTGATGAAGATAAAGAAGACCTCTAGCAATCCCGCAAATGATTTGAAAACGCTTGGACCAATCTAATACTGTGCTTTTTGTTTGATCTAGCAAGAATAATATTCAGGTCAGTGTGTTGTCATGCTTGAATTGTTAAAAAATCAACCTCAATTTTGCTAGAACAAATCCAAATGTCTCTAATAGAAATACGCTAAGCTAGCAGACCGAAAATAAAAGAGTCTAGGCTGTTGTTGGGCATGAATTCATATATCAGCATTTTCTCATCTCCTTCAATGCAGCACCCAAGAAGCTTTACAAGATTCCTATGTTGTAGTTTGGCAATCAGTATAACTTCATTCGTGAACTCGTTTAATCCTTGCCCAGAAATCTTCGAAAGCCTCTTGACAGCGATTTCTTGTCCATCTACAAGTGTACCCTGGAAAGATATTTTGTGAAATTAGTTACTGTGATCTTCAGTAAAATAGTAGTAATATGTTCTTATGATCAGTTCATATAGTTTTATGAGCTTACTTTGTATACAGGTCCAAAGCCACCTTCTCCAAGCTTGTTGTTGATTGAAAAGTTTTCAGTGGCATTAGAAATGGTATCTAATTCAAACAATGGTAGCTCCAAGTCATCTTTTGGATCATCCTGTCTATGACTGCTGCCCCTGTTGGTTTCTGTTTTCTCTGAAACAGTGAACATATTAACTGTAAATAATGAAACATTGTTCTCCATATGTAATGAGGACTCAGTATTCTGTAACATTGTTCTCTCTGTATTGAATATTCTAGATACATGACTAGGAATTTTACCAATTATCCATTTTGTAACGGATTTTAACGGAAATTATGTTAAAAATCAAAGCTATCCTGTTTCAAAAGACTGACTCAGAAGAAATTGTAGCATTCAATTCATTTTACAAAAAGTTCTTGCAAACAAATGAAGATATACTTAAGAAGGCAGACTGAGGAACATTACCTACTAAGTTTATCCTGTTTTTGTGTATGTAATAGCCAACGATAAGCAAAAGCACAGCAACCACAGCAACCGCAGCAATGGTAGTAAAAACTATTATCGGTATATTCTTATGCTCATCATTCGCCCCTTGACCATGACATCGGTGATATTGAAAAGAGAACATAGTCAAGTTATATAAAATGTATCATATTATCTTAATCTACACTCAAAATTAATTACAAGTAAGATGGTGAACTGATATCAGTAGACAAAATTAAGCCAGTACCTTTTTCTGAAGCAGACATTCGCATATATAAGTCCTGTCCACCAGCTGGAAACTGTTTCATGTCCATCAGATCACCAAACCACATAGTGCAGCCACTGCCTCCTCCACTAATATCTGAGTTAGTGTATGCCATACAAGAAGAGTTTTCTAAGCATTTCTCCCTGCATTCCTTGAGATTCATACTTCTGTTCACTGAAGAATGTGTAGCATCTGGCACTTTCAATCCATCAAACTTGATAAAACCATCTGCCTTAGAGTAGTTTAGTGGCTTATTGCGAATGCACCCTTGATACCAGTCCATGCTTTCCAATGATTTTGACTTGAATCCTTCTAAACATTGGCAAATTGGTAATGCACTGGGAATACAAATCCCATAAGAGCCACAAAGATTATAATTGTCACAGCGATCTCTAGGCACCGATGCATACAGTTTCCAACTTTGATTTTCTTCATTCCATACGAATCGTTCAAGAGCATTACTGGTTTCATTCATAACAATTCTTGAGATCGCTGATTTTTTTGTTGCATTGAACATGTAGTAAACCTCCTCCTCATTAGACACAAATTTGTACTTAAAAATTGGATTAAGCCTTAGCTCTGGCGATCCACTGAACCCAAGGCCATTCCATGGACCGCTCCTATAAAATTTTGTTGAACCCTTCCTCATAATTATTTCAGGATTTTCTTGTAGTTCAATTCCCCAAGTAAAGTCTCCTGGAGATGGGTCATCCGGGCTCCTCCAGGCTGATATACGCCGTTCAAAACCAGTTTTTAGGTCCCATCCGAGCTTCATTTCTGCTATCAATGTATCAGAAGGATAGTCAAAGCTTTGCCACAAATAAGTTCCTAAATTACCATCTTGTTCATCTCTTAGAACAAGATTTCCTGAATCCAGGAGCTGAACCACTGCTGAACTCGATACTTTTGTCAAGTTGGCTGACCAAACTATACTTGTGCTCTGGCTCATCAGAACAAGATTGCCGGTTCTGTTTATCATCAAAATTCCGGAAGAATCATTGATCGGATTGAGTCTATTTGCAACCCAGACAACTGTTTGAACTGGGATCTTCTTGTACCAAATTCCCAAGTACCGATTCTTAGAACTACCAGGACTGAAGAAACCAAGCTCAAATGTTTGATTTTTTGAAACTAAAGTCCTGCCCTCACTAAGAGACTGGGATGAACTAATGGTGTCAGTTGTTGCATAACATAATCCAGAGAAAAAGAGCAGAAGCTTAAAACTGATAAAAAATAAACAAAGAACATCCATTGGGGTCTAGACCTATTAGCTCTTTGCACCAATTTACCGATGAACACCATAAATAACAGTCCATCTAGAAGGGTATTGACTTAAAAGTTAATAATCTTGACTTACTTCTCAGAGTCGGAGAACTGCTTTAATTGTCGCAGAAAGAAGGAACCTTCACTAGTACAGACTGGTGGCTGAAAATTTAATAACTTTTTTGATATGTGAACTACATATGTAACACAAGTAAACCCCAAGTCCTGTGTTGTCCCAAGATGACGAAAAAGTTGGCGCACCATTACAAAATGAACTAGAATTTGATTGGTCGGCCGAGCTATGTGGCGGACTTTGCATTCACATGACCCCAAAAATTCAACACTGGAAAATGACATGCTTGACTTTATTGATTAACTATGCAAGCGTTTTTCTGATCACTGTAATTTTCACATTGAGTATAATTTTGCCGTCACCTTCAATTAAGGGAAATCAACCAAGGAGACTTGATATCTACAGTGTTCTACTTTGGGGAAACTTAATTTCTTCTTGGTTTCAGTTGAATTCATTTTATGTGCTAAAAAGGAGAGAACGGCTTTAGATATTAAATTAGCTAGAGAAGAGATTGTTAATGTATCCTTAATCTTACGTGTGTTTTAATTCTCATATGTGTATCCATTATTAAGAGACGTAATTTGGAGTGCTTTTAGCACTTTGGTGAACAGTGGAACAATAACCCACGTAGAATTATTGTCCTGTCAGATTTATGTGTCATTATAGTTAGTCATATTCAAGGATTGAGACCTATCATGTGCGACCAAGTACATTAATCCCAACATGTACATATACTTTCTGGTAGTAAATAGCAAAACCCTAAACCTAACGGCCCCGACGGTTGGAGGGGCCAATGAGTTAAGAACAAGAGGGGTTTTGGACGATAGACTATGAGAAAGGTGATGGAGGTGACCAGGTGGTTCAACGCCGTCGAAAACAACCTAGATCGGGCAAAAATCAAGAGAGTGCATAGTGGCCGAGGGTGTTATTGAAGTAATTTGAAAATAAGAAGGTTAATATAATTCTACTAATTTAGGGGTTAATACGTAATTTATTAATTTACTTGTTATGGGCATTATGGTAATTACATTATTTGTAACCTAAAAAATGTTAACAATGTTACTTTAAGGATGAGAATCTAGAATAAATGCAACTAGAAATACCAACTTGGGATTTCGCTAAACTTAGAGTGGGAATACGTTGGTTACTTTACATATTGACGATGAATTTCAATCCACATCTCTATCTCAATTCTCACACCAATATGATGATATTGGATATAGAACTGTACAAATGTCATGAGCTGGACACTTGTTAATTACTCAGAATACTAACATCTTACTAGGGGTGAGCGGTTCCAGGTACTCTACGTTTTTTGGGAATCGGTATCGAAATCTACAAGTTCCTAAGAAAAGGTATCGGAACCGAAACTTGAAATGCAGGTTCCAATTCCTTACCGGGGTACCTTGTGAAAAATCAGTTAACCCCTTATTAGTTTAAAAAGACAAACACACCTTACAATTTTACAAATACACCCCTGACAAATTAAGAAATCCTTAAAATTATAAATATATATATTTTACAAAGTATAGTTATGAAATTAATTTTGGGAATTAAATTTTAGTAAACTTTATTATCCAAAAATACAAATATTATATAATATTATAATTACTAGAGTGAAAATAAAGAAAAATTAACATTAATTGTGAATTTGTGACAAAGTAATAAAATTAAATATTAATATTAATATGATTTATGAACATTTAATTAAATAATTATAATGACTCTAATTTTAAGTTTGTTTAATGATTTCTTAATATATCGTGACTCATGAGGTATGAGTTGTTATATTATAATATACTAATAATTTAATTAAGTAATGTTATAATTTAATAAATTACTAATGTTTATAATATAATGTTATAATTAATTAAGTAATCATACTATAAATCTATAATATACTATTATAATTAATTAGATTTTTAATCATTTAATTAAGTGATGTACTAATGTGGTAAATTACTAATGTTTATAATGTAATGTTATAATTAATTAGCTAATCATTTAACTATAATGTAATATTATAATTAATTAAGTAATCATACTATAAATTTATAATGTAGTATTATAATTAATTAAATTTTTAATCATTTAATTAAATAATATACTAATGTAGTAAATTACTAATGTGTATAATGTAATGTTATAATTAATTAGCTAATCATACTATAAATCTATAATGTGATGTTATAATTAATTAAATTTCTAAACATTTAATTAATTAATGTACTAATGTTTATCAATTAATCATATATAATTAATTGATTACTAATTTACTATAGATATACCCAAAACTTGATAATTGAAGTAAATAACTAAATATTATTCAATCAAATATATTATTTTATTTAAAAAATAATTCTTTTAATAACATTGAAACACTTTTAATTGGATCATAATTCCAATTATAATTTATACACTTAATTAATCAAAATTTAATATTATGATATATTAAATATTTTTATATGTAAAAATTTTAATATATTAATTTAATTAGGTTATCATAATATATTAAAGTTTTTTATATGGTGAAGTATATATGTATAATTAATTGTATATATATTTGACTAAGTTATTGTTACACATAATTTTTTATATAACATTTCATTCCATTTGGCCATTTTAAAATTTTTATATGTAAACTTACAGACCCCCAATTCTTTACTGATATTTCATTTAAATCCAAGTTCCAATACAAGTTCCTACTCAGGTACCTGAATTTAGTTCCAAGACAAGTTCCATTCAAGGTACCCATTTTAGGTTCCCATCATAGGTTCCGGTTCGGACACATATAGGAACCAGAATCGGACCTGCACAGTAATGGTTCCAAAAAATTGGAACTGAAACTTATTTGCACAGTGTCGATTCTAGGTAGGTTTCGGTTCTACTTGCTAGTTCCAATTTTACCTGCTACCCATGCTTACCTCTACATCCCACCTTTAAAAATCCAATATTCAATCATTTTTTATATTTAATATGGGATTGTATCAGAAGGAATAAATAATGTGGAGTTGGACATATACAGTTAGAAAACTATTGAGCCTCCAAAAGTGAGATACTGATTTCATTCTTTGACGTTAATCCATAATCGGCTCGAGTAAATTCCTGTCCATCAAGAAACCAGGTTGTTTTGGCTGAGGCATTACATTATCACTACACTACTACAGTTGGCATGGTTGGCCTGTCTACGGGATACTGCTGCACACATAAGAGACTAATGTGGATGCATCTTATTATTTCTGAAATATTGCTTGATTCTCCCAACACTGAATCAATTAGTTCCAAAGGCTTGCCTCTTTTCTATAGTTTCCATGCCTAAAACATATAAAAAACCTTCTATCAATTATGATTCAGCATTCCAACTTTGATTAATGTTGACATAACTCCCTGCAATTTTAGTGAATGTAATTTAAAAATTTTCACTTACATATCTTGCAAGGTTGAGGCCATTCTGTTGATGATAGAACCCTCTATTTCTTACCCCAAGTTCTGTGTTGTCCCAAGATGACGAAAAAGTTGGTGCACCATTACAAAATGAACTAGAATATGATTGGTTGGCCGAGATATGTAGCGGTCTTTGCATTCACGTGACCCCAAAAATTCAACACTTGAAAATGACATGCTTGCAAACATGTAATTTTCACATTGAGTAAAGTTTTGGCCTCACCATCAATTCTAATACTTTTTAAAATAATATTTTGGAAAAAGTAAAATTGGATGGGTATTACGATGTAAGATTTAAAAATTAATAAAAGTATCCCTTATGTTTGTTTATTTACTAAATATCTCTATAATAAAATACTAAAAATTAACAAAAACACCCCCAACCCAACAAGTAAATACGGACAGCATGATCGGTTGGATCTAATTGGTAGTGCACCGATATGGCCTTTTCTGGCTAGTACGGCTAGATCTAGCCATTGACGGCCAGATATGGTTGCATTTGGTCATCAACGATGGCCATATCTTAGCCATCGTTGACGACTGGCTAGGGCCAAAGATCTAGCCTTTTCCGAAGCCGAGATTCAATCGGTAATGCGCCTTTATACTAAATATCTCTATAATAAAATACTAAAAATTAACAAAAACACCCCCAACCCAACAAGTAAATACAGACAGCACGATCGGTTGGATCTAATTGGTAGTGCACCGATATGGCCTTTTCTGGCTAGTACGGCTAGATCTAGCCATTGACGGCCAGATATGGTTGCATTTGGTCATCAACGATGGCCATATCTTAGTCATCGTTGACGACTGGCTAAGGCCAAAGATCTAGCCTTTTCCGAAGCCTAGATTCAATCGGTAGTGCGCCTTTATACTAGATTTCGGCCAGCTTCCGATGGTGGTGGCTGGAATCTAGCAAATGTGGGTTGCTGGGGTGTTTTTGTCAATTTCTAAATTTTTTGGGGGTGTTTAGTTAAATTAACAAATTTCGGGGGTTTAAAAAAATTGAATAATATGGAATAATATTTTGAGAATAAGAGAATAAATGTGTATTTTGGATAAAATAGGAAATAGAATACTGAAAAATTGTGTACCAAATAGACCCTAAATATCTATAGTGTTCTACTTTGGGGTAAACTTAATTTCTTCTTGGTTTCAATTGAATTCATTTTATGCGCTAAAAAGGAGAGAAGAGCTTTAGATATTAAATTAGCTAGAGTAAGAGATTGTTAATGCATCCATAATCTTACATGTGTTAGGTCAACTGAAATGTATCCATTATTAAGAGACATAATTTGGAGTGCTTTTATGGAGAATTATTATCCCTGTCAGATTTATGGGTAATTAGTGATTAATTTTCCTTTGGGTTTCTAGATAATGTTGAGGGAACTTATGTTCTGGGCACTATCAAAATTAGAAGGGTATTAACATTTCAAAAACTTTTAGGTCTAATTGACACTACATCGCATAGAGAAGTAATTATAAATATGCTGAACCACATGTTCCCACCCGTAACAATAATTTACGACCAATGTTTTGAAACCCAGACCGAACCGGCCGGTTGGACCAGTTCAACTGGGAACCGGCCACCTGTCCGGTCCAAGGTTTAATAAAAACTGGTAAAAGCATTTGACTCGGTTAAGACCAGATTTAGGCTGTATGAACAGTGACAAACCGCTGGTCCAACCGGATTGATCACAAAACTGGGTCACTTAAAAAACAAAAATCCCTAAATTTTTTTGTCTCTTCCTTCGTCATTCTTCGATCTTCTTCTTGATTCTTGCAACAGTGGCCACCACCCCGTCCTTCCACATATGACATTCTTACTTCTCCAAACCATTTTGTCTTACCCTCTCCTCCTCCAAAAACAACAGCAACAGCAATAGAAACAATAAACTCAATGACCACATTATCAACAAGCGTCTTAGTCAAAACCAAACTCAAACTATCACTTTCACCATCAAAATCAAAGCGTTCAACATCAAAATCACAACTTACAGCATCAAGAAGAATACCCACAAGCCAAATTGGTCTTATTCTTCTTCTTCATGTTCTCTTAGAGATGAGGCGGTGCATGTGATTCAAACACATTCCCGAGCCTTTCTTGTGTGTAGATCCAAAACCCTTAGACCTTTTCGCCCGTTTCCTTGATGGTGGATTTCAAACCATGTTAGCCATTTTTGTGTTTGCTAGTGATTAAAGAAACAAAAATGGGGTTTTGTTGAAAAAGCATGTTGTGGCTTAGCCAAAAGTGAAGAAAAGTAAGGGAGAGGGGAATGAGAAAGAAGGAAGAGGATGAAGTGAAGAAGTTAGAGAAGAAGAATAGAGGAAGGAAGAAGAAAGTTACAAAAGAGAGGGGAAACTGGAGAGTGATAGCAAAAAGAAGAAACTGACGAAGGGAAAGAGAGAAAGAAAAAAGTATATAAGCCGTAGGGGTGTTTTTGTTGGATTTCAAACTTGCAAAGACTGACGGGTAATTCTTTGGGGTATGTTTGTTGGGTTTCAAACCAGCGGTCAGACCGACTAGTCCAACCGGTCGGACCGGTCAACTCGGGAACCGGTTGCCTAACCGGGTCATTGGACGAGTCGGTTTTCAGAACATTGTTTACGACTCGACAAGTTTTAAAAAGACAATTACCCACATTCCTTGAATATCTGCCCTTTAAGTTTAACTAGGAGGATAAAATGGTAAATTCAAAAACAGTCAAGGGTAATTATATCACTGTACCCCTGTATTCCCATCTTCTTCTCATCTCCCCCTTCCATCTTCATCTTTTTCATCTCACCTTTTTTTCGGCGAATACCCCTCTTTTAGGCCTGTTTTTAATTGATTTGCACATCCGAAATTCATCCTTCCACCACCACCAGAACCCCCTCCACCCCTTCTTCTAAACCCACCATTCAATTGGCTTTCCCCACCCCCCGTCTGTCATCCACCGGTCATTTTTGGATTGCCCATCGCCTGTTCGTACAATTCCCCAGCTAACCTGCCCATCTCCGGCCACCAAAATGCAACCTATCAATACCAAACGACTCATCGGATGCTCCTCTTCATAACCCCCATCAGTTTGGCCCGAGCTTGTCCATCGTTTTTGCTAGCGACTCCATCTTCGGTTTGTGCAACTTTGAAGTTGGGGTTGTTTTGATTGGAGCTTTTGAGGACTTGATTGGGGGTAATTGCTTGTTCGTTTGGAGTCGGCTTGTTGGTAGTCTGTTGTGGTTTTGTACTTTTGTTTTCCAGTTGACTCCTATCGCCGGTGGTCGGTTTCCCCTGGGTTTTGCAAAACGCCCATCAAGTTTTTGTAAAAAGGCCCCAGAGAGCCTTCTGCGCGCGCTTTGCGCTTGTATTTGAATTTGAATTTTTTTCTTCTTAGTTTTTTATTCTTTGATGATTGATTGATAATTTCGTGATGTCTGATTAAATTGTCTAATGGATTATTGATTTGGGGTGGAAGTGTTTTAAATTTATGGTGGTTTGTGGTAGTGTTGATAGCTGTATTTGGTGGTTCTAGTGGTGGGTTTGGAGTTGGTGGAGGTCTCGACGGCGGAATCGATTCATGGGATTTGGATTCAAAGAGGGAGGGTATTTTTGTCTTTACATTGACTATCAATCTCACATAACAGAATTTACTAACAGATATTAATGGAAGATAGGTAATTGTCGTTTTGAAACTTTTTGGATACTAAATTTTCGTTAGAGAAAACTTCGGGTGAGACCATGTCGTTTACCCTTATAAATGTCCACAAATTGTAGTTAGTCATATGCAAGGATTGAGGCCTATCACGTGCGAGCAAGCACATTAATCTCTACATGTACATATGCTTTTTGGCAGTAAATAGCAAAACCCTAAACCTAACAACGCCAGCAATTGGAGGGGCCAATAAGCTAGGAACCAAAGGGGTTTTGAACGATGGACTATGGGGAAGGTGATGGAGTTGACCAGGTGGTCCAACGTCGTCGGAAACAACCCAGATTGGGCAAAAACTGAGATGGTGCACAGTGGTTGAGGGTGTTATTGAAGTAATTTAAAAATAAGATGGTTAATTATAATTCTACTAATCTAGGGGTTAATAAGTAATTTATTAATTTACTTGTTATGAGTATTATGGTAATTGCATTACCTGTAACTTAAAAAATGTTAACAGTGTTACTTTAAGGGTGAAAATCTAGAATAAATACAACTCAGGATATCAAATTGGGATTCCGCCAAACTTCGGGTGGGAATACGTTGTTTACTCAACATATTGACGATGAATTTCAATCCACATCAATCTTCTATCTCAATTCTCACACCGATATGATGATATTGGATATAGAACTGCGTAAGTGTCATGGGCTGGACATTTGTTAATTACTCAAAATACTAGCATCCCACCTTTAAATATCCATGATTCAATCATTTTTTTTTTTTAATTTACTATGGGATTGTATCACAAGGAATAAATAATGTGGACTTCAACATATACAGTTACAAAATTATCGAGCCTCCAAAAGTGAGATACTGATTTCATTCTTTGACATTAATCCATAATTGTTTGATGAAAGGCCTGGCTCAAGTAAATTCCTGTCCATCAAGAAATCAGGTTGTTTTGGTTGAGGCAATATACTATCACTACCAAGCATCACTACTACAGTTGACATGGTTGGCCTGTCCACCGGATACTGTTGCACACATAAGAGACTAATGTGGATGCATCTTGTTACTTCTGAAATATTGCATGATTCTCCCAACACTGAATCAATCAGTTCCAATGGCTTGCCTTCATTCCATAGTTTCCATGCCTAAAACATATAAAAAACCCTTCTGTCAATTATGATTCAACATTCCAAATTTGATCAAATTGACACAATTCTCTGCAATTTTAGTGAATGTAATTAAAAGTTTTTTCACTTACATCCTGTGAGGTTGAGGCCACTCTCTAGATGATAGAACCCTCTATTCCTCACCCCAATTAAGATCTCTAACAATAAAATGCCGAAGCTAAACACGTCAGATTTAACAGAGAACAGTCCCTCACTAGCATATTCTGGTGCCATGTAACCACTGTGGAAGAAATTTACAAAAAAAGGTTGTTTCATTAATGAGAGAAAGTGAAGTACAAAGATGTGTCAAGACAATATATACTTACTAAGTTCCAGCCAGTCTTTTTGTGTTCCCTTCAGTTTGATCTCCACCAAAAGTTTTGGCCAAACCAAAGTCTGAAATTTTTGGGTTCATTTCATGATCAAGTAATACATTACTTGCTTTGAGATCTCTATGTATAATCCTCAGTCTAGAATCTTGATGAAGATAGAGAAGACCCCTTGCAATCCCACATATAATGTTGAAACGCTTCGACCAGTCCAATAGCTCACTTCTTGATTGATCTGGCAGGCATAAAATTCAAATTAACATATGTCTATAATAGAGATACAGTAAGTCAGATGAAATTCATAAGGTTACCAAAGATGAAGTAGTCCAAGCTCTTGTTGGGCATTAATTCATAAATCAACAATTTCTCGTTCGCTTCAATGCAGCAACCAAGAAGCTTTACAAGATTTCGATGCTGTAGATTCGCAATCAGTGAAACTTCATTCTTTAACTCATTTAATCCTTGCCTAGAAATATTTGAGAGCCTCTTCACAGCAATTTCTTGCCCATCCGCTAGTGTGCCCTGGAAAAAAGTAAATGTGAAATAAGTTATGGTGTTCTGAGTAAAATAATTCCTCCTCTCATATGTTCATTTCACTAGCACGTTTCAGTGTTTTACTTGGTATACAGCTCCAAAGCCACCTTCTCCAAGCTTGTTGGATAATGAAAAGTTATTGGTGGCTTTCGTAATTATAGCTAACTCGAACATTGGTAGCTCTAAGTCTTCTCTTTCTTGATGCATTTCCATGTTGTTTTCTGTTTTCTCCAAAGTAGTGCACATTATCAGATATCAATAGCATTCAGAAGTTAAGTTTCCTAAGCTGTTCCTACCATAAACTTATGGCTATGTTTAAAAGATTTTGTTCAAAACTGGATGGTGAAAGATTAGGCCAACTCTAAAAGAACAAAGAAATGCAATAAGTGTAAGGAGAGCAACCAAAAACTCAGAGAGCTTAACAATGGAGGAAAGTTGAATATTCCATTTTAGTGTATATTTTCTTGCTATACAAGGGAGAAGAACGAGAATATATACAGAGACTCTGCAACAAACTTGTAACAAATTAACAAAACCCAGCCTATCATATTGTGCCAGCTAGTAGACATGTGCTAAAATGAATGAAAGAATAACAAAAAGTATATACAACAACAAAAAATTAAAAACTGATTACAAAACTTGGCCTGTATCTGTTAACATCCCCCCGCAAGATGGAGAATAGAAATTTACTATTCCCATCTTGGACAAGTGTGCTTGAAGAAGGTAGGATGGAAGAGCTTTGGTGAATGTATCAGCCAACTATGCTTGAGAGGAAACAAGAGCTGTTGTGAGACTTCCTTCCTGAATTTTATCGCGGATCGAGTGACAATCAAACTCTATGTGCTTGGTTCACTCATGAAATAACGGATTGACAGCTATGTGAAGGGCTGTCTGGTTGTCACAGTAGAGAATGGCGGCCTGCGGATGAGAAATGTCAAGATCATGGAGAAGGTATCGAAGCCAAATAAGTTTTGAACAAGTAGTGGCCATAGAGCGATACTCGGCTTCAACAGATGATTTGGAAACAACCGTTTGCTTCTTAGACTTCCAGGAAATAAGCAATTAACCTAAGAAAACACAATATCCTATTGTATACCGACGGGAATCCAGGCAAAAGGCCCAATTCGAATCATCAAAAGCTGTAAGTTGAAGCTGAGATGAGGATGGCAGCAACAGACCTTGAGCAGGTGCAGTTTTAATATATCGCAAGATACGGTAGGTTGTTGCTAAGTGGGAGGAAGAAGGTTGATCCATAAATTGGCTTAATAATTGGACAACAAAGCAAATATCTGGGCGGGTTATTGTGAGGTACAATAACCTATCAATTAAACTTCGAAAGATACTTGGATCAGAAAGTGTAGTCCTTTTAGATTTGCTGATTTTGAAATGTTGATCCATAGAAGTCTAAGGGGTTTGCATCCAAGCATACTCGAATTTGCCAAAATGTCTAAGGCATATTTCCTTTGACATATATAAATACCTTTGGAAGATCTAGCAATTTCCTAGCCCAAGAAATAACAGAGACAACCAAGATCTTTATTCTTGAATTTGCTATTCAAAAAATTCCGTAGAGAAGCAATGAAGTCATTGGAATTGTTAGCAACCAAAAAATCATCACATATATGAGTAAAGCAGTAAAATTGTCCCCTTCATGCTTGGTGAATAAGCTATAATCAGACTTTGATTGGATGAAGCCAAAAGCAATAAGAGAAGAGGTGAGTTTAAAGTTCCATTGTCTTAAAGCTTGCTTTAGGTCATAAAGGCTTTTAAGCAATTTGCAAACTTAAGTTGGTTTACCTTTGGTGTAACCTGGGGGTTTCTTCATGTAAATTTCTTCATGTAAATCACCATTAAGAAATGCATTATTTACATCAAATTGATGTAAATACCATCCTTTGATGGCAGCAACACTAAGAAGGCATCTAACAGTGACAAGTTTAGCAACGGGTGATAAAGTTTCAGTATAATCTATGCCTTCTTGTTGGGTGTAGCCTTTAGCTACAAGTCTAGCCTTAAGTCTTTCAACAGAACCATCAGACTTAAATTGAATGCGATAGACATACTTACAATTGATTGCTTCTTTTCCTTTATACAATTGATTGCTTCTTTTCCTTTAGGCAAATCAGTGATGGTCCAAGTATGGTTGTTTTCCAAAGCTTCAATTTCAGCATCCATAGCTTTGCACCACTCAAGATCTTTAATTGCTTGTTTATATGAGGTGGGCTCGGTTTGAATGGAAATGGATGGTGAAAATGCTTGAAAAGAGGAATTAAAATGCTTGTAAGATAAGCAGTCAGAGAGAGAAAAAATATTTACCATTTAATTGAGGAGCTGCAGTGGAAGCTAATCGGTGAGGTGAGACAAGCCTAACTTGTTTGTAATGGAAGTCCTTCAGATATTGAGGAGCAGTCTTGTTCCGGGTAGACCTGCGAAGTGTAAGGGCAACAGGAAGAGGAATGATGGAATTAGATGGTGGAGAAGTGGGAGAAGGGGAGGATGTATTAGGGCAATTAGCAGAAACAACAGGAGGGTCAAAGGATGAAGGAGAAGGAGATATAGGATTTAGAAAAGTAGAAGAAGGTGCAAACGAAAGAGAGAAAATAGGGAGAGATGGGGCTGTGGAAGAAGGAGAGAGAGGTGTTTGAAAAGGAAAAAAAAAAAAAAAATCTTGAAAAATAACACCCTTGAAATGAAAATGGTATTAGTTTTGAGATCCAAAAGCTTGTAGCCTTTAGTTCCAAAAGGGTAGCTAAGAAATGCACATGCACAACCTCTAGGGTCAAATTTTGTTCTATTATGAGCAACTGTGGCGGCAAAGCAAAGGGAACCAAATATTCTCATGTGAGCATACTCGGGTTTTTTTATTAAAAAGGAGTTCATAAGATGTTCTGTTGTTAAGAAGTGGTGATGGAAGCCCATTGATGATATATGTGGCTGTAATGATGGATTCATTCCGGTAAGTTAAGGGAAGACCCGCTTGAAAAAGAAGGAAACGAGCCACATTTAGTAAGTGTTGGTGCTTCCTCTCAACAATGCCATTTTGTTGAGGGGTTGCAACACAACTTTTGTGATGGATAATGTCTTTTTGACTAAAAAATTCATGCATGTGAAATTCAACACCATTATCACTTCTCATAATTTTAATTTTCATTTGGAATTGTGTCTCAACAAGATTGTAAAAGGCTGTAATGCATTGTCTGGTTTCGGATTTGGCAGCAAGCAAGTAAATCTAGGTAGTTATAGAAAAGTCATCAACAATGGTTAAGAAGTATTTTGAGCCATCATGTGCAATTGTGGAGCAAGGATCCCATAGGTCACAATGAATGAGCTCAAAGATTCTTGATGAAGAATGTGAACTGTTAGGAAAAGATAAACGATGAAACTTTGCTAATAGGCAAATTTTGCAAGACTTTTCATTAATAGATGAAACTCCCTTATGTACAAGAGGATCTGAAATTATCTGTAACCTAGGAAATGATAAATGGCCTAGGCAACAATGCCGTAGGTTAGTATTTGAGACAGAGTTTGTAAGGGAAGAAAAACAAGAAAACTTGGTATGGCTGCTGTATGAGTGTGTCGAGAGAAAAGTAGACAAGGCTGAGGGAAGAACTTCCTTGCAAATGAAATGGTACAAGCCATGCTTGTGCTCACCCTTTCCAATCGTTATCCATGAATGCAGGTCCTGAATAAAACAGTGAGTGGAAAAGAAGAGCAAACAAAAATTAAGAGTAGAGGTTAGTTTGTTTGATAAAATAAGGTTGAAAGAAAAGGATGGCACGCAGAGGACATCATGCAAAATGATGGAATTAGTTAAGTGAATTGTTCCAATATGTGTGACAGGGGCGGAATGACTATTGGGTAGTTTCACAAAATAAGAAACAGTAGATGTAATAGTGGTGAAAAATGTGTGGTCTGTAGCGCCTGTGTCAAGGATCCAAGCAATAGATGATGTATGTGTTGAATAGTATGTGTGAGTAGATAAAGAGGTGGAAGTACCAGACATTTGGGAAGATGATACTGGGTGAAGAAAGGTTTGAGGTGGGTTCCTGAAGTGGATAGCGGAAGCCGCAATGGGTAAATCCTGAGGTCTGAGCAAGGCCATCAGTTACTGATATTGTTGCTTGGTGAAACCAAACTTGGCATCATTGTTGTCTTCAGAGTCATTGGTAAATGAAAATGATGTCTGATTTGCAAGGAAACCAAATTGTTGCTGCTGCTGCTTGGCCTGATATTTGTGACCAGGTGGATATCCATTGAGTTTGTAGCATTTCTCAATGGTATGGCCAGTCATGTTGCAATGTGAGCAAAGAGGGGGCTTAGCATTGCCAACTTTGAAACAAGTATCGAAAGTGTGACCAGTTATTTTACAGTGGCTGCAATAGGGACGGTCCTTTTTGGGAGAGTGGTTTGGTTTAGGTGAGGGTTTGGAAAGGGTGTAGGGTTGCTGGATTGCCATGGCCATAGTTTCGGGGGATGGAGTGGAGGAGGTCATTTGATGGTGTCTTTCTTGCTATTGGATGAGGGAAAACACTTTGGAGACAGGTGGGATGGGATCTAAAATCATAATCTGGTCTCGGATGGAGGAGTAAAAGTCATTGAGACCCATCAAAAATTGCAGCACACAATCTCTTTGATATCGATCCAGTAAGGTTTTCATAGTACCACAATTGCAAGAAGGTATGGGATCATACACAGAAAGTTTATCCTAAATAGCTTTTAACTTGCCATAGTAAATGCTTACCAGATCATGTTAATGAAGCAGAGCAGCCAACGCCTTCTTAAGTTGGTAAATACGAGGTCCATTTTGATGCGAAAATCGTGATTGAAGATCCGACCAGATTTCTCGAGCATCATCAACAAAGAGAACGCTGGATTGGAGAAAAGAGCTGATAGAGTTGTGGAGCCAAGAAACGACCATGTCATTACAGCGCTCCTAAAGCTCAAGCAATGGATCGTTGGGTTTAGATGGTTTGGTGATGGATCCAGTGATAAAACCCAGTTTATTTTTTGCACGGAGTGCACGACGCATTGAGCGAGACCAGGTGGCGTAGTTGTCGGTGGTGAGGAGATTGGCAACAAGGGTAAGGGCTGGATTGTCACCATGGTCAAGCCGATAGAGGTTCGCCGGATCAAGGAGATTAAGGTATGGAGATGGGGTTTTTGATTCTAGGTCAAAGTGAGAATCAGAATCAGAGGTTGCCATTGAAGATGCTCTCGCTGACTCTGATACCATGTAAGGAGAGCAACCAAAAACTCAGAGAGCTTAACAATGGAGGAAAGTTGAATATTCCATTTCAGTGTACAGTTTCTTGCTATACAGGGGAGAAGAACGAGAATATATACTGAGACTCTGTAAGAAACTTGTAACAAATTAACAAACCCAACCTATCATATTGTGCCAGCTGGTAGACATGTGCTAAAATGAATGAAAGAATAACAAAAATTATATACAACGAAAAAGTAAAAACTGATTGCAAAACTTGGCTTGTATCTGTTAACAATAAGTTTGGAAACAAACAGAATGACATTACCTTCTGTATTCGTCCTTCTTTTGTGAATGTTCCTTTTGTAAATGCAGTAGCTCACTATAAGTACTCCGGCAACCACATCAACGGCAATAGAGGTTATCACCAGTATCTTCATCTTAGGATTATCTTCTTTCTCTTGATTTACCATTAAAATATAGAATACAAAACAGTTAGTAAAAATATGCATGCATAGAAGGCAGCAAGATGACTGCATACACCAACTTCAGTCTATACAGGATCACTTATTAAGGAGTAAAATAGACAAGATAAAGCCAACGATAAGCGAAAGCACAGCAACCACAGCAACCGCAGCAATGGTAGTAAAAACTATTATCTGTATATTCTTATGCTCATCATTCGCCCCTTGACCATGACATTGGTGATATTGAAAAGAGAACATAGTCAAGTTATATAAAATGTATCATATTATCTTAATCTACACTCAAAATTAATCACAAGTAAGATGGTGAACTGATATCAGTAAACAAAATTAAGCCAGTACCTTTTTCTGAAGCAGACATTCGGATATATAAGTCCTGTCCACCAGCTGGAAACTGTTTCATGTCCATCAGATCACCAAACCACATAGTGCAGCCACTGCCTCCTCCACTAATATCTGAGTTAGTGTATGCCATACAAGAAGAGTTTTCTAAGCATTTCTCCCTGCATTCCTTGAGATTCATACTTCTGTTCACTGAAGAATGTGTAGCATCTGGCACTTTCAATCCATCAAACTTGATAAAACCATCTACCTTAGAGTAGTTTAGTGGCTTATTGCGTATGCATCCTTGAGACCAGTCCATGCTGTCCAATGATTTTGACTTGAATCCTTCTAAACATTGGCAAATTGGTGATGCACTAAGAATACAAATCCCATAAGAGCCACAAAGATCATAATTGTCACAGCGATCTCTAGGCACCGATGCATACAGTTTCCAACTTTGATTTTCTTCATTCCATACGAATCGTTCACGAGCATTACTGGTTTCATTCATAACAATTCTTGAGATCGCTGATTTTTTTGTTGCATTGAACATGTAGTAAACCTCCTCCTCATTAGACACAAATTTGTACTTAAAAATTGGATTAGGCCTTAACTCTGGCGCTCCACTGAACCCAAGGCCATTCCATGGACCGCTCCTATAAAATTTTGTTGAACCCTTCCTCATAATTATTTCAGGATTTTCTTGTAGTTCAATTCCCCAAGTAAAGTCTCCTGGAGATGGGTCATCCGGGCTCCTCCAGGCTGATATACGCCGTTCAAAACCAGTTTTTAGGTCCCATTCTAGCTTCATTTCTGCTATCAATGTATCAGAAGGATAGTCAAAGCTTTGCCACAAATAAGTTCCTAAATTACCATCTTGTTCATCTCTTAGAACAAGATTTCCTGAATCCAGGAGCTGAACCACTGCTGAACTCGATACTTTTGTCAAGTTGGCTGACCAAACTATACTTGTGCTCTGGCTCATCAGAACAAGATTGCCGGTTCTGTTTATCATCAACATTCCGGAAGAATCATTGATCGGATTGAGTCTATTTGCAACCCAGACAACTGTTTGAACTGGGATCTTCTTGTACCAAATTCCCAAGTACCGATTCTTAGAACTACCAGGACTGAAGAAACCAAGCTCAAATGTTTGATCTTTTGAAACTAAAGTCCTGCCCTCACTAAGAGACTGGGATGAACTAATGGTGTCAGTTGTTGCATAACATAATCCAGAGAAAAAGAGCAGAAGCTTAAAACTAATAAAAAATAAACAAAGAACATCCATTGGGGTCTAGACCTATTAGCTCTTTGCACCAATTTACGGGTGAACACCATAAATGACTGTCCATCTAGAAGGGTATTGGCTTAAAAGTTGATAATCTTGACTTACATTTCAGAGTAAGAGAACTGCTTTTAATTGTTGCAGAATGAAGGAATCTTCACTAGTACGGACTGGTAGCTGAAAATTTAGTAACTTTGATGATATGTAAAATAAATATCTAACATAAGGAAACCCCAAGTCCTGTGTTGGCCCAAGACGACGAAAAAGTTGGCGCACCATTACACAATGAACTAGAATTTGATTGGTTGGCCGAGCTCTGTGGCGGACTTTGCATTCACATGACCCCTAAAATTCAACACTGGAAAATGACATGCTTGACTTCATTGATTAACTATGGAAACATGTTTCTCTCTGTAATTTTCACATCGAGTAAAGTTTTGGCGTCACCATCAATCAAGGGAAATCTACCAAGGAGACTAAATATCTACACTGTTCTACTTTGGGGTAAACTTAATTGCTTCTTGCTTTCAGTTGAATTCATTTTATGCGCTAAAAAGGAGAGAAGAGCTTTAGATATTAAATTAGCTAGAGTAAGAAAATTGTTAATGCATCCATAACCTTATATGTGTTTTGACTCTTTAATGTGTTAGGTCAATTGAAATGTATCCATTATTAAGAGACGTAATTTGGAGTGCTTTTACGGAGAATTATTATTTCTGTTAGATTTATGGGTAATTAGTGATTAATTTTCCTTTGGGTTTCCAAATAACTTTGAGGGAACTTTCATTCTGGACACTATCAAAATTAGAAGGGTATTAACATTTCAAATACTTTTAGGTCTAATTGACACTAGATCTCTTTGAGAAGTAATTATAAATATGGTTGAACCACATGTTCCCACCCGTAATAATAATTTACAACCCAACAAGTTTTAAAAAGACAATTACCAACATTCCGTTAATATCTACCATAAATTTAACTAGGAGGATAAAATGGTAAATTCAAAAACAGTCAAGAGTAATTATATCACTTTACCCCTGTATTCCCATCATCTTCTCATCTCCCCCTCCCTTTTTCATCTCACTTTTTTCCGGCGAATACCCCTCTTTTAGGCTTGTTTTCGGTTGATTGGCACATTGGAAATTCACCCTTCCACCACCACTGGAACCCCTTCACCCCTTCTTCTAAACCCACCATTCAATCGGCTTTCCCCACTCCCCCTTTGTCGTCCACCGATTGTTTTTGAACTGCCCACCACCTGTTCGTAAAATTCCCCAGCCAACCTGCCCATCTCCGACCACCAAAATGCAACCTATCAATACCAAACGACTCATCGGATGCTCCTCTTCATAACCTACATCAGTTTGGCCCGAGCTTGTCCATCGTTTTTCCCAGCGACTCCCTCTTGGGTTTGTGCGACTTTGAAGTTGGGGTTGTTTTGATTGGAGCTATTGAGGACTTGATTGGGGGTAATTGCTTGTTTGTTTGGAGTCGGGCTTGTTGGTAGTCTGTTGTTGTTTTGTACTTTTGTTTTTCGGCCGACTCCTAGCGCCGGCGGTCGATTTCCCTTGGTTTTTGCAAAACGCCCACCAAGTGTTCGTAAAAAGGCCCCAGAGAGCCTTCTGCGCGCTCTTAGCGCCTGTATTTGAATTTTTTTCTTCTCAGTTTTTTATTCTTTGATGATTGATTGATAATACACATTTCGTGATGTGTGATTAAATTGTTTAATGGATTATTGATTTGGGTTGGAAGTGTTCGAAATTTGTGGTGGTTTGTGGCAGTGTTGATGGCTGTATTTGGTGGTTCTAGTGGTGGGTTTGGAGTTGGTGGAGGTCCAGGCGACGGAATGATTAATGGGATTTGGATTCAAAGAGGGAAGGTATTTTTGTCTTTACATTGACTATCAATCTCACATAACAGAATTTTCTAACAGATATTAATGGAAGGTAACTGTCGTTTTGAAACTTTTCGGATGCTGAATTGTGTTAGAGCAAACTGGAGCATGTCGTTTGCCCTTATAAATTTCCACAAATTGTAGTTAGTCATATTCAAGGATTGAGACCTTATCATGTGCGAGCAAGTACATTAATCTCTACATATACATATACTTTCTGGCAATAAATAGCAAAACCCTAAACCTAACAGTGTTGGCGATCGGAGGGGCCAATGAGTCAAGTCAGAGGGGTTTTGGATAATGGACTATAGGGAAGGTGATGGAAGTGTCAGGTGGTTCAATGTCGTCGAAAACAAACCAAATCGGGAAAAAATCGAGAGGATGCACAGTGATCAAGGGTGTTATTAAAGTAATCTGAAAATAAGATGGTTAATTATAATTCTACTAATTTAGGGGTTAACAAGTAATTTACTAATTTACTTGTTGTGGGTATTATGGTAATTGCATTATCTGTAACTTAAAAAATGTTAACAATGCTATTTTAAGGATGGAAATCTAGAATAAATGCAACCAAGGATGGTAATTTAGGATTTAGCCAAACTTCTGGTGGGAATACGTTGTTTACTCTACATATTGACGATGAATTTCAATCCACGTTAATCTTCTATCTCAATTCTCACACCGATATGATGATATTGGATATAGAACTATGCAACCGCCATGGGTTGGACATTTGTTAATTACTCAAAATACTAGCATCCCACCTTGAAAAATCCAGGATTCAATCATTTTTTTTTAATTTAATATGGGATTGTATCACAACGAATAAATAATGTGGACTTGGACATATACAGTAACAAAATTATCGAGCCTCCAAAAGTGAGATACTGATTTCATTCTTTGACATTAATCCATAATCACTTGATGAAAGGCCTGGCTCAAGTAAATTCCTGTCCATCAAGAAACCAGGTTGTTTTGGCTGGGGCAATATACTATCACTACCAAGCATCACCACTACAGTTGACATGGTTGGCCTATCCACCGGATATTGTTGCACACATAAGAGACTAATGTGGATGCATCTTATTACTTCTGAAATATTGCATGATTCTCCCAACACTGAATCAATCAGTTCCATTGGCTTGCCTTCATTCCATAGTTTCCATGCCTAAAACATATAAAAACCCTTCTATCAATTATGATTCGGCATTCCAAATTTGATCAAAAGTTGACATAATTCTCTGCAATTTTAGTGAATGTAATTAAAAAAATTTTCACTTACATATCCTGTGAGGTTGAGGCCACTCTTTGGATGATAGAACCCTCTATTTCTCACCCCAATTAAGATCTCCAACAATAAAATGCCGAAGCTAAACACATCAGATTTAACAGAGAACAGTCCCTCACTAGCGTATTCTGGTGCCATGTAACCACTGTGAAAGAAATTTACAAAAAAGGGTTGTTTCATTAATGAGTGAAAGTGAACTACAAAGATGTGTCAAGACAATATATACTTACTAAGTTCCAGCCAGTCTTTTTGTGTTCCCTTCAGTTTGATCTCCACCAAAAGTTTTGGCCAAACCAAAATCTGAAATTTTTGGGTTCATTTCATGATCAAGTAATACATTACTTGCTTTGAGATCTCTATGTATAATCCTCAGTCTAGAGTCTTGATGAAGATAGAGAAGACCCCTTGCAATCCCACATATAATGTTGAAACGCTTCGACCAGTCCAATAGCTTACTTCTTGATTGATCTGGCATGTATAAAATTCAAATTAAGATATGTCTATAATAGAGATACAGTAAGTCAGATGAAATTGACAAGGTTACCAAAGATGAAGTAGTCCAGGCTCTTGTTGGGCATTAATTCATAAATCAACAATTTCTCTTCCGCTTCAATGCAGCAACCAAGAAGCTTTACAAGATTTCGGTGCTGTAGATTCGCAATCAGTAAAACTTCATTCTTTAACTCATTTAATCCTTGCCCAGAAATATTTGAGAGCCTCTTCACAGCAATTTCTTTCCCATCCGCTAGTGTGCCCTGGAAAAAAGTAAATGTGAAATAAGTTACAGTGTTCTGAGTAAAATAATTCCTCTTCTCATGTGTTCAATTCACCATCATGTTTCAGTGTTTTACTTGGTATACAGCTCCAAAGCCACCTTCTCCAAGCTTGTTGGATAATGAAAAGTTATTGGTGGCTTTCGCAATTGTAGCTAACTCCAACATTGGTAGCTCTAAGTCTTCTCTTTCCTGATGCATTTCCATGTTGTTTTCTGTTTTCTCCAAAGTAGTGCACATTATCAGATATCAATAGCATTCAGAAGTCAAAGTTTCCTAAGCTGTTCCCAGCATAAACTTATGGCTATGTTTGGAAGATTTTATTCAAAACTGGATGGAGAAAGATTAGGCCAACAATAAAAGTACAAACAAATGCAATAAGTTTGGAAACAAACAAAATGACATTACCTACTGTATTCGTCCTTCTTTTGTGAATGCGCCTTTTGTAAATGCAGTAGCTCACTATAAGTACTCCGGCAACCACAGCAACGGCAATAGAGGTTATCACCAGTATCTTCATCTTAGGATTATCTTCTGTCTCTTGATCGACCATTAAAATATAGAATACAAAGCAGTTAGTAAAAATATGCATGCATAGAAGGCAGCAAGAAATTGCTCTTTGTCATGACTGCATACACCAACTTTAGTCTATACAGGATCACTTATTAAGGATTAACATAGACAAAATAAAGCCAATACCTAGTTCTGAAGCAGACATTCGTATATGTAAGTCCTGACCACCATCTTGTATGTGTCTGATATCAATCAGATCACCAAACCACATGGCACAGCCGCTGCCTGCCCCTCTAATATCGGAGTTAGTATATGCCATACAAGTAGAGTTCCCTAAACATTTCTCCCTGCATTCGTTGAGATTCATAGTTTTGTTCACCCAAGAATGTGCAGCATCTGGCAGCTTCAGCCCAACAAATTTGACAAAACCATCTTGGTTTGAGTAGTTTAATGGTATGTTACGCACACACCCTTGCCAGTCCAAATTTTCTCCTGATTTAGGCTTAAACCCTTTCAAACATTGGCAAATTGGTGTCTTACTAGTGATACAGTACCCATAGGCACCACAAGTACCATAATTGTCACAGTAATCTCTTGGTACATATGAATACACCTTCCAACTTTGAGTTTCTTCACTCCAAGCAGGTCGCTGGCGTTCATAGTCGGTTTGGTTTAAAACAACCCTTGTGATTAGTGATTTATCAGTAGCGCTGAATGAGTAGTACAACTCTTCCTCATTAGATACCATGTTGAATTGGAAATCTGGATTAGAAGTCATTGCTTCTGCACCACTGAATCCAAGACCATTCCAAGGGCCACTCCTATAAAACTTTTCTGATCCCTTATACATAACTGGCTCAGGATAACCTTGTAGGTCCATTCTCCAAGTCAAGTCCCCAGGAGACGGGTCACTGGGGCTCTTCCAAGCTGTTAGACGCCGTTCAAGACCATTCTTCAAGTCCCATCCAAACTTCATTTCTGGCAGCAATGTATCAGATGGATAATCAAAGCTTTGCCACAAAAAAGTTTCCGAATTAGAAACTTGTTCATCTCTCAGGACAAGATTTCCGGAATCTAAAAGCTCTGCTAGCACTGGACTCTGGACTTCAATTGTCAAGTTTGCTGACCAAACTACAGTCTTGTTCTGGCTTGTTAATACAAGATTACCTGTGCTGTTTATCATCAATAATCCTGAAGAATCATTGATGGGGTTGACTCTGTTTGCTACCCAAACAACAGTTTGAATTGGGATCTTTTTGTACCAAATTCCTAAATAACGATTCTTGGAACTACCAGGACTGAAGAAACCAAGCTCGAAGGTACCATTTTTTGAAACCAAGGTGTTGCCATCAGTTAGATATTGGGATGAACTCATGGTTTCAGTTGCATCAGAGAGTTCACAAAACAGAAACAGCAACTTAAAACTAATGAACAAAAAAGGAAGAATATCCATTGTTGCCTGGACTATATCTGCAGCAGCTTATATATAAACGCCATGAAAATTGGTCCATCTAGAAGAAAATTGATCTGAATGCGATGATGCTGACACATATTTAATTCAACCGCCTTTATAGACTTTTAGCTGAAAATAAAACGTGTCCATAGTGAATATCCGAACCCAAAAGAAAAAGGGAAAAAAAAACTTAGAAAAGTATACCCCTCCTGTTTTTCCAACATAAGGAAATGTTGCTGGGTCTCTGCAACAATACTTGGATCTGAACGGTTGGTCAAACTGTTTGACCTTTTACCATTTCAAATGAGTCCAAAACTTCTGCGCTGGAGATAGACTTTTTGATTTTGGTTGTATAAACAACCATGCAGACGGTTCACGCATTTCTAGTTGAGGATAACATTATTCTTTGGTTTTGCTTGACTAAATATTTTCTTACGCACCGGCATTAATTGGTAATCAAGATTGGAGTGCTCAATTAAGAATATTAAATTTGGTGGAGAAAGAGACAGCATAATGCATTCATTATCAGTTTATTAACTGCAAGCTTTACACCAGTTTTATGGTAACACACCAGTTACAAAGAACACAATCTAATAAAACTATGTTTCCAGCTCCATACAAGTTACAGTATCAAGTTCATTAAACAACAATATAAAATGTGGCCAGTAAAGCAATAAAAAGTGTTACTTTGAGAAACTTGCCATCATAATAACCACTGGAGATCAGCATTCTGCATTTCATAACTGTAAAATTTATTGACTATGAATTTTAATATCCGGCCGATTAAGAAAATGAATGGGGAACTATACATAAATATGCAGATGAAAAATGATCCACAGGGTCAAAATAGGCATACAAAATTAGCTGATGAAGGTACAGGAAATATCGACTAGGTCGTATAGTAAGAAAACTATCGAGCCTCCAACAGTGAGATAGTGATTTCATTGGTAGAAGAGGATTCAGGCTTGCCTGATGAAGTGCCTGTTTCATGTAATTTCCTGTCCATCAGGAAGCCAGGTTGTTTTGGCTCAGTTAATTCACCATCACTACCCAACATTAGAACAGCAGATGACATATTTGGCCTGTCCTCAGGATACTGTTGCACACATAAGAGACTAACGTGGATGCATCTGATCACTTCTGATAAATGGCATGATTCTCCCAACACTGGATCAATCAGTTCTAAAGGCTTGCCTTCTTTCCACAATTTCCATGCCTAAAACATATCAAAAACCCTTTGTCATTACGATTTCCAGTCCTAATTTGACAGTTTAAAGGCAAACTATTAAGCTTTGCTGAAAGTAATGTAATATTTTTCACTTACATATCCTATAAGGTTAAGGCTCTCGTCTGGATGATAAAATCCTCTGTTTCTTATCCCACTTATTATCTCCAGCATTAAAATACCAAAGCTAAAGACATCAGATTTTACTGAGAATAGCCCATCACTAGCATATTCTGGTGCCATATAACCACTGTATAGATGATTAAAAGAGAGATTTCAGTTATTGAGTGAAAGTGAACTATAATGATGGTATGATAAAAAAATTACTTACTAAGTTCCAACTACTCTTTTTGTGTTTCCCTCGGTCTGGTCTCCGCCAAAAGTTCTTGCCAAGCCAAAATCTGAAATTTTCGGGTTCATCTCATGATCAAGTAGTACATTACTTGCTTTGAGATCTCTGTGTATGATCCTCAATCTAGAGTCCTGATGAAGATAGAGAAGACCCCTTGCAATCCCGCAAATGATGTGGAAACGCTTAGACCAGTCTAATTGCTTACCTTCTTTTTGATCTGGCAAGTATCGTATTCAGGGTTAGTTTAATATCTAGCTTGAAGTTTCAAGGACAGTGAAAAAGACTTATCTAAACTTGTTAGGGTCATAATTTTGAGGGATGCTGACCAAAAATGAAGTTGTCCAGACTCTTGTTGGGCATGAATTCATATATTAGCAATTTCTCCTCTCCTTGAATACAGCAACCAAGAAGCTTTACAAGATTTCTGTGCTGTAGTTTGGCAATCAGAATGACTTCATTTTTGAACTCATTTAGTCCTTGCCCAGAAATCACGGAAAGTCTCTTCACAGCAATTTCTTGTCCATCCTCTAGTTTGCCCTGAAAAGAGATATATGAAATGACTTATGCTATTCTAAATAAGATCAGTACTTTTTTCACATAGTCATTTCAGTACTGTGTTGGGGTTTTACTTGGTACACAGGTCCAAATCCACCTTCTCCAAGCTTGTTGTTCATTGAGAAGCTATTGGTGGCATTGGCAATTGTAGCTAACTCAAACAATGGCAGCTCCAGGTCTTCTTGTTGATCTTCATTGCGGTTATTGGTTTCCCTGTTGTTTTCTGTTTTCTCTGAAATAATGGACATATTAACTACAAATAAGAGGTTATGAACTTTTGTTTAATAAACATTAACAGCCACGTAACACCTATGGTGTTGTTTTATTAGGAAATGAAGATCAAAATTACAAAGATAATGAACATCCTCCAAAAATAGACATATTCCAGCGTAATTAAATACATGAATATATGAACTCTTAGAATTATGACTGCCAGCTACTCAAAATATAGTAGTTCAAAAGAAACATATAATCTAGCCTCCAAAAGCTAGCCAGTAGCTGCAAAGGGCATAATAGATGAATTATAGCAACAGAAAAACCATAACAGCATGCCCCAGAAACACTCCACCAAATAGCACACAGAAAGCACCAGGAAAATTAACCAAAGCTCCTCAGATTTCGAAAACCCCCTGCAATTGCCGAAAATCGCCAGAAGAAAAAATAAAAAATAGAAACATATCATTTCAATCAAGGTAGCAAATATGTAACCATTCCAAATAATATCAAAATTCTAGTTTATACAAATTAACAGTAAATACTAGAATCATCAGTTATTTGGAATGGATACATATTCGTCAAAGTATATTAACATACAAATTCCCAAACTTCCATTTTGCAATCAGTTTTTACACCTTACTGATGGCATTTACAAGGCATTTATGAAGAAGTCTAATTGAAAATTAGATGGAGAAAAGTCTGACTATGCTCTATTGGAAAAGGGTTGGATGGAAGAAAATTGCTACCACTCATTTATCATTATAGGAAACAAAGGACCATAAATTTCTGAAAGCAAACAGAGTAACTTTACCTGATGTTTTCTTCTGCCTCCTCTTGTGAATTACATAACCGAGTATAATTACAAGCAACCCAGCTACTACACCAATTGTAGTAAAAACTATCACCAATGTCATCTTCTTCTTTCCATCACTCGACCCTAAGAAACAGTTTGGATACAGCCAAGCAAATTAATCAACAATAGTACACCGAAGAAAATCTATCTATGTAACACAAAAATGATTAAGCCAATACCTAGTTCTGAAGCAGACATTCGAATATACAAGTCCTGCCCACTAGCTGTCATCTCTCTGATATCAATCAAATCACCAAACCACATGGTACAGCCGCTGCCTCCTCCTTCAACGTTTGAATTTGCATATGCCATACAAGAAGAGTTCTGTGAGCATTTCAACCCGCATTCCTTGAGATTCATACTTCCGTTAACCCGAGAATGATTAGCATCCGGCAATTTCAGCCCCTGAAATTTGATAAAACCATCTATTGTTGACAAGTTCAGTGGCTTATTACGCACACACCCCTGTGACCAGTCCACATTTCCTGGTGATTTAGGCGTGAACCCTTTCAAACATTGGCAAATCGGTGATTCACTGAGAATACAAACCCCATAGGAACCACAAAGTCCATAATTGTCACATCTATCTCTCGGCACAACTGCATACACCGTCCAACTTTGACTTGATGGACTCCAGGTGAATCTATCACGTTGATACTCAGTTTGGTTCATAACAATCCTGGAGATCACTGAATTGTCCGTGACATTGTATGTGTAGTACAACTCATCTTCGTTAGATACAAAGCTGAAAACGAAAACCGGATTAGGCCTCAACTCTGGCGCGCCACTGAATCTAAGGCCATTCCAGGGGCCACTCCTGAAGAATTTGGTCGAGCCCTTCCACATAATTAACTCAGGATTTTGTTGTGGTTCCAACTCCCAGGTGAAGTCTCCAGGAGACGGGTCATCAGGGCTCTTCCAAGACGTTAAACGCCGCTCAAAACCAGTCCTTAAGTCCCATCCAAGCTTCATACCTGGAAGCATAGTATCAGATGGATAGTCAAAACTTTGCCACAAATAATTAGTCTCCGAATTCCCATCTTGCTCATCCCTTAGGATAAGATTTCCTGTATCCAGTAGCTGAAGTATTACCGCGGAACTTGATACTTGTTTTGTGAAATTTGCAGACCAAACTACACTTGTGTTCTGGCTCATTAAAACAGGATTTCCGGAGCTGTTTATCATCAACAAACCTGACGAATCATTGATGGGATTGAGTCTATTGGCGACCCAAACAACAGTTTTAACTGGGATATTCTTGTACCAAATTCCTAAGTAACGATTTTGATTATTACCAGGACTGAAGAAACCAAGCTCAAAGGTTCCATCATTTGAAATCAAGGTGGCGCCACTGGTATCATTAAGAGACTGTAATGAGTTAATAGTATCGGCTGCATAGGAGAATTCCACGAACAACAGGAACTTAAAACTGATGAACATGAAACAAAGAATATCCATGGGTGCCTGCAGCTTCAGTCAGAAAGAAGCCCTCTAAAGCAAGTTATATATCAAAAAAAAAAAAAACACCATAAAGAAAACAATGTTTTCTATCTAGAATGATATTGACATAAAGCCAATGACTTTATTATGCTTTCATTCAGCGTACGGCAGCTGTTTCTTTATCGTTGAGCTGTGCCAGACTGCCACTGTAGAAAGGACAGGTAGTTGAATATTTCCAAATTCCAAAAGGTAACTGTCACTTACATCAGCCCCTGTAAAATATCTTTTATTTCTGCTGATGCCCATATTTTTTTTCAAAAAAGTATGTGAACCCACCTGGGTTTTAAACTTTCAATTATTTTACCTTCAGTCTCTTTTCTGACCGTTCTGATTTTATTAATATCTGGATTTGGACTCTTTTTACATGCTCAAGTTGATAGGAGTCAATAAAATTTTACCCCTTAAACCACTTAAAAAGATAAAATTTATGATATAGATATCACATGATTTTCTACCAAAAACTAATCATTCAAGAAGTTTGTTTCACTTCTTGAAAATTATGGCTATATTGGTAATAGATCGAATATGACGGATTAAACAAATTTCTATTTTATACATGAATTGAACAATCTTCAAATCGAAGTTCAGGGAAATAGATGTGATATACAGAAAAAGAATAAATATAGATTTTTGTTTCTACTTTTGGAGATATTTTACTAACAAGCCACATGGCAATTGCATCTATCGAATTATCGAATTCAATTCAAATGGAAGAAAAAAGTCGCTGTTAAATGAATGCCAATTTGTCGAAAATGATGGATTGTGATAGAGTTAAGCAATCTTTGAAGGGGTGGATGAAGTGATTGAAAAGTCTGCAAATGTGAAAAGTTAATGTAAAAAGGTTGCTGGCGTTAATAAATATGTACTAAGATTTGGTTGGCCGGTCAGCTTGGTCCAGCAATATGAGATTCTTTACAATAACAGATGGCCCCATATTTCCTCATACGAAATCGAAATATTTGACATTCTTGTTTGAAATTAAGCCTTTTCACATCAATTTCTCCCTGGTCTTGCGTGGCAATGAGAAAATTATCAAGTAAGTAGATATAAATTCCGGGTTCAACACAGAGGACTAAATGTCGAAGTGACAGTGACCCACAACAGAAAATAGAGTTATATTATTGACAAAAGTCTTTGTTTCCTTATTAAAACGGGATTTGTTTTCTTCTCATTTTTCTTCTGGTTTACGCGTTTGTTATTTATCACTTCCATGATTTGATCAAAATTTTGAATTGTTCGTTCGAAAATTCTTTGACTGTTTTAGTTGGAAAATTCTTTTATCAACATTACTCTTTTATAAAAAAGAACTTGTTAAAACATACATAAATTACTACAAATTATATAAAACTCCAGGATCTTCTTGATCCATAACTGTATACTACATCATTAGTGGCCTAATCACTTCTAGTTCTACAGTCTAACTCATAAGGTTGAAATGTGACTGATATCAGTTACTGGGATCATATGTTATGAGCATTCTCTATCTAGGCTCCAACTGAGAGAAAGTAATTTCATTTGTTGAAGATGATTCAGGCTTACCAAATGAAGAGCCTGGTGGTGGTTCATCTGATTTCCTGTCTATCAAGAAATCGGGTTGTTTCGGCTGAGGCAACGCAATCTCACTGCCCAACATCAGAACCACAGATGACATGCTTGGCCTATCTTCAGGATGCTGCTGCACACATAACAAACTAATGTGGATGCAACGCGTGACTTCTGATGGATTACGTGATTCGCTCAAGAATGAATCAATCAGTTCTAATGGCTTGCCTTCATTCCACAATTTCCATGCCTAAATCATATATTATCAGTTTGAATACTGTCAGAATTTGATATAATTCTTGAAACTTAAGCTGAAATGTACATTAATGTTTCTTACTTGTCCTACAAGAGTAAGACTTTGGTCTGTGTGATAAAAACCTCTACTTTTCTTTCCACATGCAATCTCCAGCATTAAGATTCCGAAGCTAAATACATCAGATTTTACTGAGAATAGACCATCAGTAGCATACTCTGGTGCCATATAACCACTGTAGGAAATTGTTTAAAAGAGAAATTTAATTAATAAGGGAACTACATTATAAAGATGATATAGATAAGAAAGACTTACTAAGTTCCAACCACTCTCTTTGTGCTTCCTTCAATCTCATCTCCTCCAAAAGTTCTTGCCAAGCCAAAATCCGAAATTTTTGGGTTCATCTCATGATCAAGTAATACATTACTTGCTTTTAGATCTCTATGTATAATCCTCAGTCTAGAATCTTGATGAAGATAGAGGAGACCCCTAGCGATCCCACAAATAATGTGAAAACGCTTGCACCAGTCCAATAGCTTACGGTTTTTTTGATCTGGAAAGTTTCATATTTAGGTTAGTTTAATATCTCTATGATTGAAAAAAAAGATCTATGTATAAACAGAGTTACACTAGACCAGCTGAATTCATAAGTTGAGGGATGCAAACCAAAAATGAAGAAGTCAAGACTCTTGTTGGGCATGAATTCATAAACCAGCAATTTCTCATCTTCTTGAATGCAGCAACCGAGAAGCTTTACAAGATTTCGGTGCTGTAGTTTGGCGATCAGTATAACTTCATTTTTGAACTCATTTAATCCCTGCCCAGAAATCTTTGAAAGCCTCTTTACAGCGATTTCTTTTCCATCCGCCAGTATACCCTGGAAAAAGTATTTGTTAAATGAGTTGTGGCATTTCTGAGTAGAATAAGTAGTTTGCTCATGCCATCATTTCACTTGCATGTTGCAAGCTTACTTTGTATACAGGTCCAAAGCCACCTTCTCCAAGCTTGTTGTTGATTGAAAAGTTATTGGTGGCATTAGCAATTGTAGCCAACTCAAATAGCGATAGCTCAAGGTCTTGTTCTTGCTCTTCATTTCCCTGATCAGTGTATCCACTGTTTTCTGTTATCTCTGAAATAGTGGACAATATAACTGTAAATAATTTAAATTACCATTTCAGAAGTACAGGTTCTTTATCAGAAAAATAGCATTTAAGTGACTATTAAATTTAGCCAATATGTATTTGTCAGTTGATAAGGGAGTAGCACAGAAACACTTAAACAGAAAATAAATAAGAACTCATACTTCTAAATCAGGTGGCAACTATCCAATTACTTTGATTAATGCATTAAACACTTCATATATACTTTAAGATTTCATTCGCATTGCATTTAAAATTGACTGCAAATACTGTAATTTGCTATTACTTGAATTAATCAAAACCAATGACCACGAATATCTGAAGACAGATAGTAAATTTACCTACTGCATTTGCCCTGCGTTTGTGAATGTAATAGCTTGCTATAAGTATCCCAGCAATCACAGCAATAGTAGCAACAATTATCACCGCTATTTTCAGCTTTGTGACATCTGTCGCCCCTGGTTGAATGGCTAAAATAAAGAAAAATTCAGTAATGATATAGCATAGTGAATAGTTAAATTACATTAAAAACACATGTACAAAGGCTATAGCAAGAAACAGATTTATGTATTGACCACATAGTACTACCCCAATCTATAAAAGCTAATAATTTTAACAACAGAAAGACTGATAACGATGATCTAACTTTGGTGAGTAACCAATGCTCACTAAGGAGCAATAGAAACTAAATTAAGAAAATACCTATCTCTGAAGCAGACATTCGAATATATAAGTCCTGCCCGCCATCTGGCTGTTGTCTGATGTCAATCAGGTCACCGAACCACATGGCGCAGCCACTGCCTCCTCCTCTAATATCTGAGTTAGTGTATGCCATACAAGAAGAGTTCTCTAAGCATTTCTCTCTGCATTCCTTGAGATCCATACTTTTTTTCACTGAAGCATGTGTAGCATCTGGTAGTTTCAATCCATTAAATCTGATAAAACCATCTGTCTTAGAGTAGTTTAGGGGCTCATTGCGTACACACCCTTGAAACCAGTCAATATTTGCTGAATTAGGCTTGAAGCCTTTGAAGCATTGGCAAACAGGTGATTCAGTACTCATACAATTCCCGTAAGCACCGCAAAGACCATAAGTGTCACAGTAATCTTTTGGCAAAATTGAATACACCTTCCAACTTTGAGTTGCTTCACTCCATGCAAGTCGTTGACGTACATAGTTGGTTTGGTTCATAACAACTCTTGTGATTAATGATTTGTCTGTGTTATTGTACATGTAGTACAACTCCTCCTCATTACTGACAAAGTTGAACTGAAAAACCGGGTTAGGCTTTAATGCTGGTGCACCACTAAATCCAAGGCCATTCCATGGACCGCTCCTGTAGAATTTTTTTGAGTCTTTCCACATAACCAGCTCAGGATAATCTTGTAGTTCTACTGCCCAGGTAAAGTTTCCAGGAGATGGGTCATCTGGGCTCTTCCATGCTGATAGACGCCGTTCTAGACCATTTTTGAAGTCCCATCCAAGTTTCATTTCTGAGAGCAATGTATCTGATGGATAGTCAAAGCTTTGCCACAAATAAGTTCCCAAATTACCATCCTGTTCATCTCTTAGGACGAAATTTCCAGAATCTAGTAACTGTAGTAGCACTGGACTCCGGACTTCTTTTGTCAAGTTTGCAGACCAGACTACACTGGTGTTCTGGCTAATTAAAACAGGATAGCCTGTGCTGTTTATCATCAACAAACCAGAAGAATCATTGATAGGATTGAGTCTGTTTGCAACCCACACAACCGTTTTAACTGGGATCTTACTGTACCAAATTCCTAAGTAACGACTCTTGGTACTACCAGGACTGAAGAAACCAAGCTCAAAGGTTCCATCTATTGAAACTAAGGTTCTGCCATCACTTAGAGACTGGGATGAACTAATGGAGTCGGAAGCATAAGAGTATTCAGAAAAGAAAAGAAGCAACTTATAGCTGATGAGCAGAAAAGAAAGGATATCCATTGTTTCCAAGACTTGGGGCTCTTTGTACAACTTACAGACAAACACGTAACCTCAACATGGAAGATTCATGACTTGAATTCAGTTCAGAGAAGAAACCTTCAACAATAGTGACTTTCAGATTAAAATACAACAGTTATGTTATTATGGAAAGAAAATATCTAAATCAGATGTTACATGATAATAAAAAATGTTGACGCAATACTAAATGAACTCAGATTTAGTAGACTAGCCCAACGGTTTGACATTTATTACAATAGCCACCAATTTCTAAACTTCATGTTTGACACACTTTGTACAGAGTTTACAGGGTATCACCCATATTTTTATTTTCATTTTTCACAAAGAGTAAAGTAAATAGTTGCTTTACCGAAATTTGCTCTAGTTGCAGGAGGTTCACAGTTGAGAACTACACATCAACAGTTGGTAAGGACTGCATTTAGGGAGAAAAAAGAAGATGTTAAGATCTAGAAGAAATCAGCCTTAATCATACGTGTATAAATTAATCATCTAACCTGGTCAATTGAAGTCAAAGAATGGCATTCCAAAAGACTACAGCCTTCAAGAGTTCAAGTTTGATCAGGTCAACTTGATTAGTTGGTTTCATTCAGTAACTACATAACCAATATGCAGATGCCAGAAACCATTATTATTCCCAGCCTAAAGAAAAGGAAACCAAAATGACCAAACAAATGACTTATCTTGCACCACTTTCGGTAAATTTTGGTCCATAAAACCCCAGCAGTCGTAGAGTCAACTCCACTACAGGGGTTAGAAAAATTCCACCTTAGGTTGGAAAATCTGTATGACCCCATCACTTTACTTACTTTTATTTTTTTAAGTGAATCGAAGTTTATACTTTATAACAGTGATCACCAATTAAAGGTCTTTTTGAAGGCAAAGGCTTGATTCTAAGCACTATATTGTGCATTACAGATTGCAAAACTGAAGCTAAATATTTAGAATAACATAATTTAAGAACCTACAGAATCTGCTTCTGCTCTGTATTTTTTTTGACACTTGACCATCCAGTCTTGCCAGAAAGCCAAAACTTAGTCAGAAATTTTCTTAGCTTTTTCATGGTTTTAGTCTTTTAGAGCATAGCTAATTACACATTTAGACACCTAAATGTATATTAACACACAATTTTTTGATATATTTGAACCCAAACTTCTCCACTTGGCACTCTTAAATGGAATCATAATAGCAAATTCAATATATCTCTTATAAAGCTTTTCTTTTAGCTTGGGCCTTTTGTATGCCTTCATATCTATGTGCAAATGAGTACTTCAATAAAACAAGATCAAACCAGAACAAAAATGGAAACGCTAAATGTTTCTGAATTTCTCATTTCCCTCAAGTATATTCATCAATTCCATTACAAAAAAAAATCTTCCAAAATAAAACATCAATAAATTAAAAAAAAAAAAAAAAAAAAAAAAAAAGAGTTAATGACAAGCCTTGAACTCTTGGTCAAGAGCCTCTTCAACCAAAAATTTTGAAGTTTCCATCAACTCAGGGCTCAATCTAAACATCAAAACACAAAACTCCATCTGATTAAGAGCTCCATCGCCATCAAAGTCACCTTCTCTCACCATAGACCTCAGATCATCATCACTCATGTCTTGTAAGCCCATCAAAGCTGAGTTTCTCTTAAGACTCTCAAAGGTGATGACCCCTTTATCAGTATCCATCAAAAGATTAAACCCATTACACAACTCTCCAATCAAACCATCCCCACCAAGCTTGTGTGCCATGAGGGGCAAGAAATCTTCGAAGTTTTGTGAAGCAGCTGCCATTGTAATTAGAGGAAGAACTCAAAGAAAGAAGTTTTACAATTATGAAAGTTGAGTTGGGTTTGAGAGTATGTGAATGATGGAGGATTATATATAGAGGCGAAAGAGCGGAGGGTTTTCCAAGAAAGAGAGCCATGGAAGACAACTAAGCTACAGGTAATGAAAGGAAGGTTGGGCCATTTCTTGACACCGTGATATGGGTTTCTGGGAAGGTAGTCAGGGGCAGAATAGTCATTTCGATGGATTGCAAAAGGTCGGGACAAAGGGGTATAATGGTAAAGAAAGTTTGGTGGGACAGTGGAGGAATCATGAGGGGTAATATTGTCATTCTGAAGAGATGGATATGGAAATTGTTTTACTTAAGCCTTAAGGGGAATGCTTAAGGGCTAGATTTGTCAATTTAGAAACACTTAATTAATTTTTTTTAATTGTTATAATTTGTACCATGATTATTCAGTTATTATTATTATTATTATTAAATGAAATTAATATTCCGAGTTTCATAACTTTCGTTATAATATAGTTACATTATACGTATATTACAAGTTTTATATTTTTGTTCACCGGTTTTAAGTTTTAGGTTGATATATATGTATAGTGATATATTGTAGAAAAATCTGAGTTTGATCTAAAAAATAAAAATAAAAAACAAATTATTCATGATATGAATCGATCAAAAACCCAACCACTCATTTTCAATAATTTCTTAGAAATTGTGTTGGTCAAATTTTCAATTTCTTGTTTGCCTCCTCTTCTGAATGGATGGTAAGAAAATATTGTCACGTTTTTCTTGGTAAAAACTCAAATTCATTGTTTCAAGTTTTCCCACTTCCAATTAATTGTTGTAATTGGTAATAAATATTTTATTTTAGATTTTACCAAAAATCTTTGAATAGGTCCACTAATAAATTCCACATCCAAGGTCAAAGCCGACCTTTTCCGACCACTACTGTAATTTAAAGTTTCCTTTGCCTTCTTTTTTGGATGCTCTCGGGGAATTTCCTACTTGGGAAGGAAACTTATAAGGGTAGAATAGTCATTTCATAGTAGAAAGATGTTGGAAATTCAATGGGTGGCTTAACTTTGGAGGAAAGCTCACTGGGGGCATAATCGTCTCTTTAATTAAAAAAACTCCTTTCAAATCTTCTTCACATTTTAAAAATTGAACGGCCCAACTCGCCGACATATCTTTATGACAAGTTTACATTTATAAATATATAAAGCAGAGATTTTTTTATTCCATTAATCAAAATTTTATATATAATTTTTTAATTAGTATGTTTAATATTGTCAAAATCATAAACTTATTCATTTATAAAATATTAATTCAGTCTAACGATATAAACCCAACGATATTTAATCATAATTTTGACAAAAAAATATATGAGATCCTCAATATATATATATATATATATATATATATATATATAACTGATATTTTTGGGTTAGTTTGTTTACATCTTAATTAATGATCAGGGTTTATTGAACATTCTGTAATCCTAAAAAATTAGATAATTATAATATTATTTGATAGATTATTCCAATTTGAATTCGAATACTAAAAGATGTAGGTTATCCTCGGTTATATATATATATATATCTAATATATATATAATATATATATATATATAATTGAGTGTAGCAGGCGTTTGTTTTCAATCGCTAGAATCCAAATGTGATAATGGGCCTCTCACCCAACCTCTGGGAATTTTCTCAACTTGTCTTGTTGTGGGCACCCTCAAAATTCTTCCCCCACAACCCACTACAATCCATAGTCCAAACAAAAGAGTATTCAATGCATGTATCAGCTTTTGTATTTAATTAAATAATAAATCATGCAATTAACTCTCAATTTTATGAGTCCAGTGATTTTGGAAACACAAAAATTTCAGTAGAAACTGAAGTTATATAAGTAAGAAAATAAAAATATCCTTCTTCTGTAAAGAATGTAATATTTGGAAACTTTTATATTTCCAATTTTTGAAGAGAATTGAGATTGTTAAAATTAATCACTTAGAATCTTCCTTCAAATCTCCTATTGGAGTGACTAGTGAGTACCTTTCTGATACAATAATTTCTTCAAAATAACACCTTTTACTTTTTATAATATTGGCCTAATTCTCATAATTTTGACCATATACCATAAGAAACAATATTAACTATTTAAACTATCTTTAAGTGGTTAAGTAGTTTGATAAAGACTCTTAGATGTATTACTAAAAAAGTCTTAGATTCTAATCTCTCATTAATTACTAATTAGAGTAGTCATCAGAATTCTTACCCAACCGATAGTTATAAGTCTTAAAGGATTAGTTGAGGTATGCATAAAATGTAGAAAACCTATAAGACCAAAACTCCGTGTTTCGGATGAAAAATCTATTAAACTTGATCAACTATTAATAAGTAATCTCAAGTCCAAGATGAGTGGATTTTGACAAGGAGATGTAGAAATAGTACTTCATGATCTATTACGTGTATGTTCTTTTTCCTTCAAATTTATATTTATTTATTTGCATATTTTGCTTGGTGATTGAGTTTTACAACTTTAATGACATATAATTGAAAAATCGACAAATCATTGTTGTTTCTCTTGACAATGTTGTTTGTATCTAATGAATCCAGCTGGCTCTAATGACATTGATATTAATGAAGTGTGGTTGATCAGCATGAAGGGAAATTTCAAAAGCCATAACATATCTCTGAACATAATATGCACATCTGTGTCATAGCCCTAGACAGATGTCTCATGTCCTCTAGCAGTTGTAAGTAACGATGAGCTATACACGGTAAGTGTCATCATCAACATGATCTGGAAAGGTACCATGGACAACGATTCGAAGTTTATATAACCCAAATTGACCAGCTCCCCCATCAATATTTCACCTAAGAGGTAAAATTCTGTACAACTAACCCATATTTGAGTACCTAAATCTACCCAATAATGTTTGATTTTCATTTTGAGAGACACAAACCCAAAAGTTGAAACACATCTTACTGTGTTTAGTTGAAATCTCTCTCAGACATTATACTTACCAAGCAAATGTGATTTTTCCTACTAATAATACTACACCAACAACCATTTCTTACAAATTTTTTCTTACAACCCTGACGTGACAACTCGCAGTTAATTAGTGAAACTCATGCAAGACTCATGTGAGATCTGTTGTGAACCGACTAATTACAAGCTGTCACGTCAGGGTTGTGAAAAAAAGTTTGCGAAAGAGGGTTGTTGGTATAGTATTATTCTTTTCCCTACTCCTCCCATTCCAAAAAAATGGTATATTACATTAAAGGTGAATCACTTAATCCATCTTTCATTTAGCTTTATTTTCAAGTTTAAAGCATATGCTTTTCTATCTTAATCAACAATAAAGCAAGTATACTAATAAATTCCAAAGGGTCCATCCCATAAAGAGCAGAATGAACCAAGCCCAAGATGCTAGAAAGGAGCCTGCTAGTGCCAGCCCATCTACATGTGGGTTATCTTGGCCCATTCTAACTAGTTTCAGATTTACAAATATGAGTTGACTTTTTCTCATCCAAATAATGGTTTGTGACATTTTCTCACCCACCTACTTTTAAAACAACATTTTATTACTTAAATATATATTTCTTAAATATATATTCCAATAACAAACAGACAATACTAAATTTGATGAATGAATTTGAAACCCTTAGATGAATGAATTTGAAACCCTTAGATGAATGAATGACTTACTTAGAGAGGTTGGTAACACAAATTTTGGTCCTGTCTTTGTTGAGAGGACACTAAATTTGAGTACCCAATAATACAAAGATTTGTGAGAGAGGCAAGCTTTTGTAATCCCCACTGGATTGGTAACTTATAGATATTTACATTTTCACCTAACCGAAGTTAGGCTAATAAGAAAACCTTCTTTTGGAAAGAGCATAATACTTGGAAACTTGTATATTTCCAATTGAGAACTGAGATTGTGCATTGGGTATGGCAGGACTTTAATTCTTAAAAGAATGTTAAGATTGAATATACAATTGGGTTATATATCAAAACTTGCAAGATGCTTAAGGAGATTATTGATTAGATAAACTTCAGCTATCTGATACAATAATCTCTTAAAAACAACACCTCTAGTTATACAATTTTGACAATAAATCAGTAGAACAATATTAACCATTTAAAACTAAACACAAAGAGGAGATTCATATAAAACTACCAGTAAAAATGCTTTAAGTCGTTATGTATGTAAGTTCTTTCGTGATCAACTGCCGCATTGTTGTTTCTCTTGATAATACAATAAAATTAATAATAACGATGTTGTTCCTGATGATAATAGTATAATACAACCATTGTCTTCCCACTCATAAACTCTTTTATATCTTTCATTTCAGGAAACATCACAATTATAGCGGTGGGTGCTGTTTCTCTTTATGATATTTTAATGATAACCCATTTTATTGTCTTATGACCATTAAGGGTTTTTTTTTTTTTTTTTCATCGTATTCTATCAATAACACATCTCCAAACATCATGTAATGCAATTGTATTACGGCAATGAACAAACAATGAAAGAACTCTGATATTATTTTATCTTCAGATTTCAGAAACCCAAATTTATGTTTTCAAGAGACATACACCCGTTATTCTAGAAACCCAAATCTACGTCTTAAAAATACAAACTCAATGTTTTGAGACACATCCCCACTTCAAAGAAACCCAAATCTCTCTTTTAGAAACACAAACTCATCTTTCTGAGACACATACCTACTTCAGAGACACACACCCATACTTATTAAAACACAAACTCATATCTTCATAGACACATACCCACTTTAGAGACACACACCCATACTTCTCAGAAACCCAAATCTGTCTCTTTAGAAAAACATAAACTCATATCGTCTGAGACACGTACCCACTTTAGAGACACACACTCATACTTGTCAGTATCTCTTAGAAACACAAACTCATATCTATCTCTTAGAAACACAAACTCATATCGTCCGAGACACATACCCACTTCAAAGACACACAACCATATTTCTCAGAAACCCAAATCTATGTCTTGAGAAACATAAACTCATGTCTTCTGACACACATACCCATGTCTGATACACATACCCATACTCTCCAAAACCCAAATCTATGTCTTAGAAACATAAATTGTGTTTTCGGAGACACATACCCACTTCACTGACATATAGCTATACTTCTCAGAAACCCAAATCTATGTGTTCAGAGACACATACCCATGTCAGAGACACATACCCATATTTCTCATCAACTCAAATCTATCTCTTCAGAGACACATATCCATACTTTTGGTTTGCAATCTCCGAGAGCTTTACATTCATACCCAAAAATCGTAATCTTGCCAACTCCTCCCATACCAAGAAATGGGTTATTACAGAAAAGATGAAATCAGTTTCTCCATCCTTTATCACCCTTTGAATCATTTTAGCTTTATCTTCATCTCTGCCAAAAGCAGTAGGTTCAGTTGGCAAAGATATAATGCGTGGTCGTTTCCATACAAATGGAACTACCTCTCCATTAACTACTTGCAATTCAAGCTCAATTCTTTCCTCACAGATTCCTTCCAACCCGGAAGTTATATCTTTCATCTTTAACCATAAATTAACCCTGATTCCATCATAGTTCGGATCTGTCACACAACAAATTTAATCTCTATGACTTGATGGGTATATAATTACTATAAAAACTCAGTCATGCATACCAAATGTTTGATAAAATGACTGTTATACATCTATAAATAAACCCAGTCGGGTCTTAATCTAACAAGAACAATTGGCTTTTATATGGAGAGAAAAGCTAACCTTCTAAAGCCGTAAAAAGGGAGTTTCACAGCAGATCTTGCAACTGAAGCAGAGGAGTAAGACCAGCTTGGTAAAATTAAGAAAGTATGCGAAAGTATGGTCGGTGTTTTGGTTCTCCGGTGGTTGGGTTGACTAAAAGCTGACCCAGAACAGCAACCAAAACGAGAAAGCGGCGTGTGAGAGTTGATATCATTTTATTTTTATATGATGTAATGGCATGGGCTAGGTCTAGGTATTTGGGCACGTGAGATAGCCGACTGGTCGTACCTCTTTGAAATGAGTAAACGACATTTCTGTTGCTTTTATGAACTTCTTTAGTTTTTTTTTGGTTTCAATTAGTTTTACTTTTCTGGAAATCAAAGGGCAGACATTATTCAAAACGTTCAAGCAACTGGGTTGGACAGTGTTATGCCTGAAAAAGTAAGGCTGACGTAGAGCCCGGTTAGCATAAATGGTTAGGGCTTAGGCAGATCCTACAGTCGTTCAGACGCAATCACGTCATATGCTGGCGTGAGCAGCATGCTCCTGCGAGTGTAGTGGTTGCGTGCCAAACTGACGAAAGGCAAGAGGCCGTCCACGTGTCCAACCCCTGCACTAAACGAGGAAATCACTTGAGTGGGTGAGCAACAGGACGCAAAGAAGGATTTGCATGATATCTGCCCCCTTTTTACGGATTCAGTAATCATTACTCCAATTCATCACACTATAAATAGAGAGCTCCTCTCCCATTTGTGGGATTGGCTCATTTTACTCTGTATTAGCTAATTTCTCTCTGTAATAGCTTATTCTCTCTTTCGTAATCACTTACGAGTCAGCTCGCTAAACGCGACTTGACCCTCCATATTAATACAATATCAGTGGATGTAGGAGTCGCTTGCTTAAGCGTTCGAACCACTTTAAAACATTGTTTCTTCACCTATTACTCATTTCACTACCCTCATTCGCGTGTGTCTTCTAGGCCAGCTCAGCATTTCACACGTTCGTTTAGTTAGTGTTAAAATCACGCATTAACAGTTTGGCGCTAGAAGGAAGGTCTGATTTAGTATTCGACCATCATCAGGAGAATCTTTGACTAACTGGTCCTACAACAGCAAATGGCTCGCCGATTCGAATCTGAGCGAACCAATCATGGTGATGAGGAGATCCCCTAGGTACAAGAGGACACTTCTCCCAAGGTGCCCTCAGTTCCACAAAATGTCATAGGGGATATCCCTTTAAGCTCACAACTTGACCCAGCCGTCATGAGCTACCTGGAGAGGTTCAACAATACTCTCCAAACGGTCAGCCAAAGGCTGGATCGTTTGGACCAGGCCATGCCACCCGAATCAAATGGGGCGGTGCAGTCGTAAAGAACGCCTACAGGTCACGTGAAAGCGCGGAAAAGGGCGATAGCACATGTCGTGCACACTGCAACACTTCAAAGGAAGGGTAAGCAAGTGGCGAACAGCGGGCCCAAGGGCTCCAAAGGACTAGTAGAATACCTGTGGTGTTAAGGCTCGGTGGCAGGTCGCATCCTGAGCTGTCCCATGCCACATTGCACAAGCACTCCCACAAAAGCGTTGGGCAGGGTGATTCTTATCACCGCCAGAATGAAGATCCTAATCGTCATCATGCCGGAGGTTCCCACACTCCACGGGGCGGTTCATACCACTGCGGAGGTCGTGAAAATTCTCCGCACCATTTATCGCCATCACAAGACTCTAGCCAGCGTGTGTCGAGATTGGTCGGAACTGCCTACAAAGGTGAGGAGGAATTCGACCTATGGTCATTTCTCAACCGTAACCATAAGGGTCGAACCCACGTTGCGGAAAGTAATCCATGGACAACGCTGCTACCTCAGATCAAAGAGCTGTAGCGAGCTCTGGATCAACTAAAGGCTCAGCAAAATGAGCAAGGGCAGGTCGCGGAGGCGTTCCCCTTTTCTCCGACGGTATTAGCCGCCCCTCTCCCATCAAGATTTAGAATGCCCAATATGCGAGCGTTCGATAGAAATTCTGATCCACAGGATCACTTGTATGAATTCAACGACCTGATGGAGCTTCACCAGGTTTTAAACTTGGCGAAGTGTCATTGTTTGGCAGTAATTCTAACCTCTCATGCCAAACGATGGTTCAGGTCGCTCCCAGCGGGATCGATCAGTTGTGGCCTTAGATGAGCACGACGTTCCTGAGACACTTCCAAGCAAACAAGAAGTTCTCAATGCCTTTGAGCTACCTTAGCAACATAAGGCAAGAGAGGGATGAATCCCTCCAGTCTTACATCGATCGATTCCACAAAGAGCTTCATAAGGTAGCTCACACTCCCGAAGAGTCTGTTTAGACTCTCATCATCGCGGGAGTTCGCCTACAGACCGATCTGTGGAAGGAACTACAGGCTGAGAATGATGTTTCCCTCACCAGCTTCTACAGCCTTGCGGAGAAATACCTCCGTATTGAAAAATCTGTGGCAGTGCTCCACGCCACGACCTCGACACTTAAGGTAGTGCACCTGGTCGAGGGGAAAATAAGAGGGTTGATCGCAGATGGGCTAATGACGATCAACAAAAAGGAAAGAAACCGCGGTTCGAGCCCAAGAAGTCTTATGCTCCGGTTCCTTGTCGCGATCACGACAGGAGTCAATATACCCCTTTAAATGAATCTGTCTCGGCCATTCTTGACAAATCATAAGAGGCCAGTCTGCTTGGAGAGCCCGAGCCCATGAAAGGTCCTTCTTCATCCAGAAACAACAAAAAATATTGTCGTTTGATGAGAATGCAAAATGACATATTTATCCCCCTTAATGTCTAGTCTTTTATACTTATTTGCTGCCTAAATATACTCATTATTATTATATTTTGATTTAGGATGCAAATGGAGGCGTTAACTGCAAAACGGAACTAATTAAGTGAATTCAGACAATTTCAACATTGCTTCGTAATCTGGGCATAACTCTCTCATCAAAGCTTCGATTGAGATGATTCAAAATACTGTGGAACGCTAAGAAAGAGATCTAAAACTTTCATGTTTTGAGTTTGGAGAGATTCTCGGTGAATCAAGGTCGTAATCGAGCTTGAAGTTGACACACCTGCACTGCCAATGTTCTGGAACATTCCGCCTTGTCATGCAATTCAAATAGGCAGATTATTACAAGAAGTTTTGAAGACCTGTTGCACGCAAATTACAGCTGGAAACACCACTTTCCTATTTTATATTAAGACTTTATTTTATTTTCAATTACTCAGATTAAGATAAAGGTTATTTTGGGATCTTAGAATATTTTTAGGAGATTTAGATTAAGTAGAATTAGAATTAGAATTCGAATTAGATATTTTTAAAGGGAGATCATATTAGGGATTACAAAACATATCACACACGCCTCTCTCTTCTCTCTCTGGTGGATTTTCATTTTTCCTTGGAATTCTCGTGATGGCCATGAGTGGCTAAACTTTTATAACTTGGTCGAAGGAAACAAAACCTCGGAATCAATAAATTGTGAGATCAATTTGGTTTTTTCTTTAAGTGTTCAATTTATGTTTGAGTATTGAATGTTCTTCTGTGCTTATTTTAATGATTGTTGCATTTAGTTACTAGGAGGCCTACTATTTTATTAATTATTGCAATCTACTGCTAAGTTAGATATCAAATCCGTAATTGTTTGATTCCTCTAACTTGTGAAGCAATTAGGGTTAATAATTTGCTTATTAATTATTGCAATCTACTGCTAAGTTAGATATCAAATCCGTAATTGTTTGATTCCTCTAACTTGTGAAGCAATTAGGGTTAATAATTTGCTATGTCAGGAATTAGTAATTCTTAAGAAGAACACTCAACTAAATTAAATGCAAATCTTGAGTTTGTGTTGTTTAGCTTCATCGATCTCTCTAGGTCTTAAGGCTACCACTAGATTAAATCTTTAGCGCTTGTCTAGGGTTGTTTAGTAGTAAGGTTAATTAGATCGCTTGTTTCTTAATTAATTACAACTAAGGAGAGATAGGAAAATAGTTCCAACGGTGAATATTTAGGGTATGAATTGATTTATTTTTGTATCCATGATCAGTTGAAAGATTCCGATGGTGGATGTTGACTTAGACCAAGGTTTGTTATTTTGATTGATTGATTAATTTGAATTGTTGTTTTCCCGAAATTGTTTCTGTTTAACTCAAAACCCCCCCATACTGGTTCACATAACATTAAATTCGGCTAGACACTCTCCGTGGGAATGATCCCTACTCAAACTACTATATGTATTTTTAGGGTTTTAATTTTGGGTGCTTACGACAGCACGCCATCGTTATCATCGAGACAATGGACATCACACCGATGAATGCCGAGCTCTCAAGGAGACAATCGAAAACCTTATCAAGCAGGGGCATTTCAAAGAGTATGTTGATGACTCTGCTCCCGCAAGGGAGAAAAATCAGGAGGAACCGGGAAAGAAGCGTCGTGATCGTAAAGGTATTTGTAGCGTGGGAGTAATCTTTGAAGGACTGCACCTCGCGAGAAATTCACGAGGTGCCCAGGAAAGGTATGCTCGCAAAGTCTATCACGACCCCATCAGTGTGATGAACACGACGCGGCAACCACCAAAGGTTCGCAGAGAGGAGGAAATCACCTTCTCCGAAAAGGACGCAGTCCGATTACATCATCCCCATGATGACGCTCTCATAATCACGCCCCAAATAGGACGCTTCAACGTCCACAGAATGTTGGTGGACAACGGAAGTGCTGTGAACATCCTGTTCCAGACAACTTTCGAGAGAATGAATTTGGACGAGGCCGACCTGAAGCCCACCTCGATCCCCCTATATGGTTTTACAGGGGACCATCTAACCCCCAAAGGAAGGATCTCGCTTCCAGTCATGCTGGGTGACTCTAACGAGGTGACCAAAATAACTAAATTCTTAATAGTGGATTGCTCATTCGCTTTTAATGGTATGGTGCGACCTCTACTGAGAAACTTCAAGGCGGTCACTTCAATATACCATCTCAAGATGAAGTTCCCCACCCAGACGGGGATAGAGGAAGTAAGTGGATCTTAGTGCGTTATGTAAGGGTAGTGCAGATGGCGTGCAAAGGGAAAGATATCTCACGCGACATTCCTAGATAGGTAATGGCGATCAGTCGGATCGAATCGCAGCCCAGCCCAGACTGACCGAGGATAATATGGATCCTCGTATTTAGGAATACCCTTCCAGTGGGCCAATTGAGGATCTATCTGAGGTATTGGTCGACCAGAGCAAGCCGAGCAGAGTGTTGAGGATTAGGAGCAATCTCAACCCCCAGCTTCGCCACCAAACTGACCAGCTTCCTTAGAGAGAATATCGATGTGTTCGCATGGTCGCATGCAGATATGGTTGGGATCAGCCCGAATGTTATTTGCCATGCCTTGAACATCGACAGTGAAGCCAAGTCGGTTTGCCATAAGAGAAGAGCGATGGATCTGGAGTGATATGCTGCCTTGAAACTTGAGGTAGATAAGCTCATTCGGAATGGATCAATTCAAGAAGCGCTCTATCCGAGTTGGGTTGCCAACCTGGTTCTAGTAAAGAAGCCCAACGACAAGTGGCGGACTTGTGTTGACTTCACCGACCTCAACAAAGCATGCCCTAGGATCGACCAGCTCGTGGATGCCACTTCTGGGCACGAGCTACTGAGTTTTATGGACGCGTACTCTGGATACAATCAAATTCTGATGTACGTGCCAGACGAAGAGCATACATTCTTTGTTACAGATCGAGGGCTATATTACTACAAGGTTATGCCCTTGGGCCTCAAGAATGCCGACGTAACTTACTAGCGGTTGGTTAATCGAATGTTCTCTGAGCAGATCGGGAAGTCGATGGAGGTCTATGTAGATGATATACTGGTCAAGTTGCATGTCGCTTTAGATCACATAGCGCATCTCGCTGAGATGTTCAACATCCTCCAAAAATACAGAATGAAGCTAAACTCTCTCAAGTGCTCATTCGGAGTGTCATCAGGAAAATTCCTGGGATACATGGTTAACCACAGGGGAATAGAGATCAACCCCGAGAAAATCTAAGCTCTCTTCGATATGAAAAGCTCGACCACCAAGAAGCAGGTTATGAGCCTCAATGGGCGAATTGCGGCACTAAGTTGCTTCATATCGAGAGCAACAGACCGTTGCTTGCCATTCTTCAATGTGCTAAGGGCCAACAAGAAATTTGAGTGGACTCTCAATGCGAACAGACATTCCAGAGCATTAAAGAACACCTCGGAAAGCCACATCTTCTGTCCAAACCTCTCCCACAAGAGATCCTTCTCCTATACCTGTCCGTCTCTTAGTTTGCAGTCAGTATAGCTTTAGTTCGGGAAGAGAACATGGTCCAATGGCCAGTGTATTATGTGAGCAAATGTCTATTGGATGCTGAGATGCGGTATTTGGAAATGGAGCGATTAACTTATGCCTTACTGATCGTTTCCCGAAAGTTACGACCTTACTTCTACGCCCATACGATTCATGTAATGATCAATTACCTACTTATGCAGGTCCTCCAGAAACTAGAGGCATCGGGTAAATTGTTTAAATGGGCTATGGAATTAAGTCAGTTCGATCTGAAGTACAGACCGAAAGTAACCATCAAAGGGCAGGCCATTGCCGACTTCATATCATAATTCTCATATCCCCCGACGAATAAGTCAAAGTAACAGCCCAGCAAAGCCATTCAGGAAACTGCCTAAAATCTATCAACCTAGAGCCTTTACATCAATGGATCATCAAACAGAAAGAGGGTCAAGGCAAGTCTTCTCCTTCTGAGTCCCGAAGGGCCTCATATTCATGGCATCCTCCGGTTTAGGTTCAAAGCGACCAATAATGAGGCTGAATATGAAGCTCTGCTCGCTAGGTTGCGGTTGGCCTGAAAAATGGGCTCGACCATGATCAGCATCTACAGTGACTCCATGCTGGTTGTCAACCAGATTTTGGGGGAGTACCAGGCCAAGGAAGAAAATATGATCAGCTATCTGAAGAAAGCTAAGGCCGCACTCAAGCTGTTCAAGCACTTCACGATCACACAGATTCCTAGAGATAGCAATTCTGTGGTAGATGCCTTGGCAAAGATAATCTTGTCGCTAGACTCAGACACACTGGAAAGCATTCCTGTTCGGTTCATAGAGGCCCTTAGTGTCAGCTTAACTTAACAGGCCGTGAATACTGTAAAATCAGTTTCCTGGATGACCTCCATCATTCAGTATCTCGGAGACGGGTCCTTGCCCAACGATAAGGTCAAGGCAAGGATCCTGCGAACAAGAGCTGCTCGTTACACACTTATCGGAGACCAGTTATACAGGTGAGGGTTTAGCGCCCCTCTCCTCCGATGTGTAACCAGCGAAGAAGCATACTACATCATGAGGGAGATACATGAAGGGATCTGGGGTAATCACACAGTCGCACGATCTCTCGCCAACAAAGTTGTTCGTCAAGGGTATTATTAGCCCATAATCCAAGAAGATACCTACAACTTTGTTAAAAAGTGTGACAAGTGCCAGCGGTTCGCGAACATATTGTGAACTCCTTCCCACCAGCTGATAACCATGACCAACCCCTGGCCATTCTCCATGTGGGGAATTGATCTCATTGGTCATATGCCAGTTGGTAAAGGGAGAGTCAAATATGCAGTGGTCGCGGTAGACTACTTCATCAAGTGGGTTGAAGCAGAGCCATTAGCCGCAATCACCATCAAAAAGCTCAAGAACTTCGTCTTCAAGAACATTGTATGCCGCTACGGGATTCCTCATACCCTCATCTCAGATAATGGCAAACAGTTCGACAATGAGGAGTTCAAGCAGTTTTATGATGAGTTGGGTATCCATAAAAAGTTTGCCTCTGTCGCAAGACCACAAGCGAATGCTCAAGTTGAAGTTGTCAACAAAACCATCAAGCACACTCTGAAGGTCAAACTTGGCACAGCCAAGGGGAATTGGGTTGACGACCTCCTCGAAGTCCTATGGGCATATAGGACAACTCCGAGAACCTCTACCTCAAAAACCCTTTTTTCGCTAGCATATGGCTGCAAAGCGATAATCCTTGTGGAGGTAAAGACAAGTTCACTTCGGAGGGACCTGTTCAACGAAGCTGACAATGAAGCGCTTATGCACGCAAGTCTAGACCTAATTGAAGAACATCGTAGCAAGGCTCAGCTAAGGATAGCAGCCTATCAGAAACGCAGAAAAAGTTCTTCGACTCTACGGTCAGAAGAAGAGACTTCTAGGTCGGCGACCTTGTCTTGAAGGAAGTTCTTCTTGGTACTAAGGAACCAAGTGCGGGAGTTTTGAGACCAAATTGGGAAGGTCCATACCGCATCGTCAAAGTGATAAGACCGGGGACTTACCATCTCAAAAGGATGAATGGTTCCGTAGTGCCGCGAGCTTGGAATGCTAAACATCTGCGACCATATTATCAATAATTCTGAACTCAATTTTTCCTTATAAAGATTTTACCTTTAAGTCTTTATGAATAACAAGTGTACAATTCTGTAATTCTGTTTGTTTGTAATTATTATCTTCCCATGTGTATAATTTTGTTCGCATAAACTGGTTCCATTATAATTGTAAAACAGTTAGAGTGTGACCTCATATGTAACAGTACGAAAATTGTAAATATTCATAACGGATTAAGAAAGCCTTGTCTTTATTCATAAAAGGAATACAAAAAGTAAGCATGGGAAAGGCAATACAAAAGTAAAGGCAATCAATGGCCTTCATCCCTAATTCCTAGAGGCGCGACCTCGTCATCCCCAGGCTGATCGCCAATCACATGGCCAGCTGCAGGCTCCTCGGGGACATACCCCGAATGCTCCCCTTGGTCAAGTCCTCGGGTGGCCTCCGCTGTATCCTCATCGTCGAGTCGCGCCATGGATCTAAGGATTTCCTAGTATTCCTCCAGGAGGTCGGACATATTCATTTCGGGATTCTTCGGCCGTAGGGCATAGATGGACTGAATTGCTCATTAAGCGGCCTTCGACTTGATCTTCGCCCCTTGACGCTATATCTCTTCAGTTAGCGAAGCGACTCTTCCCTGACTAGCTTGCAGCTCGGCCTCAAGTGCCCGTTTTTGCTTTTCGGTGGCCTCCCATAGCTCGCCCCTCTCCCGCTCTGCTCGCAAGGCCCGCTCAGAGGTCGTTTTTAGCTCTTGGTCTTTCTCGCTAGCCTCCTTAGGGAGTGTAGCCACTGTCCTCTGAAGCTCTTTCATCTCCTCTCCATGCTTCTCTAGCTCGGCTTTCTAGAAGTCCATCGTGCGAAGAGCAGTGTTCCTCTCATTCAGATACTGGTTCACCGAAGCAGTGGATAAGTCTTTCTCTGCTTTAGTGGCTTCCAAGTCCCGTTTGAGCCGAGTGTTCTCCTCTCTCAACGCGACCATCCCTTCGATGGCTCCTAGCTGGACCTTTTGTAGGGACAGTTACATGGAGAGCAAGACGTGTGAACAAAAGAAATAACAAGTTAGTTTCTTTGCTACTGAAAAGAAGCAAAGTCCTCGCCGAGGATAGCTCGTCTTACCTTGCTCAGGTACTGAATGGATGTGGACATTAGGTCCACATAATCGGAAGCCACGAACTCGTCAAAAGCCTTCGCGAGCTCCCACTCCAGTAGGGTAAAAACCACCGGCTATAGATGGTCCGAAAGTTATCCCATTGAATCAAGCATAGGAGTGTCCGTGCCCGTGCCTCCATCAGGAGTCGTGCCACCCGCCGGTTCCCTACCCGGTTTCCTCCCAGGGTTTGCGACCTCGCTTTGCCTTGTTCGCGGTGCTGGTCGCACCCCTAGTAGGCCTTCCCGAGCAGAATGCTTGGTAGGCCTGCGACCTCCTGGGCTGAACGCCCAGGTCCTCCGGTTCGGACTCTGATTCTTCGGTCTGAATTTGTCGCCTCTTCTTGGGCCGTTGAGCCGTCGTCTTCTGCCTCGAGCGAACATCCAAGGGCTGGAGAGCGCCCGCAAGTCGGATTGGAGCACCAGTCTATGCCCTTCCGGCGGGGGGACCGGTGGGAGCACCTCCAGTCAGTCCAGTGGCCCCCACTCTAGGGAAGGTGAAATGCCTCGGTCATGGTGATCTGGACACCTTTGGAGGCATGATCGCTGCATGTGAACGTCGTTAGCAAAATAGTTCACTGCACGCACAATCAAAAAATAAACCAAGGTTGCGAAGCTTACTCGGTGGGGGCTCTAGGGTCGCTTCCGAGTTAAAGAAGCAATATTTCCGCAAGTTTGCAGTTGTCACGAGCAACCTAGCGTCACGACTTTCTTCGAGCAAAAAGCCGAAGGCAATAATCCTGTCCGGATCCACGAGGAGCTCTAAACTGGTCATTTTGTTAACTGCAAAAACCAAAAGAGTTCGCAAAGCGATAAAAAAGGAAAACCTACTTGGATCCTAGAAATAGCAAAGGCCGTCGTAACGAAAGAAAAAGAACTTCGTCTCATACGCCCCTGCATTGCTTGGGTAACTATGTATTCCTGCTCCAATGGTGGTTCGCCTGGAAAGGTAGTAGGAATCTTTGTCCTTACTCTTTTTCAGGATATACGAGCAACCGAGCTCTAGCGCGGTTAGCTCGCCTAGTCCATTTTCATAGCATGCGATGTACATGGCCACGGCTATCATGTACGCGTTCGGTGTGAGCTACAAGTGTGCGGTCCCGAAATGGTCGAGGATCGACTTGACAAAGGGGTGGAAAGAGATTAACCCCCCACTCTTGAAAATGTCCTTGGAGATCGCAGCTAGCCCTCGTGGTGGATTCTGAGCTGTGCGTGTCCTATCTCGGAAGACCTCCATGCTGATAGCGTATTGGTTTATTACCCTTTGAAGCTCTTCGTCAGTAAGCACCGACAGGATCTCTTAAGGGGACCTGCAGGAACATCTTGCGCAGATGAACTGGTCATTTCCTCAGCTCTGGTTGTTGGGGGGTCCATTCTACTGCAGTTTGCAAAAGTGACAAACAGGGAATCGTTCAGTCCTCGTACACTATTCTGTATGATGACGTGGAAGAAAACAATAAATATTTCCTCCCTTAAACCCTAGAAAAACCCTAACAGAATACTTTTAGAGCCACCATTAATGGCTTAATCCCAAAGAGAATATTTCATCTTCGGTCAACTACCAACGGACTATCGTCGCATGACGACTACCAAAAACAACAATAAAAGTAGCAGAGGGACAATCCTTACCTCCTGAAATGAGAAGATTAATCCTTCTGCTTCGAATATCAAGTGCGCACCGGTTTGAAAGGCAAAGAATCAGAGTTCATGAAAATCTCTTGCTCTCTCTGAGAAGATGAATATTGTGACATTGCCTGAAGTGAACTTGGGTTTTATAGTGAAGGAAAAGGTACTTTGGTTTCCCAAAGTCAAACGACGTTTGGGTGGAAAACGCATCTGATCGTTGGTCGCGACTAGTGAAGAAAAGTGACCATCACGCCTCAAGAAACCAAACCATCATTCTTTTTCGTTGAAAAACTCAAGCGACGGCACGTTCTCCCTCCTCCACATTAAATGCTCCCACGTCCACATTTAATGCTCTGATAGAGAATGTTGTTTCAGCATGGCTCGCATTTAATGCGCATGGCTGGCGCTTATTGCTCATAAGGCACGTCTGTCAGAATAGAAGGTATTTCATTAAATGCACCTACAACAAAAGCGCAACGGAAAACATTTGAAGAGGTCGTTGTGAAAAACACTCTTCGTCTTGTCAGTCGCGGAGTGACGTGACCCCTCGACCTCAACGGACGTTAGTTGCAAAGCAATGTGGTTCTTTGTTCTTAACAAAACTTGCTAAGTGTAATCAGGTCACGGGATTCAGTCCAGGTCGGCATCATCGTTATGGTACTAAATACAATCTAAAGTCTGGTCGCTGACCTTACAGCAAAGGTTGTTTTAGGCTGCCTGTGTTGAAATAGGTTCTCGACCTCTCTGTATGCAGGTCGAGTCAACCATCGCCTCTTCGAACGCATCAAATCAAGGCATAATTATGTAGTTTCCAAGGTTCGATCCTCAAACCTTAAAAACTAGGAGACTTCTGTTATGCCTGAAAAAGTAGGGCTGACGCAGAGCCTGATCAGCGTAAATGGTCAGGGCCTAGGCAGATCCTACAACCATTCAAACGCAGCCACGTCACATGCTGGCGTGAGTAGCATGCTCCTGCCAGTGTAATGGGTGCGCGCCAGACTGACGAAAGGCTGGAGGCCGTCCACGTGTCCAACCCCTACACTAAACGAGGAAATCACTCGAGTGGGTGAGCAACAGGATGCAAAGAAGGGTTTGCATGGTATCTGCCCCCTTTTTACGGATTCAGTAATCATTACTCCAATTCATCCCACTATAAATAGAGAGCTTCTCTCCCGTTTGTGGGATTTGCTCATTTTACTCTGTATTAGCTAATTTCTCTCTATAATAGCTCATTCTCTCTTTTGTAATCACTTGCGAGTCAGCTCGCTGAGCGCGACCTGACCTTCCATATTAATACAATATCAGTGGATGTAGGAGTCGCTTGCTTAAGCGTTCGAACCACTTTAAAACATTGTTTCTTCACCTATTACTCATTTCACTACCCCCATTCGCATGTGTCTTCTGGGCTAGCTCAGCATTTCACACGTTCGTTTAGTCGGTGTCAAAATCACAAATCAACAAGTAGATTTTCAGGGTTGTCTTAAATTTACTCGTTAATCTTTTCCATCAATATCAATCTTTCGCTTAGTAATTTTCATTATAATATTTTAAAATTTTAACCTTTGTTATCATGACCGAACTATAGTCTCTCCCTCATAACATGAACCAATCATTCATATTAACCACGAATTTTGAATCATTTTTTTGGTATCCTATTTGAATTGAATAACAAAATATCTGTTGGTTTACTTATTGTGATCATTATTCTGAAAATTAATCTGAATTAAATAAGATTTTTTCTATTGAAATGAAAGGGGGGGGGGGGGGGGGGGGGGGGAGTGGTTTTGTTTCTATTATCTCATTCTATTCAACTCAAAACATTTTTCCAATTCTATTCAATGAAAACAATTACCTTTCACTCCTTCTAATACGAAAATTAATCTACCTAAGACCACCACCGCCTGCGAACAACCATCGACGGCTAGAATGACACACGACCAACCAGATTTGGCAAGTCGTGCGCCAATCTTATCATTTTTTGTTAGATCCACTACGATTTGGCTAGATCCAGGCATTAACGCCCAATCTACTAGCCATTGACGATAGCCAGATTTTGGCATTTTGTTGAGCACCAGATTTTGGCCATTAATGATAGCCAGATTGCCATTGACGACGACTGGATTTTGACCGTTGACGACAACTAGATTTTGTGGGGTGTTTTAGTTAATTTTTAAAGTTTTATTGTGAGGGGTGTTTAGCTAAATTAACAAATGTAAGGGGTTAAAAATAATCTAAATATTTTCAGAAAATGTTTTCTAAAAATGTATCAAAGAACTATTCAACATTTTAGCCAACTTTAATATAATTTTCAGATATTATACCAAACACATTCTTAGAATCCTATTCTATTCGATTTAATCCAACTCAACTCAACTCAACTCAACTTAAAATAGTTTTTCAGAATAACATTTTTCGAATAACCTACCAAACATGCCCAAATTACTCTCGAACTTCATCCAAAATCAAGAATTTAGATTGACTGAAACTTGTAAAGTAACACCAAGAGTGGAAAATACAGAAAGTTGAAATCTACTGTTGGTTAATAATAAATAGTGTTGGGTTAATTGGGCTCTAAGTCTTTGTTGTGAAGCCCAATTTCAGATGAAGCATCCACCTACAAGGCTACAACTATTACAAGAAGCATTTTATCTTTAGTGTTCTGATATGAGATTCCTGTGGATGACAAGCTCAGAGAAGCCACTTGATTCAACTTGGTTCCCTGCATTTGTTTTCATCCTGAAGCTTGTGGAGTTTAGCTCTACCTGTTCCCCTGGACTGAAACAACTTTAAGTATGTGTCTGATGTGTTTATGTATATAAAATTGAAAAATATCGAACTTTCATGGATACCTATATGAATACTTCATTTTCGAGCCTCCTCCAAGTCTGGATTCAGAATTTCGGATAGTCTACTTGCTTCCCACAGTGAAAGAACAAATAACCAAACAAAGAGCATCCAAGCTTACTTCTTTCACGGACAAATTGCATTCAAGGTTATCATCAATGAAGAACCTTCACTTCTCAAGGTTTATGAAAGAGGGATATTGAAGGTTCATTCAAACAAAGTACAACTACAACAAGGTTAATTTTTCTTTATCACACTAGCAGGGAGGATAAAGAATTGTATCTACAATAATGGACTTACTTTATGTCAAAAGCAAACTAGAGCTTCATCTGTCACATTTCAATATGGTTTCTCTGCAATCACTTCTTCTTCCATAATATTTTATCTGCAAAAGATGTTCATATCTGTTATTATGAGTTTTTATTGAGCTGAGAATTAGTATGAAGTATTTAAACATGAACCTGTACAATTTGAAGTCTACAAAATGCAAACCTGAAGAATTTTCAACATCTATCATGAAAGAACAATTGCTTATAAGTTCTGGTAGAAAGAAAGATTTCTTGAAATGGAGAATCAATTTCTGATTGCCTGACCTCCAAATAGAGTCTGTATGCTGCCTTGCTTATCTTCTTGTAATTATTCAATTAGTTCAATTTTTAGGACCGCCAGCAACGATCTAAATAATTAAATGAAAAACATTACAGTCAGAAGTTGATACACTTTCAACTCAAGTGAAGACGTATATATTACCAAAGATTAAACAAGGATTAAAAATTGAAGAATTTAAAATGTATGATAAAATGTACAAATATGCAGGGGCTACAAGTTGACAAACCTGAGATATAAGGATGGACTGAGGTATTCTGTGAATCCATCTACATTTCTGAACCAAAAGAGAGCTCATTCTCTCTCCTGTGGATCATAGATAAATTTTCCATCTATCTTAACATCTGGGATGTGTGCTACCTTGGACCATTCTTTTCCTTTATTTCTTCCGAAATGTTTCTTCAACAAAGGACAATCCAAAATGTACAACTTCAAAAGTGAGGATGGCAAGCCTGCCTTGGGAAAGGATTTAAGATTTGGACATTGACTGATTGACAACTCTTGAAGAGAGGTGAGATTTTGAAAACCATTTGAGGAAAGGTATTTCAGTTTTGGGAATTCTTCAATGGTGAGTACAACTAGAGAGGAAGGCAATATTGTTCCCATCTCCTCCTGTGGGAAAGACACAGCATTTGGACATCCGGTAATATGAAGCCCTCCAAGAGATGTAAGCTTATGCAACCCCCACTCAACCAAAGGCTGGTAAATATTGAGATTATCTACTGCAAGGTTTTCAATATTTGTAGGAAAACCATCTGATGGAAAGGCCATAATACTTGGGCATTTACTTATCTGTAATTCTTGAAGAGAGTTGAGCATTTCCAAGCTGCCAGGCAGGGCTTTGAGATTCTCACAGTTGAAGATTGAAACTGTTAAATTACTATTAGGAAACCCTCCTTCTGGAAAGGAAACAAGACCTGGACAATCAGTAATTAAAAGTCTATGAAGACGAATAAGATTGTGTAGGCCCTCAGGAAAGGATTTAAGATTTTCACATTTTTGGATCTCAAATCTTTCAAGAGACATGTTATTATAAAACATCTCTGCTACTGACTCTAGTTTTGGACAATCATGAATTTTTAGTTCAAGAAGTGCCTTAGGCAACTGGCCTGACGATGACAAGGTCTTCAATTCCAAACAATGAAAAATTTCAATGCATTCAAATGCAGCAGGTAATTGACCTCTTGATGATAAGGTTGTGAGCTTTGAGCAACCCCAAAGTTCAAGGTACTCGAGTGTAGTAGGTAACTGGCCTGTTGATGATATGCTTGTAAGAGATGGACAGCTACAAATATACATGAACTTAAGAGATGAACCGGTATTCATTCCTGAAGAAGAAGCTGCCGAAGAAGAAGAAGAAGAAGAAGTATCTTGATCTCTGTCATCAAACAAGCACCGCAGATTCTGACAATCTCTTGCCGAAATGCTACATAGAGATGAAGGTAGATAGCCTGTTACTATGAATTTTAGAGAATGGCAACTTTTAACTGTTAATGTCTCAAGACATGGATTATTATGATTCATTTCCGGAGGTAAGGATGCCAAAGCATGACAATTTTCAATCTCAAGTTTTCTTAGGACAGAAAGAAACCTGATCTCTGGAAACAAAACTAAGGATCTGCAGTTTTCAATGCATAGATGTCTCAGAGAGGTGAGGCTGTGAAACCCTTGTATTGGCTTCTGAAGACAAATCTCATTTTGCCAGAAGTGCATGAGCTCGTCACAGTTGACTATCTTTAGATGCTCTACATTCTGAAACCCTTGCCTTAACCAAAACCCTTTCCTCAACCAATTTCCAAACTCAGAAACATTTCTAAGAGTCATGGATTTCAGCGAGTTAGAGTCAGTTGGGCTATTGCAGACCATACCTTTGCATACATCTATCTCTAATTTAGAAAGCAGTGGAAAGCCAGAGCATGAAACCACCAACTGCTCACAGTTATTGATCACAAGTTTCTCCAACAAAGGCAGATGATTAGGCAATGCTCCGGATAGTTTGGGACACCTTCGAAGTGTAAGTTCACGGAGGCAAGGGAATCTTTTCACATTCTCATTTCCTTCGCTAGTTTCCCAATACTCGCATTCTTGCAATCCCTCAAACACCAGAGTCTCTAGTGATTGAAATGGTTTTGAGCAACATTTCCCGTAAAATTCGGAACCTATACTTTTCAAGCTTGTCATCCCTCTAATGATAAGGGCTTTCAGGGAGCTCAGAAGCCCAAGTGACGGTAATGATAAACATCTTGTGCATCCGTCTAATCTCAGGAGCGCCATATTAGAAAATGATGGATCTCCTAACCAAGATGGAAATCCTGTGCCACCATAGCATGAGATTTCAAGCTTTTTCAAATTTCTATGAGGTTGTAGCATTTTAAGCACATTTTTTTCTTCCACTTCATTTCTTGACTCAGGAAAAGAATATCCCCATTGTAAGAACAATCCGTCAATGTCTTTTTTATTACTTAATATGGCCCCTCCTGCATCATGTGAGCTGGTCTCATTCTCTAACCCTGAAATATAAAGTTCTCCACGCAGAAATTTTAAGTTCTTCAAATCTTTTACACTTGATCCTGTTTCTTTGCCTACAACAAAATCAGACAACGTTCGGAGACATTTCAATTCTCCCATTCTCAATGGCATTGCTTTTAAATTCACTTTATATATGTCAAGATGGCGTAGATTGACCAAATCTCCGATGTTAGAAGGCAGTTTCATGAGGTGACGACAATCCGTCAGTATCAAAGTTTGCAGGTTATATAATGAGCATATCGATTCTGGTAGCCTTCTAATCATAGTACCAAAAAGATTAAGATACCTAAGATGCTGCAAATCTCCGATTGAATTTGGTAGTTCAGTGATATAATATTTTTTTAGTGATAGTACTCTCAACCTCTTGAACTTCGGCAACAAATCAAAAAGAACCGAAAAACTTATGTAACGAGTGTATATATGCAAAGACAATGGCAAGAATGTCCTTAAGTGTCCAACATCGTTGAAGATGTCAAATTTATTTTTTCCACCATAATCACTGCAAACATAAGAGGAATGACGAACCTTTTTGGTTCTTTTTGATGAATGACTTGTTCTTGATTCATCCTCTAATCTAAAGCTTGTCTCTCCTGAAACCCACAATGCCAAATCATTGACAAGATCGTGCATCACAAATTTAGAACGTTTAGCACTTGATGATTGAAAAAAGGACCTTGACAATAAATCACGGAAATAATCACAACCTAAATCTTCCATTTGTTTATTGTCTATTGATTGTTCAACAAGACCTTCTGCCATCCACAAGAGCACAACCTCTTTCTCCTCGAGCTGATAATCCTTAGGAAAGATTGAACAATACGCAAAACATCTTTTCAAATGTGATGGGAGGTGATGGTAACTTAATCTGAGTACAGGGAGAATGTCACTATCTTCTGACAAGTCCCATATTTTACTGTTTAACACGTCTTCCCACTCTTCATCTCTATGCTTACAACGTAGAAGACCACCGAGAGTTCTTGCTGCCAAGGGCAAACCTTTACACTTTTCAACAACTTTCTCGCGAATCAATTCTGAAATTTGACATGCTTCAATATTTCTACCCTCGAATGCATGTTTCATGAACACAGACCAACAATCATCGTTTGATAGAAGCTCTAAGGGATAATATTTAACTGGCCCTATTGTTAATGCAACATCTACACTGCGAGTTGTCACAATTATCTTACTTCCAGGTGCTCCAGCCAAAAAGGGCCGTTTTAAGATGTCCCACAAGCTATAATTCTTACTCCAAACATCATCTAACACAATCAAGAATTTTTTTCCAACTAATTCCTCGTTCAATTGAACCTGCACTTGATTTAAATCCTTCAAATCACATGATGATAAAGTGGTTGATTCTAAAATTGCCTTCGTAATTCTCAAAACATCGAAGTCATCAGAGACACAAACCCAAGCTCTTGGCTTGAATTGTTCGACCTCCCTATCGTTGTACACGAGTTGAGCAAGCGTGGTTTTACCAATTCCTCCCATTCCAACAATGGGTATTACAGAATAGTTGACATCACGTGGCTCATCTCTTAACACCATTTCAAGTATCTTCCTTTTATCTTCTTCTCTCCCATAAACAACAGGCTCAGGAGGCAAACATGTACTTGGTGGTCTTTGCCATCCTAAACTTGATGTCCCTCCACACACTACTTGCAACCCAAGCTCAACTCTTTGCTTACATATTACTTCCAACCGGCTAGTTATACCTTTTATCTTTGACCTCATAGTAAAATCGAACTTAACAGCACTTGGACTCTGGATAATTTTAACGTAAGCAGGGATTATGAGGTTCCGTACCTTGCTGCTACTACTAGATTCATGATGTTCTGCCTTCAATTTACGCCCCAAAGCTTCAGTGGCAAACTCATCGAGCATGTCCTCTACATCATATGCCAAGTCTCGAAGATCGTCCAGCCAAATTTTCACTGCCCGGTCAGTCAGTTGCTTCTCCTCTGCGTCATTAAGAACTGCCTGAATCATCTTCAGTTTTTCTTCCCATTTTTGCAGCTTTGATCGCACACCCTCTTGACTCGCAAAACGCAGCACGTCAGGAGAGGCTAATCTGTCAAACAGAACCTGAAGGAAAGCAGAAAGAAAGAGCTCCCCTACCGCCATGGTTTTGCTGGTGTCCAAAAAAAGAATGAGGATTATGATCACACAATGTGAAGAGCGAGATCAAGCACAAACAATCGTATGAAACAAGGAATCTACAGTTTTTTTTTTTTTTTTTTTTTTTTCTTCAATGAAATCTTGAAAAATTTCTAACGTCAAAAGTAAATGGGTTGTCACTTTGTTACAAGTTGCTTTGAGCCTTTGGTGCTTTAGCGTCTTTATCTTTATTAAAATTCCACACTAATTGGCTTCATNAAGAAAGAATGAGGATTATGATCACACAATGTGAAGAGCGAGATCAAGCACAAACAATCGTATGAAACAAGGAATCTACAGTTTTTTTTTTTTTTTTTTTTTTTTCTTCAATGAAATCTTGAAAAATTTCTAACGTCAAAAGTAAATGGGTTGTCACTTTGTTACAAGTTGCTTTGAGCCTTTGGTGCTTTAGCGTCTTTATCTTTATTAAAATTCCACACTAATTGGCTTCATTGTATAAAGTAAAAGAGAGATTAATCTTTTATCTAAAGAAAGATGCGAATTTGAAGTGTTTTGGGGGGGAAAGTTATTAGGTCCAGCTACCACATTTCAGTAATGATACTGGTAGCTGGTAGCCCTTGGATCTTGGACTATAGTCTAAACAACTGTAATCTGATGGCTCCCATTGTCCCAGTAGTATTACTAGGAGGTGACATTTAATTCTCCAATTTTGAGTACCAACTTTAGGGTATGGCCATATGGATCCAATTGGATAGGACAGAAAGGGAATTGATCTTTAGCCCCCACGTATTATTATTATCCCCATCTTTAATTTATTAAAAGGTCAAAAATGTAATTGACAAATTTTACGTTATGAGTTTATAAAATTTACGTTGATATGATGTTACCAACATTGTATTCTAAGAGCATCTTTAAATAACTCTTTATATGACTAAAACTCTTTATTATAAAGAGTTTATCCATAAAAATAAAAATCCAATAGGCTCTTTATTCTTAAAATGTAAATTAAAGAGTAAGTTTGACTTTCCACATCTAGATAATTAAATTTCAATCTTTATCATAATTTCATTTAATAAATTACAAACTTCTATATATTTTATTTTTATTTATGAATTATTTCTCTTATTAAGTTTTTTTTTTAAATTTAAAAAGTCTATTAGATTTGAATAAAAATTTTGTTTTTTATATTTAGAAATTAATGAAAATGCTCTTTATTTATATAGAAGATGCGCTTTAAAATAAAGAACATAATTGAAGATACTGTAACCAAATCTATAGTATTTTCAAAACTCTAAATCGGCGTTTCATGTCTTAATTAAATCTAATGACAACAAAAAATCAAAGAACAAACCACAACAATGACATTGAATAGTGCTTTGTACAGAAAAAAAGAAGCTTCAAAATAGGATCCACATTTCTTATGTACAAGAAAAAAAACTTGTAGAATACAATAATCAGACTATCAAATCCTCCTTTAGGTTGCAGTTTGGGGCAGCATTAGCCTGTGTCGGACACAAGCCCTGTCTGTGATACCCTGAAATGGATTGTGGGGTTCATTAGACTAATCAGCATTTTGTGCCAGGAGAAATAAAGCAATCGACGGGGACAACCATTTGTCAGAACTTTGAGCCAGAGGCCTAATATGATATTACCCACTGAGGATTTTGAGGTCATACCATCTGGTTGACAACATGATCTGATCTTTTATTGTTTATTTTTACTCCTGAAGTCTGCCTCTCAACAGATGGACACCTTTGAATCTTTGGACTCAAAGTTATATGCTGCACAAATTTAATGATCATCAAGCATGTGAAATAACAAACTGAGTTTTCAGAATTAGTGAAGAATGATAAAGAAATCAGTATACATACTGTTGTTTTCAACCTGATTCTTGTAAAGCGTTGGCCTAATAGAACAAACTATTTCTCTTCGTTCCCAACTAGGCTTGAAACTTGGGAAAGAGGGCACCGAAGAAACTAGTATCTGAAGGATACATTTCGTGCCTCAGCAATCCAGTCTCTTTTACTCCTCTCATCAATAAAATGAAACAATTATGAACTTCAGAACAAATCTAATAAGAAACTTTAGTAAGTCTAGTGTGTGTATGCAAAATACTAGAATCTGACTAAGTTCACAAATTTCTTATCTCTGTTTACCTTCTTCCCACAACTTTACACAAATCAACCAATGGAAGCAGTTAACTTCAACAACAAAAACACTTTCATTATCAAGTATGGTTACACCAAAATGCTAGAAGACATAACTCTCCAAAGTTGATCTATTTGATACTGCACACTGTTATATGGGTTCAAACAGTTGACCTGATTTAATTGGAAGTCATAAAAAAAAATGAAAAAGAAAATCAGAGAAACATAAGTGAAGATAAAAAGAAAAAAAAAGTAACTCTTTTCGAAATATCATGAATACAATCAGAGCCTAAATCTGTATTTTTATTGAGCTGAAACATATTAAAGGTGATTAAGACAGTGAACTGCTAGAAAAAAAGTTGAGGGTAATTTGTAGGGGAACAAGGGATTGAAAAACTCTATGGGATAAAATAAAATACACTTACTCATAGATGAATACTCCATCTATCTTGACACAAGGGATATCGGCTATCTTGGGCCACTCTTGTACTTTTTATCTTTTGCACTTGCTTTTCAGCAGTGGACATTCATCGACATTTAGTTGCAAAAGTGAAGATGGCAGGCCAACATCTAGGAAGGGTGTGAGACTTGGACAACTTTTGAGCCATAGGAATTCCTGAGAGAGAGGTTTTGGAAGCCATTAGAAGATAAGTACTTCAGTTTTGAGAAACTTTCAATGGTCAGTCGAGTAAGAGAGGCTGGCAGTGTCATTCCCATCTCTGGGCAAGTCAGTGTCTCTGGACATCTAGTAATGGACAGGTCTCGAAGAGAGGTGAGCTTGTGCAACCCCCATTCAACCGGTGGTCTATAGACATTGAGATCTCCAATTGAAAGACATGTTAGATTGGTGGGAAAGGCTTGTTGTGGAGAGAATATGATGCCTGGACATTGCCTTATTTCCAATTCCTGAAAAGAGTTGAGGCTGTGCATGCAGCCGGGTAATGCTTTAAGTTTCTCACACCTGCCGATTAAAACTGATAAATAGGTGTTGGGAAGCCCCTCTTTTGGGAAGTACACAAGATTAGGACAACCCCAGATACGGATCAGATTAAGATGACTCAGATTGGTGCAGACCCTCAGCTATGGATAGAAGATTGTCACAATTCAAGACGTCAATGGATTGAAGAGAACTGTTACTTTCAAACCTCTCTGCTATCAACTCCAGCTTTGGACAAACTATCAATACGGAGGTACTGAAGCGCCTTGGGCAACTGGCCACATGGTGATATGCTCGTGAGGTTCAAGCAATTCCAAATCTCTAGGCATTTGATTGTTACAGGTAAGTGACTGCTTGATGATATAGAAGGAAATATGATGAGCCCTTTTAACTGTCCTTTAAATTATCTGTTTTCTTTTGCTTATTTGCTCTCAATTCATCCTCTAATTGAAAGCTTGTTTCTCCGCAAATCCTTTGAGCTATATCATGCACAAGATCATGCATTGCAAATTTAGAGGACCGTTTGCAATTTGTTCGAACACTTGATGGTTGAAAAATTGACCTTGATAAGAGATCATGAAAATACTCCAGGCTTAAATCTTTCATTTGTTCATCATGTTTTGATTGTTTAATAGGACCTTCTGCCATCCATAGAAGATTTTCTCTTCAAATTCATAATTCTTTGGAAAAAATTGCACAATAGGCAAACTTATCTTTAGACGTGAAGGAAGTCAATGGTAACTTAATGTTAACACCGGGAGCATGTCACTTTCTTCTGATAAATGCCATATTTCACTGTTTAATACATCTTCCCAGTCATAATTGTTTCCCTTACATCGTAGAAGACCACCCAGAGTTGCTGCTGCAAAAGGCAATCCTCGGCACTTTTCAACAACTTTTTGACGAACTAATTCCAATTTTCGATGTGCACTATCATCTTCACTCTCAAATGCATGCTTTATAAATACGGACCAACAATCATCAACGGATAGAAGCTCTAAATCATGACAGTATTTAATGTTTCCTATTGTTAATGCAACATCTAAGCCATGTGTTGTTACAATCACCTTACTTACCGGTGCTCCAGCAAAGAGAGACTTCAGGATCTGCCATAGGCCATAGTTTTTGCTCCAGATATCATCTAAGATGATCAAGAATTTTCTTCCAGACACTTCCTTTCTCAGGGAAAGCAGTACCTGGTTTAAATCTCTCAAGTTGCAAGGCAGGAAAGTGAATGACTTGATAATTGTTTGTGTGATTTTCATGACATCAAAGTCATTAGAAACACAAACCCATGCTTTTAAGTCGAAATCATCTTCCACTGTCTTGTCATTATACACAAGTCGAGCAATTGTTGTTTTTCCAAATCCTCCGATACCAACAATGGCTATCACACAAAAGTTTGCATTACTTGGGTTTTCCCTAAACACCATTTTAAGAATTTTTTCTTTATCTTCATCTCTCCCATAAACAGAAGGTTCATTTCGCAAACATATACTGGGTGGTCTTTGCCACAAAGCAGGATTTGATGACCCTCCAGCAATCTTTTCCAATCCAAGTTTACTGCAGTTTTCTCAGATTTCTTCCAACCTGCTTGGATATCTTTTATCTTGGATTCCATACTAAAATCAAACTTAACTGCACCTGGAGTCAACTCAGTGAAATAAGCAGGGATTAGGCTATGAACCTTGCTAGTACTGCTAGTCTGATCTTCTGTGATCAACTTGCGAGCCAAAGCTTCAGTGGCAAACTCATCTAATATGTCCTCCACATCATAGGCCAAGTCCTGAAGATCAGCCAGCCACAATTTCAAAGCCTTGTCATTCAGTTACTTCTCCTCTGCGTCGCTGATAACTGCCTGCATCATCTTCAACTTCTCTTCCCATTTTTTTTCAGCTTGGAAGATACTCCCTCTTGACTTACAAAGTTGAGCAACTCCGGAGATGTCATTCTGTCAAATAAGACCTTAAGGAATGCAGAGAGAAAGACCTCTCCCACAGCCATGACCGGATTGGTGACGCAAAGAGAAGGACGAGAACAAACAGTAAGACTGACGATCTTCTGTTTAGAACAAGTTCAAAAGTCAAGGTCCCGCTTCATTGTTTTTCTCCCGTATGACGTTTGCAGATGTAGCACGTGTATGAGTCTAAACAATCTCATGCTAGAAAATGGTTGCAGAGCGGTGTATCAATAAGTACCATGGCTAATGTTTTTTTTTTATAAAATAATGGTAGTCTTAATTATATTCTTAAAAATGGCATCACCAACAGGAATCTTTTTGACTCAAAGGTTAGGAGAATATTACTTGAAAATTCAATCCAGTGCCGCCTTCTCAGTATCGGTGCACCAATGGAAATCCTTAATAATAAAATGATATCAGATGACCCCAGCATTGCTCTTGCTCTTTTTCTCAAACATCTTCCGTGCATTAGCAAAATTACGCAGGCCAACCCTCCCTTTTTGTTAAAAAATAATACATCAGGGGAAATAATAATATGGGGATCCTAAATCATTTTATTTCAGAAAAGAAACCATAGTGTTTAGATTTCTGCTGAAAATTTTCTTATTTGAGATCACATTTTCTGTACTATTTCTTAAAATCAAGTTAAGCAACAGCTGAATTGAGAAAAAGTGAAGTACTGGTAAAGAATNGCCAAAGCTTCAGTGGCAAACTCATCTAATATGTCCTCCACATCATAGGCCAAGTCCTGAAGATCAGCCAGCCACAATTTCAAAGCCTTGTCATTCAGTTGCTTCTCCTCTGCGTCGCTGATAACTGCCTGCATCATCTTCAACTTCTCTTCCCCTTTTTTTTCAGCTTGGAAGATACTCCCTCTTGACTTACAAAGTTGAGCAACTCCGGAGATGTCATTCTGTCAAATAAGACCTAAAGGAATGCAGAGAGAAAGACCTCTCCCACAGCCATGACCGGATTGGTGACGCAAAGAGAAGGACGAGAACAAACAGTAAGACTGACGATCTTCTGTTTAGAACAAGTTCAAAAGTCAAGTTCCCGCTTCATTTTTTTTCTCCCGTATGACGTTTGCAGATGTAGCACGTGTACGAGTCTAAACAATTTCATGCTAGAAAATGGTTGCAGAGCCCTGTATCAATAAGTACCATGGCTAATGTTTTTTTTATAAAATAATGGTAGTCTTAATTATATTCTTAAAAATGGCATCACCAACAGGAATCTTTTTGACTCAAAAGGTTAGGAGAATATTACTTGAAAATTCAATCCAGTACCGCCTTCTCAGTATCGGTGCACCAAATGGAAATCCTTAATAATAAAATGATATCAGATGACCCCAGCATTGTTTTTGCTCTTTTTCTCAAACATCTTCCGTGCATTAGCAAAATTACGCAGGCCAACTCTCTCTTTTTGTTAAAAAATAATACATCAGGGGGAATAATAATATGGGGATCCTAAATCATTTTATTTCAGAAAAGAAACCATAGTGTTTAGATTTCTGCTGAAAATTTCCTCATTTGAGATCACATTTTCTGTACTATTTCTTAAAATCAAGTTAAGCAACAGCTGAATTGAGAAAAAGTGAAGTACTGGTAAAGAATTATAAAAAATTGAACGTTGACCCTAAACCTGCTTCAATGAGACTCATGAAATGAAGGCAAACGTGAGGTGGAAAGAACTCGAGATCGTGACGCGACCAGGAAATATTTTACATGGCGACAAATATAGGCACGGTTAAACAATCGAAAGAAACAAGAAAAAAAAAAAAAAACAAAAAAAATAGGATGTTAGGGTTTCATTAATACTGCACAATACAATCGAATACAAAAGAATAATTTAACCTAAATACAAAGAGACTATATATAGGCTAAACAAAGGAAACTGAAAAGACATGAAAATACTGAAAAGACTATTCTACTCTTAATAAATAATAAAACAAAATAACCCTATATTTCTTAATATCTCCCCTCAAACTCATGATGCGGTGGCTATAAGCATTGAGAGTTTGCCAACTAGAAAACAAAAACGGGAAATAGAATGCGGCTTGGTAAAGAAATCTGCAATCTGCAAAGAAGAAGAAACAAAGGGCAAGGTAATGGTGCCATGCTTGAGATGATGGCGAGTAAGGTGACAATCGATCTCAATGTGCTTAGTTCGTTCATGAAAAACTGAGTTGTGAGCAATCTAAATAGAACTCTGGTTGTCACAATACATAGGAGTGGGATGAGAAAGAGAAACTCCCATATCTGCAAGTAACCAACGTAACTAAACAATCTCTTTGGTAGTAGATGCCATAGCACGATATTCTGCTTCGGTTGAAGATTGAGAAACAATAAATTGTTTCTTGCTCTTCTAAGAAATAAGAGAATCACCCAAAAAGATATAGAAACCAGTAACAGACTTGTGATCTGTGGGATCACTGCCATGATCAGCATCAGAGTATGCACGCAGCTCCAAGGAAGAGGTGGATGGAAGTAAAAGACTCTGAAAGACTGTACCCCGAAGATACCGCAAAATATGAAGAACAACTGCCCAATGAACCGTAATAGGAGAAGCAACAAACTGACTAACAACATGAACATCATATGCAATATCTGGACGAGTAATAGTGAGATACACCAAGCTCCCCACAATAGTACGGTATAAAGTGAGATCTGACAAAGGTAAACCATCAGAAGAAGAATACTTCACGTTAACCTCAATCGGAGTATCTATAGTCTTATTATCAGTAAGTCTAGCCCACTCATGAATATCTGCAACATATTTCGACTGAGAAAGAAGATAACCTCTAGGTGAGTAGGCTATCTCAATACCCAAGAAATATCGTAGAGAACCCAAATCCTTCATTTCAAACTGTCTAGCTAACTTTGTCTTCAAAACTGAAATAGCATCAATATCATCACCAATAATAATCATGTCATCAACATAGAAAGACAGAATCATACGACCTGCATCAGTGCACTTAACAAAAAGAGCAGAATTATGACTACTAGAAGCAAATCCAAGGGAAAAGATCACAATAGAAAATTTCTCAAATCAAGCACAAGGTGCTTGTTTAGGACCATATAACGCTTTCTTGAGCTTGCAAACATACCTAGAATCATGTGAAACACCAGTAGGGGGCGCCATATAAACTTCTTCTTGAAGATCTCCATTCAAGAAGACATTTTTAACATCAAGTTGAGAGATATGCCACTGACGAACCAAAGCTACTGCAATAAGAGTACGAATAGTAGTCATTTTTGCAACAGGAGCAAATGTCTCCTCATAATCCATACCATACTGTTGAGAGTACCCTTTTGCAACCAACCTAGCTTTGTATCACTCAATAGATCCATCAGAATTAGTCTTGATCTTATAAACCCAACGACACCCAACAACACTCTTACTAGGAGGTAGAGGAACCAAATCCCATGTACCTGTTTTATGCAAAGCAGAAAGTTCTTCATCCATAGCTTGCTGCCAAAGAGGATCAATAATTACCTCTTTATAGGAAGAGGGCTCAGAGAGACAATGAATAGAAGCTAAAAACGAAGCAAAAGATGAAGAATAACAAGAATAAGCAAAATCTGGTAACTTTGTGAACTTACGAATGCGTATGGATTGACATAGTGGTGGATCCACAATCTCAGATGGAGCTTGAGGGACCATAGAAGAAGAGGGAGCTTCAGGTGTGCCAGAGAGTAAAGTGTCAGTACCTGCAGAATGATCAGTACGAATTGGTCATGTATAATGTAAAGGTAACAAGGTAAGAACATGCGAAGGGGTATTTGAAATACTAGGAACCTAAGATGACAAACTATCAGAATCCTCAGAAAAAGGATCTATACGAATACGATTAGATCTAGTCAAGTTATGAGTAGTGGATGGAATAGAAAAGAAAGGTATATGCTTAAGAAAAACAATATGACGAGACACATAAAGTTTCTGAGTTATTGGATCAAAACAACGATACCCCTTTTTATCTTCACCATAACCAAGAAAGACACAAATAACAGATCGAGAGGACAACTTGCTGCGTTCTACATGAGGACGAAGAACGAAACAAGTACAACCAAAAACTCTAAAGAAAGAATAATCAGGGGCATACCCATATATACAACTTTTCGAAAAGAGAAAAACCTGAAATATGAGAAGATGGAATTGTATTAATCAAACCTACAGCAGTAAGAACAGCTTCACCCCAAAACACACTAGGAACAGAAGCAGACAACAAGAGAGAACGAGAGGTTTCAACAATGTGCCTATGTTTTCTTTCAACAACACCATTTTGCTCAAGAGTATCTGTACAAGAGGTTTGATGAACAGTTCCATCTAAGGCAAGCAACTCACAAAATTTATTAGAAGTGTATTCCCCACCTAAATCACACCTAAAACATTTGATAACAGCAGAATGTTGAGTTTTGACAAGAGCTCGAAAGGCTGTATATATCTCAAAGAATTCAGAACGATGTTTCATTAAATAAACCCAATAATAACGAGTATGATCATCAATAAAAGAAACATAATATCGAGACCCTTCTTTTGTGGCAATAGGATAAAGTCCCCATACATTAGAATGAATCGAATCAAATCAAATGGAGAAGAAGAAACATAAATACTTCGATTAAAAGGTAAAGCTGAAAATTTTGCCAGTTTACATCTACTATAATCAGAAATATCACAAGTTTGCAAATTTCCTAAAGCCCCTGTGGATGCCAAAAATCTCAAACGAGAAGACGAAACATGACCTAAACGAGAATGCCATAAATAAAAACTAGAAGAAGAAGGACTCAAACGAAAAGAAGACAAATCAACACTAGTAGCGGCAGCATCAGCATCAGCACTAGTAGCAGCAGCAACAACTGGCACTTTTAACTCATCCAAAATTTATAGTCCCCCTTCCTATAGCCTTTCCCAATCAGCTTCCGAGACTACAGATCCTGCACATAACAAGAAGAAGAGGAAAAGGTGACTAAATTACCAGAATCACATAACTGACCAACATAAGCAAGATTTAATGTGAGTTTCAGAATATGATAAACATTAGGGAGAGACAAGTGAGGTGTGGCAACAGAACCAACACCTGCTAAAGGCATAGGAGTGCCATCAGCAGTCATAATAGGAATAGAAGACGAAGGAGACACAGAAGCAAACGATGAAGAATCTGGAGACATATGATGTGAAGCACCAGAATCCAAGACCCATACAGAATGTGACATACGTGAAGAACTATAAGGGAACTGACCTACGGAAGAAGAAGGAGACATAACTTGTGGCTGTAAGGAGAGAAACTTCTGAAATTGCTCAACCAGAGTACTAGGATCAGTGAAAGAACCTAATGAAACTACTGCTGCAGTATTAGACTGTGGTGGTTTGTAACCTTGAGGTGGTCTATGAGCATTAGATTGTGATTGGTTGCCAGGCTTCCAAGCTTGAGATTGCTGTTGCGATTGATTCTGCTGTCTCAACTTAGGACACTAAGCCTTCTAATGACCTTTCTGCTTATAGAAACTGCACTTGTCGAAGGCAACCCTTGTGTAAGGCTTATTCTGATTATTAAAGAGTGGCTTAGAAGGTATTACTAACACATAAGGATTAGAAGTAGAAAAAATTCCCTTTTCAAAATAAGACTTAAGACGTATTTCTTCAGCCAATAACTCACTGACAATTGAGTCAACAGAAGGAAGTGGAGAACGATTCAAAATTGAACCTCTAAGTCCTTCAAAATCACTGTAAGTGCCGTTAAAAACTATACCAACCATTGCTGCTCTCTACGAGCAATATAGGCACCACATGCCTTTAATTATGTAGATTCTATAAGAGCCAACTGATCACAAAGATCTGTCATAGCAGAATAAACTCCTGAATACTCATATTCTTCTGCTAAAGAGCTTGCATGTCATTCTCTAATTGATACTGCTTTGCAAAATTTGATTGAGTAAATAACCATTGCAGATGATCCCTAACCTCCTTTGCTGTCTCATACTTCGCTAACTGTGTACCTATGGAATACTCAACAGAATTGTTAATCCAAGTAATAATTTTTGCATTGTTTGCTTCCCAGGCATCTATCAAAGCATCATAACCGTCATCAGTATTCCTAGGTTTCACAGAAGTTCCACTAATATATCCCCACATCTTTTTACCTTTAAGAAAATTTCTCATTACATAACTCTAATACGAACAGTGGCGGACCCAAGATTTTTGCCTTGGGGGGGGCCCCCTCACTCTGCCACTGCTTGCCAATCAACTAGTGAAAACATAAGAAAATAACATCCAATTCACAAGGAAACACAAGAAAATTGTTACGTGGAAAAACCTCTTCAATGTGAAGAGATAAAAACACCACGGAATCTGACGATCCACTTAAATCCAATATAATCAAAAGAGTTTACTAATGCGTATTTTTGACAAACATGCAAATGTAGCAAGTGCACTAGTCGCAAAAAGTAATAAAATGAGAAGTAGAGTATCGTTCCCACGAGAATAGTATTACTAAGTACCAATTTCTCTAGTTTAAGTCCTAATTGAAGCAACAATAAATTGGATTGATGGAAAATTAATGAACTAAATACAATTTAAGAAAATATAAACGAATTATAATGAAATTAAAGCAAAACCTAACAACTTAACTAATTAAACAAAATGCTAGGGTGTTGATTTCACCTAGATACGCTAACCCAAATCATAGAATCTATTACCCAACTTCTAATTCTTTTATTGAAAATCGAATTCCCTAAGTTGTAAAATATACCTTCTCAGGCTATATTTTCCTACTTATCCCTATTAAGCTTCCGCATCCAACAAAATGAAGATTAATAGTTCAAAGTTTTTTAAGCTTTATGGAATTCTATCTAGATTTCATAAATCAGTAAACCTATCTATAGTGTTTGCTTAATCTACGGTATTTATCCCAAGAGGCACAATCACACATCACTTCTTAGTCTCATTGTGAACAACACACATTTGAATAGTGATCAAGCATCCAAAAATCATTAAGCAAAGAGATAAACACTCAATCATAAAATTAAAACTCAAAGTAAATCAATTCATATAAATTTGAATCATTGTATCAAGGTTACATCAAACCCTAGCTAAACAACTCAATTCATACTCAAAAACAAAATAAAATAAAAAAAACAAACTGAATCAAGATTCATCATTGAAAAACAAGCAAAAGATGGGGAAATCTTCTCTAATTTGAAGCCCAAATCTTCAATAATCTTCTCCTTCCAAGAGCTGCCTTCCAAATGACGAACCAAGACCTTTTTTCTTTCATTTTCGTGCTAATTTATACCTCTTTTACTTAAGGACAAGCCCTAGTAAGCCAAAACACGTTGTTTTATTTTTAACATCTGACGCAGTTTCGCCGCGGCAAAGCTTTTTCCTTACCTCGGTGAGAATCTTTTGGGCCAATTTTGAGCATGAAAGAGTCTGAATCTGGAAAAGTGTTAAACATATGAATTGTAGCCCTTTAAATTATATTTCTACTCGTTCAAGAATCAGCACAATCCAAGGTCTAAAGCTCAAGTTATGACAGAAATACTGAAGCACATCCAAAGACGTTTTTCTTCAGTTTCCAACCGTCTGTTCACGATTTCAAGCCAAGTTTTCACCCTTGTCCAGTCAGAATTAGGAAAAACCCAAACATGAAAGTTGTAGCTCTGGTTCTTAGCTTTCCAAAACTTCTAAAATCAGGTCATTCTGAGTTTCCAAGCTCAAGTTACGTAATTTATGTTCAAAACTATCATTTATGCTCAAAATCATCGTTTAGGCCTGCAAAGACAAATTAATAGAATTAGGTAACAATTATGGCCCAGATTGTATAAGAAATATCCTAAATTCTATCGAAATTTAATGCAAAATCATAAGAAAAAATATGATTATCATTTACAATAATCACAAATCTACCAAAAATATTCTACACAAATTTAGAACTCAACTACAACTCTAATAAAAATAAAATACACAAAGGTTTATAAAAAGATGAATTACAATCACTCCAAATCCAGATCCGCATGTAAAGGGGAAGTTGGGAATTGGGGAAGAAAAACTTGAATATGACAAAACCTAACTTTTTAATTTTTTAACTTTTAACTTTTCTTTTTTACCTTTTAATAAAACTTTTCAATTTATTTTTTAAAGTTGAGGCCTGGGTCCGCCCCTGAATACGAATAATTCTTTTCATCTAACCTCACACTCATAGATTGAAGCGAATCGTCTCTTTTAGTAGCCATAATAAAATCCAAAGAAAACCAGAACACAAAAGAAAGAAAAACGAGATACCAGACTGCAGAAACTTAACGAATACCCTCAACCAACTCACCGCGGAGTTGGATCCGCGTAAGCTGTATTTAAGATTATGTCTTGTCACATGAAACTTGGCTCTGATACCATGATAAAGTGAGCTTGGGTAGAACTCACTCCCAAAAGCTAGCTCAAGAGAGAAGGGAGTCAAATCACTTATATACACCATAACAGTCCACTATTAGCGCGATGTGTGACAAATTCAACTTCTAACACCCTCCCTCACGCTCGACGTGCAAGGTCAGGGTTCAAACTCATCATCGCCCCAACCAAAGAGGAGAGAGAAACAAATGTGACTCTGATACCATGTTAAACAATCCAAAGAAATAAGAAAAAAGGGAGGCTAGGGTTTCATTGATACCGCACAATGCAATCAAATACAAAAGAATGATTTAACCTAAATATAAAGAGACTATATATATAGGTTAAACAAAGGAAACTGAAAAGACAGGGAAATAATAAAAAGTCTATTCTACCTTTAATAAACAATAAAACAAAATAACCCTATATTTCTTGTGGATTTATTCCTAAATTAGGAATTTGACCACAGTTGTAGATAGGGAATCAGTTTGGTATTAATACCAAATATCATGTATATTTATTCTTTCTAGAAATAGGAGATCCTAATTTTGTTTTTTCTAGAATTAGCTGATTGTATATTTATAGGAGTAGATTTCTCTCTTCCTTCTAGGCTGTATAAATATTCTCTCAATTGTAATAATAAAGAATACACTAAATATTCAAACTTTTACATGGTATCAGAGCAGGGTTCCTCCTAGCTCTTCCTTATTTTTTCTTCTCCGTGTGTCCATCCTTGTCTGCCATGGCTGCCGAAAAAGACTGCTTCATTTCAGAGGTAACCTCCAAGCCGTCCTCATTAGATTAGTCCCTTTCTGGTCCAGCTCTCTCTCACAGCAATGAAGTTGTCTCCCTGGTTACCAGCCACAAATTCAATGGACACAACTATCTCCAATGGTCCCAATCTGTGGTGATGTATATTGGTGGAAAAGGCAAGGAGGAATATCTCACTGGTGAAATTTCTGCTCCAAAACAAGATGACCCTATGTATAAAACTTGGAAAGCCGATAATCATATGATTAAATCATGGCTGATAAGTTCTTTGAATAATGATATAGGAGAAAATTTTCTTTTATATGCCACTGCAAAGGAATTTTGGGATGTTGTCAAAGACTCCTATTCAAGTTCTGAAAATACCTCAGAACTGTTTGCTATTGAAGCTGCCTTGTATGATCTCCGCCAAGATGATACCTCTGTCACTCAATACTTCAACACTCTCACACGCTATTGGCAGCAGCTGGATCTGTTCGAAGAATATGCTTGGAAGTGCACCGATGATACTACTCTATACCGTACTATTGTGGAGAAAAAGAGAACCTTTAAATTTCTTCATGGCCTCAACAAAAATCGATGCAGTCCGGAGCCGAATCATGAGCACCAAGCCCCTTCCTAAGGTCAAAGAAGCATTCTCTGAAGTTCGTCTTAAAGAAAGCAGAAAAAAGGTTATGATGGGCTCTCCAACTCTATCATCAGATCAGGAATCATCTGCCCTTGCTGCCCGAGGACAGTCTCATGGTGCCAATCCTGATAATCGTCAGAACAAGGGACGCCCTTGGTGTGACCATTGCCGAAAACCTGGACACTACAAAGAGACATGCTGGAAAATCCATGGAAAGCCACCAAATTGGAAACCAAAGTCATGGGGTGATCGGGAGAGTCATGGGAATGTTGCTGCGACTGCTAGTCCTACTGCTGAAGGAAAAAATGATACATCTGAGTCAGCTCCTTTCACTAAAGCTCAGCTTGAGGCTCTTCAGAAACTTCTAAGTCAGTCATCCAACTCTACTCAGCCAACTACTCAGGGTACTGGGATGTTGGCCATGAGAGGTAATAAATCAGTAGCCTTGTTTGTCAATAAAAGAACTACTAAATATTGGATTCTTGACTCTGGCGCTTCAGATCATATGACCGGAGATGCATCTATTCTTTCTGAGTATAACACGAATACAGGGAATCATACAGTTAAAATTGCAGATGGAACACTTTCTAAGGTGGAGGGTTCGGGCTCAGTCACAATAAATAAGGACCTAACTCTCACATCTGTACTCTATGTGCCTAAGCTGGACTGTAATTTACTTTCTATTAGTAAATTTACTCGTGACCTCCATTGTGTGACTAAATTTTTCCCAAATCTTTGTGTATTTCAGGACTTGGATTCGGGGAAGAGGATTGGCAGTGCTGAGATGTGTTCTGGTCTTTATATTCTACAAGATGAAACTCTATCCGCTAGCACAGCTCAAAAGTTCAGTTTGTTTTCTTTGAATAATCAGTCCATTTCCCATTCTAATAAGAATAGTGATATTATGTTATGGCACTATCGTCTTGGTCATCCGAATTTTTTGTATTTGTCAAAAATGTTTCCTTCTTTATTTATTAATAAAAATCCAAACTCTTTTTGTTGTGAAATCTGTCAGTTTGCAAAACACGCTCGCAATAGTTACTCTAGATTAACATATAAACCATCCAAACCATTCTCATTGATTCATAGTGATGTATGGGGGCCCTCAAGTGTTAACACTTTAACTGGAAAAAGATGGTTTATATCGTTTATTGATGATCACACTAGATTAACTTGGGTGTTTCTTATGAAAAATAAATCTGAAGTAAGTGAGATTTTTCAGAATTTTCATTCTATGATTCAAACTCAGTTTCAAACTCGGATTCAAATTCTCAAAACTGATAATGCCAAAGACTTTTTCAATTCTGTTCTTAGTCCCTATCTCATCCAACAGGGCATCATTCACTTAAGTTCTTGTGTTGACACTCCTCAACAAAATGGAGTTGCTGAACGCAAAAATCGACATCTTCTTGAAGTTGCTCGATCTCTCATGTTTGCCACTCACGTTCCCAAATTTTTCTGGGGTGATGCTCTTCTTACTGCTGCCTATCTAATCAATAGGATGCCATCTAAAGTCCTCAAATTTCAAACTCCTTGTCAAACTCTCTTGCAATTATTCCCTCATACCAGGTTCATTAGTTTGATTGATCCTAAGGTTTTTGGCTGCACCGCTTTTGTCCATCTCTATTCCCAACATCGTAGTAAGTTAGACCCTAAATCTATCAAATGCATCTTTATTGGTTATTCATCTCATCAAAAGGGTTATAAGTGCTATTCTCCTACTACTCGAAAAACCTATAACTCTATGGATGTCACCTTTTTTGAAAATCATGCTTACTACAAACCTGAGATTCAGGGGGAGAATGTGAGTGAATCTCATCTTTGGGATATTATTCCGAGTACCCATACTCCACCTCCACCTATTGTTCAAACTGCCAGTCCACAGCCGATCGGTCCATCTACCTCCCAAGTCATAGAAAATCAAAGTCCATCTAGTCCATCTATTTCCCAAGTCATAGAAAATCAATTTGAAACAACTTATGGGCCGTCTATAACTGATGATCCTCAACAAGAACCTAAAGAGCTTCATGTCTACCAAAGAAGGAAAAATTCTGACAAAGAAATAAAGGACAGTACACATCTCGAGGACCACCATGAATCGGAACTGGATCCACATCCTCCAGAAATACATTCAGGTTTGAGTAATCCTAGTCATGATAATATTACTCATATAAATGATGATTCAAATCTGCCTATTGCTTTGAGAAAGGGAGTTCGTGCTTGTACTAAACATCCTATTGGCAACTTTGTGTCCTATAAAATCTTATCTCCATCATATCAGGCATTTGTTTCTGTGATTGATAATATACAGATTCCTCATACAGTCCAAGAGGCGCTAATTGATCCTAATTGGAAAAAGGCTGTACAAGATGAGATCAACGCTTTGGTAAAGAATGGTACTTGGACAATTACAAAATTACCAATTGGGAAGAGACCTGTGGGATGCAAGTGGGTATTTACCATTAAACATAAAGCAGATGGTAGCGTTGAGAGGTTTAAAGCTCGTCTGGTTGCTAAGGGTTTCACTCAGTCTTACGGGATAGATTATCAAGAGACCTTTGCGCCAGTTGCTAAACTCAACACCATCCGTGTTCTATTCTCTCTTGCTGCAAATAGGGACTGGCCACTGCACCAACTAGATGTTAAGAATGCTTTCCTAAATGGTGATCTTGAAGAAGAAGTCTATATGGATATTCCACCAGGCTTCGAGAATTCATCCAACCAGGACAAAATATGCAGACTCAAAAAATCTCTATATGGCCTTAAACAATCTCCTCGGGCATGGTTTGGTAAATTCACTAAATCAATCATTCAAAATGGCTATACTCAGTGTCAGGCAGATCACACATTGTTTGTCAAACTCTCATCAGATAAAAGGATAGCTATCCTAATCGTTTATGTTGATGATATAATACTGACAGGCGATTACAAGGAGGAACTGGCAAGATTGAAGAGTTTCTTATCAAAGGAATTTGAGATTAAAGACCTTGGGTATCTCAGATATTTTCTTGGCATGGAAATTGCACGATCAAGACGTGGCATATTTGTTTCTCAACGTAAGTATGTTCTAGACTTACTCAAAGAAACAGGTATGCTTGGGTGCAAACCGGCCTCAACTCCAATGGACTCTAACAAGAAAATTGGCTCAGGGATAGATAAGACACCTGTGGACAGGGGCAGATATCAAAGGCTAGTTGGACGCCTTATTTATCTATCTCACACTAGACCTGATATTGGCTTTCCTGTTAGTGTGGTCAGTCAATACATGAATAATCCAACTGAAGAACACATGGAAGCTGTTACTAGAATCCTTAGATACCTCAAGATGACTCCTGGAAAAGGTCTTCTATTCAAGAAAAGTGATAATAGAGAAATAAAAGTCTACACAGATGCAGACTGGGCAGGAGATGTAACAGATAGAAGGAGTACTTCAGGTTATTGTTCTTATGTTTGGGGTAATCTGGTAACATGGAGGAGTAAGAAACAATCAATTGTTTCTAGAAGTTCAGCTGAAGCAGAATTTAGAGCTCTGGCTCTTGGCATTTGTGAAGGAATTTGGCTGAAAAAGTTACTTGGTGAACTTGGAGTATTTACGGAAGAGTCTATACAGATGTTTTGTGACAACCAGGCTGCCATTAGTATTGCAAAAAATCCTGTTCATCACGACAGGACTAAGCATATTGAGATAGATAGACACTTCATCACTGAGAAAATTGAGAATGCCATTGTTCAAATCATTTATACTCCATCAAGGTTTCAAACAGCTGACATCCTCACCAAAGCTCTCCCAAGAACCAGTTTTGAAGAATTAATGTGCAAGCTTGGGATGTTTGATATACACAACCCAACTTGAGGGGGAGTGTGGATTTATTTCCTGAATTAGGAATTTGACCACAGCTGTAGATAGGGAATCAATTTGGTATTAATACCAAATATCATGTATATTAATTCTTTCTAGAAATAGGCGATCCTAATTTTGTTTTTTCTAGCATTAGCTGATTGTATATTTATAGGAGTAGATTTCTCTCTTCCTTCTAGGCTGTATAAATATTCTCTCAATTGTAATAATACGACACACACAAAATATTCAATAATTCACAGTACCTTTCAACCTGAAAGATCCAGCCGTAGGGGTCATCACTGGAAAAAATCGGGAGCTCCAACTTTCTTACCCCCAATCTTGTTGAGTTCCCCCTTCACTGTGGTTGTAACCTCCAATGTCAAGAGGTGGTGGCGGCGGCGGCGGTGGTGGTTTGTATTCCTTTCGTGTTTCCCCGTCACGTTGGTTTCTTGTTCTAGAGTGGTTACCTTCTTCTTGTACCACGATTCTCTGGTGAGCTTCTTCTTCTGTTCTACGACAAGCTTCTTCTTCGATTCTCCGGTGAGCTTCTTCGTCTTCATCTTTCCGTCGCATCTAGTTCTACGTGTCAACTATTATCTCTCTCATGGATGCAATAGTCTCTGTCAGCTTGGTAAGGTCTCTCTGCATTCCCATGACTTCTTTCTCAACATTATTAACTCTATTCTCCATTCTGGTGTTAACCATACCCCAGTGAGTGACTACTTTGATACCACTTGATTGAACTCTTTCTCAGTACTAACGCACTCAAGCAATCAATTTACCCAAACAATAAATCAGAACAAGATTCAAAGGAAAATCTGTATATTGATATCAGAATTTAGAGTAATACACTTTTGGAATGCAAAATACTGCCTAGCTAACTTGTACAATGCTTAAAACAAAAATAAAGAGTCAAAGAAAATTAAGACACCGCTGAGCTTCGAGGGCTGGCTTCCTCCCCTTTCCCTTTGTCCTCTCTTTTCTCAATAATCCCCCGTATCTTGACATTCTTCCCTTTTTGTAATTCCTTCAGCATTCCCTCATAACAGAATGCCGTACTCTCTCTCTCTACAATTGCCATCTGTCTTGTACTGCTCTGTCACACCAGTTTGTAATCCTCTATTACGCCCCTTTCCCTTCCTATTGTAGACTAGCAACTCATTGGTTCTATCAGTGTGCTTTCTTTATTTTTTTTTTCCCAGATTGAGATACTTTATGTTCTCGATAAAGTTGGTGCTTTTTTACTGTTTTCTGTTAAATTATAAACTTCTGGTGGACTGATTTTCCAGTTTAATCTGTACAGCTATTTTCTTTTCTGCAATAACTTCTCCTTTCATAGGAAGAGAAGAAAAAAGAATCTTCTGCATAGCTCATATCTAGTGCCAAAGAGAACTAAAATAATATATTCAAAGTTGAAATAGACATTTGAATCCACTTCGTGTACAAACATTTGAAGTAACTCCATGTCATTGATCACTATGTAACATTAAGATAATGTGATACTGCATGCTTTGATGCAGGAAATATTCTACTCATACTTGGTCAGACATTGAGGTTTTGAAGTTAGCTGCTGGCGTTGAAGCAAACACAGTTCATCCAATTGGTAAAGCAATTGTTGAAGCTGCTCAGGCTGCTCACTGTCAAAATCTAAAGGTAAGTTCTTTCCTAACTTCTTCAATGCATCAAGAACAATTGTGTGACTCTTAAATATTAACATTAAAAGAAAAAAAAATTCCTGACAGTATTACTAAAGGGTCAGCAGTAAACTTTAAATTGACACAAACTTTCAAAACTTTAAATTGACACAAACTTTCAAGAATCGTAGTGCCTCTAATGTCTAGATATTTGTAATCATAGGACATTAGCTTATCCATGCTAACTTCTAGCTTTCCTCAACTTTTAGCTGAAACACAAATTCATTGTTGTGACATTAAGTTATTACATGAATGGTTAATTAAGAAAAGAAAAGTAGTTTGAGGTTGACGGATGGTTTCATTTATTTGCTATTGTAAGGACATAAATTGTAGAAAAGTCAACAACCTAGAGCGTTTGTGATAACAATGTATAATTTAAGCTTAGTAAGCTTTGAGAATATCAGTAAAACTAACATGAGAAATTTGTTTGTGCTACTTGTGGTTTGCCTTGCAACATGTTTGAACAATCAGAACCAAATGTTTTGTTTATTTATGCGAAAGTAACTTTATATTAGGTTTTGTTTGAGTTAAGTCCACATAGTGATAGGAATAGCATGATGATATACATATGTGGGTCTCATTTCCTAAACCAAGGAGGATTATTTCTTATTAAATTTAAAAGAGTTTTATTTTCATTGTGTCATTCTAAGGATGATAGGCCATGGAGCAACATAGATCAAACTATATCTAAAGTTGTTTAAGTTTTCAAGACAAATTAATGAGGGTGAAAATTGGTTGGTGAAAATTGGTTTCTATAGTTGTTAACAAGATCAAATCAACAGTTAATTTTGAAAGAAAAGAGAGAATAAAAGCCAACCCTAATTCATTAGTGGATTCCAATTTCCCTATTAATAATGAAATGATTTTTCTGAAACCTTCTGCCAATAAATGGGTTTATGCACTAATTTCCTAGCAAACGAACTCTTTCAACTGTCATTTAATCTGGATTTTCTTAATGATCTCCTTCATCTTGTCTTGTGTGAGAGAAATCGCAGATGTTGGCTTAAAAAAAGACTACATGTCACACTTCATATTTTCTCGACAATTTTCACTTTAAATGGTGGAGATATATATATCTTAATAATACTCTCTCTTGGATGTTCACTAGTTATAGATGATTATATTCGACTAAGATGAGGAAAAATTTAACGGTTTAACATCTGATGGACCCAAAATAGCTAGCTGGTACTCACGCAAGACAGGCAACAAGAAATAGGGGCAAAAGGGGTAAATTACCCAAGGACAGGTGTCTGGATTAGTTGTTAGGGTTGTTAGAATCAGGATGTCAGAATAAAAGGGCAGTGGTACCAGAGAGAGAGGATATCAATTGTTTTGTGCATGAATTGAGTGTGGGAGGTGCTGGCTCTCGAAGACCAGCTGGTGTTACTGTTTTATTGTTTTATTCATACAGACTCGTTGTTATTCTTAACCCTCTATTATGATTAATATACCATTTCCATTATTTTGAGCTGTTGTGTTGGATTGGTGCTGAAATATTGTTGAATGTTACGTCTGGATAGTTCTTATTCTTGTATTTGGGCTGTGTGTTGCGTGTGAGTTGTGAAAACGGTCTGGTAAATTGCGGGGTTCCTTCAACATCTAAGCAAAGAAACATAATTATATTGTTTACTTTGAAGTCATTTGGATGTGCTTACAACTGCCTCTTTAAATTTGACCTTATCAGTAAAACTCAATGGGACAAAACCTGGTCAAGGGAAAAATAGTACATTGCACATATGCCCTATACAAGAACTCTTCAAAAATTTACTAAAGGAGTATACTGTACATATGTTCAATACAATAACTCTTTACAGTAAATCTTAATTTGGATTATCTTGCCCTCACCACTTGGTACTCTCTATTTGACGGAATTGTGTTATTTGTTATTGGCTTTTGGGGTCTTCTCTTTATATTAACGTTCAGTTGTATGGGGATTTGCTGATGGTAAAACCTTGATGGAACTGTAATGGGGTTGGGAATTGCACTTCCATGTGTGATCAGCAAGAGATCAATATTGAGGATATATGTAAGTGCTGCAGTTTGAGAAACGAACAAAAATGAGAGGACTGTTTTCTTCTGGATCCCTCTTGTCACTGTTATTTTGTATGGTTCTATAATAAACTTTAATGGCGACATGAATGTTTTTGGGTATCCATGTAAAAAATTGTTTATTTATTTATTTTACAGGTGGTAGATGGAACATTTAGTGAAGAACCTGGGTCAGGCACAATAGCTATTATTGAGAACAGAAAGGTGTCTGTTGGGACAATAGACTGGGTTTGCAGGTGTTGTACTCATGGGACTCTTCCTCTTATGTTATTTCTTTTCTACTTCTGGTCAATTCAATTCATTCTGTTGTATTCAAAGTTGCATAAGGAGAAAAATATTCTGTTTTAATATTCTTCAAGTATGCGTTCTACATTTTAAACTATCTGTGAATTTTCGGACAGATACCTCAGTACTCTTCTGCTGCTTGCATGTTCTTCATATTGATGTGATACAATCTCATGTTCGTCCTGAAATTTTTCCTACAGTTCTGTTTTGAAATACTGGATTGTTATTAAACAGCAAACATGTCTGTTGGCTCCAGTTTTAGGTTCTTTGACATGATTCTTTTGTAAGCATATGAATGCAGCAAGTCAAATGTACTGATTTTTTTTTAATGCTATATATTTAGCTGAGCTGTATACTATTTCATTGATGGTGAATTCATCCTGTTTCCTTGTTGAAATCCTAGGCATTCCATGGAGAAGCTAACTTTGTTGGTGCCTATTTCCTGATTTCATGAGTGTGAATCCAGTTGACTCAGTCATGAGAATGGCAATGGAACTGTCAGTCGTAATACTGGTCAATGCTTACAAAAGGGACATAGATGTGAATGATGGGATAATTATAGCAGCATTTTATACATGTTCTAAGTCTTCTTTTGTTTATGAGGAATGAAATCAGCCATAACTACTCATTATTGTACTTACATAAAACTGAATGTGTCCAACTTCCAGCTTAGGGATTTTCCCATGTCATTTCTAATATCAATTCATGAGTGAATATTTTCTTTATGCAGGCATGGAGTTGATGTAAGTTCATTTCAAGAAGTGGACATGGAGGATTTGAACAATCAATCTGTTGTATACGTTGGAGTTGATAATACCCTTGCAGGTTGTATTTATGTTGAGGATCAGATCAGGGAGGATGCAGAATTTGTTGTCGAATCTTTGTCTAGGCAAGGAATTGGTGTATACATGCTATCTGGAGACCAAAAAAGTGCTGCTGAATATGTTGCATCTCTTGTTGGTATTCCAAAAGAGAGGGTAAGATACGGTCTTTCAGTTATTCAAAACCATAGTCTCAAGAATGAAATTTATCATAAACCTATTTATGTTCTGTTGGAATGGCAGTTGATTTCATTGACAAAATTGGGAAGACACCTTAGATTTTGTTCTCTTTCTATATTTCTTATATTTCAACAGTACAACCTAACTCAAATATATACACACACTCAACAATTACAAATATACCCTTTACACTATATATATACATAGTTTCCAACACTCCCTCTCAAGCTGGAGCATATATATCTATCATCCCCAACTTGTTACAAATATAGGTTATCCTTTTACCAACTAGAGACTTCGTGAGGATGTCAGCTAGTTGTACCCTTGTTCTAATATGATTAGTAGCAATTAACTTTTGTTCAAGTTTCTCTCGTACAAAGTGACAATCCGCTTCTATATGCTTAATCCTCTCGTGAAAGTCTGGATTGTTTGCTATATGTATGGCTGCTTGGTTGTCACACCACAAGTCCATAGTCCTTTGGTTACCGAACCCAATTTCTCTAAGAAGATGTCTTGTCCATATGAGCTCACACGTAACTTCTGTCATAGCCCGATACTCAGACTCTACGTTTGACCTAGCTACAACCGGTTGCTTCTTACTTTTCCAAGAAATAAGATTTCCTCTAACAAAAACACAAAACCCAGTCACAGACCGTCTATCCACAGAGGATCCTGCCCAATTTGCATCTGAAAAACCTTCTACCTTATGATGACCATGATCACTGTAAAGAATCCCACGTCCAAGGGCTCCCTTTAGATACTTCAAAATATGGAGGACTGCATCCCAATGAGATGTCCTAGGATGACATAAACTGACTCTTCACACTCACTGAAAAAGCAATATCTGGACGGGTTACTGTAAGCTAGTTTAACTTTCCAACTATCCGTCTGTACCTTTCTAGATCACCAAACATCTCTCCATCCTCAGCATTCAATCTCACATTAGGAACCATAGGAGTGTCACAAGGCTTAGCCTCACTTAGACCCATTTCAGTCAACACATTTAACACATACTTGCGTTGAGAGAGAAAAATCCATTTCTTACTCCGAGAAACCTCGACTCCCAGATACCTTAAAGTGCTCAAGTCTTTTGTGTGAAATTTGGAAGCCAAAAAGTTTTTCAAAGTCTTAATGCCAACATCATCATTGTCAGTGATTACAATGTCATCAACATAAACAACCAAAAGAATGATGCCAGAACTAGATTGCTTATAAAAGACAAAGTAATCATAGGCACTCCTATGTAAACCAAACTAAGTCACCACTTCGCTAAACCTCCCAAACCACGCTCGTGGAGATTGCTTTAAGCCATATAAAGATTTCCTCAGTTTGCATACCTTTCTTGCTCTCCCTGAGCAACAAACCCTAGAGGTTGCTCTATGTAAACATTTTCAGGAAGATTACCATGTAAAAAGACATTTTTTACATCAAGTTGGTGAAGATGCCAACAATATGAAGCTGCAAGAGAGATGAATAGTTGGACAGAGGTCATTTTAGCCACTGGCTCAAAATAATCAATACCATACGTCTGGGCATAACTTTTAGTAACCAATCGAGCTTTCAACCGAGCCATAGTCCCATCGGGATTAGCCTTCACTATGAAAACCCATTTGCACCCAATAGCCTTTCTATTTTCAGGCAACTCCATTAGAACCCATGTATCATTATGTTCTAGAGCCAACATCTCTTCTTCCATAGCCCTTCGCCACCCATCATGATTAATTGCTTCAGACACAGAGTTGGGAACAGAAACAGAGTCTAAAGAGGGAATAAAAGACTTGGAAGATGAAGACAAAGAGTGATATGAAACAAATGAGGAGATAAGATAGGTACAAGAGCGCTTACCTTTACGAATAGCAATGGGAAGATCATGATCATGGTCAGAGGAAGAAGGAACCGGATCTGAGGGCGAGGCAGTCGATAGAGGCAGTGGATCAAATGTTGCTGTAGGTGTTTCATGGGGCTGGTGACCCTGCGAGAGTATACCTGGGTGATAGGAGGACGAGATGGTAGAGGACTATGATGGGTAATGTTGTAAACAAGAAGATCATCAGGGGGTGCTTCAAAAGAAGTAGATGAAGTGGAGGACTCAACATATGGAGTGGTTTCAAAAAAGGAAACATCAGCTAAGATAAGGTACTTACCTAGGACAAGAGAAAAACAGCGATAACCCTTCTGATATCGGGAATAACCCAAGAATATGCACTTGAGGGACCTAGGTTCAAATTTGGATACATGAGGTCTAACATCTTGGACAAAGCACGTGCACCCAAACACTTTAGAAGGAAGAGAGAATAAAGGCTGTGATGGAAAAAGGATAGAGAACGGGATTTGATCACCCAAAATAGAAGAAGGCATGTGATTGATCAAGTGACATGTTGTAGAGATAGCATCTGCCCAAAATTCTATAGACTTTCATGTGAAAAAGGAGAGTACAAGCAACTTCTAATAAATGACGATTTTTGCGTTCAACAACTCCATTTTGCTGAGGTGTATAAACACATGGTGACTGATGAATAATACCTCTAGTAGATAGAAAGGAGAAGAAAGGGGCAGAAACGTATTCTTTGGCATTATCATTTCTGAGAATTTTAATAGATGAAGTAAATTGATTTTGTATTTCAGCATAAAAGGTACAAAATATGCAGAACAATTTAGAGTGATTTTTCATAAAGTACAACCAAGTTACACGTGAAAAATTATCTACAAAAATAACAAAATATCGATATCCAGACTTAGACAACACTGGGCAAGAACCCCAAACATTAGAGTGTATAACATCAAAAGGGGCTGTGGCTCTTTTGTTTATCCTAGGGCTAGAGGACACTCCATGGTGTTTTCCAAACTTACACGCCTCACACTCAAGGTGTGACATTGACCCTACACTAGGACACAACCTTTTCAAAATGGAAAGGGGAGGATGACCAAGGCGACCATGTAATATGGGTAGAGATGAATCACTGGTACACGCAACAGGTTGAGAGACAGGAGTGGAGACATCATCGAGCATATACAGGCCACCTGATACACGACCCCTACCAATAATCTGTCTCGTCCCAAGATCCTGAAATATACAATGAGTAGGAAAAAAGTAAACACCACAATTGAATGCATTAGTAATTTGACTAACTGATAAGATTAAAGAGAAAATGAGGAAGACACAAGACAGAGGAAAGAGACATAGATTTGTTGAGATGGGCAGTATCACATCCAATAATAGGTGCAGTAGACCTGTTAGCTAAGGTAATTGAAGACAAATTGGGAGAAGGTGTAAATGAGGAGAGAATACCTGTATCGCCTGTCATATGGTGGGTAGCACCAGAATCAATGACCCAGTTACTACTAGAAGTGGACAAACAGACTGTAGGATTACCTAACTGGGTTAATGTAGTGGTAGTCGATGGGATGGATGACTGGGAGCAAGAATTCTGAGTGAGACGAACATATTTTGCTGTAGAGATAGTAACCTGTGATGGGGTGGGTAAGAGACCATCTTGAGTTACAACATGAGCAAACTTCTGAGTGTCTTGCATATTCAGGGGCTTGCCATGGAGCTTCCAACAATTTTTTTTTTTTACGTGACTCTCAGTACCACAGTGAAAGCAAGTACGAGGGCCATTACCACGATTGTTCCTAGTATCACGACTTGTCCCTTTGTTACCTTTGCCATCACCAGATTTCATGCTAGCTAGGGCCGCATGATCAACATTAGGATCTTTAAGGGTTTCTTTGTCCTTAGACACTCCTCGATCTTCCCCCTTACTAATTTTGAGAAGTCGAGCAAAGACATCCGTAAGAGAGGGAAGTGTCTCACCGGTAAGAAGTTGTGTACGAGCTATCTCATATTCCGGTCTCAACCCAACCAGAAAACATTGCACTACCACTTGTTCTTCTTGTGCTTGCATCATCTTCACATCAGTAGGGACAGGAAACATAACCCTTTTTTCTTCAAAGGCTTGTTTTATCTCTGTATAATATTCGAGCAACGTCTTCTCTTGCATATTTGCTCGATAGATCTTCAATAACAATTCATGGGCATGAGACAGGTCTTGTTTACTACAAGAACTCTAGATATCCATAACCCTTGACTGTATCACAGTGACCAATCACATCATCCACGGACGCAAGAGTGTTCTGAATATTGATGAAGAGCTTATCGTTTCCATGAGCCACTTCTCGAGTTTTACTACATCTTCTGTTTCCTAGGTGGATCCTCGATTAATGGTCTCCCATATCAATGCTAGACCACATATCGTAGGATTATTCGCTTCCATTGAATATAATTCTTTTTTCCCAGTAATTTTCGATCAGTAATTTTGGTGGAGGAAGTAACAATTTCAGTCACCATCTTCTTACCATCCGTTGCCATACTGTCCAGCAAAGAACTTGTAACTCCACAGATTCACAACAATCCTAACTCCAAACAACCCAAGCAAACACAACAACTCCATCGATTCACAACAATCTGAACACCAAACAACTCAAGCAAGTACAACAACTCAAACCACTAGGATTCAGAACAACTCTGGTATCACATTTTCAACTCCAAGCCAACACAAAGCATTCCCATTTTCACACAAACACAGAGCCATATTTCAAACAAAAACCATGCAAAACAAAAAAAAAATTTGTGCACCAAACCAACAATCACAAAAGAGAGATTTATTGCACCAAACCAAAACTCAAAATTAGCACTTGCCGGAAAAAAAAGGAAAACAATGAAGAACAGAGTCAGACATCGCCGGAAAACAGAAACACGTCGTCGGAAAACAGACACAGAGGTCAGACGTCGCCGGAAAACAGAGGGAAGAGGTCAGACGTCACTGTAAACAGAGGGAAGGGGTCAGACGTCGCTAGAAAACACAGGGAAGCGGTTAGACGTCGCTGGAAAACCCAAGGAAGAAGTCAGCACTCGTCGGAAAACTGAATCACGCAAATGGGTTTAGGGTTTACGCGTTTCAAGCTCTGATACCATGTTATTCTCTCTATTTCACTTAAATGTCAACAGTACACCCTAACTCAAATATATACACACTTAATAATTACAAATATACCCTTTACCCTTTACACTATATATATACACATAGTTTCCAATTATAATAAATCCTACACTGCACCAGTTTGCTGGGTAATACATGCTAATTGTTATGCATTCTCTTTTAAATTTCATTACCATTTCCGCTATTTTTCCTTCTTATGTATATATTAAACTTTGCTACTTAAGGTCGTCACTTATTACCCAACCTGCCATCAGTTGTGAGTTAAGATTTTTACTTTCTTGCCTTAATGGATCTAATGTTACAACTTCTATTTATATAATTCAGGGGCGCATGCTCATAGCAGGTCCACGCTGGAGGTTCCAATCTTTTGGTTCATTCATGGGGATCCATTATTGGTTGATAAACATTATCAGGCCAGAGCACTTTCTGACATGGTTATTGTTGTCCAGTCAGAGGCATCATCCTGGGAAAGCCATCTCCAGTGTAATGGGCAATCACTTCTATGGGATCTAAGGTTAGAAATTTGTGTTCTGTGTTGGGTTGTGAATTGGTTCATTCTCAGTGGTGCTACTATAGTTTAGACTTGTCTCAAATTCTTTTTGAAATAGCCAGAACATCTGGAGTTGGTGTGTTCAATTAGAGTGATAAACTGGAATTATGAGATATCTGTCTCACTCTACTGGGTTGTGTGGAACTTAATCAACGACCAATAGTGGGAAAGGAAATGGTATTATTTTTGTTGGATTAAGAACTAATAACTTATTTTTTGCTAGAATGGGGAAAGGTCTGTCTTCATACTCACTTGCTGCCATGTTAACTTGCATTGTTTTAACTTTGACAGCAACAAGCCACCGTCTTTAAATTTGGATCAATGTGATCTTTGGATGTCATGGGTTATTAATAATTAGTGGAATGTGGAAGATTGTCTGTAGCAATTGCTGTGAGCCTCCGTAATTTGTTTGTCTAGAGGGAATTTCTTTGTAGAAGATGTAAATTCATTATTTGAGCACAACTTGTTTGTCAGGTATACTATATATTTGGTTACACGTTATTTGAGATGACCAATAGCCTTTTTGTTCTTGTCAATTGTGAAATCCATGTAAATTTGGCCCCAGTTACGGCAAATGCTGGATTTTCTGTTTGGTAAATTTATTCTTGGTTTCTCTGACCATCAAATATGAACCAAATAAAGAGGTTATATTACTCAAGAAAGCAGTTGGTGAAAGATACCCTTTGTTTGTTAAGAAAAATCGCGCAGAAGACTGCCCAGTCTGGATGCAATCATATTGGTTAAATTCTTTTCTTTCTGCTCATTCAGAATGCCCATAAAAGCTGCATTGGCTGCTGTTTCTGAACATATGGCTGGTTTGCTTCCCCTTCATCTAGTCTACAGCCATGCCCATGAAACTGCAATTGAGGTATGCTCTAGTAGAACGTGGTACATTTTATAGTAAACTATTGAAGAAGTACATACCTGCCATTTGTTTTCTACTTTTAATGGTAAAGTGTGAAAGGTTAAAAGCAGTCTGGATATTTGTAAGAAGTATTGACGATACATGTACTAGTATAATTAGTCTGTTGCTTGCATTTTTGCAGGACTGGATTTGGTCAGTTGGATGCAACCCATTTTCCATTACTTCTCAAGGCTGGCACATATCACAGTTTCAATCTGATACTATTGCTCGGAGTTATATCATCACAACTCTTGATGAATCAATACAAGTGGTGAATTCAGCCATTCATCTACTACTGATGGAGCGTACATGTATCCTTTGTACTATTTTGGCCTATGAATAACTGGAATAATATTGTATATAAATATGCACATACATGCAAACATTTGTCATACTTGGATATAACCATGTGGGTTGCTTGCATATATACGTTAAACTTTTGGCTAAAGACATACATGCAAATACATATATTTGATTTATATTTTACTTGAAAGTTAATATAAGATTAGGCTACAATTTGGAAGTGCCACAAGATGCACCATACTCAGTGGTCATCCATCAAATAAGGCAGTGGTACCAAATACCTGGCTATCAGCATGTGCAGAACTCATGTATTTACTGTTTTCCCATTTAATTCATTTATGGAGACAAGACTGTCAGTTTTAAGTTAAGAAAGCTGAAATCTAATAATTCTTTTGTTAATGATTGTTGGCTTGTTCAATCAAATATTGCTTCTAGATTGTATTTTGTCATATATTCTCTGTTGCTGTTGGAACTTGGGTTTCTGTTGATGTAGACTTAACCAAAACCAGCGGAAAAAACCTATAAATTCTTTCAGTCTCAGGAGCATGAGCTGGTGAACAAGTATAATTATGTAGTTAGCTTGTGGAGAAGAGTGAGCTCACTTTCCTACTATCTAGCTTATGGGAATAATAATTCATTTTATTAAAGGACGTTTTAAATAAACAGTTAGCTAATATCACTTTTTATTTTCAGATTTCAACTGTTAGTGGAGAGTTGCGGTATGTGGATGCCTTGAGACTGCTATATACCTTGGAGGACGCATCAAAACAGTAAGACACTTATGACTATCATTCATTGTGTACAGGGGTTTTTGAATATTTTTATTGGAAATTTACAGCGGTTACATTAAACTCAAGCTGAGGTCTTGGAATTGATTGTTTGACCATAATGAAGAACAATGATATTAAGAAGTACTCATCTGTTGTTTTTATCTGGCTTTCCTGCTTGTCATTAACTGTTTTGGTTTAATGCAAAATTTGGCAAGCTATTGATTTGCAAGGTTGTACAGAAACATGGCTTATCCCAGGAGTTTCATTTCTGATGCAGGTTTGTCAATCAAGTTAATGCAACTATAGCCCTTTTCCACCCAATTCACTGCACAAAAGAGAGGAAAGTACATGTGGTGTTTGATGTAACAACGATTCCTGCATTCGTAGTTGTTCTGGGTATTCTCTTTATTGTGTTAAAGCCAAGACGATCAAAGCCTAAGATTAATTGAGACTAATTGAGATCATGGTTACAAAGTGTTCGTGTTGGTCAGTGCATGGCGTTTTGGAGATATCTTTGAGGCGAATGACATCACATTTTTATGCCCAATAGTTATATAGGTTATACTTGAATTGACTTTACTTCCGTTCTGTCAGGGCAGCATAGCTTTATTGAAATGATAGTTGATGAGAGAGATAATAGGAATTAGAATGCAGTCACAATGACCAGGCCAAGGTCACAAGTATTATTTTAGGCTTCATGTATTGTACTTGTTAACATGGTTGACCAGAAATCTTCCCATGTGTCTGAAGTTTTATTAGTTCTTGTTCATCCCTTGTAACCTAGCTTGGCCGGAAGTGCTAGAAATGCAACAGATCTATCTCATCTCTTCAATGGACTTGTAAATTCTTTTTGTTTGCTGACAATGTAACAATACTGAAAATTTTGCTGTGGTACATTGTATAATAGGTCTTTAGCCTCTTCAATGGCGTTGTTTCCTGTGACATTTCTTATTGAAATGGCTTGCAATTAATTTAGATAAATGAAATACAAATTGAAGAGGAAACTTCATTCAAATCAACAATAGCTCGGTTTAAATTAATATACCATAGACTGTGTCCTTCAAATGCCTGGCCCTTGGTTTTGAAAGGGATGAACCTCACAGATATAGCAGCAACAACAATTACAATCTCAAAGAGAATGACAGCAGCTGTTTGATGGCAACTGCTACAAGAGGGCCTATCATACCACCGATTCTTCCCACAGCGATTGCCACTCCAGCTACGGTTGACCTTACAGAAGTTGGATATATCTATACACAACATAGACAAATTGAAGACTTTCAGAAGTGCAAGATATTACCTTCGGGATAAAAATACAGGCGATTGTGAAAGCTCCGAAGGCACACATGCGAGCCCCTAATAATAAACCTATTGTTACAATTTTTAATTGATGCATAACCAATGGTATGAGGAAAATCAGAAGTAAGATGAACAAAACCATCATTGAAAATTTTCGACCAACTCTGTCCACAAGTATTGCAGCTAAAACAAGCCTGGGAAGCTCTGGAAGTAATAATTTTCAGCCACATGTTACTTGAATTACTCTGGAAAAGAAGGAACTGAAACGAAAAAAGAGAGATCGGTGATGTAGTACCTCCCAAACTAGCCAGAAACACATCAGTGTAGAGACTAGAATCATTCACAGCTTTGGAAAGCTTCGCAGTTGAGCCACATTTAGTTTGCATACTACTTAGCTTGGAGGTCAGCAGTATGATTCCATAATATGTGAATGAATTTTCGAAGAATAAAGTCCATAGGAGAAAGGTTGTTCTAAGTTCTAACTAATGTTGATGAGAAAAGTGTGAAAAACGAAGAGAAGCCTGATTTCATTTTCGTGGTCGAGGAGAGTAGAGGGATGTGATTTTCAGGAACAACTTGTTCATCAGGTGGTGTGGTTTTGTCAGACACAAATATTCCATCTGGGAGGTGTGTTTTATTGAATTGAGAAATCTTCTCTAGAAGATGAAGAACATCATTTGTTCTTCCTTTCACACTTATATACCTTGGCGATTCTGGAACAATGCCATAAAAGCGAAGCACAACAAATGATGGAAGAGAGGACAATGCCAGTAGCCACTTCCAATTCAATCTTTTCAAGACAATCTGCAATACAACTGACTTGATTAAACTCCCGCTGGAAACTCCATTCTTTGCTTGCTCATCGCTAACAAGCCAACTGTTCAAAGCAACTAAAAAAGAAAAAATAAGATAATCTGGCAATTCGCTGAAGTAAACGTACCCAAGCAAGTCCAGCCTCAGATATTGACCTGAGCATCCAGAAAGACGAGTAAATAACCATCCGCATGCCTCTCTTTGGAGCAGGAACAAACTGTTGATCAAGATGATATTATGCTGGAAACTCATGAAATTAGTCACATTTTGGAGTTTGGAGCTGCAAGTTTGGCGGCAAAAGTTTGAAGTTCAACTGCTGCTGTTTTTGGTTTTGTTCAAAGTAATGATATTTTGCTTGAAACAAATATTTTTGATTGTTGGTCTGGAGCCGGAAACTGGCGGCAAAAGGGCAGAATTTGAAGTTGTGAAGCTTGTCTGGAGCAGTTCACCGTAGTTGGTTCGTAGGCATTCTGAAGTGATAGTTTTTGATGAATTCAGCATACATTAGGCTTCCTACTTTATATTAACTTAATGTGATGTAATTAGAGTTCCTAAGGATGTATGGTTAAGATGTTTTGGATTAAAATATGTTTTATGTTAGGTATAACAGTAGGTCTGCAATGTATAAACTTTGTTGTATTTGTTGAATGCATATGAAATAGACAAGTGCTTCTTCTCTCTTATCTTTTCCTTCCTTTTTTATCTCCCATATAACTATCCTTACATGCTCCAATAACTAACAACTGGTATCAGAGCTCCATTTGATCTCAAGGGGCCTGCAAAAACCTTCATTTCGGCAATCACTCAGTCAATCCTCACCACACCAAAAACCAGACTTCATGGCAACAAGTTCAGCCTCACTCCTACCTCCAACCTTCAATGGAGAACAGTACCATATGTGGGCTGTTAAGATGAAGGCTTATTTAAGAGGTTAGAGGCTATGGCAGTACATAGAAGAAAAGAAGCAGTCGCCACAGTTGGGGCCAAATCCAACCTTGAATCAACTAAGAATCCATGAAAATGAGGTTGCTAAAGCTCCAAGAGCTCTATCACATATACATGCAGCTGTTACGGATCAAGTCTTCACAAGGATAATGGCTTGTGAGACAGCAAAGGAAGCTTGGGACAAGCTTAAGGAAGAGTTTGGAGGAAGTAGCCAAACCAAAAATATGCAAGTCTTGAACCTAAGAAGAGAGTTTGAGACATTGAAAATGCAAGAAGCTGAAGTGGTTAAGGAGTATGTAGATAGATTAATGAATGTGGTTAACAAGATAAGGTTGCTAGGGAAGGAGATAACCGATAAAAGAATTGTAGAGAAGCTATTAGTGAGCCTACCCGAGAGGTTTGAATAAAAAATCTCCTCTTTGGAGGATTCCAAAGACTTGTCTCAAATCACCTTGACTGAGCGTGTTCATGCACTTCAAGCTCAAGAGCAAAGAAGAAAGTTGAGGCAGGAGGACAGTGGTGAAGCTGCATTGGTTGTCCTGCAAAAGGGCAAGCCAACTCAAGGAGGAAACAAAAGGCTTGCTGGAGATAAGAGAGGAAAGGAGAAAGCAAGTAGTCAATGGAATAAACCAGGAGGTTTCAGGAGTTTTGCACCATGTTCTCACTGCAAAAAGAAGAACCATGCAGAGAGCAAGTGCCGATTCAGACCAAATGTTCAATGCAGGGCATGTAAACAATTCGGCCACATTGAAAAAGTTTGCAAAAACAAACCACACCAGCCAACACAACAAGCACAGACGGTTGAGGATCTGCAGCAAACTACAGAATCAGAGTAGTTGTTTGTGGCCTCCTACTATGTTGTTCAGTTCAATGCTAGAGCTGGCTGATTGATAGTGGATGTACAAATCATATGACACCTAATCTGGAGAACTTTGTGAAGCTAGACCAAGCATACCAGTCAAGTGTAAAGGTGGGAAATGGTGACTTTGTGAAGGTTAAAGGCAGAGGAAATGTGGATGTGCAGACCTTGACAGGTATAAAAATCATTTCTAATGTGTTGTTTGTTCCTGAAATCAATCAAAATCTGCTTAGTGTAGGACAGATGCTTGAAAGAAATTACACCTTACACTTTGAAAACCAATCCTGCACAATATTAGATAATGAGGGAAATGTGATGATGCATGTAAAAATGGGGGGGAAGAGCTTCCCAGTTGAACTCAAAAAATCAGAATTTCAGGTTATGGCAGTGAATTCAGATGACACAAACCTATGGCATAAGAGGTATGGTCATTATCATTATGTTGGAATTAGACAAATGAAACTTAAAAATATGGTGCATACCTTACTCGAAATAGAAGAGAAGGAGAGTTTGTGTAGAGCATGCCAAATAGGGAAGCTTAGCAAACCTGTTTTTCCAACAAACCAGGCCTGGAGAGTTGCCAAAAAGCTCCAATTGGTACACACTGATGTGTGTGGACCAATGCAGACCCCATCCCTAAGTGGATCCAAATACTTTACATTCAACTAAGGGTGGGAATCTGGAAAACTGACTTGGGCCTTTTATCGAGCAAGTGGCGAACGCGACTTTGGGCTTTGATTTTTGTCGAACAGAAAGTTAGAAATGGCCAAAAAAAATACCCACACAAACTACAACACAAGGAGAATCTATTAGCATAGTCTGATGACACTGATTGCTCTCCAATCAAACGGAAAACAATCGAGAAGATATCTAAAATCGCAAGGTGGCAAGTGTGGGAGGGGCTGGAAAAGTGAGTGATGACAGCAAGTGGGGGTATAGGTTTTGTAGAGGAGGTCTTAGGGAGTCCAACGGTGGTCTCAAAAGTTATTTTGGAGTTTGGTATCAGTCGAAAAAAGCAAAAATCCGACTGCTTGGGCGATGCTAATGTGAGCCTCTTCTTGCTAACATGAACCCACTTTCAGCCCAAAAGAGCATCGACACACGTTATGTGCTAACGTGAGCCACACTACAGTGCAAATTTGAAATTAAGGAAACGATGCTACTTTAAATGTGAGAATTTGGAATAAATGAAACTAGGGATGGGATCTTGCCATTTCGCTAAACCTTGGGTGGAAACATGCAGTTTTCTCTGGTAAATAATGATATATTAGTCAGGGCGGAGCTACGACCACCTTGGGGGTCCACAATTTTTTTTTTTTTTAATTTATATAGAAAATTATCAATTTAGTCCTTATAAATTCATTTCGGCCAACTCAGCTTTAGGCACTTTGGCACTCGTAAATATAACTTCTCACTATTCTTGGCCCCCTCATTAATTGAAGATTACATCTAACTCCCTTTAAATAAATTTCCTTGTTCCGCCCTTGGATTAATTGGTTTAGTAATTACGAGAGGAGAAACCTATTTTTACTATTTTTGTCATTTACATTTTTTATCGAGGGCAATGGAAACAACTTTAACTCATATGATTTTATGGCTATTTTTGTTTTTTAAACAAAAACTTAAACAGTTTTAGGATTTGAATAAGTGACATTACTATGTAGAAAATATTATCTTTTCATACCAAGTCAGTAATTACTATTGTTAGAGTAGGTGCCCTAGAGCCAATCAATTATTGTAAAATTGACTCTGTAATAAATGTTTATTTATCAATAAAAGACATATTCTTCTATATCGTGTAAATCATAATGTTATATGTCCTTAGGATGGTAGAACAATGACGAGGGTATCAAGTGCTTCAAATCTTGATAATGAGAACCCTATGATCACATATGGTGGTCATTCTAGAAACGTCTATAGCCCCGGTATTATTCTAATCAAGGACACATATAATACGGTAAGACTATCATAGTGTTGAATGACCCTTTCGAAAGGCAGCGACTGATCTCACTTGTTAAGGTTGTTTGCCAACAACTTGGTGCAATGCATGAGTGCTTGCTAGAGGCAAATTCACTGGACAGACCCACCAGAGGATTTTATATGGATGGTAACCCTAGTGTCTATGGAATAAATCATCTAACGGATGGTGGTGCATGTGATCCTTAGACTTGAGATCACCGGAGCGCCTGGTGCACCAATTGGTGTAGTTTGACACTAGGCCAACATAGTTATATTCAAAGCTATCAATACGGTAGTGATTGACTACATTGAGAAGTGTATTGAGACTATGGTGGATCGACAAAGGATTCATCACTCTTGGGTATGGGAGAAGTTGTCTCACTGGGTAATTCAGTAAATGGTAATGATACTAAATCTGTGGCCACAGTAGGATTGAGTTGTTGCTCAATCCAATTTGATATTCCTGTCATTGGTCCATTAACTGAATACAAACATGTCGATGATATCTGAGGTTGACACTATTTATGTACCTCAGTCTCGATGAGATAACAATTGATGAAAGGATTTGATTGCATGGTAACCATACCGTTGATAGACTGCAGTTTTGCTGAATCTGAGTCTATTGGGTGGCCATAATGCCTTGCTAAGGACCAATCTTGGTATGTGTATAATGAGACGATTAATTGGTGTTAATCATGATACTATATGATGAGAAGCCTACAGGTCATACATTTAGAAGATAATTTAAGAATCAATTTGTGAGAAGGGTATTTTCATCTTTTAGGATGAAATGGTATTTTGGTAATCCGCAGTGCAATTAAATTTGCTGAGGTTGTTGCCATTATTTAATTTGATATCAAAATTAAATTAGTGAGATTATATTTAAATATATCTATACATATATTTAAATGAATTATTATTATTAATTAAATTTAATATATTATTATATATTAATTGATTTTAATTATAATAATAATTAATTAATTTAAAATACCAATTACATGGTGTTTGGCTGCAAAGGTAAACTAGGGTTGGAGCTCATGGCTATTCCTAAGTGGAATAGGGTTTTAATTGTTGCGCTATATAAGTGCAACTTAAATTAAAACAATAGAGAATTATTCATTCAATTAAAACCCTAGCCACACAAAATCTCTCTCTCTCTCTCACGTTTCACTCTCAAGTGAAAAAAAAAAAATTGTCTTCTTTCTTGATTCTTGAAGCCCTTCATTGTTCTAGCAAAATAATCAAGGGTTCTGCGGATTGTCTTCGTGTGGATTTCCGTAGCGAAGAATAATGTGAACAATGTCAATGAACAATATCTGGTGAACAGTGTCGATGAACAGTGGCTGGTGAACAGTGTTGTGAAAAGTGATCGTGAGCGAAATCAGAAATACTTGGAGGAGCCTCCAAACGTGTGTAAGCATTCTGAATCCTTGTATGGATTTATTATATTGTTGTAATGCAAAATTTATAAACACTATAATCTGTACCCAGATTTGGGATTAAGCATATGATCAATTTTTATTTGTTTTAAAACTGTGTTTTTCCGCTGTGTATACCCGATCACATGCTTACAACTATATCATTAGATAATGTAAAAATGGTGTTAAATTTATAACTAAATGTCATAAGTATAAAGTAAATACAGTGTAACCTTACTACTATTACCACACACCCAAAGGAGGGATTGAGAAAATTTATGCCTTTTTGTTTTGTACAAAGTGGAATCAGAGCTCGATTTCGGTTCCCCGTTCCTGCAGGGGTGGAACTAGAACTATAACTAACCGGTTCCTGATTTCTAGAACTATAACCTACCCAATGATGGTCAGTGTGGGTCAAAACCGAAACCCCAAGTACCTGTTAATTCTAATTTCGATCGATTCTTTTATACACCCCTAACTACTATTACCACACACACAAAGGAGGGATTGAGAAAATTTATGCCTTTTGTTTTGCACAAAGCAAGTAGAGAAGCTATTAATAAGGACCCACTTTCCATTGCTCCATTTTAAAAATACAAGACTTTAGTGGGTTACATATTCTCTTAACTTGGCTATCAGTCTTAAGGAATCTCTATACCTACAGAATCCAAATAAACGTCAACCATTGGTTGAGCTCAACTAAATTTTCTTAATATATTAATTTGCCTACCATATACTTTCAAAATCTATTTGAAAACCAAGGTTTATTTATCCAAGGAAATGATTTTAGAAAGATTTGATTAGATTAAATAAATTTTAGACATTATAAAATATTTACCATTATTGCAGTGAGACTCCACCATATGTTGTCATCTAGTATTTATTTAAGTGGGTTTTGAAGGAACGATTCTTTCAATCATGTTGTTTATCTATAATTTTATTCAGGGTTAAAATTCCTAACTTTGCCCTCTTTCTACTTCAATGAACTCGCTTCCTCAATGAATCCCCAGACCTACGAGTTAAACTTATCTCATATATATATATATAATTGAATACCCATCTTGGTTGATCGACACATTTTGGAAGCTCTAGAATTGTTTCATTTTGACACATTGGATTGACAACTAGGATTTATGGTTTAATAAACCCAATCAAATTGCTTTATCTTGATGGATTTGTATTTATTGCTTCATCTTGACATGTTAGATTTGTATTAATAATTAATAATAATACTAATTATATAGATGCATTGCATTGGTATTCAAAGGTCTAGCCATAATGATACCTTAGATTTATGATTGCTATGTGGTTGAATTTTATTGGTGATGATGTAGACAATATTAATTATTGTATTGGTATTCCAAAGTTAGATGTGTGATTTAAAGAGATATTAATGCACTGCATTGATATTCCAATAATAATAATATAGGTGTATTGCATTGGTATTCCAAAGCTGTAACTATTTTTGACGCATTGGATGTACATTAATAACAAATATACAGATGCATTGGATTGCTATTAATAATCGTGGTTTAATGACATCTATCTAAAATTGCTATTAATAATTATATAGGTGTATTGTATTGACATTGCAAACCTTTCTTTGTATTCAATTCATATTTAATTGTGGTGGCATTCGAAAGGTCTAAATAAAGGGTTATAAAAGGGGCATATATTCAGTTGTGTATTGGTGTTAACAATAAGTCCGATCTTTTGTTAATTGTTTATAGGTCATGTTAGTTTGTGTCAATAATACGTATGTTCTTCATGATTTTGTTAATCGATGATTTTTTATTTATTTATGTTTTTGTTGTTGTTTACAGGTCAAAGATTCATGAATTGGCATGGAATAAAGACAGGATGTTCGATTGCATTTCAATGAGTGTGTTATTTTGATTCGTTCTTCTGAATCATAAGTATATCTTCTAATTATTTTAATACGAATCGTAAGTACATATCCTAACTATTTTAACTATTATTATTTGATTGAATGATTGTTTTTGTTCGGTCAATCTATTTGAATGATTAATTGTGTTAGTGCTGTCGAACGGTAAGTGTATTCCTTAACAATTTTAATATGAAAATTAATTAACTTTTGTTGATTTCGTTTTTAGGTAACAGTTGTTATACGAATGATAATTTTTCCTTAACAATCTTAACATGAAGATCGATTAAATTTTGTTATGTCTGTTTTCAAGGAAATATTCATGTACTATACTAAGATCAAATCGAGGATGATCCTATTGTCAGTCGAACTGTATGTGTCATATCTATATTAGTAGAAACAGTTCATTGTGTTGAATATGTTTTCTGTAAAAACATTCATGTATTTTAATTTGTTATATAAATTATTAATTGTTTATGTCATGCTAATGTGCGAGTATATTGTTAAATGAATTAATTTTGGCTGATTCCATTTTCCAATTATAGGTGTTATTTGAAATATTCTTATTAGTCCTAATACGATAATCCCATAAAATGGGTTAAGTAAACTATTCATTTTATCATCACACGCATTTCGGTTTCCACTGAACAATCAATAGTAAATTGATCATAACTTGCTCAATAAAACTCTAATTGATGAGGATTGAATCTTTAGAAACTAAATAGATAGAGCTTAATTGATATATTATACGCTTAATTCGGATAACTGTAACCCCACTGTCAAACAATTCGTTTTATCATCACATACATTTCAGTTTTCACTGAACAGTCAATAGTAAATTGACCATAGCTACTCAATAAAACTCCAATTGATAAGAGATTTAATCTTTAGAAACTAGATAGACAATGCTTAATTTGGTATATTATACGCTTAATTTTAATAACTGTAGCCCCACTTTCGAACCATTCCTTTTATCATAGATTTTGGTTTCCACTAAACAGTCAGTAGTAAATTGACCATAACTTGCTCAATAAAACTCCAATTGATGAGAGGTTTAAATATTTAGAAACTAGATAGCATGGATTTAATTGGTGTACTTATGCTTAATTTTGATAATTGTAGCCCCACTTCCAAACTATTCTTTTTATCAACACATTTGTTTTCACTAAACAATCAGTAGTAAATTGACCATAACTTTTTCAAAAAATTCAAATTGATGGAGGTTTGAATCTTTAGAAACTAGATAGATAGGGCTTTAATTTGATATTTATACGCTTAATTTGGATAAATGTAGCCACACTTCCGAACTATTCATTATCATCACACACATTTGGTTTCTGTTCTCAATTTTCACTGACAATTAGTAGTAATGGCCATAACTTACTCAATAAAAATCCAATTGAGAGCGGTTTGAATCTTTGAAAACTAGAGAGATAGAACTTTAATTGATATATTATATGATGAATTTGGATAACTATAGACCTACAGCCGAACCATTCATTCTATCATTACACACATAAAACTAATTCAATTTAGTGATGACAAAGAAAAGCAAATATTGATATAGTTTTAATTGTATTTATTTCTATCTCTTTTGTGATATTTTTTATGCTACATACATATATCGAAAACGGTTGTTGCTGAATATAACAAATTTTATTTGTATCACAAATATCATATGATGTTTGCTACCGAATCATGTAGCTTAGTAAACCATTTATAATATGCCGAACCATTATATTATCCTTAAAGGAAACGAATTTTGATATATAGTTTAATTGTATTGTTCTTCTCTTATTGTTGATATTTTTTTATGTTACATACATATATCATGAAAAGAGGTGTTGTTGAATAAACTAATTTATTTATTTAACAATTTCAACTGATGTTTGATGTTGAACCATATAGTTTTAGTAAACCATATTTTATATCACACACATTTAGTTTTCACTGAATATCAATAGTAAATTGACCATAATTTGCTCAATAAACTCCAATTGAGAGAGGTTGAATATTTAGAAACTAGACAAATAGGGATTAATTTAATATACTATACGTTTAATTTGAATAATTGTAGCCCCACTTTCAAACATTCCTTTTATCATCAACATATTTTGGTTTCTACTAAATAGTTAATAGTAAATTGACCTAACTTTCCCAATAAAAATCAAATTGATGAGAGGTTTAAATATTTAGAAACTAGACAGATAGGGCTTTAATTTGACATATTATATGCTTAATTTGGATAACTTTGGCCCTACTTCCAAACATTCCTTTTAACACCACACACATTTGATTTCTACTGAATAGTCAATAATAAATTGACCATAACTTGCTCAATAAAAATCAAATTGATGAGAGGTTTGAATTTTAGAAACTAGACAGACAGGGCTTTAATTTTATGTTATATGCTTAATTTGGAAAACTATAGCCCCAGTTGAACAATTCCTTTTATCATCACACACATTTTGATTTCCCGTGTTTCTCGATTTCCAAACAATCAATAGTAAATTAGTCATAACTTTCTCAATAAAAATCACATGGATGAGAAGTTTGATCTTTGGAAACTAGAAAGATAGGGCTTTAATTTGATATATTATACAATGAATTTGAAACTATAGAACTGCTGCCGAACTATTCATTTATCATCACACACATAAACAAATTCAATTTTAGTGATGACAAGGAAAACAAATATTTGATGTAGTTCCAATGTACTTGTTCTATCTCTTTTGTGATTTTTAGATTGATTTGTTTGTTTGATTTGTGGGTTTTATGGGTTTTACAATTATCGTCTTTCTTTTAAGATGCTATTATCAAATGCTTTTTTTACTATAGGTGGGGGAATTCTATTTGCAGCAAATGAATTTGTGTCACATACCTTTATCTTCATGGCTTCTTCAATACTTCAATTAATTGCCTTCAGATTATACTGTTGGAGTTGTGTTACTTTCTATGTGAGTTCTCTTCTAACATTCTTAATTTTTTTATTTATAAATAATAATAATAAAATAATTTCTCTTCTCTGCAATTAAAATCAGTTTTTCCTTTGGTTTTGCAAGTCTCTGCTTAAAAGTTCACATTTTTCAACAAAGTTTCTTTTTTCTTATTGATTTATAGACTTTCAATAATACCTAGGATTATCCTGCATTTTTTTGCTTTTCTTGACAAAGTTTAAACTTTGTTGTTGATGTCAAAGGTTACATATTTGAGAAAAATAATGATGATATATACTTTGAGTTCAATTTGTAAATTTTATTTATTGATTTTTTAATTATCAATTCAATATAAAATGAATTTCAATGTATAAAATATAATTTAAACCACAAAAAAACCAATAATAATGTAAAAAAATAATAATAAACATAGTGTAATGCAACTTGAAAAAATATAAGTTACAAAAATTGCAGAAGGTTAATATAAATTTTAAGTTTAATAGTTGATCTTGATATATTCAAGTGTATAAATAAATACACGATTCACTACAAAATATTGACATTGAATGTCAAAGGCATGTCTGCAAAAATAATACTAATGTACAAGGTGATGATCTTAAAAATAATTAGACATATAATATTCAGGTAATCTTCTTAAGCTGAATGAATGATTAATGACATCTACGTAAATTTATATTAATAATATATAGGTACAATTATTAATTTTATCTAACACAATTTTGTATAATATACAATTTATATTTACTTTAAAATTTTGTATAATTTAACAATATTATGTATAATCTAATTAGTTATTTTGTTATAATAAATTTGTTTACAATATATTTCAAAAACATTGAGTAAACGTATCCGAACGTGCAGGCCTATGTCTAGTTTACTACATTTATACAAGTAGATTGTTGAGATGAACACTTAGATGCTTAGGTTTAAACACCTAAGAGAGAATATAAAAAAGTGTTTTACGTTTAAAGTGCGTAAGTTTAGAATGAGTAAACTTGCGAAATGAGCCTTTATAAAGGTGACTTAGTAGTATTATTGTAGTAAGTTTCCCTCCAAGCTAGAGTAACATCCGTTTACTTAGACATTTGGTATGCTTAAAAATTAATGCGATTTATTAAGATAAATTATCGGGCCCAATAGCATCACTCTTCTTTCAATCACGTTGTTGATCTATAATTTCATTTAAGGTTAAATTCCAACTTTGCCTTTTTTTTTTTTTTTTTTGCTTTAATGAACTAGCTTCTCAATAAGCCTTCAAATCCACAAGTTAAGGTTGCGTTGTATACTTTTTTGAATAAGATTTTTAAAATCCTATTCTGAATATATTTGAGGATAGGATTCTGAGATATGTTCGGTAATATTAGAAAACATTTTTTGAAAATATTAAATATTTTTAACTCCTCAATTTGGTAATTTACCTAAACACAACCCAACAATAAAAATTATAAAAGTGCAAAAACTCCCACTCATCCAATCAACTATCGACAGTCGACCACCACTACTGGGTAGTGGCCGTCGATCGTCGGAATGACACGACTGGCTAAACTAGCCGGTCATGCGTCGATCTTGTTTTTTCTGACTAGATCCACGATTGTGTATAGACAAGAGATGCGAGGGTACGAAATGACCTAATCGAATTCTGCATAGCTAAAGAGTGGGCTGAGCATTTGGGTTAATAACCACACGGACACACTCCCTTACAAGCCCATTTTAAGAGTTATGCCCATTTTGATTGTTACAGGGTAGTTTCATATATTATGTTAGTTCAGTATTCAAAATGGAGATCGAAAGATGGGTCACATTCATTAAACTCCTTGAAAAGTGATCAATTTACCAATTATCCCTACTAAATGTGATCCCCATCTCCAACCTATTTGCTATGTAAATCTTGAAAGCTTGAATTATAAATCAGATATGATATTGATGAGCAAATCATAAAAACTTACTTATATGAGATGACATCAAATCAAAGCTATGTACACAGTACAGCCAGTTCTCGTTCCTTAGTTTCAAATGGAACAATAGTACACATACTATTGAAAGAAAAGTTACAACTTCGAAGAGATTAAGAAGTGATTGATGGCAACCAGTCACTAACCCCATGCCACAAGAGGGCATATCTTCCACCAATTTTTTCCAGCTCCATATGCTAGGCTAATCCAGTTGCCCTCAAAGAAGTTGGATATACCTACAAAAAGAAGAAACACACAAACAAGAAAAGGGTAAAAAGTTAAGGGATAGAAAAATATATTGGTGGTGTCATAAATTGGTAACTTTATATGATATTAATGCCAAGGCATATATTTCAGTGTTATCTATGGCATTGTAGTACAAATATCTTTCTTGTATGGAATGGCAAAGCTACTCAAACACACTTATTAGAAGATTAAGAAAGAAAAATACTGAATATTAAAAAAGATCTGTTAGTGAATATTATACACATGAAAGCTTGCTGTGTTACATATGGGCTGTCATAAACAGTTCTAAGGAAATTAATGGAAAACCTCTCGCGGATAGATGCAGTCAACATGTAGAACTAGGGGTGTTCAAAAGAACTGGTTGGACTAGAACCGGTAGGTACCTGGGTTTGGTTTTGGTTCCTACCCGAACCAATCGTCAATGGTAGGTTCCGGTTCAAATTTTTGGAACTGTTACTGTACGGTTCCGGTTCCTATAGTTAGGAACCAGAAAACCGGAACCAGGAACCAGGAACCGAGACTAATATAAAATAAAATTAAAATTAGGGGGTTAATAAAAACTTTTGTAGAAAAAGTAATGTGAATACATTATATTTATATTTCATAACATTTAAAGTAGTGTGTTTGACTTTTGAGAATCTACCTTTACAAAGTAATGGAGTTTGTCATTTTAATTATAATTTGTAATTTTATTTTTGTTAACAAGTGCCAGGTGGGGGTTTTGTAAGTTTTTAAGGGTTTTTTGTCATTTAAAAACTTTGGGGAGTCGAATTTTATGGGTACCAGAACCGGAACCGGAACCGTTGTTAAGTTTTGGTTCTGGGTACCTAGGAACGAACTGTCGGTTCCGGTTCTGGTTCCAAATTTCAAAGAACCGTCGTTTCGGTTCGGTTCTGGTTCCTTCAAAAAGTGTAGGGTACCCCGAACCGAACACCCCTAGTAGGAACCATTGGCAAACATTCGAGCTCCAAATAATAATCCTGTAGTTAAAGTAACACCTTGATGGATAACCAACGGTATGAGGAATATGAAAGTCAAAACACACATAATTGTCATAGACATCTTGCGACCAACTCTGTCCACAATTACTGCAGATAAAAGAAGCCCAGGAAGCTCTGCAAAAGAACCTTTTAAGTTAATAACTACTGAAACATCAGTCCGTTAAAAGTAATAACAGTTTACTCAATTGCAAGGAACATGAACAAGAAGTAACCATCCAACACGCATTACCTGCAAAACTAGTGATAAATACATTAATATATAGACTTGCATCCCTTGCATTTTGCAAAACTGAGAGTGCTGAGCCACATTTACTTTGCTCGATACTTAGCTCTGATATCAATAATATAACCCCATAATATAAGAATGAATATGCAAAGAATAATACCCATAGCAGAAAGGTAGTTCTAATTAATCTTGTTGAAAAAAGCCTAGAAATTGGAGAGAATCCAGATTTCACTTCTGTGGTTTTGTTTGCAGATGAAGAGAGCAAGAACAACAAATTCATCATCTAGCCTAGCAATGTTATCAGGTAAGAGCCTTCCAGAGGGAAGATTATTCCCATTCTTCAGAGCTATTTTCTCCAGAATATGATGAGCATCAGCAGTTTGACCACCCATACATAGATACCTTAGAGACTCTGGTGCTAGACCTTGCAAAAGAAGCACAGCAAATGTTGGCACGCAGGACAAGGCTAGTAGCCACCTCCAATTCAATCTTGGCATCACAATCTGCAAATAAGAAAAAATAAAAAAATTGAAGTTTTGTGCTGAGTCCTTCCAGTCCTAGTCACTAACATATCATTTTTTAACTAATTCCATAAATTAAGAGAGATAACTTCCATATTCTGAGAAACAAAATTCAAACTGACAGATTATACACATATTAAAGATTTTAGAAGCATTCAAAATCTTTACACCATGTTACTTAAATTTACAAGGGGTTATATGCAACTGACTAAGAACTAGAAGTAAATAGATCGCACATTACACAATTTGACAAATAATTGCTTCAAGTAACAAGGAATACAATATCATCTTCTAAGCACAACAAAGGTCAAAATTGAATGGTTACCAAAAAATAAGGTCGAAATTGAATTCACACAGATCGAGAGTTCTATTTGAAACAAAAAGGAAACAGCCCCTCCCAGAAAAACTGTTAAAAGTTTGTACTCCAACTTTTCAAATTTTAAAGCCATCTGATCGATAATAAAAATGGAAATGGAAAAAACAAATTTTAATCTGCTAACAAGCTAAATCAAGAAACAACAAAGACAAAAATATTGGAAAAAACTTGTATATGTCTGGATAGAGTTGATGATACAAAACATAGGGATAGATAACTAGAGAGCGTAAGTTCATTGTATATCAACAACTACATATTACTTTGTATAACTAGAGATGTTAATTTTGACAAGTAGCTTGGTTAAGTCTCTTAATAGTAAAACCAGAGACAAGTAGCTGATCTCAGATTTGAAAAGAAAAAAAACAGATGAAGGAACAAACCCATCCCAGTGAAGCCTCAAATATTGTTCCAAGTGTCCAGAAAAGTTCTATCGCAACCATCCACACGCCTCTATTGGAAGCAGGAACAAACTCCAGAAACCAGGATACATGTACAGGCCCGCTGCCTAGACAAAACCAACCAAACCACGGAGAGTCACCAATGTTATATAGTTCGGGGAGAAAGCACTCATTAACCCAATAACACTAGCTACCAAAGCTCCACCAAGAAAGCCCTTCCTGGAAAGGGCAAATGAATAAGTCAACTAGAACCAAGCTTGCCAAGTGATCAAAAGCACAGGGGAACACTAATAGCGGACTAACAGAAATTTAATATGGCACCAGCACCTGCACAAAATATGCTATTCTTTTTCTACTCTCCCAGCAACAAAGAAATAAAATACTATCGGATTACCCAAAGGAGGCCCTAAAAGTTTAACAAATAAATTTTTTAATTAGCACATTATCTTCATATATAACAAAAGAAAATAAGATATCAACATTATTATCAACAAAGCATATATAACAAAGAGGATTAACGGTAAAAAGGCCTGCCTTATACTGTAGTTATCAGATATAAAGCCCCATGAATATGTACCAAGAAGCAAGCCAGCAAATACAACAGTTGTTAAAAGCGATTCTTGTGCTGGAGAAATTCTCCACTCTGACTTAATTGCAGGTCCTATAAAAGACAGAATCATAACTTCCATAGCTTCTGCAAACAATCCAAGTCCAGCATAAAGAAGAACAACAACTTGAAACTTCCCAAACCCCACATAAGTAAAGGCTTTATCAAGCGAGTATACAAGCCTTTCATCATCCATCTCAACAACGATTGAAAAATGAAAATACACACATTCACATCAATTTTTTATTGGCTTCCACCTTGAATAAAGATCGAATTCACCATGGCGTCATCACGAAATTTTCAAGAAACAAGAGAGCTTGCAGGTGTTAAAAATTCAGAAAACACCAAATAAATTGGACAAAGAGCACATTATTCATGTTATCAAACTTGCATAATAGAATAAGGAATTTCTTGATGGAGGAATAAATATATTAAAATAGTACAAGCAAACTTTATCAAATGTTTATGGTGGTTAGGACTTGGGATAGGGGTAAGCGGTTAGGTACACAGCATTTTTTGAGGGAATCAGAATCGGAATAGTACAATGCCGATTCTTAAATTCAAGAAACCGAAATCTAAAACACAGATTCTAGTTTCCTCCCTGAGTAGCCTATAAAAACTCAATTATCCTACTATTAGTTTAAAAAATGATAAAAATACCTTAAAAGTTTATAAATACACTTTTAACAAATTTTGATTACTCATTCATTTATGTCCAATGTGACTTATAAATCCTTTAATCTCTAGGCAACACTTGAATTTAATCAATTCATCACAATTTACTTAAAATTTTTTAATCAAAACCAAAACACAAACAATTAATTAAACAATCATACTATAAATCTATAATTTAATATTATAATTAATTAAATTTCTAATCATTTAATTAAGTATTGTACTAATGTTTATNACTTATAAATCCTTTAATCTCTAACACTTGAATTCAATCAATTCATTACAATTTACATAAAATTTTTCAATCAAAACCAAAACACAAACAATTAATTAAACAATCATACTATAAATCTATAATTTAATATTATAATTAATTAAATTTCTAATCATTTAATTAAGCATTGTACTAATGTTTATAATAGAATATTATAATTAATTAAGTAATCATACTATAAATATACAATGTAATGTTATAATTAGAGGTAGGCAGGGACCGGTCCCTTGTGGAACCAGTCACTCATGGGCCTGGGACTGGTCCCAAGCCCATGAGAAAAACCAGGACCCAGACCAGGCCTTAGGCCTGGTCGGGACTGGTCCCATGGGCCCAGGACCGATCCTAGGACTGGTCCCATGGGGCTTGGATAATTTTTTTTCCCCCCTCAATTTTTTTTATATTTTGGGGGCAAAACAAAATTTTATAGGGGGTTTTTAGTATTTTTTAGGGTAAAATTATAAATTTTATAAATTTTTTTGACCTAGAAGAACTTTTTTTTTATAAATTTTGTAAAATTTTATTTTAGCCCTCATAATTTATATTTATTTTAAAATTAATAGGGGGTTTTATGTAATTTGGCAGGGGATTATATTGAAAAAATACAAATTTTTTTGGGCCCGGGCCCTCCTCCTTAGGCCTGGTCCCGTTTTGGGACAAGGCCTCCTAGGTCCGGTCCTCTTAAGGACCGGTCCTAGGACCGGGTTTTGGAGCTGGGCTTTTGGGCTCTGTCCCAAATGCCCAGCTCTAGTTATAATTAATTAAATTTTTAATCATTCAATTAAGTAATGTACTAATATAGTAAATTACTAATGTTTATAATATAATGTTATAAATTTATAATTAATCAATTAATCATTTAACTATTTAATGTTATAATTAATTAAGTGATTATAATATAATGTAATGTTATAATTAATTAAGTAATTATTTAATTATAATGTAATGTTTTAATTAATTAAATTTCTAATCATTTAATTAAGTATTGTACTAATGTTTATAATAGAATGTTATAATTAATTAAGTAATCATACTATAAATTTATAATGTAATATTATAATTAATGAAATTTCTAATCATTTAATTAAGTATTGTGCTAATGTGGGAAGTTACTAATGTTTATAATATAATGTCATAATTAATTAAGTAATCATTTAATTATGTAATGTTATAATTAATTACATGATCAAATTATAATATAATGTTATAATGAATTAAGTAATTATACTATAAATCTTTAATGTAATATTATAATTAATTAAATTTCTAATCATTTAATTAAGTATTATACTAATGTTTATAATGGAATGTTATAATTAATTAAGTAATCATTTGTTTATAACGTAATATTATAATTAATTAAGTAATCATACTATAAATTTATAATATAATGTTATAATTAATTAAATTTCTAATCATTTAATTAAGTATTGTTCTAATGTAGTAAATTACTAATGTTTATAATATAATGCCATAATTAATTAAGTAATCATTTAATTATGTGATCATACTATAATTTAATGTTATAATGAATTGAGTAATCATACTATAAATCTTTAATGTAATATTATAATTAATTAAATTTCTAATTATTTAATTATGTATTGTACTAGTTTTTTTAATGAAATGTTATAATTAATTAAGTAATCATTTGTTTATAATGTAATATTATAATTAATTAAGTAATTATACTATAAATTTATAATGTAATGTTATAATTATTTAACTAAATAATGTATTAAATTACTAATGTAATGTTATAAACGTATAATTAATTAAGTAATCATTTAACTATAATGTAATGATATACTTAGAACTTGATAATTGAAGTAAATAACTAAATATTATATTATTATTCAATCAAATATATTATGTGATTCAAAAATAATTCTTTTAATAACATTAAACACTTTTAATTGGTCATAATTCCAATTATACACTTAATTAATTAAAACTTTAATATTAATATATTATAATATATTAAAGTTTTTTATATAAACTTAAGTATAATTGTATATTTATTTAATTAGGTTATTGTAAAAAATTAACTTCTTCCATTTTAATTTTTTTATTTGTAAAATTATAATAGATCCCCCATTCTTCACAGATATTTAATTTCAGCCTAGGTTCCAAAACAGGGTACTCGCTGCAGGTTCTTTTTTCCAGGTTCCGATTCCGGTTCCTCCACATGTAGCAACCGAAACCGGAACAGCTCAATATCGGTTACAAAAAAATGGAACCGGAACCTACTCGCACAGTGTCAGTTCTGGATAAGTTCCGGTTCTACTTGCAAGTTTCGGTTCTACTTGCAAGTTTCGGTTCTACCCGCTACCCATGCTCACCCCTAACTTGGGACATTGCGGCCATCTTTTTCTCTATGTGTGTGTGTGTGTGTGTGTGTGTGTATTAATAGAGCTGTGCAACTACTCATTTATGGGGTTACAAACAGGCATTCTACAAGCAAAGTCAATAATTTGATTGTTTAAATAAACAGAGTATGGGTATCAATCCAATTTACAGAAATTCATCTCTATATTTCTACTAAATTAAAGTTTCTTACTATAATAAAAGCATGGATTTGAACAGGCAAAAGAAGAATATATTTGTATTATCCATGAATTTTAAGGATGATTAAAGAATACAATAATATTACACTCACAAACTCTTCTCACTAACTTTCTCTTACAAACGTGACATGTCATCTTGTAATTGGTTAGCTCGCAATATGTCTCGTCTGTCCAATAATGGGTCCCACCTAATTAAATGTGAATTGACCAATTGTAAGTTGGCACGTTAGCGTTTGTGAGAGAAAGTTGTAAGAAGTGTTTGTCAACCTATCATTATTCTCAAAGAACAGTAATACTACACTCACAAAACTCTTCTCACTAACTTTCTTTCACAAACGCGACGTATCAACTCATAATTGGTCAGCTCACAATGGTGAGTTTGAGATTATTGTAGTTTCTCCTAAAATCACTTATTTCATAAGCTATTACTCTAAATGTGTTTGGCGAAAACGGAGCCAGGATTTGTTTCAAAGGGGGCAAAGAAAAAAAATTTACATATAAGAAAATTATTCATGAAAAATCGACTTTTTAATACATTAAAAGAAAGAAAATTAAAATAAATTTAAAATTTGAGAAAAATAAAATAAAAGGTAGTGATAATGTTGGGATTTCAGGCTACTTTGCTAAATAAAATAAATGGGTGCTAATGTCACAACACATAGTAGAAGGGTACAAATTGAGTTTTTTCCAAGGTCAATGGGGGCATGAGCCTCCACTCACTCCTTAGTATTACCGTCCCGAAAGATTGGTAAACATATTTCAAAAGTGATCATAGGAGAATTAAATTGTTGCATAATCTATTTTAGATTTCAAAAACTGCTTTTGGGAGGGTTATTTACAAATATACCCCGAAATAAAATAAAATTATATAATATAGTTTTTATTAAATTAAATAGAAAAGTTGGAAATTGGTCGATGGAATCGTTGGCCAGTTATTGTCGACGATGGTCGGCTACCAACAGCGACAATTGTGTTGATATCACTGGCACTATTGCACTCGTCAATCCGCAATCTATGCATCCGTACCAACAATCGTAAAAAATGACGGTGTTTTGCTATAGCGAACTAGCAAAGTTTAGCTGAAACTTTCCTTGCCTATTACCGAAAAACAAGGTAGTATTTGACAACACCACTGACACGGTTGATAAATTGTCGGCTGGCGAGTACAACCGTGCCAACGGTGTCAAACTACTTCTCGTCTACAAATTCATTGGTGACGGCAACTAGCCACTGTCGACCAGTTTTCAACTTTTAAAATTTTAAAGTTTCTATTTAAAAGAATTAAATTTTAATATGATTAATAGTAGATAAAAAATTATTTTGAAAATACTTATTTTGGTCTTTTTGCATGGGTTATATCTCATTTCTTAAAGAGTGATGCTATTGTCATCCCATAAATTATCTTATTAAACCATTCTTATTATTTTTACTATAATTACAACTTTATCATTAACACATTAGAAAATTTACATTTACAAGATAAATCATTGTGTTATTATTCCGAAAATCTCTTATTTCCCTATTCGTCGTGCAAATTTAATTTAAGTAAAAATACTCCCTTTCATGAGTTATATATTACCTTTTTTAAACAATAAAGATAAAATTTATGAAACAAAAATAATATAACTCTATATATCTATCTGTTAAATTCTATGGTTTTTTTTTTTAAATATTATATTATCCGTTTGTAACTTTAAGCTTCATTGGTTGGTAGCACTTAAATTTCTTTGTGATGAAATGTTGTAGTAGCATCTTCTGTTTATTAAATTTATTTAATACATTAACTTTTGTGACATCTTTGATATTGGTGAAAACTTACAGTATGATTTTATGCTATAATAACGATCTCATTGTTCCATTGTTACCATACACACACGAAGGAGGGATTGAGAAAATTTATGCCTTCTGTTTAGCACAAAGCAAGCAGAGAAGCTAATTAATAAGGACCCACTTTCCATTGTTCCATTTGGTTGTTTAGTGAGTTATATATTCCTCTTAACTTGGCTATCAATCTTAAGGAATCTCTATACTCACTTGATGCAAATAAATGTTAACCATTGGTTGTGCTCAATTAAAGTTTCTTAATATATTAATTTGGCTGCCATATACTTTCAAAATCTATTTGAAAACCAAGGTTAATTTATCCAAGGAAATGACTTTAGAAAGATTTGATTTGATTAAATAAATTTTGGTGATAATAGGGTATATACAATTATTGCAGTGAGACTCCACCATTATATTGTCATCTAGTGCTATTTATTTAAGTGGGCTTTGAAAGAGATTCTTTCAATCACGGTGTTTATCTATGATTTTATTAATAAGAGTTAAAATTCCTAACTTTGCCTTCTTTCTACTTCAATGAACTCGCTTCCTCAACAAGGGTTAGATTGTTGAGATGAACACTTAGATGCTTAGGTTAAACACCTGTAAGAGAGAATATAAAAAAGTGTTGTAAGTTTAAAGTGCATAAGTTTAGAATGAGTAAACTTGTGAGTTGTGAGTATGGGCCTTTATATAAGGTGACTTAAGTAGTCTTATCGTAGTAATTAAGTTTCTGTCTCAGGATAAATAGACAATTAAGAGAAATTCTTCCTCAAGTTGATTTAAATAAAGTATGTTATGTCTAAAAAATTAGGGCTGATGCAAGCTTACATCATCTAATGCCAATCAAAGTTCAAAAAGACTTTGTGCCATCCAGGAGTTGTCATGTCGTCAGAAGACAGAAAGAGTATAGATGTCATCAACTTGGCAGACTCAAGCTTTATCTACGAGTGGATGGGAGTCACCCACCTATCTAAGCCCTGCGCGATTTGAGGATATGTGCCGTATAATCAGCCAATAGGAAGCGCGGTAGGAATTGTACTACAGCTGCCCACTTGCACACTTGTAATCATTACCCTAAAACCTTCTACCATAAATAGAGCGCTCCCCCTCTCATTTTCGGGATTCTAATAAGAAACCTAAATTCTAATTGTAACCTTTTACTCTCAAAACATAGACAACCTGTGAAAGAGAGACTGACTTGATATTCTCTTTGAATAATCAGTCACTTGTTCCTCTACTCACTAGCCGCTTTATGCGAGCTCCTGTAACCTCATATATAAAAAGAACAGTGGAAGTAGGATTCTCTTTAAGCATCCGAACCACTTTAAAAATCATCTTCCATTTACTTCATTGCATTTTCCATTCACGTGTGTAATTTCTAATCCAGCTTAGCACTTTGCACGTGCAAATCATTGGTGTCAAAATCAAGCATCAATAGTTTGGCGCTAAAAGGAGAGCGTGATTTATTATCCGCTATTCATCAAGAATCTTTTATCAACTAGCTTTGCTTGCTGAAAAATGACTTGTGGTTTCAAAACCGAGCGAACTAGCCCCAATCCAGAAGAGATCCCCAAGATACAGGACGATACTTCTTCTAAAGTACCTCCCACTTTGCAGAATACCGCGGCGGATTTTACCTCAAGCTCACAGCTCGATCCAGTTGTGAAGAGTTACCTAGAGAGGTTTAACAATATTCTCAAAACGGTTAGCTAAAGGTTAGACCACTTGGATCATGTCGTACCGCCTGATTCCGATAAGGCGGTGTCGCCGCCAAAGATGCCTGTAGGTCACGCTAAAGCGTGAAAACAAGGAAAAGCCCATGCCACATGCACTATAGTGCGTACAGACAAGTGAAAGTAGGGGGTGGATAAAGGGCCAAAGGGCTCCAAGGGACCAACGAATGCCGGTCGTGAAGTAGATAGAATACCCATGGCTTTACGACTTGGCGATATGTCTCATCATGAGCTGTCCCATGCCACATCGCATGGGCAACTCCGGAAGAATGCAAGGTAGGGAGATTCCCTTCGTCGCCAGCGTGATGGTCTCGACCATCATCGCGAGGAAAATGCCCACCGTACATAGGTTGATTTTGACCACTGTGGAGGTCAGGATAGCTCCCCTGGCCATTCAATGCCTACACATGGCTCCAGCCAGGGTGTGTCGAGGCATGCTGAAGGTTTTGGCTGAATTAAGGAAGAGTTTGAACTATGGTCTTTCCTCAACCGCAATCGTGAGGGTCGAACCCACGTTGCGAAAAGTGATCCCCAGATAGCTCCGCTTCCTCATATTGAGGAGTTACAATGAGTTCTAGATCAGCTTAGAGCTTAGTAGAATAAGGGTGGGTGAATCGTTGAAGTGTCCCCCTTTTCTCCAATAGTGTTAGCTGCTCCTCTCCTGTCAAGGTTTAGAATGCCCGATATGCAAGCATTCGATGAGAATTCTGATCCGCAGGATCACCTCTATGAGTTTAACGACCTTATGGAGCTTCACGAAGTTTCCAGCTTGGCCAAATGTCATTGTTTGGCAGTGACTCTGATTGTCCATGCCAAGCGTTGGTTTAGATTGCTCTCGCTAGGATCTATCAACTCGTGGCAGGAGATGAGTTCGTTATTCTTGAGACACTTCTAGGCTAATACGAAGTTCTCAATGTCGTTGAGCTATTTGAGCAACATATGGCAGGAAAGAAATGAGTCCCTCCAGTCCTATATTGACAAGTTCCACAAAGAGCTACACAAGATGGCTAATACACCTGAAGAGTCAGTTCGGACTCTCATTATTGCAAGGGTTCGTCTGCAAACCAACCTGTGGAAAAATCTACAATCTGAGGATGACATTTCCCTCACCTGCTTCTACAATCTTACTGAGAAGTACCTCCGAATCTAGAATGCTATGGCTGCTTCAAATTGCCACGACCCCGATCCTTCGACCAGTGCCCTTAGGCAGGGGGAAGAAGGCTAGGGGGCGAATAGTATGAGAGTTGATCACAGATGGGCCAATGATAATCAGCAAAAAGGAAAGAAACAGCGGTTTAAGCCCAAGAAATCTTATGCTTAGGTTCCCCGTCGCAATCGCGACAAGAATTAGTATACTACATTGAATGCATCAGTATCAACTATTCTAGACAAGTCAGAAGAAGCTAGTCTGCTAAGAGAACTAGAGCTAGAGCCCATGAATAATCCCCCTATGGCAAGAAACAGCAAGAAATATTGTTGTTATCATAGGGATAACGGGCACCGTATCGACTAGTGTCAAGCTCTCAAGCAGGTAATTGAAGACCTTATTAAAAATGGGCACTTTAAGAAGTATGTTGATGGTCTAACTCCCATTCGGGAGACGGATCAAGGGAACGAGGGAAAGAAGCATCATGGTCACAAAGGTCTCCATCTTGTTGGTATCATATTTGGAGAACCATACCTCGTTAGGAATTCTCGAGGTGCTCAGGAAAGGTACGCACGAGAAGCAATCTCAACCCCTAGCTTCTTGCTAACCCAACAAGCTTCCTCAGACAGAATATTGATGTTTTTGCATGGACTCATGCTGACATGGTCAGGATCAGTCCGAAGGTGATGTGTCATGCACTCAACATCGATAGCGCAATCAAGCCTGTTCGCCAGAAGAGAAGAGCTATGGACCTAGAGCATTATGTTACTCTAAAAGTTGAGGTGGATAAGCTCCTCTCAAACAGGTTCATTCGAAAGGCTCATTACCCGAGTTGGGTCATCAATCCTGTTTTGGTGAAAAAACCCAACGGCAAGTGGTGAACTTGCATCGATTTCTCTTATCTCAACAAAACATGTCCGAAGGACAGTTTCCCCTCCCCAGAATCGATCAGCTCATCGACGCCACCTCCAGGCATGAGCTATTAAGTTTCATAGATTCCTATTCGGGATATAATTAGATCCTGATGTACATGCACGACGAAGAGCATACCTCGTTCATTACAGATCAAGGACTGTATTGTTATAAGGTCATGCCCTTCGATCTAAAAAATGTTGGGGCAACCTACCAGCATCTGGTTAACCGCATGTTTTTCGAGCAGATTAGGAAAACAGTGGAAGTCTATGTTGATGACATGCTTGTCAAGTCGCGTGTCACTTCAAATCACATAGACAATTTCACAAAGATGTTCAACATACTCCGAAGATACAAAATGAAGTTTAATCCTCTTAAGTGTTCATTTGAAGTATCCTCAGGGAAATTCCTAGGGTGTATGGTTAACCACTGGAGAATTGAAATCAACTCCGAAAAGATCCAAGCTCTCCTAGATATGAAAAATCATGTCAATCGAAATCAAGTTCAAAGCTTGAATGAGAGGATAGTGGCTCTCAGTCGCTTCATATTAAGGGGAACAGATCGTTGCTTACCATTCTTCGATATACATAGGGCCAACAAGAAGTTTGAATGGACTTCGAAATGTGAGCAAGCCTTCTAGAGTATAAAAGAGCATCTGGGAAAGCCACCTCTTCTATCCAAGCCTCTTCCCAAAGAAATCTTATTTCTCTACCTATCTGTCTCTCAGTATGCGGTCAGTGCAACTCTTATTTGGGAAGAGAGTAGAGTTCAGTGGCTGATATGTTGTACGACCAAGCGACTACTGGATGTCAAGACTCGGTATCCAGAGATGGAATGATTGGCTTATGCCTTGCTAATCACTTTCAGGAAGTTGCGACCTTATTTCCATGCTCACACCATCCTTGTTTTGACCAACTATCCACTCAGGCAAGTTTTTCAGAAGCCGGAGGCTTCGGATAAGTTGTTCAAGCGGGCTATGGAATTGAGTCAGTTTAATCTACATTACAGACCAAAGACAGCAATCAAAGGGCAGACTATTACTAATTTTACTTTGAAGTTCTCTTAACAGCCAGATCGGGAACCCAAACGGCTGGCCAGTCAGTGGGGTTGTCCAAGAAACTATTCAAAACTTATCAACCTAAAGCCTCTATCTTGATGGGTCTTCGAACTGAAGAAGAGCCAGAGTTGGTCTTCTGCTCCTCAGTCCCGAAAGGACCCGCATTCATGGAATCCTTAGGTTTGCGTTCAAAACTACAAATAATGAGATTGAATATGAAGCACTGCTTGCTGGTCCGCGACTAGCAAGAGAGATGAGGTCATATGCAATCGACTCCCAACTAATTGTCAACCAGATTTTGAGAGAATATCAAGCCAAAGAAGAAAAGATGATTAGTTATCTAAAGAAAGTCAAGGCCGCACTCGAGTCTTTCAAGCATTATACGATTAAGTAAATCCCGAGAGACAGTAACTCTGTTGCAGATGCTTTGGCAAAAATAGCCTCATCGCTGGACTTTGATGCTCCGAATAGTATTCCAGTCTAGCATCAGCTCACTTGAGCAGATCGTAGCTACAACCGAATCTACATCCTGAATGATCTCGATCATTCAGTATCTCCGAGATGGGCCTCTACCTAGCATTAAAACTGAGACGAGAGTCCTATGAACTAGAGTTGCTCGTTACACACTTATCGAATATCAATTGTATAAGTGAGGGTTTAGCACTCCCCTCCTCTAATGTGTAGCCGACGATAAAGCAGAGACTACATCATAAGAGAGGTACAAGAAGGGATCTGTCATAATCATACTACTGTATGATCTCTCACCAATAAGTCCGTCGGGAATATTATTGGTCCCTACTTCACGAGGATACTTTCAACTTTGTGAAGAAGTGTGACAAGTGCCAGAGGTTCACGAACATCCCACAAGCTCCTTCCTACTAACTAACGACAATGACCAGTCCCTGACCATTCTTTATATGGGAAATTGATCTCATCGGGCCCATGCCAACCAGTAAAAGGGGTGTCAAGTATGCAGTGATCGCAGTGGGTTATTTCACTAAGTAGGTCGAAGCAGAGCCTTTGGCCATGATCACTAAAAAAAAAAAAAACTCAAGGACTTCGTCTTCAAGAATATAAAGTGCCGCTATGGGATTCCTTATACACTCATCTCTGATAATGGGAAGCAGTTTAACAATGAGGAATTCATAAGAAATTCGCCTCAGTAGCAAGACCGCAAGTCAATGGTTAGGTTGAAGCTGTCAACAAGACTATTAAGCACACATTGAAGACCAAGCTTGGTGCAGCTAAGGGCAATTGGGCTAATGACCTCCCAGAAGTTCTATGGATATATAAAACAACTCCGAGAACTTCTACTTCAGAAATGCCCTTCTCGTTGGCATATGGCTACGAGGCGATGGTTAAAGTGGAAGTAGAAACAAGTTCACTTTAGAGGGAATTTTTCAATGAAATAGACAACGAGGCACTTACGTGCGAGTTTGGACTTAGTTGAAGAACACCGCGACAAGGCTCGGTTAAGGATAGCTTTCTACCATCAACGAGCAAAAAGATTCTTCGACTCTAAAGTCAGGAGAAGGGATTTGAAGTTCTTCTTAGCACAAGGGAACCAAGTGCGAGGGTATTGCGGCCTAACTAGGAAGGTCCATATCGCATCGCTAAGGTAATACGACCTAGGGCGTATCATCTTAAAAGGCTTAATGGTTCTGAAGTGTCGCGAGCTTGGAATGTTGAACATATTCGCCCTGATTATTAGTGATTCCGAACTTGCTTATGGTTCTGGTCATTTTTACTTGTAAAGCTCTCGCTATTGTAAATTTCATGAATAAGATTGTTCTAGTTCTCTTCAAAGAAACACTTGTGTCGTAATATCAAGTCTTTAATAATCTTGTTATTTGTTATTTTCTGCAAGTTCGATGATCAGATATGTTATATTTGTTTTGTGAAGTGGTTAAGTATAAAAGTACTATCACAAATAGTCAAAAAGTTCATTTATATATCTTCGATAATATGTACAAAGGAGCGACCGAGAATTACAAAAATAAGAGCAAGAAAGACTTAAAGCAAATATGGGAGGAATAACTGGTCTTTGTTCCTAAGACCCCTAGCTATGACCCCTTGATCCTATGGTTGGTCGCCAACCTTCGGATAATCTATTCGATCTGCAGGAATGTCTATGTCTAGCTAATCATCTTCCAGGGGAGGTTCTTATTCCTCTAGCTGTTCAACCACTTCAGCTTGCAGCATAGAACCAAGAGTGGCCTACTAATCATCAGGGAGGTCAAAGATGTCCATTTCAGGATTCCTTGCCCGCAAGCAGTAAATAGCTTGGATTGCCAAGTGGGTAACCTTCCTCTCAAGCTTAAGATTTTGCTACTTCATATGTTCAGTAATGAAGCGACTCGCCCTCGAAACAGCTCGAGGTCCATCTCCAACGCCTTCTTTCGCTTTTTTGTGTTTTTCCACAGCCGAGCTCGATTCTCCTTTGCCACCTTTGCACGATCAGAGCTCACCTACAGCTCATTTTCTCTCTCGCCCAACTCTTTGGTGAGCTTTGCCATAGTTCATTGGAGTCCGTTATTGTCAGCATCTCTCTTTTCGAGCTCCTCATTCTGAAAGTCCACTGCTCAAAGAGTAACGTCTCTTTCAGTCAGGTACTGATCTGCTTGGATGTGAGCCGCTTTTGCCTTTACATTTATAGCCGCAAGATGTTGCTTCTGCTTGGCATTCTCCTCCTTTAGCTCGTGGTGTCTGCCGGTAGAGTCTATGTCACTCTTCTGTTAGCCCACGATCAGTGCAAGGAAAGATTGCACGAGAAAAGAGACAAAAGTTAGTTTTTTTTTTAGATCTTAAAAAACTAAGAGATCAATTGGTATTGAAAAGTTCTTGAAGAGAACTGGCTGCTTTACCTGACTTAGCAACTGGAGCGCAGTGGCCACCAAGTCAGAAGGTCAGGAAGCCACGAACCCATCAAAGGTTGCGGCGAGTTGGCATTCTAACAGTGTATATACCACCGGCTGTAAGTGTTTTGCCAGTTGTCCTAGTGAATCCAACACAGACGGGTCTAGCCTCGAGAAGGTAGGCACCATTTCTACTGGTTGTTTGCCCGCTCTCCTTTAGGCGGTTGTGGTCGTTCCCTCACCCCTACACGAACTCTTGGGGGCAACCGGAATGCCAAGGGCATTCTAGAGCAAAAGATGTGGTAGGGTTGAGTTCTCCCTGGCAACACCCCGAGGCCCTCTAGTTTAGACTCCGACTCTTCCTCATTGGGTAGTTGTTTTCTCTTCCTGCTCTTCTGGCCCACAATCTTCTTCTTCGAAGCGTGAGCGGCCGCGGGCTGGGGAGCTTCTTCGCGTCGCTCCGTGGTTGGTTGCCTTTCGACACCGATCTGTATCCCTCCCGTGGGGACATCGCTAAAGGTCACTCTAACCAATTCAATCGAGCCGATCCTGGGGAATGTGAATCCCTTAGTCCTCTTCGATGTTTTCAAGACCCTTGGGGGCATGGTTGCTGCGCGACATGAAAGTGTGTCAGCAAAGAAAGTTTTTTAACAGAAAGATAAGAGTTCTCCGACATGAGAAGGTACTTACGAATTGGAGCTTCCAAGGATGCCTCGGGGCTAAAGAAACCTTACTTTCGTAAGTTGGCAGTAGTCACGAGCAACTTCGCGTCGAGACTTTGGTTAGCTAGTAGACTAAATGTCTTGATACGGCTAAAGTTTGCTATAGTCGATAACCTGATCATCTTGTTTCCTGTAAGAAAGCAAATGGTGCGTTAGCCTTACTTATTAAGGAAAGGATAAAAATAAGGGATAAGCAGTTTGGAAATTGAAGGGAAAACCTACTCGTCTCTCTAAATTTACACACGCAATCATATTCGAAGAAGAAATATTTGGTTTCATAAGCCCCATCATTGTTGGGGTAACCAAATATCCCTCCCTCGATTGTCGATCGTTTTAAGAGGTAATATGAATCCTTATCTTTACTCCTTTTCAAATAGTAGGCACAACAAAGCTCCACATCTGTCAGCTCACCAAGTCTATGTTTGCTACTTGCGATATACATAGCGACCATTATCATATATGCATTGGGTGTTAATAGGAATGGAGTGACCTCGAAGTGGTTAAGGATTGACCTGATGAAGGGGTGAAAGTGTATCGTCACCCTGCATTTGAAAATTGCTTCTGAGATCGCAGTCATTCCCTCTGAAGGTCCTAAGCAGTGTGTAGCATGTGCTAGTAGACGTTTACGTTGATCGCAAACTGATCTACCACCTTTTGAATTTCGTCTATAGTTTCTGCTGATAGTATCGCCTGTCCAGGACCCGCCGAGGTGCCTGGTGGATGCGAGCTTGTCATTTCTGCTGCTTTTATCTTAAGAACATTCATTGCTCTTAAAGTCTAAAAATGTGCAACATATAGAGATGACTCAATCTCCATACGCATTGTCTCGTACAACGACTTATAAGAACAAAAAGAAACCCTAGTTTCTCTCTTATAACCCTAAAAATCCTAAAGGATGATTTCCCAAAGATCTGTGCCCTATTTTTTTTAGCTCTTAAAAGTGTTCCATCTTGAACACTACTCGTGAATGTGCATTGTGCAATCCTAGCAGAAATCTACTCCCACCATTACTATGAAAAACTGAGTTTTTTAACAAAAATGAAAAAGAGAAAAGGAGAACAAATTTTCTTTACCTCTGGATTACTAAGAGTGAATGTTATGTCGTAGCGACAAGTGTGCATCAACCAGGAAGAGGATGAACTGATTTCTTGAGTATGAAAACATTGTTTTTCTCTCTAAAAACGTAAGTTCTATGAAAAATGAGCAATAGGCTTAGGGTTTTATAGGGAAGAAGGTGACGTTTGGCTTCCCTTGCAACCGACGTTTGGGCGAGATGCGTTCCTAGCCGTTGGATGCGACCAGATGTCGCCAATCTTCATGGAGAGTAACCTTCACGCTTTGTGGAGATCAATCGACTTTTCTCTCTATTGGAGACACCAAACGTCGGCGTGGTTATCTCCTCCACATTAAATGCACTCTCATCCGCATTTAATGCTTTAAAAGAGAATGTTGTTTCAACATGACTTGCATTTAATACTCATGGCTGACACTTATTGCTCAAAGACACATCTATCAAATAAAGCTTATTCTATTGATCAGGACAGCTGTTAAGCACAACGAATAAACACCTAAAGAGGTCGTTCAAAAAAACACTCTTCCTCATATATCAAGCTCAAAGCGAAGTGATTTCTAGCTTTGGATAGCAAAATACTCTAAGTACTTTCAGGTCACAGATGACGGATAGAGTTCAAAACACACCAGTATAGCACTGGGTAGGATCTGACATAGGTCGCTGGACATTTTGGGACGAACACGTCAGGTTGCTTGTGTAACTCTCAAAGATACATGTCGCAACCTCTATTATGTTCATTGGTTGGGTGAAGTCATCGACCTTGTTTCGACTGTTCTCAACTGATAGTTCAAGCATGTGCTCTACGAAACAAGTCAGGTCACAACATAATCATAAAGTTCTCAAGATTCAATTCTCAAACCTCAAGAACCGGGGAGCTTCTATTATGCCTAAAAAATCAGGGCTGACATGAACTTATGTCAGCCAATGTCAATCAGAGTTCAAGAAGGTTTTGTGTCGTCCAGGAGCTATCACATCGTCAGAAGACAGAAAGAGTATAACTGTCATCAACTTGGTAGACTCAAGCTTTATCTACGAGTGGATAGGAGTCACCTACCTGTCCAAGCCCTGTGCGATTTGAGGATATCTGACGTGTAATAAGCCAATAGGAAGCGCGGTAGTAATTGTACTATACCTGCCCACTTGTAGACTTGTAATCATTACCCTGAAACCTTCTACTATAAATATAAGGTTCCCCCTCTCATTTTCAGGATTCTGATAAGAAACCCACATTCTGATTGTAACCTTTTACTCTTAAAACACAGACAACCTGCGAAAGAGAGACTGACTTGATATTCTTTCTGAATAATCAGTCACTTGTACCTCTGCTCACTAGTCGTTTTATACGACCTCCTGTAACCTCATATATATAAAAAGAACAATGAATGTAAGATTCGCTTTAAGCATCCAAACCACTTTAAAAATCATCTTCCATTTACTTCATTGCATTTTCCATTCACGCGTAATTTCTAAGTCAGCTTAGCACTTTACACGTGCAAATCGTAGGTGTCAAAATCAAGCATCAACAAAGTATGATGAACATAATCATAAAAACTTGCGTATATGAAATCAAAGCTATGTTATACAGTATCAGCTAATTCTCGTCTCGTAGTTTCAAATGGTAACAATAGTACAAATAGTATTGAAAAAAGAGTTACAACTTCCAAGAGAATTATAGCAAGTGTATGATAGCAACCAGTCACTAACCCCACTGCCACAAGAGGGCATACCATACCACCAATTTTTCCCACTCCATGTGCGATGCCAAAACCAGTTGCCCTCAAAGAAGTTGGATATACCTATAAAAAAAAATGAAAAATAGGGTAAAATGTTAGAGGACTAGAAAAAAAATGTTAGTTTCATAGAAAGGCAACTTTATATAATACTAATGTCACGACATTATAGATGCAAACTATCCCTCTTGTATGGAATGGCAGAGGCACTCTGAACACCCCAAGGAAAAAAATGACAAAGGCAACATATAAAATGCTATGAAAATTGAAATTTATTTTATTCAAATGCCATAAGTATCACAGGACAAAAAACACATCTTATTAGTGCATATATATACATGAAAGCTTGCTGTTAGAGTCATGAAAATGACTCTATTTTGGTGATAAAAATACCCCATTTGTGATTAAATTGAAGTATATTGAGACAATTAAAGAATTTATGAATTTATTCACGAAAATCGCTTCCTAATATTTTTCTTATGAATTTAACGTGTTTAGAATGATTTTGGAAAGTATATGAGTTGATATTAGATTGTGGTTAATGGATTAAGGGTGATTTTGTCTCATTTATGTTGTTTAGGGGGTAAAATGTCATGTTTTAAGGGGCTGATTTTGTCACTTTTCAATTATGTAGGGACTAAACTGATATTTTATAATCTGTTCTATAAAGAAAAATGCAGATCGCGTGAACAGGGGGCTGTTCATCATCATTTTCCGGCGACCCTTCGCCTTCTCTGATCAAGCTCCGGCTACGATTCATCTCCTTTTTCGGCAACGATTCGGCTCCCCCTTGCTCCGGTCACCATCATCCCTCCATCACCACCGTGAACCATCTTCCCACCGCGGTGTTTCATCTTCCCACCGCGACTATTCGTCTTCCCGGCCAGTTTTGGCCCTTTTTTGGTGACGTTCCAACTCCCCAAGGGTCGATCTCCCTTCCCCACAGCCGGATCTACACTTTCCCTGCTTCAGCCGCCGCGAAAACCGCCGGAATCCGCGATTTAGCCGCCGCGACTCTTCATCTTTCAAGCTAGATCCTGCTTATTTCTGGCGATTTCTCACCTCCCTAGGACCTGATCTGAACTCCCCATCACCAGAGCTTTCCATCGGTACCTTTGGATCCCATTTCCGCCACCGTTTTCCGGAGACCCACAGGAAAATTAACGTTTTCCGGCGAACCGCAGCTGTTCATATTCTGGGCTGTCCGTTGGTCGTTTTTGCCCCTTTTTCGCATCATATCGCTGTCGGTTACCTCCTCTCCACCATGGTCAGCTCCGTTTCCACCGTTTCGGCCTCCGTCATCACCACCATGAGCGGCTAAGCTCCCGGTTGTCTGTTACGGCATAGGATAGATCGGATTGACCTCCACACTCTCCTCATCAGCTCTCGACTAGTTGGATGAGCCTGATTATAGGACATTTGGTGTATTGTGCTTCGGATTATATTTGTTTTCGTTTCATGATTGATTCGATGCTTTAATATGATTTGGCATAACTTGTGATGAATATTGTTGTCCATTATGATTTATGTTTTCATAGAACTTGCTGAATGATAAAATTTGGTTTGGAATAATTAAATGATGAATATTGCTTTTCATTACTTCGCATCGATTGTAATTATTGTTGTTTCGGATTTAATTAATTTCTACTATTGTTGCGTTTTATTGTGAAGTTGGTTGATTGGATATTACGTGTTGACAAATTGTATTTGTTAATCGCGTACCACTAGTGGTATTGCCTGTAGCATTTATCAACGTTCAATGATATTCTTTAACCAATCGAACTTGAGTGATCGGTGAGACAGGATAGATTATTCTAGAGTGTCAGGAAGCCTTTCATTGATTACCTTGCCTTGTATGTTTAGGGGATCGTAGAGGGTGGAGGGAACTTGTGTGAGTCGTCTCGTGTCGAACCAAAACCGTAACGGCAACATTTTATTATAAAGTCTTTATTTGTTTTATTTCACTATTTCATTATTTGCATCTAGTTTATTTAGTTTCATTAATCCATTGCCAATTTCATTTCTGCTACTTAAAATACATTAGGTTGTTAGTCTTGCTCCCTATGGATTCAATCCTGCTTACCGCTCTACGGTAATTAGGTTTAATTTTTAGACCGTGGTGATCGGTCTAACAAATTTTGGCGCCATTGCCGGGGAGCAACTGCTTTTGACTTTGTGTGTTGGGTAGTTATTAGTTTTTTATTCTAGGTTTATTTTAGTCTTTGTCATTTTATTTGTGTTATTTTCTTTGTAGTGATACTCTGTTTGGGTGAATTGTTTAATTTGTGTTCCATTTAGTTTGTTGCATTGTTAGTTAATTATTTTCTTTTCAGGTTGTTTGCGTAATTTCATTTGTACTTTGTTTTATTTTATTTTCATTTTATTTTCATTGGAATAGTTTCATTGTGTTTGTTTTGTTTTGCAGGAAATTGCAATTGGGAAAACGCTTCAGCGTGTTGTAGCTTGAAGATCCTGCACGTCCCGATTGTGAAATTCTCTTAACCTTTGATTTTTCTTTTATTCCTTGGATTTAATTTTTATCCTTAGTATTAAATTCTTTTAGGTTGCATTGATAAATTTAGTTTTGATTAAACATTTTGTTGTTGAAATTTCACTGAGTATAGTTTCGTTAGATTTTAGATTGTTTTAGTTTTGTTTCGTGTGCAGTAAATTTGTTTCTTAGGTTTTGCATTTAGTTAATTTTCTTTGACATTGTTGCTGCGTTGCTTGTTGAGCCTTTTGTGTGTTTGTGTGGTGATGCAAACTAGAAGGTCCTGTAACAAGAGTTATTACCTTTGATCTTGAAATTGAACGCACTTGTAAGAAGAATATAAAACAAGCACGTAGGATGGCTGACCAATGAACCCGCACATGTGCCCCTTAGCCAACATTTCGCACCCACCACCTACACTTCAGCCTCATGTATCCGTATCCCCATGTTCAGACACAACACTATAAAATCAAACTAGTGTCATCCAATTGTTCCAATTTATTATGGGAATTTAAATGAGGAGCCATACAAACATTTAGATGAATTTTTGAGGTTTGCTCCACAGTTAGACTTCAAATGTGAATGAAGATGTCGTGCGCTTAATTTTGTTCCCATTTTCACTTAAGGATCGAGCCAAACAGTGGCTCAATTCTTTGGCAGCAGGGTCCATTACTCTTGGACCCAAATGCAACAAGGATTCCTAAAAAAGTATTATCCCATTGGTAAAACCAACAGCATACGACGAGCCATTACTAGTTTCGCTCACTGATGGCGAGGAATTTTATGAGAGTTGGGAACGTTTGAAGGAAATGCTTAGAAGTGTCCCCACCACGCAGTCCTTAGGTGGCAATTAGTTCATAGTTTTTATGACGGACTGACTGAGAGGCATAGGAATATGGTAACGCCTCTTGTGAGGAACATTTATGCACAAGGACGAGAATGAGTTATGGCAACTCTTTGAACCTTAAGTAAATTCAATGCACCACATTTCTGCGTCTAGAATGCCTATCTCAGGGCAGTCATCCAAGAAGGGTGGCGTGTATGGTGTCACGATTAGATGACATTAGTTCCAAGTCAGAGTGTTGACCCACCGATTTGACCAGTTTATATCTATACAAGGGCAACCCTCTACACAATCATCTCAGAAGGCAATCAGGATGTTTTTGCCTGCACTCCACTCTTGACCATTCGGTTGAGGAACTTGCCCCTACCTCTTTTGAGGAGCAAGTGCAAGTTGCACAAGGCTTCCAGAGCGGAGCGATCCGTACTTGAACACATACAATCCTGGTGGCGTAACCACCCTAATTTTCATGGAAGCCACAACCACCTCAGAATGTCCCTAATATATGCCATACAGGAACATCCTTCCAATCAGCAAGGCAATTATAGGAGCAACCTTCAATCCAACCACCCATCCAACCTAGGTTTCCCACCTCCCGTTCAGCAGCCTACTCCAGTGTCTAGTTTACTAGAATCAATGATGGCTCAAATGCTCCAAACCATGCAGGAACAAAAAGCCGACATGATGCAGGTTCCAGATTTAAGCGAATACCCAACTTCTACATTCCCATTCCCAATCCATTAGTAAGCTAGAGACCCAGATTGGTCAAATAGCAGAAGCAGTCATATGAGGGAACAAGGCCAATTGCCTAGTCAAGTCATTGGTAACCCTAGTGGTTCTTCTGCAGAGAGGGTTTTTCTAACAAGCTAAGGCCGTGATGACTCTTCGGAGCGGCCGAGAGCTAATTAGGCCTAGAGGGAAGTAAAAGTCCAGGGTAGAGAAGAGGAAAGTCTAGGTAGAGACCAAGCCAAAGAGAGTGAGAGTGAGCCTCTTGTTGAGTTAAGTGTTCAGAGACCGAGTAAGGAAAAGTTGGGGAGAATGAACCATCCCCTGCATCGTACATACTGAGAGCACCCTTTCCTTAGTGCTTAGAGCCCCCAAATATCCACTACTAGGAAAAGCGCTAGGATGGATGAAATGATTGAGTTGTTTAAGCAGGTGCAGATTAACATTCCACTCTTAGATGCCATTAAGCAAGTACCTGCTTATGCCAAATCCCTCAAAGACTTGTGCACGCAAAAGGGGAAATGAAATCTCACACACCTAAGACTATACATTTACCAGAAAATGTAAGTGCGGTTGTCTCAAACCGCATTCCCCAAAAAAAGGATCCTGGAGCTCCTATTCTTTCTTGTGTGATAGGTAATGTCACGATTGATAGAGCACTCTTAGACTTAGGGGCGACGTGAACTTATTCCCCCACTTCCGTGTATGAACAGTTTAACTTAGGTGAGCTCAAGTCGACTGAAGTCATACTACAGTTAGCTACCGATCGGTCAAAATGCCTAGGGGCCTAATTGAGGACTGTTAGTTAAGGTTGAGGAACTATATTTCGGTGGATTTTCTTGTCTTAGACATAGAGTATATGACAGTGGAAGTATGCCCCGATTATTTTAGGGAGACCTTTTCTAGCAACGGCAAATGCTTGCATTAACTGTAGATTTGAGAGATGGAAGTTGTCTTTGGGAATAGAAATTGAGACTTAGTGTGTTTAATGCTGGGTTAGGACCAATGCGTGAGGACGATAACGAGTGTTTCATGGTTGATGTTATTGACATTCTAGTGGAGGCTCATGCCCTACATATGTTATGTGATGATCAATTTACACTCTTATGAATCCATTTGTTGAGGAATATCTAGCTTGAGTGTCTGTTCTGAGATTCAGGAGGTTAGTGCGTATATAGCTAGGTCGCCCACTCTAGAGCGTCAACCTTGGAACATCAAGTATGAAACCTTACCACCTTTGTCTAAGACGACACAACCGAGGTCAATTAAGTCTCCACTAGTCTTAGAGTTGAAAGCCTTGCCTGATACTCTAAGTATGTTTTCCTAGGACCCAACAAGACCTTACCCGTGATCATTGCCGCCAACTTAGATAGTGAGCAAGAGGAGAGATTAGTGGTGGTCTTGATAGCACATAAGGAAGCAATCGTGTTGGTCGGTAGCCGATTTGCGAGGGATTCCCTTCTTTGTGCATGCATCGCATATTTTGTGAGAGAATGCTAAACCGATGCATGAAGCTCAAAGAAGGTTAAACCCGAACATGAAGGAGGTGGTGAAGAAGAGGTATCAAATGGCTTGATGCGGGTACATTTACCCTATATCCGACAGCCAATGGGTGAGTCCAACCCATGTTGTACCTAAAAGAGTGGCCTCACCGTTGTTGAAAATGAAAAAGGTGAGCGAATTCTACCCATATTCCCACTGGATGGAGATTTTGCATTGACTATAGGAAGCTCAACCTAGCCACTAGGAAAGATCATTCCCCGCTCCCATTTATTGACCAAACCTAGAAAAACTCGCAAGGCAGCTTTCTATTATTTTCTGGTGGCTATTCCGGTATAACCAAGTACCAGTTGCCCCCGAAGCCAGGAAAAGACCATGTTTACATGTCCTTTTGGCACTTTTGCCTTTCGTCGCATGCCCTTCGGGTTGTGCAATGCACCGACAACGTTTCAAAGGTGCATGTTTCGATATTTTCTGACATGCTGGGTCAATTCCTTGAAGTCTTCATGGATGATTTTTCTGTGTTTGGTACATCTTTTGATGATTGTCTCGAAAAACTTGAGTTGGTGTTAAAACGTTGCAAAAGAGACAAATCTTGTTCTTAGTTAGGAAAGAGCCTTTCATGGTTCAGAGGAATTGTCTTAGTCATGTAGTTTCCAAGGAGGGGATATCAGTGGATAAGGCAAGGTAGAGTTGATTTCTCAACTACCCCCGCCTTCGTCGGTCAAACAAATTAGATCTTTCCTGGCCATGCAGGATTTTATAGGCGTTTCATCCAGAATTTTAGCAAGATCTCCAGCCTTTTGTGATTTGCTTGCTAAAGATGTGCTATTTGTTTTTTATGACTCTTGTATGATTGCCTTTACCATTTTGAAGGAAGCGTTGACCACAGCACCCATTATGCAACCTCCTGATTGAACATACCTTTTGAAGTGATGTGTGACGCGCGGACTATGCCATTGGTGTAGTCCTTGGCCAACGGGGAATAAAAAGCCCGTTGTGATCTACTATGCAAGCAAGACCCTCTCCGATGCTCAATGTAATTACACCATCACGGAGAAAGAGTTGCTTGTAGTAGTGTTTTCTCTGATAAGTTCCGGTCTTATCTTCTTGGGTCTAGGATAGTTGTCTTTACAGACACATTGCAGTTAGGTATTGTTAGCCAAGAAAGACACTAAGCCTAGACTAATTCAATGGATTTTGTTGTTGCAAGAGTTTGATCTAGAATATCAAAGATAAAAGGGTAGTGATAATGTGGTCGCCGACCACTTGTCTAGACTCTTTACAGAGTTTGTCCCTAGTCAATGTTTGAATGAATCTTTCCTGGATGAGCAATTGTTTGCGATATCCCAATCCAAAGCACCTTGGTATGCCCATATAACAATTACTTGGCCGTAGGACAATTACCATTAGGGTGGACCAAACTCAGAAAGATCATTTCTTTCTTGCAACCATCAAGCATTATTTTTTGGAAGACCCGACCTTTTCAGGGTGTGTGCAGACGAGAGTTAGAGATGTGTTCCCGACCATGAGTTTAGTAGTGTACTTGCATTTTGTCATTCTTATGCTGTGGTGGTCATTATAGTGGCAAGAGGCCGCTTTAAAGGTCCTCCAGTGGGTTTCTATTGGCCCTCTCTTTTTCGTGATGCATTCTTTTATTGTCGTGCTTGTACTTCATGTCAAAAGTAGGAATATTGGTAACGAACATGATGCCCCTGAATCCTATTTTGATTGTGGAAGTGTTTGATGTGGGGTATTGATTTCATGGGTCCATTTCCCTCATCTTTTGGCTTTGAATATATCTTGCTTGCAGTTGATTATGTGTCTAAATGGGTAGAAGCCATTGCCACTAGGACCAATGATCATAAGGTGGTCGTCAACTTTGTTCAATCGCACATCTTTAGCCTTTCGGTCATCCACGCGCCCATCATTAGTGATGGTGGCTCACATTCCACCAATAGGCACTTTGGCTCACTATTGAAAAAGTACTCAATCACCCTCGAGTTGCCACACCTTATCACCCTCAAACTAGTAACAAGTGGAACATGCTAATAGGAAATTAAGACTATCTTAGAGAAAATGGTATGGCCCGATCGTAAGGATTGGTCAATGCGTCTGAATGATGCACTTTGGGCCTATCGAACCACATATCGTACCCCTATTGGCATGTCCCTTTATCGGTTAGTTTTTGGAAAGCATGCCATTTACCTGTAAATTGAACATAGAGCATATTGGCCACAAGGAAATTCAATTTTGATATGACCACGGCCGGTGACCATAGAAACTCCAACTTTCGGAGTTAGATGAGCTACGACATGAAGCTTATGAAACTCTCGCATCTCTAAAGAGAAAACTAAAGCTTTTCACGATAAACACATTGTTAGGAAGTCATTCTCTCCTAATCAAAAAGTGTGGCTCTTTAACTCTAAGCTTCGCCTCTTTTTCGGGGAAGCTTCGGTCACGATGGGATGGCCCTGTTATTGTTCTTAATGTTCCCTCACGGAGCTGTAAATCCGAAACTCAAAAACGGGACAAGTTTTTAAGGTGAATGGCCAAAGACTTAAACCTTATGTCGATGGCATTATTGATGGAGAGGTGATTGAGAGTGTTCTTTATTAGAACCACATTAGCCATGTCAGTGCATTGAGTCTAGTTAAGACTTTAAACTTAGCACTTGTGGGAGCAACCCACCTTTGTAAATATGTTTTTATTGCATTTATGTTTTCGTTGCTTTTGTCTTCGCAGGATTGTCATGTTTGGGAACTCATTAACTAGTCCAAGGCTACGCTTATGCATGCTCCACAAACTCTGTTGATGACAGCCCCACCATTGTTCCTCAGGTTGTATCTCTCCACCTTATATGCTGTTATTATTAGACTCTTGTTTCTCAAATATGTTGGACAATTTTTTATGATTGGTCATATTGCCATTTGAGATCATTTGATGCTAATTGGGGAGGATGTTTGTAGTTGTGGTCATTGAGGACAATGACATTTGAAGTTGGGTCCACTGGGTTGCCGTGGGATGCTCGGTTTCAGACATATTCGGATGGTTTGTGGGACTTTCCTTCGGGCAGTGCAGACCTTCAGCATATCTGGACTCTATTACAGTGCAGCCTTCAACGAGTCATCCTGACCATCTTGTGTAGAAAGGCCATCCATCTAGACGTTTCTCTATTGATTCAGCCTGGAATGTGTTGCGAGACAAACGAGTTATGAACTCGATTCATCATCTCTTGTGGTTTCCCAGGCATATTCCACGTCACTCTTTCATTCTCTGGCTCGCTTCTCTTGTCAGCTTCACACCATGGATCGGCTCAGCTCTCATGGTGTCATTACGTCCTCCCGATGTGCTTTATGCATATCAGCTACAGAGACCCATGAGCATTTGTTTTTTCAGTTGTGACTTTTCCAGTTATGTTTGGCAGGAGGTCACTACCAGGACGCTTTCTACATGGCCTACTCTCTCCTCGGCTCCCTCTGTTCCAGTGGGCTAGCTTGCATCTTCAACGAAAAGGTGACTTCAACCACCTTCTTTCCTTCCTGTTATCCTTTCAGCCACAGTTTATTTCTTATGTTTGAACGGAATAATCGCTGTTTCGTCAGCATTGTAGCTCCCGCAGAGATATTTTCTTAGCTATTTGTGATCTAGTTCGGGCCAAGATTTTGGGTCTAGCACCAAGTACGAGATCTCGCCTCAGCTCCGTGTGATATGGCATCTTCCTGACTGCTTTGTAGGAACCTACATGCTCTTTGGTGCCGGTTTGTCGCTTTGTGTTGTGGTGAGTCTGCGTGCTCTTTTATGCCGATTTGTGGCTTTGTGTTTGTGGTGGGCCTACGTGCTCTTTATGCCGGTTTGTGGCTTTATTATTTATGGCATTTTCTTGCTTTGTGGGGAGCCTACGTGCTCTCTTTTACTGTTCATGACTTTATGGGTTTTCCCACGGGTTCTTGACTGACAGTTATCAGTCATCCTATTGGGTATGCCCCTCGTATTTGTATATTTTTTGTCTTTTATACATACTTACCTATATCCAAAAAAAAAAGACATTTGAAGTTGGGGAGTGTTGTTTGATTTATATTTTTGTGAAGTGTTGTTGATGAGACTTTTGTGGAGATTGTGAATTTTTGTGAAGTGTTGTTGATGAGCTTTTGTGAGAGTATGCTTAAATTTTTGTGGCATGATGATGTTTTTGTTGAAAATATGTTGAATCTTATTCTTGTAAGTCCAAAAGTGGTTAAAGTGAACTAAAGTGAGTTATTTTTAAAAATTTTCAGGAATTCATGCATAATCACCATTTTAGAAGCAATTAAAGTGCTAGTTAAAGGTCTTGTGAAGTTTTTGAAAAAAATTTGTGCAACATGGTTTTAAACATTGAACTATTAGTTCTGTTTTGTGCTAGGTTTGTCCATAATTGTGGTTAGACACTGTTTTGTGTAAATGTCATGTGTTTTTAGTGTTTATGCAATCTCCCACATACTTTACATGCCCATGGAGCAATTTTCATTTATTATCTGACGTGTGTTAAAAGTGCTTAAATGTTGCTTGATGATTTGGTTTTGATTTGTAGCCTAGTTGACTCGAGTGAGTACACCCGAGGGGTGTTCTACACCAATCCCCTAAAGCTATCTAGCTTGGGAGCGGTTGGCCTAAAGCTCGTTACATAGGTCCTCTAAAAACTTAATAAGTCATTTTATAAATCAGAGCTTATAAGAAATAAAGAAATAAAGTCTTGACTTGCAGCCTAGTTGGTTCGGGTAGTAAGTTCGAGGAGTATTCTACACTTATGCCCTATAGCCATCTGGTTTTGGAGTCATTGACCTAAAGCCCGTTACACTGACCTTCTAGAAAGCTTAGAAGTTAAGACAAAAAAAAAAAAAAAAAAAAGGTGATGAATGAAAAAGAATTATATGTCAAAATCTGTGTGGAAAATGACCATTATGTTGCGTGTCTAAGTTGGGGATTTTTGCATGACATTTTAACATTGTGATATGAATATGAAATGTGTGTTTGAGAAGCTTGAATGGAGATAGGCAAATCTTGACAGAAACTTTAGTTCTTTTTTTAGGATTGTTTTATTTCTTGTTATGTTCAAATTCTTCACTTTAACCTTTTGATGAATGTCTTGGTTGTTAATGATATGGTTGTGTATGGTTTTGTGAAATGTTGAAAGAGTTCCTTTAACTTTACTCAGGATGAGCAAAGAGTAGTTGGGGAGTGTTAGAGTCATGAAAGTGACTCTATTTTGGTGATAAAAATACCCCATTTTTGATTAATTGAAGTATATTGGAAAATTAAAGAATTTATGAATTTATTCACGAAAATCGCTTCCTAATATTTTTCTATGAATTTAACGTGTTTGGAATGATTTTGGAAAGTAATGAGTTGATATTAGGTTGTGGTTTATGGATTAAGGGTGATTTTGTCTCCTTTAGCTATTTAGGGGGTAAAATGTCATGTTTTAAGGGGCTGATTTTGTCACTTTTCAATTATGTAGGGACTAAACGATATTTTACAATATGTTCTATAAAAGAAAAATGCAGATCGCGTGAACAGGGGGGCTGTTCATCATCATTTTCTAGCGACCCTTCGCCTTCTCCGATCAAGCTTCGGCGACGATTCATCTCCTTTTCCGGCGACGATTCGGCTCCCCCTTGCTCCGGTCACCATCATCCCTCCATCATCACCATGAACCATCTTCCCACCGCGACTATTCATCTTCCCGGCCAGTTTTGGCTGTTTTCCAGTGACGTTCCAGCTCCCCAAGGGTCGATCTCCCTTCCCCACAGCCGGATCTACACTTTCCTAGCTTCAGCCGCCGCGAAAACCGTCGGAATCCGCGATTTAGCCGCCGCAACTCTTCATCTTCCAAGCCAGATCTTGCTCATTTCCGGTGACTTCTCACCTCCTCAAGACCTGATCTGAACTCCTCATCACCAGAGCTTTCCATCGGTACCTTCGGATCCCATTTCCGCCACCGTTTTCGGAGACCTGTCAGAAAATTAACGTTTTCCTACGATCCGCGGCTGTTCATATTCCGGGTTGTCCGTTAGTCGTTTTCGCCCCTTTTTCGCATCATATCGCTGTCAGTTACCTCCTCTCCACCATGGTCAGCTCCGTTTCCACCGTTTCGGCCTCCGTCATCACCACCATGAGCGGCTAAGCTCCCGGTTGTCTGTTACGGCATAGGATAGATCGGGATTGACTCCACGACTCTCCTCATCAGCTCTCGACTAGTTGGATGAGCCTGATTATAGGACATTTGGTAGTATTGTGCTTCGGATTATATTTGTTTTCGTTTCATGATTGATTTCGATGCTTTAATATGATTTGAGCATAACTTGTGATGAATATTGTTGTCCATTATGATTTAATGTTTTCATANGCTCATATCTTTGCCCAGACAGAGTAAATGAATCATTCTTTCTGCATAGCAATTCACTGCATACCCCCAATTGTATAGGTAATTATCAAAAACGAAAATTTCCATATTTGGCGTTAATGCTAATTTGATTCTGAGTTTATGTATAGCTTAACACACTATGTCTACACATTTGTTTAGGTCTCTGCTAAACAAATATGCATAACAACTTAATGTATATATGAATCTGAACACATTTAGTTTACTAAAGGTACGTTTGTTTCTTTCTTACTTTTCAGAAATTTATTCGCGACATGTTATGTTTAGTAATGGATTGAAGCAAGATATTTTTCTATCTCAAATGTCGAGGTAAATCCAATTGTAATTTCTTTATTTACTTTTCTTGTATCCTTCAACATTGACTTCCTTCTATGATTTGATGAATACTACATATTATGATTGTATCGCAGAAATAATCGTAAATGGTTATTGTTGGATGATGGCTTGAAACATTGTCGTATTAGCACTTAAATGGAACGACATTGTTTTGATCCAAACTGAAGAAATAATCCTGAGCGTTGATGAAAAGAAGATCTAACGGCTGGAATTTAACCATAATGTCAACCATATAAAAGCAGAGTTATTTGGCAGTTTACGCATTCATTCATTTTTGGCAAATCTCTCTCTTCTTCGTTAAACACCATTTTGAGTCTTTAGGGTTTTTCAATTTGGGTTGAGTGAATCTTGTAACTTGTTGATTGAGTGACTGGGTCAAGTCATTCTAGGTGTATTGTATACGCTGTTTATAGGGATTCGAAGGGTGTAATCTCTAGGGTGAGTTACGGGTTGAAGAAGGGGTTTTTGAGGGATTTGTGTTGCTGTGTGTAATCTGTAATCTTGACAGTGATTTAGTGCAGCGAGCTCGTATGATTCTCGAGTTCAACGTGGACGTAGCTTGCTCAAATATAGAGCAAGTAAACCACGGTAAATCTGGTTGTTCTTGTGTGTGTTTTATTGTGATTCTTGTTCTTGATCTATTGTTATTTGGTTGATTCTTTCTGTGAGTGGTTATAACAGTGGTATCAGAGCCATTTCTTAGAGATTAGGGTTTTCTATTACGAAATTAGGGTTTCATAAAATTGGGACTTTTCGAAACTGTGATTCCTTCTACTCTCCAATAGGATCTAGAGAGTCAAATCTTGGTTAAGTTCTAAAAGGTATATAGGCTGGAAACCAGTAATCGCCTTAAAAACTGTCTGGCAGTAATTGGCAAATTCTAGTGTAACAACGCTACGTACCTTCTTAGATTCTTTGTTGTTTTCTTTATTTTCATTATATTATAATGAGTACCACTCGTATGGAGATCTCCCAATATGATGGGAAGATCGATTTTGGGAGTTGGAAGAAAAAGATGAAAGCATTGCTTTCTCACAATAAGGTTGCCATCGCACTAGAAGAGGACTCTGAAAAATGGCCAGAGGAGAAGTTGAAAAAGAAAGAGGAGATCAATGAGGAGGCATACAATCTGATAATCATGAATCTGTCCGACAGCATCCTTCGGAAGGTAGATGGAATTGAATCACCGATTGAACTCTAGGGTAAACTCACTACCCTGTATGCTTTGCAATCTGGCCCCAACCTAGCTTTTTTAAAGGGGGTTTTATTCTCTTATAAAATGGATAGTGCCAAGAGCATAGATGAAAACCTAGACGAGTTTCTGAAAATGACCTTGGTCCTAAAAGGGACAGATCAAGCTTTAGGAGAAACCAGCCTAGCCATGATTCTATTGAATTCCTTGACTGATGACTACCAGGTAGTCAAGAATGCCCTACAGTACTCGGGTACTGTACCAAATCTTGACCTAATAACAGCAGGACTTAGGGCTAGAGAATTAGAATTGAAAACCCAGAAACGGAATGGCACAAATCTGTTTGTTAAGAGTAGACCAGAACCTAGTCAAACTAGCAAGGGAAATCAAAATAATCAGGTGGCTAGAAATAAGAAAAAATGGAAGGGCAGTAACAAGCATAGAGGAGAGTCCAAAAAATGTTTCTTTTGTAATAAAACTGGGCATATTAAAAAGAATTGTTTTGAGTGGATTAAAAAGCAAAAACAAGGGAATACTGAGAATAACCTAGCCACTACTGGAAACCTGGTAGAGGAACCTGAAGTACTTACTATGTCAATGAATGACACTGGTGAAGAGTGGGTGCTGGACTCAAGCTGTTCCTTTTACATGAGTCCTAGAAGAGACTGGTTCCAGGAATTTGAAAATGTTGAAAATGAAACTGTTTACATGGGAAACGATAATGCATGCAGAGTAAGGGGGATAGGCACAGTGACTCTAAGGGTTAACACTGGAAAAGTGGTAAAACTAACTAGGGTTAGATACATACCAGAACTTAAAAGAAATTTGATATCCCTTGGCACCTTAGATGAATCAGGATGTTGTTATAAAGCAGAACATGGATGCTTGAACATATATAGAGATAACAACTTGATACTGAAAGGAGAGAAAAGAAATGGCCTTTATATTCTTTGTGGGAATCGTTCCCAAAACTGCTTTAATTCTGTGACGACTTCTACTAACTTGTCCAATACAGAAAAGTGGCATCTTAGATTAGGCCACATGAGTCAAAGAGGCATGGACATTCTGAAGAATAAAGGGCAGTTTGGCAAGGACAAGACCAAATCCCTTGAATTCTGTGAGAATTGTGTTTTAGGGAAACAGCATAGAAATAGTTTCACCAAAGGGACACACCTAGCCACTAGACCACTAGAATACATACACTCTGACCTTTGAGGACCTGGAAAAATGAAATCTTATGGAGGGAATAGCTACTTTATGTCTCTGGTGGATGACTACAGCCGCAAGGTGTGGGTGTACTTATTGAAATCCAAAGATCAGGCTCTAGGTAGGTTTAAGGACTGGAAAACCTTAGTAGAGAACCAAATGGGAAAAAGGGTGAAGGTTCTTAGAACAGACAATGGGCTGGAATTCTGTAATCAAGAATTTGACAAGTTTTGTTGTGACCAAACATGGGACAGTAACCTATACCCCACAACAGAATGGAGTGGCAGAACGAATGAATAGAACCCTCCTTGATAAGGTTAGGTGCCTGTTAATAACCTCCAAACTCCCCGCCTCTTTTTGGGGAGAAGCTCTTATAACAGCAGCATATCTGGTAAATAGAAGCCCATCTACTGCAATAAACTTAAAAAGCCCTGAGGAAATATGGACTGGTAGAGTCCCAGCTTTAAGGCACTTGAGAGTTTTTTGGTGTGTAGCTTATGCACACACCACAGGAGGAAAATTGGAACCAAGGTCAACCAAGTGCATATTGCTGGGGTATCAAGAACAGACCAAAAGTTATAGACTCCGGGATAGAGATACTCCAGGGGTTAAAATTATTGTGAGCAGAGATGTGATATTCAATGAGGGAGTATTTCCTTGTAAGGAAACTAGAACCAAAACTGACCCCATGTCAAGTACAAATGATCCCTTCACCCAACCTGAAGTTACACCAATTGAGGTGGAGTTTCCTGCCCAAACTCAAACCAACCAAGAAACTGAAGCTGTTATTGAACATGGAGGAGAAACTGGACAAACTGATCCAGAACATGAGGATGAGATAGAAAATGAAGATGACACTGAGATCCAACCTGAACACTTGCAAGACTACCAGCTTGCAAGAGACAGAACCAAAAGACAGGTAAGGGCACCTATGCGATATTCCTATGTTGATCTAATATACACTGCCCTCCTTGCAGGTACTGATGTACAAAGAAGAGAACCAGAAACTTATGAGGAAGCCATGCAGACAAAAGAAAATGAGCAATAGAAGGCTGTTATAGAAGCTGAAATGAAGTCCTTGGAGGTGAACAGAACTTGGAAACTTGTACCAAAGCCTAAGGATCAGAAACTTGTACAATGCAAGTGGCTGTTCAAACTAAAGAAATGTATCACTGATAAGGATCCCCTCAGGTATAAGGCTAGACTTGTAGCCAACGGTTTCACCCAAAGAGAGGGAATAGACTTCAATAAAGTTTTTTTCCCCAGTAGTTAAGTACAAAACCATAAGGCTTATGCTGTCCATAGTAGCTCACCGGGATCTAGAGCTTGAACAATTAGATGTCACAACTGCATTTCTACATCGAGATCTTGAGAAAGAGATCTACATGAGCCAACCCTTAGGTTTCATAGATAAAAGGGCCCCCAATCATGTCTGCCTACTGCTGAAATCCTTATATGGCCTAAAGCAATTTCCTAGGCAATGGTATAAGAGGTTTGACACCTTTATAGTAAGTATAGGACTCACTAGGAGTGAGTATGACAGTTGTTTCTAATTTGCTATTTTAGATGAAATACCTATTTACTTATTGCTGTATGTAGATGATATGTTACTAATAAGCAAATCAAAGCCTATGATCTGTGAGTTAAAGAATAAACTGAATGCTGAATTTGAAATGAAAGACCTAGGGGATGCTAGGAAGATTTTAGGCATGCAAATTGATAGAAACAGAAGTAAATGCAAACTGAAAATTCACCAATGTTCATACCTGCATAAGTTAGTAGAGAAATTTGGAATGTCAGGGTCCAAAACTGTCCAAATGCCTTTAGCAAACCACTTCACATTAAGCAAGGATCAATGCCCTAATACTGATGCTGAGTTAATTAGAATGGAGACCATACCCTATGCTAATGTGATTGGATCCTTGATGTATGCTATGATTAGCACTAGGCCTGACCTATCATTTGTGATATCATTGCTGAGTAGATTCATGTCCAATCCTGGTATGGAACATTGGACAGCCCTGAAGTGGTACTAAAATATGTTAGTGGATCTTTAAATGTGGGACTGGAATACTATAAAAGATCTGCCTCACTGGAGCTGGATGGTTTTGTAGACTCTGATTTTGCATGTGACAGGGACACTAGGAAGTCAACCACTGCATATTACTTTACCTTGGGGGGCAACTGCATCAGCTGGAAGTCCCAATTACAGCCTATAGTTGCACTATCAACAACCGAGACTAAATATGCGACTGTAGCTGATGTATTTAAAGAGGCAATGTGGCTCAAAGGGATCCTGAGTGAAGCAAACCTGTCTGAACTGAAGCCAACCATTTTTTCAGATAGTCAAAGTGCAATACATCTGAGTAAGAATCCAATGTACCATAAGCGAATCAAACACATAGATGTTCGCTATCACTTTGTGAGAGATCTGATCACTAGGGAGGAGATAGCTTAATAAGGTTCCTACTTAGCACAATCCAGCAGACATGGGTACGAAGATTGTTACAATTGCTAAGTTCAAGCATTGCTTGAACCTACTGTCCATTCAGTAAGCAAGAGTAACAAGAGAACTATGAAAGACTCACTAAAGGCAAGTTGCACTAGCACAGGGGCTGTTTTTCCACCCATCAAGGTGGAGATTGTTGGATGATGGCTTGAAACGCTGTAGTATTAGCACTTAAATGGAACGACGTCGTTTTGATCCAAACTAAAGAAACAATCCTGAACGTTGATGAAAAGAAGATCTAACGGTTGGAATTTAACCCTAATGTCAACCATATAAAAGCAGAGTTATTTGGCAGTTTACGCATTCATTCATTTTTGGCAAATCTCTCTCTTCTTCGTTAAACACCATTTTGAGTCTTTAAGGTTTTTCAATTTGGGTTGAATGAATCTTGTAACTTGTTGATTGAGTGACTGAGTCAGGTCATTCTGGGTGTATTGTATACGCTGTTTATAGAGATTCGAAGGGTGTAATCTCTAGGGTGAGTTACGAGTTGAAGAAGGGGTTTTTGAGGGATTTGTGTTGCTGTGTGTAATCTGTAATCTTGACAGTGATTTAGTGCAGCGAGCTCGTGTGATTCCAGAGTTCAACGTGGACGTAGCTTATTCAAATATAGAGCAAATGAACCACAGTAAATCTAGTTGTTCTTGCATGTGTTTTATTGTGATTCTTGTTCTTGATCTATTGTTATTTGGTTGATTCTTTCTGTGAGTGATTATAACAGTTATAAATTTTAATGTGAGCCTTCGGAATGTTAAGACTTAACATTTTCTAAGAACATTGAGGTGGTGTTGAATAAATAGATCAAAGTCTGTGCCTGACAATTTTTTTTAGAACTTTCTTGGCGCAAAATCCAATGCATTAAGCTAACCAGTCAGCGACAAGCACGTGTTTTCGTAAAAGTAAAACCCAAACCAAAACCCCACTCACAACGAAGCTGGTAGAAAGAAAGAGCGATTCAGTGCGAAAGTGAAAGCTATCGATGGCGTCAGGCGGCAACGGCGGAGGTCTGGAGTGGCACGTGCGGCCTCCAAACCCTAAGAATCCAATCGTCTTCTTCGATATTACCATCGGTACAATTCCTGCCGCTCGTATCAAAATGGAACTCTTCACCGACATTGCCCCTAAAACCGCTGAAAATTTCAGGTCACTTCACTTTTCTTCCTTTCTTATCCTAAATTTTCTTCTGCATATATCAATTTCAACAACACTTGTTCAAGTTCGCTTCTTTTTTCTTCTTTGGCAGGCCGTTGTGCACCGGTGAGTTCAGGTATCTGGCTATTGCGCTCATTACATAAAACAAGTTCTCATATCCTGTAATGTTACCTTTTATGATTATGAGGTCATCGTTGCTGTTAGTGATGTCTACTAAGTTTTTTTTTTTTATTTCCTTTCTTTTTAGAATAAATTTGTGTTGTTATCTTAATCTTTGTTGCTGTGGTGATATGTGCTAGTTGGCTTATTAATTTCACTTTGGGAGCTAAATTGTAAAGTTCAAGAAATGAAGGGGCCAAAGTGGGGAAATGAATTTTAAGTGATGGAATTGTGCTTATATATAAATTCTGGCTGGTGACCCCAGGCCTGTGAATAGCTCTATGTTAGATTGTATGGATAGTAGTTGGTGAATTAGATTGTATGTGATAGTAGTTGGTGAATGCTATTGTATGGTATCATAAAAGACTACTATTTGAGTGAATGTTAACTCGTTATCTACTATCTGTTGGTATATGCTATTTTATGTGGTATCATATATGACTACTTTTTTGATTGAGTAATCACTTCTTGTCTATTCATCTGTTGGTTTGAAAGAACACAAAAGCAGGATTGCCTGTTGGTTACAAGGGATGCCAGTTCCATAGAGTGATAAAGGATTTTATGATTCAAGCGGGTGATTTTGTCAAGGTTTGTTCCTTCAACTCCTGCATTTAAGCTTGTTTATGTTTTTATCATTTTAGTTACTCTATGATTGATGCTAATCCATGAATAAAAGTGTCAGATTCTTATTTTAATTTAAGAGTGTTTCGGTTCATGTTTCTTCCCTTAGTATACTGGACGATGCATATCCTGGTGATTGGAAGGACATTTCACGTTTTCTTTTTCTTTGAAGTGAAGTTAAATTTTGACATAGCAATTTGAAAAAGGAAAATGGAGTGAATTTGTGACTGCATTTCTCTTGTGCTATGTTCGTGTGGCCCTTAGTAGAATTAACCCTCTAATGCTAAAATTTAACAGCTTAAAACTCTCATATAACTTGAAAAACCAACTTTTTAAGCAGTATTTATTTAATAACTATAATATACAAAAATTAATAGTTACTCTGGGTTTTCTGGTCCACTGGCTCATTTTTTTCCTTCCATTCATATTACTTATTCTAACCTTTTGATTTGTAAATTCTCTTTAAATTTCCTTCACAAAGTTTTGGAAATTTTAATTTACAATTGTTATTAAGAAACATAAGAACTTGATATTTCTTTTAGTTATATCCTTTTGTACAATTATTTTTTTGTTTAGAGGGTTTATGGTGGCTTTTTCACTGTTCTTACTGAATGATTACAGCCAAAAAACAATTAGAGAGACTTCTAAATAGAGGGTTGCGATAGTCTGACAGGTCTACCTGAAGGTATCCAATTAAAATACTTGACTATAAACGACTGTGACCAATTGGTAGAAAGATACAGAAACAACATGAGTATTGTCTGGCCAAAGATGCTCATGTTCCAAATATTCTCATTGATTATGAGCGGATTCACAAAGAGGGCCAGTATCTATTGAATTAGGTTGGTACTTCTCTTTTTACGTTTATCTTTTTATTATTAATATTTAATTTCATCGTGTTACACATTTTCTCTTTAATTTATACAGTCTCTAATTAGAGAAATTTAATTGATTCTCTTAACCCAATCTTACTCTATATCTGCCAATCTTTCACTCCTGAGAGTTGACATCTTCTCTTTTCTGATAATTACAGAGCATAACTACTTCCTCATATCTTTGCCCAGACAGAGTAAATGAATTATTCTGCGGATCTTCTTTCGCATAGCAATTCACAGCGTACCCACAATTGTACAGGTAATTATCAAAAACTTAAGTTTCCATATTTGGCGTTAATGCTAATTAGACTGATTTGATTCTGAGTTTATGTATAGCTTAGCACACTATTTCTACATATTTGTTTGGGTCTGCTAAACAGCAGTCCAAAATTCCACACTGTTCAGTTTTAGAACTTTATTTGTTGTTGAATGTATAAGAATTTTTTTTTTTTCGTTAACAGGAATAATTTAGGATAACTTAATCGGGTGGAAGCAAGAAATGTGTCAAAGGGGCTTAAAGCATTCATTTGAACTCACTTCGTGGAGGCCTCTCCTATTGCTTGAATGATTTTGCATTTTGGTCAAAAATAAAATTGTAACAGTTGATCAGAAAAGACTTTGTGATTTACTAAATCCAGAATGAATATCATTCAATTTTCTTGATTCTACTCTCGATGATGGATGAAGCATGGCATACATTGCTAAAACAAAGGTTAAACTTTGTCGAATTATTGTTTAGAAGGAGTTTCTTGATTTCTGTTCTATTTCTAAACTTGTGTGGGTCTCTGCTAATTTTTACGTTCACTCAGTTTCAGTCAAACATATGAGCTTTTAACTTCTTCTGATTGGGACAGCTATCAGTAAGGATTACTCTACTAATGCTTGAAGAAGCTTATAGCATAAGTTTGGTGATGGACCTGCTGGACAGGTATGTGGCGAGTAATTCATTTGTCTGTAGTTTTTAATTGGTGATGCAGCGGAATTTGGATAAACACTAAATATGCTCTAGCATAGTGGAATCCACGTACGATGACTCCCGAATCCACAAGGAGGCTTGTTGAATCTACAAAAACACGTTGAATCCTCAACAAAGGCTTCCAAAGGAAAACTTTATAAATTTTATTGATGATAACTTTGAATAACTTGAAACAAAACCTTATATATAATATGCTAATCGTAATTCTACAAGAAAAAATAATTAGAACAAAATAAGAAATCCTAATAGTACTAAAACAAGGAATTATGAAATTGGAAAATAAACTTAATTAATTCCTAAAATAACTAGGTTCCTAATGAAAATTAGGAAAATAACTTAGGCTAAATCAACTTGAAAAATAGGAAAGCTTGTCCTACATCAATTAGTCTTTTTAGACTTAATTCACTTATCTGATTCTGTTTCCTGTTATCAGTTAAGCATCATGATTCTGACTGCTTCACCATAAAGTGTGCATGTAGTAGCCAACTAATGGGTAATATATATCATTCTCTGTTTTCATTTCTTTTTCTGCCGCATTCTTGTGGTTACAAATATGCATAACAAACTTAATGTATATATTAATCTGAAAACATTTAGTTTACTAAAGGCATGTTTGTTTGTTTCTTACTTTTCGGAAATTTATTCGCGACATGTTTGGTACTAATGGATTGAAGCAAGATATTTTTCCGTCTCAAATGTTGAGCTAAATCCAATTGTAATTTCTTTATTTACTTTTCTTGTATCCTTCAACATTAACTTGCTTCTATGATTTGATGAAGACTACATATTATGATTGTATTGCAGAAATAACATTTATTTTGTGGCCTAACGAGAATAAGGTGGCTGGATTATTCATCGACCCAGAGAACTTCAAGGTGATAGTCTGATTTCTTTTACTTGCTTTTTTTTTTTTTTTTGTCCTGTCTTCTCTTATTTCCTTTCATGTGCTTTCTTTACATTAATGGAAAGATACTGAAATTCTAACATAAAAATCAACAGAAACAAGGTTTGTGAGGCAATTAATAGAATGCCAGAAAAGCAATGTGGCCGGTTAATGGGCGTATCTGGCACCTTTGAGCTAACTGTTGGGAAGACCTTACTGTTTGCTTAGTCAAGAGTTATGCAAGTACTAAGAACACTTGCTGATTCTGCAATCGAGGGTGATATTTCTAAAATTAAGTCAATTTTTCTCTAGAAACTTTGTTCCAGGAATGGACTGCAAAAATAAAACTGCAGTGTGGAGAGTTGGCTAGGATCACTCACTTCTGCAAGCATAATTTTTGTCCATTGCAAATAAAGGTTCATAGATTATTTTTTAGTCTACTCGTGAAAATGATGACACACTATTTTATGCTCTCTGCTGTATAATTTTCCATTGCTTTATTGGTAGATTTACATTTTAATTAATTTTCTAAGTTTCTGATACAGCTTGAGGAGTACGGTCTTGCTAGAAGTAACGGTACAAGCTTAGGTGCTTTAAATTTTAGGACTGCTACACTTATACAAGAATTGGAAAACATTGGCTAGTAAGTATTGTATTACATATTTTCTTTTTTGTCCTTTTAGTTCCTGTTCCTGTATGAACAAGTAGTTTACAAAAGGTACTTTTATTTATTTTTGTCTGTTCAGAAATTTATTCGGGACATGCATTATGTGTATCAATGCTTCCAAGCGAGACATTCTTCCATATGAAATGTTGAGGTAAACCCAATTGTAGACTATTTAATTTTTCTTGTATCCTGCAACATTAGTTTGATGTTCTGTGCCGATGAAGACAGTATATATTATGATGTTAAGCATTGCAGAAATAAAATTTAGTCTTTCAAATTTTNGTTCAGAAATTTATTCGGGACATGCATTATGTGTATCAATGCTTCCAAGCGAGACATTCTTCCATATGAAATGTTGAGGTAAACCCAATTGTAGACTATTTAATTTTTCTTGTATCCTGCAACATTAGTTTGATGTTCTGTGCGGATGAAGACAGTATATATTATGATGTTAAGCATTGCAGAAATAAAATTTAGTCTTTCAAATTTTATACTCAGGTTAATATTGTAAAACTTATTAAGGATGAACATTCACACATTTTTCATTCATAAAATAAAAGGATACATATTTATAAACACTTGTAGTGTTCTAAACTAGGTAGGTGATTAATCTCTATTAGGATACAAGATCAATGTGATCCTTATAATCCTGGATATCAATGTGATCCTTATAATCCTGGATATCAATGTGATCCCTATAATCCAAGATATCAGTGTGATCCCTTTAATCCTAGAAATTATATACATATGTAACACTCCCCCTGAAGCTGGAGTATAGATATTAATCATACCCAGCTTGCTACAAAGATAATTAACTTGAATCCCAGTTAGAGCCTTTGTGAAGATATCTCTCAATTGTTCTCCAGTCTTCACGTACCCAGTGGAAACCAAACCTTGCTATAGTTTCTCACGAACGAAATGGCAATCGATCTCAATGTGTTTCGTTCGTTCATGGAACACTGGATTAGATGCAATATGAAGAGCCGCTTGGTTATCACACTATAATTTTGCTGGTACTGAAGTTTCAAGGCCTATTTCAGTTAGGAACTGATATATCCACATTATTTCACAAACAGCTTGTGTCATAGCCCTATATTCTGACTCTGCACTTGATCGTGACACGACATTCTGCTTCTTGCTCTTCCATGATATTAAATTTCCTCCGACAAAGACACAATAGCCTGATGTGGATCTTCCATCTACCTTGGAACCTGCCTAATCTGCATCTGAGAAACATTCAATATGAGAGTGACTATGATTGGCATATAATATATCACTTTAGGGGCTCTTTTCAAATAACACAAGATCTGTTCCAAAGTCGCCCAATGATGAACTGTTGGGGAGACCATAAACTGATTGACAACACTTACTGAATATGCAATATCTGGACGAGTCACCATAAGATAGTTCAACTTTCCGACCAATCTTATATATTTCTCAGGATCTCTAAATAATTCACCATCTTTCATAAGCTGCATATTAGGAACCATTGGAGCATTACATGGCTTTGCCCCCAATTTCCCTGTCTCAGTTAATAAGTCGAGCACTTATTTCCTCTGAGAGAGGAATATACCTCGTTTGCTCCTTGTAACTTTAACCCCCAAGAAATACTTCAATATCCCTAAGTTTTTTGTGTGGAACTGGGTATGGAGAAAAGACTTAAGAGATGTGATGCCCACACTATCACTCTCAGTAATAACAATATCATCCACATACACAACTAGAAGAATAATGCCAGTTTCAGACCATTTGTAGAAAACAGAATGGTCAGTTTTACATTTCAGCATACCAAATCTCTCAACAGCCTGACTAAACTTTCCAAGCCAAGCACGATGACTCTGTTTTAAACCATATAGAGATTTGAGAAAATAACGTACTTTCCCATACTCCTCTTGAGTAACAAACCCAGGAGGTTGCTCCATATATACCTCTTCCTAAAGATCGTCGTGAAGAAAAGCATTTTTGATGTCTAGCTAATGCAAATGCCAATCATAAGTAGCTGCCATGGAGATAAACAACCGAATATAGGTGAACTTAGCCACAGGGGAAAAGGTATTAGAATAATCAACTCCGTAGGTCTGAGCATACCCTTTAGCAGCCAGACGAGCTTTTAGCCGAGCAATTGACCCATCTGGATTAACTTTAACTGTAAACACCCATTTGCATCCAATTTCCTGTTTCCCTGAAGGTAAATCTACCAATTTTCAAGTACCATTGTCATCTGAGGCATTCATTTCCTCTATCATTGCATTACGCTAACCAAGATGAGAAATGGCTTCATGAACAGTTTTAGGGATAGTAATAGAATCAAGGGAAGCAATAAAAGAGCATGATGAATGTGACAAATGATCATAGGAAACACAAGAAGAAACAGGATAAGTACACTACCGTTTACCTTTTCGCAATGCAATAGGAAGATCATCACTTGAAACTGGATCGGATGACGAAGAAGTTGGTGCCAAGCATGAAGCAGGAGGAGGTGGATGACGAGAGTAGAATTTGACAGGAGCAAGATCAGAGATAGGAGCCGATGCAGGAAGCGCAGGAATAGTGATAGGGTCTGAGACAAGAGTCGGTTCAGATATCTGTGCAGGGGAAGTGAAGGTATAAACTAAGAAATTATCATTATCATCATCCTTCTGACGATCTGCAGGAGAAGAGGGAAAGTATGGTGTTTCTTCTATAAAGTCAACATCCATGGAAACAAGATACTTATTAAGACTTGGACAATAGTATGATATCCTTTCTGAAGTCGAGAATAACCCAGAAAGACACATTTTAATTACTTGGGATCTAATTTAGTGACCGACTGTCGAACATCTCGAACAAGGCAAGTGCTACCAAATATCTTAGGTTCAAGAGGAAATAATGTTTTGTTAGGAAAAATAATACTGTACGGGGTCTCACCATGGAGGACAGAAGACGGCATGCAGTTAATCAAAAAGCAGGCGGTGGAAACGGCATTAGCCCAGAATGGTTTAGAAACATTCATTTGGAATAATAAGGCTCTGGCAGTTTCAAGATGTCTATTTTTCCGTTTTGCTATTCTGTTTTGAGATGGCGTATCAACACATGAAGTTTGATGAAGAATGCCATTCTGAGTCATGTAATTTTGAAAAGAAATTGACAGATATTCTTTTGCATTATCAATGCACAATGTATGAATAGAAACATTGAATTGAGCTTTAATCTCAGTACAAAAAGCACAGAAATAAGAAAACAAATCAAAACGATTTTTTATTAAGAATAACCAAGTCATACGAGAGTAATCGTCCACAAATGTAACAAAATATCTAAAACCAGTTTTAGACAGAACTGGACAAGGACCCTAAACATCAGAGTGAACTAATTCAAAGGGAGAATTAGCTCTTTTATTGACTCTAGGACTAGAACTGACACGATGATCTTTAGCAAACTGACATGACTCACACTCTAATATAGACACTTTATTAAACTAAGGACACAATCTCTTCAGTGAAGAAAGAGATGGATAGCCCAAACAACAATGTGCTTGAAACGGGGATGCAACGCTAGAACAGGCGACAGGTATAGATTTTGGTCTATCAAGAATATATAAACCTCCAGATTCATGTCTTTTACCAATAATCTTCTTCGTCGTAAGATCCTAAAACAAGCAATAATCGGGAAAGAATAAAACACAACAGTTAGGAGCACGAGTAAGTTGGCTAACCGAGATCAAATTGAAAGAAAAATCTGGTAAATGTAAGATATTCTTTTGACTGACGAGAGCACCACTAAACTGAACCCCAGACCCAAGAACGTAGGATGGTGACCTATCTGCTAAAGTCACATTTGAAAGGGTTTTTGATTGATAAGTAGCAAAGAGACTGGGATTACCTGACATGTGATCTGTTGCACCAGAGTCAATGATGAATTTGGAGGATGAGGAAATGAGACATATATTTGGCTTACCTGAGTCAGCCATAACCGTGACAGGAGTAGATGAAGTTTTTAATGATTCCTAGTACAATGAAAACTTGACACATTCATCTGCAGAGATAAGAACTGACTGATCAGAAGTATCATTGTTGGATGCAACATGGGCAGAGGGATTTCTTTGATTTCTGTTTTGAAGCTTTCTACAATCATGCTTCATGTGTCTTGGCTTATGGCAATAGTGACACACAATTCCTCCCCTATTACTATTTGACCCTCCTCCTTTATTGCCCCTTCCAAATTGTGATCGCCCAGATTCATAGTCATTCTTTTGACTGACGAGAGCACCACTAAACTGAACTGGTGGGGTACCTTCTATGCGAAGTACCCTACTAAAGACATCCTGCAACGAAGAGATCTTTGGACTGGCTAGAACCTGAGACTTAACAGTCTCAAATTCAGAAGGAAGACCTGCAAGAAAACTCATGACTGCCATTTGCTCCTGTTGTTTTTGTTGAACTTTGACATCAACACTGAAAGGTAACAACATGTTCAATACTTCATAAGTCTTTGTAAACTCCATAAAATAAGTTGTAAGGGACTTATCTTGTTTCTCTGCACGATAGAATGTCTTACACACTTCTTAAATATGAGAAACATTCCCTTTTCCAAAATATAGAAACTCCAAATAATCTATCAGTTCTTTAATAAACTCATAATGATTAATTAGGCCAAGTATCTCACTGTCAATAGAGTTCCGTATTTGTAGAATCAACCGAGCATCATCTCGGAGCCATGTGTTTTTAGAATCATCCTTAGGTGGATCATCAGTCATATGATCATCTTTATCAATACTCCGCAAATACAATATAACAGTTTTACGCCAATCATGGTAATTAGTTATACCAATGAGCTTATGTTATGTAATTTTTGACATCGTCGGCATCATTTTCATCACTGGTTTTGTATCAGACATGTCTTAAATAAACAATAATCCCAATGCACACCAACAAACGGTTAAAACAAAGCAAATTAACCAAACTTCAGTGACACACCAAATTAATCAACAGCCACAACCAATCAGAGACCAAAGCACAGCAAAAATCCAATAAGCAAACAAAAACAAAGTTCCAAAAAAGTCACAACCAAATCCTTAGAAATATTCAAACAAAGAACAGCAGTAACCAGTAAGAGATTACCCAAGTCCAGCACGAAAATGTGCTGTAGAAGTGTCGGAGAAGCAGACGAAGAGAACCGGAGGAGACGTCAACAGTGGGCGCGCTCTCACGCGCTGGCGCGTGGTACTGTTGACCAGAGTTTCAGATGGCGCGTGGAGCTCACGTGCGGGGATTTTGACTGCTGCCGATTGGCAGCTTCTGAATCTTGCTAGGGTGGTGGTGTCGAACTAATCTTACCCTAAAAAGGTGTTCTCAATTTGAAACCCAAACCCTAATCACCTTTTAAGACTCTGATACCATGTAAAACGTATTAAGGATGAATATTCACACATTTTTCATTCATAGAATAAAATGATACATATTTATATACACTTGTAGTGTTCTAAACTAGGTAGGTGATCAATATCTATTACGATACAAGATCAATGTGATCCCTATAATCCAGGATATCAATGTGATCCCTATAATTCTGGACGTTATATACATCTGTAACAAATATATTCAAGAACTTAGATGCATCAATATGTTCTAGATTTTGCACATTAAGAAAGTTAAATAACTCAAGCTTGTTTGCCTGTAAGAAACTTTAAACAAGCCCTTTTTTGAACTGTGTTACGGACATCGCGTGGGAATGTAATATTGATTAAATTGTTGTTTCAAGTAAGAAGTTATTGTGGTTTGCTATACATGAAAAGCTGCTTTTCCCTGATCATCTCCCTCTTAATTTGGCTTTGCTTTTGCCTCCTGCTTTAATTATAGAATCATTTATAGGAAGATTTTCATATGAGTTTGAATTTGTTTTGGATGCAGTTTGCCATAGATGATCCTTTTATCGTCTAGTGTTGTAGTTCTCATCGATTTCCTTTTTTAGCTTATGCAGTTGTGGAGATCATTCTGCAAGCTGGAGAATCAAATTTTTAATTTAAAATCACGTTGAGAAGGTTTAGCTTTCAGTCCTTTAGAATACTTCACTTTCTCTAACTTAAAAAATAGGATTTCTTTAGTCCATCAATAGCACCACTCTTTAGTTTTGTTTCACTTGCTTGTTTCAGAGTCCTCAAAGGTCAACTTGGTTGCTGTATTTGTACGTGGCATGCGTGTGGAAGAAGCATTGTCGCAGTTACAAGAACTCATAAAGCCAGCTGCAAAAACTGTATCGTATCAGTCATTCTGCCCGAGCAAATGCCTCTCATAATCTTTGTTGGAGAGGCGTTTTTGAAAAGAAGACTTGTCTACCACGCAGAGGGAGAACGTGAAGTTAAAAGAGCAGATTGTTGTTTGACAGTGGTGGTGAGGGAAATGACTCCGTCAGAGGAGGTGGAAATTGCCCAGCTGAGGGTCCACAATTTTCACAACTCATCCAGTAGGGATAAGAGGCTGTGTAAGCCATAAGCGATTGAGACAACTTCAAATTGGAACCGCAAAGGCAAAAGCAGCAGCCGTGAAATCAAACGTTAATTTCTTCATGTTTCTGCATTTTCTTTGGAAGTTCTATATAAGATGCATTTTCTATATTTCACAAAGGTAGTTGTATCTAATCATTGATATCTGCAATTTATGTAATCAAATCCAAGTCAAAGACCATTTCATAAGTTGCGTTCTGTTTTGCTTTCAATTTAAAAAAAAAAAAATATTTCTGCAACGTTTCTTCCAAATACAAAACTAGAACAGAGTAGTTTTAGCTTCCTCTATTGCTTTTGTAAACCTTGTTTTCTTGTACACAGAAAATGATACAAGAACAAAAGTACATGATTCATTCTTCTAGAAGGCAAGATAATTAAAGTAAACACAATGATTTTACAATGAAAGGCGGCCATAAAAGAAATTGGCAAATCAGGTTTCAGGAACTGCCAACCATTAGCAAAGTTCAGTAGGCAACAAAAATATCAAATCCAGAACATCTCGTGACCAGTTTAACATACCTTGAAGTCGTCCCTCAACACAAGGAACAGGTATACGGCGACCAGAAAATTAGCAATCCAGTAGAACAGCATCATGGATCATTTTTTAAATCGTAAATCCAAACATCTGCAGGCAAATCAGCATATTCCCTTACGAGGAAGAATTGTCTTCAGAATCCTGTAGAAGAAATGGCCAATGAGAATGAAGTTTTCAACTCTTCAGCATTGCGATTATTTTGCATGCAGCTGAAATCCAACAGCCACAATCAAATTAACACACCAATCTTGAGCCACCCAGCAACTGATGCATTCAATCCAACAGCATTCAGGATGATCACCATAACTACATAAGGCACATAAAGAATTGATGAAGAACAAAATAGTAACAAAGGACAGAAGAACACTACGGAAATACACTCAGTTTCACCTCAACATTTCAGATGGAAGATTATCTAGCTCCAGCGCATAAAAACAGAACATTTTACAAATAAATTTCTGAAAAGTCAAAAGAAAAAAAAAAGGTTCTTTTAGTAAAGTTATAATTTATATAGAAAAATACCATAAGAACAAAAAAGTATATATGTGATACTTACTAGTCAAAGTTTCCTTCGCCTTGAGTGCAATACCCCCAATGGTAAAAGAGCACCACAGGATTCATAGTCACTTCTAGCAAGTCAACCTCAACTTCTGAATCAGTGACATATAACTTAGAAATTGATTAAAATATAAATCTACCTAAAGAACAATGGAAAATCATAGAACATAGGGAATAGCATAGTATGTCTTATTCATGAGCAGAAATCTGAGACTAGAAAGAGATCCGTGAACCTGTATTTGCAATGCATATAACTTAAGTTTTGGGAAGTGAGTGATCTTGACCAACTCTCTGTGCTACTTTATCTTGACATCTTCCCTTCAAAAGTAACTTTCTAGACAAAAAATGGATAAATTTTAGAAACTGACCCTGTAAATTATTATTATTCAGAAAAATTAAATTATTATATATTGGCCTAATATTGAAATATATTGGAAGGTTATATATAAAATAGAATGAAAATAATATCCACATTGAAGATTTCTGGTGTGCAGCTCTAAGAATTCAGTTTTTCCCAAACTTTTGTTTCTCCACTGCACGCATCCAAGGATCCGTACAGCAATCTTGTGCATCACCAACTCAATGTAGTGTTGGCCACAGTGAAATGGGGAGAAACAATTATACGACTAACGAAGCCGTTGTCATTTATTTTTCAGTCAATGGTACACAGAATTAATGTGAGACATTTTTCTAATCTAATTGGGCATGTCTATTATCAATAGGTCATCTACCTTTATAAGGTTGTGCCCATATCTCAAAGAATTTTCCAAAAGGTACCTTCTCTTAAAAATATCAACAATCCTATATAAGAAGTAAGATTTTTTTTGAAAGTATACAACAAAGAAAACTATAATTCTATTATAATCAAAACTCTCTCTAGTTTGCTTCTGTTTTGTGCATAACACAAGTAGGTTCTTCATTCTATTCTAAAGAAATTCGTTGATCCTATTTACACTATAAAAGGGTGAAATTTACGTTAGGAAAGTGACATGGATACATGCCTTGAAGTTGGTAGTCACTATTTTGGTTCTAACAATCTAAAAGATATTTTTGGCTACTTCTATTTGCAACAAGATGGCTGCACTTCATACCCTCAGGGAGATGGCTTCTGACTTCGTGAAGTTAGAGAGGTTTGATGGAGGAAATTTCATTCTATGGTAGAGAAGGATTCATTTTCTTTTGGTGTCTTTGCAAGTTGCTTATGTGCTGAACACTCTAAAACTTGAGGAAACGGGGAATGAAACCATTGCTGAAACGAAGGAAGCGGCATAAATTTGAACATGATGATGAAATCTGCAGGGGACATATGCTGAATGCAATGTCAGATGCATTATTTGACATTTGTCAAGGAGTGCCTATTGCAAGAGAATTGTGGGAGAAACTAGAGACAAAGTACATGCAAGAGGATGCTACAAGTAAGAAATTTCTTATCTCTCGTTTTAATTCCTATAAAATGGTAGATAAGAAACCTGTTATGGAACAACTTCATGAAATTGAAAGAATTCTGAATCATTTCAAAATGCATAAAATGCATATGGATGAAACCATCATTGTCTCTTCAATAATTGATAAATTACCCCCATCATGGAGAGATTTTAGAAGAAGTCTCAAACATAAAGAAAAGATGACATATCACTTGATGATTTGGCCAAATCTTTGCGTGTGGAAGAAGAATTTCGTTTGTAGGATGAATCAAAGGAATAATCAGTTCTGAATTCCAAAATTCATATGGTAGAAGAAAAACAAACTTCCAAGTCTGCAAATAACAGGGTTTTCCATGGTCCTGGTGTTGGACATAAAAGCAAGAAACCAAAGGAAGAAGCAAAATGTTTCTTTTGTGGAAAACATGGCCACTTCAAGAAGGATTGTCGATTTTGGAAAAGAAGAAGGAGAAGTACTCTACTAGTGCGGAAAATGAGAACCTAGTAGCAATGATTTATGAGATAAATCTACTAGAAGATAATTTTGCATGGTGGGTTGATTCTGGTGCAACAAAACATGTCTGCAAGAACAAGGATTTTTTCAAATCCATTGAACCAATACAAGATGACATGGTATTGTTCATGGGAAACTCCTCTACTGCCCAAGTCAAGGGAATAGGAAAAGTAGAGTTAGAATTTACATCTGATAAGAAATTAACATTAACCAATGTGTATTATATACCAGAGGTTATAAAGCATCTTGTATCTGGTAGTTTATTGAACAAATTTGGGTTCAAACTTGTATTTGAAGTAGATAATTTTGTTCTGTCCAAAGGGGGCATGTTTGTTGGGAAGGGTTACTTGTGTGATGGCATGTTCAAACTTAATATTGCCAATATTGGTATGACTGATAATAATAATAAAGTTATTCCTACTTATATTGTTGAGTCTGAATTTTTATGGCATTATGGACTTGGACATGTGAATTTTAGAAGATTGCATGACATGGTTAGGTTAGATTTACAAATTAAAAGAAGAAAATCTAAGTAGGTACACCAGTAATCCAAGTAATTTACACTAGCATGGTGTTAACCAATAGCACAAATTTATATACATTGTGACAGTGAAACTACATTGTCAAGAGTTCATAGCCATGTATATAATGGAAAGTCAAGATACATTAGACTTAAACATAGTTATGTAAGAGATTTGATCTCAAATGGAGTAATCACAATTAACTATGTCAAATCAAGTCTGAATCTAGCCGATCCTTTAACAAAGGGTTTAGCAAGAGAGTTGAATAAATTCGTTGCTGTTAGTGATGTCTACTAAGTTTTTTTTTTTTTTTTTTTTTTTTTTTTTTTTTNCAAAGAAATATTTTTATAAAAAAATTGTATCCTTAAAAATATTATAAATCCTTTAATTATTAGCATCTAAGCATTTATATTGAAGTCAGAAGGGCTGAAGCTGAAATCAAATTTCCCAAGAATTGTTGTGTTGTCAGATAGTGTGGAATAAGAAGAATGGATTTTGAATTTGAATCATGTTAGCCAATAGTTGTTATTATCTTATTAAAAAATAAAATAAAAATTATTTTAAAAATATATTGACATCATCATGATGTGTGATGATGTCACCGGTCCAACCGGTTGGACCGATTGAACCGTGACCCGATCATCAAAACGGTTTGTCCTCCGGTTCGGTTTTTAAAACAATGGTTATAATTGGCAAGAGATCTGTCAAGAAATTCTTGACAGTTCAAAGATGGTCACCACCCTTTCTTGACACTGGCTTCAATGACGGGTGAAGAATTGTCAAGAAACCCCCTTCTTGACAGTTATGACCTATCAAGAAATGAGGTTTTTTCTAGTAATGTAATACCAGCACTATCATGTGAAGTCATTAAACTATAAGGAACAGTATCACTTAAATGAATTTTAAACAAACCATCAACCATAGCACCATTTGCTATTAGGAAAATTTTCTAACTGTGAGCTAACATTAATTATATGTTAGTTTTGATTAAAACTGGGTAAATTGATAGGCTACTGATATACTAATGGGTTTAATGTGATCATATTAAAGTTTAGCCCATTACACTTCATTTGATTAATCTGGATTGACAACAAAGTGTGGGCCTTAGGGTTTATTAGGAGGGCCCAACAAACTATTATTAAATTGGCTAAGTCCCCTTTCCATATGAGATATAAGATAATTGAAATCCATTTTGGAAGTTATCATCAAGTTGCGTTATTGGAAATGAAGACTTACGCTCTCTGCCTTTTAGGGAAAAAACAGTTGCTCCTCTTTTAAGAAATTCAAAGATCAAGAATCATGGCACAAACAGGTTTGTCTATAACCCTTTACTATAAATTTTAGTATTCTATAATTTAAGTGTTGATATTTTGGATGTTGTTTTTAATTTAATTCTATTCACATTGTCAATAGAGTGAAGTAGAATTCATGTTTTAATTTTATAATATGTGGTATCAGAGCCAAACACTTTAGATTATAGGATCTAGATTTTTTAAAATTGAAATCAAGGTCTTATTCAATTTTGTGTAATTAGGGTTCATGTATAAATTAGGTTTTCTTTTAATTCTTAGATAATCCCAATTTGGCGTTTCTATAATTTGAACCCATAATGGGTTTTTTTGGCCATTAGAAAGGCTTTTTCTAGCCATTAAAGGTGATAAAGGGACGAATTTTGGTCTTTAGAGTGTAAATATTGCGATCTGTTTTTTTTAGATTGTAGGGGTGAAAGTGCAGTTTTATAAAACTTTTGGGGCTAAATGAAATTTTATAAACCTTCAGGGGGCAAACATATTATCGTATATATCGAGTCATAGCGACCCATAACCTAGTCCAATCGGGTCAACTCGATCAAGTTAACTCGGGTCAACCCGACCTACTCAAACCGGGTCATTGACCACGCGTGTGGAAGCATGTTGGTGCGTGGAGATGCATGTGGGCACGTGGAGGCACGTGGGTACAGTTCTCTAACGCATGAAGGTGCGTGGCAGTGTTTCTCGGCACGTGGAAGTGATATATGGGCGCGTGGAAGCGTGTGAATGCATGTGAGACTCTTTTCAAGCACGTGATCGTGTTTTTTAGCGTGTGAAGTTGATCTTCTAGCACGTGGCAACGCGTGCGAGCATGTATGGGGGCATGTCAACACGTGATATGATGTTTCTGGCATGTGAGAGCACGTGTGACTGTTTTTTCGACACGTGTGGTTGCGCGTGAGCCTATTCTGGTATCGCTGAAGATGAAATTACCTTTAAATCATATTTCCCTCTATTATTTTTAAAGTTATACTCCATTCATATGCAACAATTATATAGAGTATAATTTATAAGGAGTGATTGTTCTTTTGGTTGGAACAATTATCAAATTAAGATTGTCAAAGATAATAAGGTTTTATATCTCAAGAAATCTTAATTATGACTATTAAAATCCAAAAAGGTTATTGAATTAAGATTGTTAGAGATAATTAAGCATATCTCAGAAATCTTAGTATTTAAGGCAATATCATTTAGTATCATTAGAACAATTTTGTGAGTCGTTAGAATGTTTAATTGCCAAAGCGATACATTCATTGAAGCTTGCAAGATTTTTCATTAGATAAATGATACATTGTTTTAGTTTATGGAAATATTACTCAGTATCATGAGAATATTTTTTGAGTTGTCGGAATGTTTATTCGCCAAAGTAGAGCATTCATTGAAACTTGTAAAATTATTCATTTGGAAAATGATACATTCTTCAATTTTAATGCACATAATTTCCTGCCAAAGTAGGTTATTATTTGTATTAAAATTAAAAGGTTGCATAAGGTTGAATTTGGGAAATGCACTGGTCCTGAAAAATTCAATACACATATAAGTGGATGATTTTTCAATTGACATGCATTTTCCTCTTAAGTGGAGGATGAACTATGACCTAGAAAGTTTTATCTACCCAAAAAGGGCGATAGTCTTTTGAATATCGTATGTTCTCATTAGTTATTTTTGATAACCTTATGTGTAGGGTCCTAATAGTATGTCATTTTCTCTGCCAAAGTGGAGTTAATGATGATGCACCAAGAATCCCTATAAGATGTAGCTTATCAAGTTTTAAAGCTACTTTGATTATTTATTGCCTATAGTTTTATACTTGGGATACTAATAGCGTGTCATTTTCTCCGCCCAAAGGGGAGTTAATGGTGATGTACCTAATGTCCTTATGTAAAATAACTTATGAAGTTTAAAGCTATTTTAATTATTTATTGTCTATAATCCTGGGATAGTAATAGCATGTCATTTTCTCTGCCCAAAGGGGAGTTAATGGTATTGAGAATCTCTATAAAACAATAGCTTATAAGGTTTTAAAGCTATTTTAATTATTTGTTGCTTCTAATGCTGAATTGTTGCATCATTTTTCTTTTTTTTTTAAGTGGTGGATTCAAGATACTGAGTTAGACCTGAGAATGTTCCATAAATCATGTTATTGTTAAGAAAATTTCATAATTCCCATGTTTCATAATTTATTATTACTGTTGTTTTATATATGCATGAATGGTTGTGTATTTGTGGGAATATGTTAAAGTGAATTTATGTGCATGTTGTTAAGTACATGAATTTAATGTTTGAAGGATTTATCGGTGAGATAAACGGTAATTTCCAAAGCAATCCATTTATTAATACTCATAAATTTCTCTATCATTAATTTGGGAAGGTTGATTCCTTATACAGTAATGTACCCAAAGGGTTTTTTGTGTATTTTATAGTGAAACCATTGGTAAATCAATAGTAGCGTACCGCCAAGGTAATTTTTCATCCTAAAGGAGATTAATTATCCGAAAGTTGGGCCTTATTATTGATTGGTTTATTATGAGATTTAGTTGTTACATTCCATACATAAGGTAAGTGTGCAATATTTCAACTTGAGATCCTGTGAGAATAATAATCCCATGGTGATATATTATTAATAAAGTATTGATATTCCTTTTAAGTTATTTCTTGTTCATCTTACCATACGACTCTCCCCATGCAGTTGATTGGTTAAAGATAATCTTTAACACTTAAATAGACAAATGAGATTCAATAAATTGATCTTTATATTTGTCTTCAAGGGGAAGAGAATTTGTTTTTGATAAAAGTACGAATGCCCTTATTAGCTTTGTCTTATTTAGATTTCTTAAAGACTCAATTTGCTTGTAATGAGAATCAAGGTAATATGTTGAAATTGAGATCCTTGGATAAAAAGGTGTACATTTTTGTATGAAGGAAGGATACAAGAAAATTATTTTTCTATTTTTATTTATTATTATTATTATCATTTGTAGTGCTAATTTTGTTTAACTCCTTCCTTGATGCACTACATATAGTTGAATTCTTTTCCTTGGCTACCTCTGAAATTTGTTCAAGAAAATGTGAATTTTTAAGATGAAGATTTTCTTTATGCTTGTTTTAGCAATTTTAAAACCATGTTTTAATGATGTTAAAAATTGTAAAGATTAAAAATTTTCCGCATAAATGTTTTCTTTTTTTTAATAAATAAAACTTTAGTTTATTCTTGACAATCCCTTTATCTCTTTTAAGGGGAAGGTTTTTTTGCTATATTTTTTTTTATATATCATGATTCATATATGAGTCTTGAAAGGTTTCAAAGTATTTGTTTAAACCTTTAGTTGAAGGTTATAAAGAAATTTTGAGGTAATCAGTATATTGTGACGAACATGCAACTATTATTTATATATAGTTGTCTCGTACACCTAAGCAGATTGAGATGGCTGAGAGACAAAGTCGCACTAGTAAAGGTAAAGTGTTTAGGGTATAGGGATTGGACAATTTTTGGTTTGCAAGACAAATAAGGCAATGATAATCTCATAAGGTTCAAATGGGTGACTAGGGAAGGATTCATTCATTGGTCGGCTGGAAAGGCTCAAACGTTCCGAAAAATGCCTAAATCATTTCCTTAACAATGTCTAATCCTAGAATTTCACCTCAAGCACTTCTTAACTAGGTTCTAAAGTCCACCAACATTATCAAGACTTCACCTAACCACATAAAATGTTTCTAAGCATGCTAAAAGAATGAAAATGGTGGTTGAACCATTCAATGAACCTCAAGCTAAATCAAGTCAACCAACCTAAACTTGAAGCAATGCTTCGCATTATCTATAAATAAAATCCCAACAATCAAAATCTCATCATGGACTTATGCAAATCATCTAGGCAACAAACTAAATCAACACCCAACCTAAAAACAATAAAACACACAAAGATAAAAGTTAATTAAAACATACAAAATTTTTCAAAATTTTTCTCTACCCCCCAAACAAAAAAAGACATTGTCCTCAATGTCAATCAATAATAAACATTGTAGTAAAGAAAAACAAGCTTAAGGTATGAGATACTCCCCTGATTAATCCATGATGATCAAAGTGAGCTCAAATCTGGACATCCCTTCATCGTCTTCTCCATCAGCAAAATCTGTCAAAACACATAAACTCAAGGGTCCAAAATGTGTTAGAAAACCTCACAGATTATGGAAAAATTACATCTCATTCTCAAACCTTAGCAAACTAAACCTAAAACCTAAGAATGCAAAAGAAAGTAACAGTAAAAACAAGAAAAAAAAAACTGAGTTCCACTGTACAAAAATAAAACAGAACAAAATGTATTCCAGGCTTCATTCATCAGCATCCTTTCCATCATCATCGTCCTCTTCCTCCACGACATCATTCTGAATTTGATCTTCCTCTTCCTCTTGCCATTCTTGCCATTGGAAATCGACTAAATAAATGCCCAGATTGGAGTAGCACTTCAATTGCATCTCGTACAATGTGTAGGTCTAATTTGACATCCAATCTTGACATCTTTCCATTCTATCCATCTTTTTCAGGATATGTTGTAACAACTCTTTTATCATGGAAGATGGAGCCAGAGCTATGGCAGAGGTTGTGGTTCTTAGTCTTTTTGAGCTTGAACTGGCTACTCCAATGGTAGGACGATCTAGGAGCTTATGAAAATAGACTTGGTTGAAGACTCGGGCAAGATGAAGAAGTGGTTCATCATCTGCCTTCTTGACTCCAACTTTCATACAAATCTCAGTGATGAGATGTGGGAAGGCAAAACTCGCTCTCACTGGTTTGGCTGCATGCCTTAATTATCCATTATGATATTCCCCACATCCATCTTCTTTCCAATGGCAATGGCATAAAGTAAGTCTGCTCTCTCAAAATCCACTGAATTGTAGTGTGTTTCTAGAATCAACCTCGTACAGACAAAGTATTGCCAAATTCCAGCCAAGGGAATCAAATTAGTCCATTTTATGCTTCTCCTTCCCTTCTTCAAGAATTCCCAAGAGGTACCTGGCTTTGTTAAAACCTTAATTATTTCATCATAATTAATATCCTTAGCCTTGAATTCTACGTACTCATCATGTTCAACTGGATCAATCTGGTAGAATTCATTGATGATCTTTGCACTAAATGGCACCTTTATACCCCTCACATACATATGACCAGGCTCACACTTAGGGAAGTTCGCATAAAACTCTCTTACAATGGGCTCAATGGCTAGATGCTTAGGTTCGAGCAGAAAGATTCCTCAATATCTCCCTTTGATCCAATCTTCCTTATTGATACTGGTCAACCCTCTCTCGGAAATAAAACTTTTGTCTTTTCTCTAAATTGCTACTTCATATCGCTCCCTAGCCTTATCGTTCACAAATCTATTATCAACTTGCTTGCCCTTACCCTTTGGAATAGTTTTGAGCGACATTTTCTCTTAATAATGTTCTTTACACTCTACCACCAAAATCAGCAATTCAACTGCCTAATCTAATACTACTACACACTTCTCACAGCTTCAAATCAATTCCTCAATTCACCTTATAAATTTCGAAATCTACACTCACACCCCAAAAATCACCAAACTGCCAAATGCACTCAACAAACTTCACAAGCACACACCCAAACTTCCTTAACAACAAATCAATCAAAATCAACACTTCCTACACTCCAAACACGAATCACAACTGTAAACACGCAAGTCAAATCAAAATTTCGAGTTCATGCATAAATATAAAGATGAATCATTCAAACTTTGAGGTCTGTAAAAACAAAAGCATGAAAACTCGAAATCTTACCACACCAAGCTTGATGGACCTTTAATTGCTCCAATTTTTCTCCAAATCACAAAACTCCTAATTTTGGAAAACCTAGGGTTTCCAAAATTTTCTTCAAAATTGGCTAGATTTGGTCCAAGGGAAGGTTGTTTAAGTGTTTATGGGAGTGATGGTGTGGAATGGTGAAAGAAATTTTGCTAGAAAAGGGCTGAAATTGAAAGTGAAATTCTTTTGTTCTTGGAAGCTTTTTGGACACACGTGAAAAAATGAAGAACTAACGCGAGTTTATACAGAAAATGGTTTTCGCTGTGGCAAAGTTCTTGAATTACTTTGCGAACTGCTCGATGCTGCGGTGAAGTATTTTTCTTGTTGCGGCGAAATTTGGGAAATTTTTCCTTAAGGATCATAGTGCATACAATGCCGTGGCGAAAATTTTATTTTACCACAGAGAAATCTGGAAGCATTTGGCAGTGCATACAATGCCGTGGTGAAAATATTATTTTGCCGCAACAAACTTTGGAATTTTAAGAACACATAGTTGGTAGTGTCGACGTTGCCGCGACGAGATTTTTCTTTTGCTGCGACACAGTCTGGAATTGCATGAGCACATATTTGGCAGCATAGACGTTGCCATGACGAGATTCTTCTTTTGCCGCGGCAAAGTCTGGAATTGCATGAGCACATATTGGTAGTGTAGACGTTGCCACAGCGAGATTTTCTTTTGCCGCAGTGAAGTCTAAAAAATATTGTTTCATGCCAAATTTTGATTATTCACCTGAAACACCAATAGGAAAACAAAATTAAACTATTTCCTAAGTCAGAAAACACATAAACAAATTTAAAACACTAAAAAATGAGAACGCTTGGTTGCCTCCCAAGAAGCGCTTGTTTATAGTCGGAAGCTCAACTTTCTTAAGTCCTTCGTCAATCTAGACTATCCACATGCATCTCGTCCTGAACAGTTTCCTTGGACCGACGCTTCACTTGTTGATGATTTTTGTTACATCGGGTCTTTGTTGAGAGTTTAACCACCCATCTCCATCCCTTGGTCATTCCTTTTAGGATTTGAGCATTCTCATTGACACCTTTTCAATTTTTTAACTTTCTATCAGCATTCTTGAACTAAGAAAGTGTTGAAGTGATCTCTCGGTTAGCATTCTTTCTTAGCCCCACTTTCGTCGTGCATGATCTTATACCTAAATCTTTACAACTTCGTTCCTTGTGAAGCCAAATGCTAGATTGTGGCTCGTCTAGGTATGTTGTGTCGTCTCTTGGTTTATGCTCTTCATCTTCGATTTGCTTTGATTTGACCGTGCATTCCTTAAATGGTGGTTTAAGATCATCAATCTTGGAAGTTTTAACTGTCGACTGATCCACCGAGTCAATTTTGAAACATGAGTCTTGCTTCGCCGGAAATTTTAAAGTCTCAAGGACATTGAATGTCACTTCTCCATCTTGCACCCTCATGATCAACTTCCCATCTTGTACATCAATTAAGGCTCTTCTAGTAGCAAGAAATGGTCATCCCAAGATGAGAGGTATCTCCTTGTCTTCTTCCATATCCAACACAAAAAAATTTGCCGAAAATATGAATTTATCCACCTTAACTAGTACATCTTCAATAATGCCCCTTGGATGCTTGATGGATCTATCTGCAAGCTGCAAAGATACAGTTGTAGGCTTCACTTCACCAATCCCTAGTTTCTTGAAAATAGAAAAAGGCATTAGATAAATACTAGTACCCAAATCACATAAAACTCTATCAAATGTAATATCTCCTTTGACACAAGGGATAGTGAAACTCCCTGGATCTTTGAGCTTTGGAGGTAGCTTCTTCTGTAGAATGACATTGCACTCCTCTGTAAGCATCACTATTTCCTCCTCTTCCAACTTTCTTTTGTTTGCTAGAATTTTCTTGAGGAACTTAGCGTAGCTTGGCATCTGCTGCAAGGCATCCGTAAAAGGAATGTTAATATGGAGTTTTTTTAAATACCTCAAGGAATTTCGTGAACTGCTTATCCTGATTTTGTTTTCTAAGCCTCTGAGGAAAAGGAATAGGAGGGGTATGATGTGCCAACTCCGGTGGTATATCGGGAAATGGAAATTTTTCCTTCTTTTGCTTTGGCATCTTTTCCCTCTTTTGTTCTTCTTCTCTAGGACTCTTGAGCTTTTCCTCAACAATGATTTCTTCCTCGATTTCTTCATTGGACTCTTCCTTTTCTTCTGGTGGGTTCTCATCTTTCCCTTTTTGTTCAACCTCTTCCAAAAAAGACTGTTCCACTTCTTAAAGTTATTACATTTACTTGTTCACCTGGATTTGTCACTATGTTGCTTGGTAGGAAACCTTGAGGTCGCTCATTCAACTTTTCGGCTATTTGACCCATTTGTACTTCCAAGTTTCAAATCAACACCCCTTAGTTTCCGAAATTCGCCCTCGTCTCACTCATAAAACATGTGGTCTCTTGCATGAACTTTTCGAACATATCCTCCAATTTTGAAACTCTTTGATCCCATGGTTGATGATTCACCCCTACTTGATTGTTTGGCACTGTTCTTTGATTCCGTTGATTATTCTTATTGCCCTAGGACAAGTTTGGATGATTTCTCCAACCAGGATTGTACATGTTGGAAAAACGATTATTCTTTGTCTCTAATTCCTAACCAAATAGTTGACTTGTTCTGATGATGAGGACGCTGAAGCAATATTATTCCCCACTTGGCATTCAATGCTCGCATGATTACCTGCACAAAAATCACATGTTACTTGAGGTGTTTGAATTGAATTTACTTGCATACCTCCTAATTGTTTCTGAAGTGCTGTTAGTTGGGCTGAAATGGTCGTGTAAGCATCAACTTCATGAAAACCCATAGACTTCTTCGGTTGAATTCTTTTATTGGGTCTCTGATAGTTGTTACTTGCCAGGACTTCAAGTAACTCATAAGCTTCTTCAGGTGTCTTGTTTTGCAATGCTCCTCCAGATGTTGCATCCACCATTATTTGCACATTTGTTAGCAACCAATTATAAAAGGTTTGGATTTGCATCCAAACAAGGAAACCATGGTGTGGACACTTTCTCAGCAGTTCCTCATATCTCTCCCACACTTCATAAAGTGACTAGTTCTCTTCCTGCAGAAATGACGTGATATCATTTCTCATCTTTGCTGATTTCACTAGTGGGAAGTATTTAGTCAAGAACCTTTGTGCCAATTCATTCTAGGTTGTGATTGTTCCTACTGGTAGTGCTATTAACCATCCCTTTGCTTTATCTCTCAATGAAAAGGGGAATAATCTTAACCTGATGGCATCATCTGACACTCCATTTCCTTGAATGTGTCACATATCTCTAAGAAGTTTGCAATGTGTGAATTTGGATCTTCCTTTGCATCTCCCCCAAATTGTACTGACTGTTGGATCATTTGGATGATTGTCAGCTTTATTTCAAAATTGTTGGCTTGCACCAGTGGTCTAGTGATACTTGGACCACTACCATCAACGGAGGGTATTGAGAATTCCCTCAAAGTTTTGTTTTCAGCCATTTCAATGACTATTGCCTCTCGTTCTCTTCTCTCTCTAACAAGTCTTCTTGCGGTTCTTTCAATCTCTGGATCAATGGGAACCACTGGATATTATCTTGCTCTTTGCATAAACTACACAAGAGCACAAGTGAATGAAAAGAAACACAAAATTAAACTAAAATTAATTAAAACAAAAATAAAACTCCAATCTAGTGAAAACTAGAAAACTTCAATATTAACACTAAATCAATACTCGGCTACGGCGCCAAAAACTTGATGCATTGATTTTACAACATGCAATATGTAGGAAGTGCACTATGTAAGTAATTGATCTACCATACGTAGCGGAAAACAAAAATTCAATCGGTAAATCAATTACCTTTCTTTGCCTAGATCCGAGTATAGATTATACCGTTTACATGTTTATAAACAAAAATATGTATAAAGTAAATCCATTCAAGGATTAGAATACTTACGTACGTTTGGAGGCTCCTTCGAATATCTTTGATTTCTGACAAGAACATTGTTCACGCACTGTTCCCCTTATACTGTTCACGCACTTTTCACCATATACTGTTCACGATACTGTTCACCATCTACTGTTTATGGTTACTGTTCACCATCTACTATTTACGATTACTGTTCATCGTCTACCCTTCACGTGATTTTTCGCCAATCGATCCAAAGGAGGATCGCACTTATGGAAGTCCACACGAAGATAATCTGCAGAACCCTTGATTATTTTGCTAGAACAATCAAGGGTTTCAAGAATCAAGAAAGAAGAACAAGACAAGTTTTCTTCTTGAGAAAGAGAGAGATAGGGTGGCTAGGGTTTTTCTTGAATGAATAATTCTCTTATGTTTTAATTTTAAGTTGCACTTATATAGTGCAACAATTAAAACTTTATTCCACTTAGGAATAGCCGTGGGCTCCAACCCTAGTTTACCCTTGCAACCAAACACACCCTTTATGGTATTTTAATTAATTAATTAATATTATAATTAAAATCAATTAATATTTAATAATATAATAATATTTAATTAATAATAATAATTCATTTAAATATATACATAGATATATTTAAATATAATCTCACTAATTTAATTTTAATATTAAAATTAAATACAAGCAACAACCTCAGCAAATTTAATTGCACTATGAGATTACCAAAATACGCTTTCCTAAAAGACGAAAATACATTCTCACAAATTGATTCTTAAATTATCTTCTAAATGTGTGACCGGTAGGCTCCTCATCATATCGGCAGTGTGTAGTATCGCGACTAACACCAATTGATCATTTCACTACACACAGACCAAGATTGGCCCCTAGCAAGGCATCATGGCCACCCGATAGATTCGGTATAGAAGAATATGGAAATCGCAGCCTGTCAATGGTATGGTTACCGTGCAATCAAATCCTTTCATCAACTGTTATCTCATCAAGACTGAGGTACAGAAATAGTGTCAACCTCATATATCCTCGACATGTTTGTATTCAGTTACAAGACCAATGACAGGAATATTAAATTGGAGCATTAACTCAATCCCACTGTGGCCACAAATTTAGTGTCATTGCCATTTGCTAAATTGCCCAGTGAGATAACTTCTCCCATACTCAGGAGTGATGAATCCTTTGTCGATCCACCATAGTCTCGATACACTTCTCAATGTAGCCAATCACTACCGTATTGATAGCTCTGAATAGAACTACGTTGGGCTAGTGTCAAACTACACCAATTGGTGCACAAGGCGCTCCGATGATCTCATGTCTAAAGATCATATGCACCACCATCCGTTAGAGGATTTATTCCATAGACACTAGGGTTACCATCCATATGGAATCCTCTGATGGGTCTTTCTAGTGAACTTGCCTCTAGTAAGCACCCATGTGTTGCATCAGGTTGTCGGCAAACAACCTTGACAAGTGAGATTAGTCACCGTTCAACACTATGATAGCCTTACCGTATTATCTGTGTCCTTGGTCAGAATAATATTGGGGCTACAAAGGTTTCTAGAATAGCCACTATATGTGATCATAGGGTTCTCACTATCAAGATTTGAAACACTTGATATCTTCGTCACGGTTCTACCATTCTAAGGACATATATCATTACATACACGATATAGAAGAATATGTCTTTTATTGATAAATAAACATTTATTATAGAGTCAATTTTACAATAATTGATTGGCTCTAGGACACCTACTCTAACACACTAGTTGCAAAAAGTAATAAAATGATGAGAAAAGTATCGCTCCCACGAGGATTGCGTGTTAAGTACTAATTTTCCTAGATTTGTAACTAGTTGAAGGACACAAAGATTGTTGGATTTGCGGGAGACAAAAACAGAAATTAACACAAACATCAATAACGTAAATTAAAATCTAACTAATTAAGAAAATATCAACTAATCACGAAAATATCAATTCAAGACAAAGAGGTTAGGGTTTCGACTTCACTAGGTTACTCTGATTCAATCTACGATTGATGTTGCCTTTAAACTCACATGCAAGGATTATAAATCGGATACCCTAATATGCAGAATATACTTTCTCAGGCTATATTCTCCTACTTATCCCTATTAAGTTTCCGCACCCAACAAAATGAAGATTAACAGTTCTAAGTCTCTTAAGCCAAATGGAATCCTAAAGTGATTTCATAGATCTTCGAACCTATCTCTAGCGTTCATTAATCTATGGTATTTACTCTAAGAGGCTAATACATGAATCACTTCTCATTCTCATCATGCTCAATAATGAATTGAAACGAAGAAAACTCAACATTCAATTGCATTAAGAACAAGAATAAATACAAAATCCAAGTAATAGAACTTAAAAACAACATCTATTATAGATTAAACCATTGTAATCAAAGTTAGGTCAAAACCCTAACCCAAAAGTGGGTTAGTTCATATTCAAATTAAAGGAATTCAGAAAATAAACTATAAGTAAAGAATTCAACATGCTAAAACAGTAAGAAAATGATGAAATCTTCCCTAAATGAAGACCCAAAATGCTCCAATCTCCAGTTTCTTCCTTTTCTTCTCTCAAAATCCCAACTCCCCAACAAAATGAGCTAAGTCTCTCTTAAATAGTCAGCCAAAACCCTAAGATTCTAATACAATACAATTAAAACGCAACGTTTTAAAAACAGAAAAATTGTAGTTTTCACCGCGGCGAAGAATAAACTTCGCCGCGGCATCGAGTTGAAATCTCGCTGAATCATCTGACTCGAGGCTAGCTTGTCGCGGCTGAGAATTATCTTCGTCGCAGACTTTGCTGATCCTTTTATGAAATTACGAAATTGCCCTCTGCTTGCTTCTTTGCTTGAGTCTTTGATCTTTGGGATCCCCGATAGGAACAAGCTTCATAGTGCTTCCACTCCACTTCAGAATTTCCTCAATTCCTAAATTTCTTTGATTCCGGGTTCTGAAACTCAATTTCGCTTGGTTTTGCTTCAATTGCATGTTTTGGCCTAAAACGTAAAATATATGAATTTAAGTTGTAATTCAGGCACAAAACGACATATGAAGTATCCAAAATCCTACCAAAAAGTATAGAAAATATAGTATAATCCTAGGATTATCAATCATCTCTGACTTTGATACTTGACAAAATATTTATTGTCCATCCTTTAAAAATGTATCAATAAGATTTTATTATTAGTAAATCATATTGTTTATTTATCATAATAACTTAACATCTTGCCGAACCATTATTAACTACCTAACTAATATGTTGCACACTTAACAAAATATTTATTACCGTTTTCTTTAATATTGTACAGATAGTCTACTAAGGTTTCGTATTACCTTATACAAATAATTATTAACACTTTTTCGATCGACACGTTTATTTATTACCCATTGTCTGTTCATATTCCATCTTTTCGTATCCTATTCTCCTATAAATATTACTCTGACATCAATCACCCATTTAACTTTCTTCAGATACTATGAACTTTAATTGTTCATTTCCTCTCCCAAACTTAATTCGAAAATGGCTAACAAAACATCACAACCAAAAGAATCTGCAACGAATACCAGCAACGAACTCGACAACAATAATTCTCCACCGAGGCAACCAGAAGGTATAAATGTTCCACATCTTTTGTATCCTAAATTACAAAATCGCAAACAAAACAATGATACATATTTGTGGGAATATAAAAACCATTAAAAAAAAATTTTGATATGTCAAGAGTTCATCTCATAATTATATTTACACATTCATATTACCGTTTCCATATATTTATAAAATTTGATTGTATATTGTTTATGCAATTGGTTTAGACATTTTTCAGGGAATGCTGAAATTGAGGGAGATTTTCAAAAAAGTTGAGAGCAATCTGGATGATCTACATACTGCAAGAGAAAAATTCAAAGAAATCATTGACCAGATGTTACAAATCATGGAATCTGTCATCGATATTATTTATAACCTAAACAAAAGAGAGCATGCATATGCACTAGAGGAATTGAACAATTATAAGAAAAATAGAAAATAAAGTTTATATCGTCCAAACCCACTTCACAATATGAAAAAGCGTTGTACGTATTTCTTTTATAATAAAAGTGTTATTCTCTATATTCAATTTTATCTTGATTTTGGTGTTACTCATTAATTGATTGAAAATTGTTCTCCATCATAACACGTTAGTTTTGATTTAATTCTTCTATCTTCACACATTGGATGAGTACTAATAATAATTATATAAGTACATTACATAGGCATTCCAAAAATAGAACAATTTTCAAGAAAAAACGCATAAAGATGGAAGTTAGTCTGTTTTCAAACCTTGGTTGGAAAGAATCCTATACTGTAAGAAAAACAAATTACTAGTCAATGTCAAACGTGAGAATGAACTCAATATAAATTCAAATAATTGTTATTGATAATTATAAAGATATAATTATTAATTTTATGTTAACGCAACTCTATACATATATAGAAATTATATTTACTCTACAACTTGTATAATCTAACAATTATCATCTCTTAATCTAATTATTTTATTCTGTTAGAATAAATTTGTTTACATCCTATTTTAAAAATATTAAATAAACATATCCGTGCAAATTGCGGACCCCATGTCTAGTTGTATGATCTACTTGGAAATGCTTGGACATAATTGCTTTTTTTTTTCTTTTTGTTTAATCTCAAGTTTACAAAATGTTTTTAATAAAAAATATTTAATGCGGCTTACAAAGAGACTTGGTAGAGTGGTGTTATTTAACCCCCACTCAAACTCTTTACAAGCCCCAAAATTAATTAAAAAAATATATTTTAATTTATTTCATAATTATCCTTTTCCTAATTTTTTTTTTAACTTACTTCTCTTCTTTCAAATCATGGTGAGAAACAACAAAATAAATATTTTTAGCATCTATCGACTTTGAACTTTTTATTATAATATTACAATAATACTAGATGTATAAAGAAAACTTACAAAAAATTTTATACAAAGTGATTTGACAAAAAATGAATGAAATAATTAATACAAAAAGTCAAACTCATCGTATTTACTTTTTCATTCATTTTCTCTCATATTCCTTTATATAAAAATCTTTGTATGTGCAATATCACTTTATATAAAGTGATGTGGCATAATATTATAGAATAATGCATATTAAATAAAAAGTATTATTGTTTTATAATACTTTACAATATTATTTGTAATATTTTATGTTACTAATCTACTAACTGCAAATCAAAACATATAGCATTGAAAATAATAATATGATTTTTATTTATACAATTAAAAGTTAATTTAAATTTTTTCATGAAATACTTTAAATTCGAACGTAATTTTGCATAAATAATTTTAATGGATTCTATTAGAAGTGGGGGAAAAAAAAAAAAAAAAAAAACCAAAAAACCCTTTTTTTTTTTTTTTAAACCGGTTCGGTTTCAGCCAATTTGAGAAACCGGTTTTTCAAAATTCCTAAATCTAAGACAAAAGTTCCGAAATCCAGTTCTTCTTCTTCTTTGTTTCTCTTTATCTCCATTTCTCTCTTTTTTTCTTCTTCTTCCTCCTCCTTTCTCATGCCCCCCTCTCTCCTTATCTTTTCTTTTTCTCCTCTTTCATTCTTCTCTTTCTCCTCCTTTCATTTCTTTCCTCTTCCCCCGTTCACTCCCTCTAGTTGCCACTATTTGGCAGACCAATCTAGCCAGCCAGCCAGATCGGCCGGATTCTGTTAGCTCTGAAAAGAACTGCGTTAGGCTAGTGTCAAACTGTACCAATCGGTGCACAAGGCGCTCTGGTGATCTCAAGTCTAAGGATCACATGCACCACTATTCGTTAGAGGATTTATTCCATAGACACTCGGGTTACCATCCATATAGAATCCTCTGGTGGGTCAGTCTAGTGAACTTGCTGCAGTGTAATCGCCTATAGCAAGCACCCATGTGTTGCACCAGGTTGTCACCAAACAACCTTGACAAGTGAGATCAGTCACTACCTTTCGACAGGGTCGTTCAACACTATGATAGCCTTACCGTATTATCTGTGCCCTTACTTTAGAATAATACTGGGGCTACAGACGTTTCTATAATGGCCACTATATGTGCTCATAGGGTTCTCACTATCAAGATTTGAAACACTTGACACCCTCGTCACGGTTCTACCATTCTAAGGACATATATCAATACATATTGCAATACTAATGATTTACGCGATATAGAATAATGAACATTATTACAAAGAGTCAATTCTACAATAATTGATTGGCTCTAGGGCACCTACTCCAGCAGAAGACAGTATAAATCCTCGTATTCAGGAAAAATATTCTCACAGTGGACCTGTTGAGACTATCTAAGGTATCAGTTGACCAAAATGAATTGACTTAGGTGTTGAGGATTGGAAGCAATCTCAGTCTCTAGCTCGCTGCGAACCTAATGAGCTTTCTTAGACAGAATACTGATGTTTTTGCATGGACTCATGTTGACATGATCAGGATTAGCCCGAATGTAATATGTTATGCACTCAACATCGACAGTGCAATCAAGCTGCTTCACCAGAAAAGAAGAGCCATGGACCCAAAGCATTATGCTGCTCTGAAAGTTGAGGTGGATAAGCTCCTCTCAAATGGGTTCATTCGGGGGTCTCATTACCTAAGTTGGGTCACCAATCTTGTTTTGGTGAAGAAACCTAACAACAAGTGGCGAACTTGCATTGATTTCTCTAATCTCAACAAAGCCTGTCCGGAGGATAGTTTTCCTTTGCCCAGAATCGATTAGCTCATCGATGCCACCTCTGGGCACGATCTATTAAGCTTCATGGATGCCTATTTGGGGTATAATCAGATTTTGATGTACATGCCCGATAAAGAGCATACCTCGTTCATTACAGATCGAGGATTGTACTACTACAAGGTCATGCTTTTGGTTTGAAAAATGCTGGGGCAACCTACCAGTGTCTGGTTAATCGCATATTTTTCGAGCAGATCGGAAATATAATGGAAGTCTATGTTGATGACATGCTTGTCAAGTCACGTGTCGCTTCAGATCACATAGCCAATCTCGTAGAGATGTTTGACATACTCTGAAGATATAGAATGAAGCTTAATCCTCTCAAATGTTCGTTTGAAGTATCCTCAGGGAAATTCCTAAGGTGTATGGTTAACCATCAGGGAATTGAAATCAACCTTGAAAAGATTCTCCTGGATATGAAAAGTCTCACTAATCGAAAGCAAGTTTAGAGCTTGAATAGGAGAATATCGGTTCTCAGTTACTTCATATTAAAAGCAATAGATCGTTGCTTGCCATTCTTCCATATACTAACGACCAACAAGAAGTTTAAATGGACTTCAGAATGTGAACAGGCCTTCTAGAGTATAAAAGAGTATCTGGGAAAGCCACATTTTCTGTCCAAGCCTCTTCCTAAGGAAATCTTATTTCTCTACTTGTTCGTCTCTCAGTATAAGGTCAGTGCAGCTCTCATTCAGGAAGAAAGCAGAGCTCAGTGGCCGGTATATTATACGAGCAAGTGACTACTGGACATCGAAATACGATATCCAGAGATGGAACGATTGGCTTATGCCCTGCTGATCGCTTCCAGAAAGTTACGACCTTATTTCCATGCTCACATTGTCCATGTTTTGACCAACTACCCACTCAGATCAGTTCTTCAGAAGCCAGAGGCCTCAGGTAAGTTACTCAAGTGGGCTATGGAACTAAGTCAGTTCTATCTGTATCACAGACTGAAGACAACAGTTAAAGGGCATGTTATTGCTGATTTTATTTCAGAGTTCTCTTACTAGCCAGATCAGGAACCCGAACAGTCAGCCAGCAGGGTTGTCCAAGAAACTGTTTAGAACCTAACAACCTGGAGTGTCTATGTTGATAGGTTTTCGAACAGAAGAAGAGTGGGAGCTAGTTTCCTGCTCCTTAGTCCCGAATGGACCTGTATTCATGGAATCCTCATGTTTGGGTTCAAAGCTACAAGTAATGAGGCTGAATATGAGTGCTATTTATTGGCCTACGACCAACAAGAGAAATAGGGTCAGACACAATTGACATCAATAGTGACTCCCAACTGGTTGTCAATCAGATTTTGGGAGAATATCAAGTTGAAGAAGAAAACATGATCAACTATCTAAATAAAGCCAATGTCATACTACAGCCTTTCAAGCATTATAAGATCAAACAAATCTCGAGAGACAGTAACTTTATCGCAGATGCTTTGGCAAAAATAGCCTCATTGCTGGATTCTGATGCTCCAGACAATATTCCAGTTTGGTATATCGAGGTTCCTAGCATCAGCTCACCTGAGCAAACCATAGCTGTAATCGAATCAACTTCGTAGATGACTTCGATCGTTCAATATCTCCAAGATGAGACTCTGCCTACTGGTAAGACTGAGGCGAGACTCTTGCGAACTGCTTGTTACACACTTATCAGGGATCAATTGTATAAGTGAGGGTTTAACACTTCCCTCCTCCAATGTGTAACCAATGATGAAGTAGACTACATCATGAAAGAGGTACATGAAGGGACTTGCGGTAATCACACTATTGCACAATCTCTTGCCAATAAGATCATCCGTCAGGGATATTATTTGCCCCTACTTCATGAGGATACTTTCAACTTCATAAAGAAGTGTGACAAGTGCCAGAGGTTTGCGAATATCACGTGAGCTCTTTCCCACCAGCTATCAACAATGACCAGTCCTTGGCCATTCTCTATGTGAGGAATTGATCTCATCAGGCCCATGCCAATTGGTAAACGAGGCGTCAAGTATGCAATGGTCGCAGTAGATTATTTCACTAAGTGGGTTGAAGCAGAGCCTTTGGACGTGATCACTATAAAAAAGCTTAAAGACTTCGTCTTCAAGAATATAATGTGTCGCTATAGGATTCCTCATACACTTATCTTTGATAATAGGAAGCAATTCGACAACGAGGAATTTAAGTAGTTTTGCGACGAGTTGGGGATTTATAAGAAATTCACCTCAGTAGCAAGAACACAAGCCAATCAAGTTGAAGCTGTCAACAAGATTATTAAGCACACGTTGAAGGCCAAGCTTGGTGTAGCCACGGGCGATTGGGCTAATGACCTCCTAGAAGTCCTATGGGCATATAGAAAATCTCTGAGAACCTCTACTTCAGAAACACCCTTCTTGCTAAAATATGACTATGAGGCGATGGTTCTAGTGGAAGAAGGAATTGGTTCATTTTGGAGGGATTTTTTCAATGAAACAGATAACGAGGCACTCTTGCGTGCAAGTCTGGACTTAGTTGAAGAAGACCGCAATAAGGCTCGGTTAAGGATAACTTCCTATCAGTAGTGGGCAAAAAGATTCTTCAGCTCTAAGGTCAGGAGAAAAGATTTCTGGGTTGACAACCTGGTTTTGAAAGAAGTCCTTCTTGGCACAAGGGAACCAACTGCAAGGGTATTAGGACCAAACTGAGAAGGTCCATATCTCATCGCTAAGGTAATACGACCTGGGGCATATCATCTCAAAAGGCTTAATGGTTTCGAAGTGCCGCGAGCTTGGAATGCTGAACACCTTCGCCCTTATTATCAGTAATTCCAAACTCGCTTATGGTTTTGATCATTTTTACTTGTAAAGTTCTTGTAGTTGTAAATTTCATTAATAAGATTATCCTAGTTCTTTTCAAAGAAACACTTGTGTCATGATTTGAAGTCTTTAATAATCTTGTTATTTATCATTTTTTGCGAGTTCGATGATCAGATATGTTATATTTGTTTTGTGAAGTGCTTAAGTATAAAAGTACTATCACAAGTAGTAAAAAAAGTTCCTTTATATATGTTTGATAAATGTGTACAAAGAAGCGATCAAGAATTGCAAGAAAGAGAGTAGGAAGGACTTAAAGCAAATAGGGAAGAAATCACTGGTCTTTGTTCCTAGGACCCTTGGCAGCAACCCCTTGATCCTCTGGTTGATCGCAGACCTTTGGATCATTTGTTCGACCTACAGGAATGCCTACATCTGACTGATCGTCTTTCGAGGGAGGTTCTTGTTCCTCTTACTGTTCGACATCTTCGGCTTTGAGCATGAAACAAGAGTGGCCTAGCAATCATCCGAGAGGTCCATTTCAGGATTCCTAGCCCGCATCGAATAGCTTGGATTGCCCAGTGAGCAGCGTTCATCTCAAGCTTGAGACTTTGCAGCTACATTTGCTCGGTTAATGAAGCAACTCGCCCTTGAAATAGCTCGAGGTCCATCTCCAACGCCCTCTTCTGCTTTTCAGTGTTTTCCCATAGCCGAGCTTGATTCTCCTCTACCACCTTTGCGTGATCAGAACTCACTTGCAACTTCTTTTCTCTCTCGCCCAACTCTTTGGTGAGCCTTGCCAAGTTTGTTGGAGCCTTTTATTGTCTGCATCTTTCTTCTTGAGCTCTACCTTCTAAAAGTCCACTGCTCAAATAGCAGTGTCTCTTTTGGTCAACTACTGATCCGCCTGGATGCGAGCCGCTTTTGCTTCTGCATCTACAACCGCAAGATCCTCCTTCAGCTTGGCATTCTCTTATTTTAGCTTGTGGAGTCTGCCAGTAGAGTCCATGTCGCTCTTTTGCTAGGCCACGGTCAGTGCGTGGAAGGACTACACAAGAAAAGAGCCAAGAGTTAGTTTTTTTAAGATCTTAAAAAGCTAAGAGATCAGTTGGTTCTAAAAAGTTCTCAAAGAGAATTGACTGCTTTACTTGACTTAGCAACTAGAGCGCAGTGGCCACCTAGTCAGAGGGTCGAGAAGCCACAAACTCATTAAAGGCTATGGCAAGTTAGCATTCTAGTAGGGTCTATACCATCGGCTGCAAGTGTTCTGGTAGTTGCCCTAGTGAATCCAACACTAATGGGTCTAACCTCAAAGAGGCAGGCACCTCTTCAGCCAGTTGTTTCTTGCTCTCCTCTGGGCAGTTGTGGTCGTTCCCTCTCCCCTACCTAAACTCTCGGGGGGCATCTAGAGTGTCGAGGCATCCTTCAAGGGCATCCTCGAGCGAAAGACATGGTAGGGCCGAGTTCTTTCTGGCACCACCCCGAGGCCCTCTGGTTCAGACTCTGACTCCTCCTCGGTGGGTAGTTGCTTTCTCTTTGTGGTCTTCTGACCCATGGTCTTCTTCTTCACAGTGCGAGCAGTTGCAGGCTGGGAAGCTTTTTCGCATCGCTTCGTGGTTGGTTGCCTTTTGGCGTCGATCTGTATCCTTCCCGTGGGGACATTGTAGAAGGCCACTTTAGGCAGTTCAATCGGGTCAATCCTGGGGAATGTGAATCCCCTAGTTCTTCTCGATGTCCTCAGAACCCTTGGTGACATGGTTGCTGTGTGACAAGAAAATGTGTCAGCAAAGAGAGCTTTTAATAATGAAGATAAAGTTCTCTTGCATGGGAAGGTACTTACGAATTGGAGCTTCAAAGGACGCTTTGGGGTTAAAGAAACCATATTTTCATAACTTGGCGGTGGTCATGAGCAGCTTGCGACTTTGGTCAGGCAGTAGACCAAATGCCTCAATACGGCTAAGGTTTGCTAGAGCCGATAACCTAGTCGTCTTGTTTCCTGCAAGAAAGCGAAGGGCACGTTAGCCTTACTTATTAAGGAAAGAATAAAGATAAGGGATAAACAATTTGGAAATTAAAGGGAAAACCTACTCGGCTCTCTAAATTTACAAACACCATCATATTTGAAGAAGAAATATTTGGTTTTGTAAGCCTTAATGTTGTTGGGGTAGCCAAATATCCCTCCCTTGATCGTCAATCGTTTTGAGAGTTAATATGAATCTTATCTTTACTCTTTTTCAAATAGTATGCATAACCAAGCTCCACAGTTGTCAGCTCACTGAGTCTATGTTTGCTACATGTGATAAACATAGTGACCACTATCATATACGCATTGGGTGTCAACTGAAATGGTGTGACCTCGAAGTGGTCAAGAATTGACCTGATGAAGTGGTGAAAGGGTATCATCACCCTCTGAAGGGTCCTAAGCAGTGTGTGACCTATACTGGTAGATGTTTACGTTGATCGCAAACTAATCTACCGCCTTTTGAATTTTGTCTACAGTGGCTGTTGATGGTGCCACCTGTCTGGGACCCACTAAGGTGCCCGATGGTTGCAAGCTTGTTCCTTCGACTGCTCTTACCTCAGGAACATCCATTGCTCTTAAAGTCTGAAAATGTGCGACATACAGAAATGGTACGCATTATCTCGTACAACGACTTATAAGAACAAAAAGAAACCTTAGTTTCTCTCCTTTAACCCTAAAAATCCTAAAAAATCTTAAGGATGATTTCCCAAAGATTTGTGCCCTATTTTTTAGCTTTTAAAAGTGTTCCATCTTGAACACTGCCTGCAAATGTGCATTGTGTAATCCTAGCTGAAATCTACTCCTACCATTACTGTGAAAAACTGAGTTTTTCTTAACAGAAATGAAAAAGAGAAAAGAAGAAGAAATTTTATTTACCTTTGGATTACTGGGAGTGAACGTTCTGTCATAGTGACGAGTGCGCATCAACCAGGAAGAGAATGAACTGATTTCTTGAGTATGAAAATGCTATTTTCTCTCTCTGGAAATGCAAGTTCTGTGAAAAATGTGGAATGAGCTTAGGGTTTTATAAGGAAGAAGGTGACGATTGGCTTCCCTTGCAAGCGACGTTTGGGCGTGTCACATTCCTAGCCATTAGATGTAACCACGTGTCGTCAGTCCTCGTGAAGAGTAACATTCACGCTTCATGGAGATTAATTGACGTTTCCCTCCGTTGGAGACACCAAATGTCGGTGTGGTTATCTGATTCGCATTTAATACGCCCTCATCCGCACTTAATGCTTTAAAATTGAATGTCGTTTCAGTATGGATTGCATTTAATGCTCATGGCTGACACTTATGGCGCAAAGACATATTTGTCAGATAAAACTTATTTTATTGTCCAAGACAGCTATCAAGTGCAATGGATATCATCAGAAGAGGTCGTTAAAAAAAAACACTCTTCCTCATATATCAAACTTGGAGTGAAGTGATTTTTAGCTTTCGATAGTAAAATACTCTGAGTAATTTCAGGTCGCGGATGATAGATAGAGTTCGAAATACCTCAATATAGCACCCGGTAGGATTTGACATAGGTCGCTGAACCTTTTGGGACAATCACCCAGGTTGCTTGTGTAACTCTCGGAGATCCATGTCATAGCCTCCATTCTATTCGTTGATCAAGTGGAGTCATCAACCTTGTTTCGTTCAGGCTGTTCTCAACTGATAGTTTGAGTAGATGCTCTTCAAAACAAGTTAGGTCGTGGCTTAAGAACTGGGGAGCTTCTGTTATGCCTAAAAAATCAAGGTTGATGCGAGCTTACATCAGCAAACACCAATAAGAGTTCAAGAAGGCTTTGTGTCATCCAGGAGTTGCCATGTCATCAAAAGACGAAAAGAGTATAGCTATCATTAGCTTGGCAGACTCAAGCTTTATCTACGAGTGGATGGGAGTCACCCACCTGTTCAAGCCCTGCGTAATTTGAGGATATCGGTTGTGTAATCAACCAATGAGAAGCATAGTAGAAATTGTACTACACCTGCTCATGTGCAGACTTGTAATTAGTACCCTGAAACCTTCTACTATAAATAGAGGGCTCCCCCTCCCATTTTCGAGATTCTAATAAGAAACCCACATTCTGATTGTAACCTTTTACTCTCAAAACACAGATAGCCTGTGAGAAAGAGACTGACTTGATATTCTATCTGAATAAGCAGTCACTTGCACCTTTGCTCGCTATTTGCTGTACGCAACCTCCTATAACCTCATAAATATATAAAAGAACAGTGGATGTAGAACTCGCTTTAAGCATCCGAACCACTTTAAAAACCCTCTTCCATTTACTTCATTGCATTTTCCATTCACATGTAATTTCTAAGTCAGCTTAGCACTTTGCAAATGTGAACCGTTGGTGTCAAAATCCAGCATCAACACAACCCAAATAACATCATAAACTTCATGATACCACCAAATGATGAACAACAAGTAATGATATCTGCAGCTATTTGATAAACCCTTCTCAAGCTATTCTTTATGTGCAATTCTTGCAATCAGTGTGCCTAACTTTCTGCATCAAAATGTAACCCCACCTAGTAAAAAGACATTAGACAAATTAATAAAAAAAAAAGTCGACATATGTCATTAAAACATTAAGAATAACATAGGGACGGCTAGCATATATCATTTGCATAGCAAATGAACAAGGTAGTTAAGTATAAAATTTAGCAAGTCTCCAACATTAGTAAGTAAAAGTCACAGACCTCTAGGTGAATTAATTCAACTTATAAATAATGCAAGCATTGGGGTACATAATTGAATTTAAGAGAATTTTTCAGAACTGGAAGGTATTATCCAACTAATTGAGAGGCCATGATGGAGGTGTGAAGGAATACAAGGTTTCAACCAAATTCAGGTCCATGACTAGGAAGTACCAATTTCCATGCTAAACCTAAACTAAGATTATGGTGGGAAACGATCTTACTGGAACTAAGTAGCAGATCAACATCAAATCATAGACTAATTGCTTAAAAGTTACATAGACTAATTGCTCAGTAGATAACATTCATTTTACATTAAGTAAATCAAAATTCTAGTTGTTATGTTTTCTACTGTAATTGGACTTAGAAATTAGTATGGAAAATATAATAAAACCATCAACAAGTCACTCTCAACAACCATCATCAGGAATAAAAATTGTTTTTTTAAACAATTCATCAATATTTGTTCATACCACACACTTATCAATAACACTACGGACACCGAAATATTAGCACCGAATTTCTGTACCGGCCGACGTGGAACGTGTTTCTCCATTTCTTTATAATTTTTTATAGTGAACGGCCGTTCATCAAATTTGGACGGCAGTTCACTCACATGGACGCCCGTCCATGTTATATGGACGGGCGTCCATATGCAAGGGACGGCCGTCCATATAATATGGACGACCGTCCCTATTAAAATAAAATAAAAAAATTTGTAAAAGCTTAGGGACGGTCGTCCATCCATTATGGACGGCCGTCCATATAATATGGACGCCCGTCCCTGTTAAAATAAAATAAAAAAATTTACAAAAGCTTAGGGACGGCCGTCCATCCATTATGGATGGCCGTCCATTAATTTTGGAGCTCTTCTTCTTCTTCTTCTTCTTCTTCTTCTTCTTCTTTGCTCCACTCCATCCCTGTAACACCTCAAATCCACTAAAGGTTATTTTTGTTTTGTTTATGCTATAATTCAGTGGGAGGAACCCATAATTAGAATCAGAAAAACTTACCCCAATAGAAGAAAAACCCATAATTAGAATCAGAAAAACTTACCCCAATAGAAGAAAAACCCATAAGCGAAGAGCTCCAAATAGATCTGCAAATAAACACTTTTTCTCTGAAATGAAAGCTGAATAAGAATCAAATTCTACGAAATAAAGATCAGAAAGAACAGAATCTCATAAGAATAAAAGTCATCAAAATAATAAAAAATATATAAATATAAAGTTCACAACTTTCTCTTAATCTCTCTGTATCTTTCTTCTTCTTGTCTTTTGGCAATTATGGGCAAATGGGAAGACAAAGACTTTAAAGTTGTTCTTCTTAGTTGAAAATGTTTTAAACTTACAGTGAACTTTAGTCTGTCTCTTGTAGTCTGTTTCATCTGTATTTTTGTTTTGTTTATGCTGTAATTCAGTGGGAGGATTAGGATTGCTGCAAAATGGATTTGAGATGTTACAGGGATGGAGTGGAGCGAAGAAGAAGAAGAAGAAGAGTGAAGAAAGTGTTTTTTTTTTTTTTAAAGTATGGACGGCCGTCCAAAATTTATGGACGGTCGTCCCTAGATTTTTTTTTTTATTTTCATATTTTGTTCATTTTACTTATGGACGGGTGTCCATTAAATGGGGATGCCCGTCCCTGGTATATGGAACCCCCGGGCGTCCATGTGAATGAACGGCCGTCCAAACTTGATGGATGGCCGTTCACTCGAAAAAAATGTTAAAAAAATCAGAGGCGTGTTACACATAGGCCGGTATAATATTTTGGTGCAAAAATCCCGGTGTCTGTAGCATTATTGCACACTTATTACAGTCAATATCTAGAAAGAATCTGGAATTTCCTTGTTGATGCTTGATTTTGACACCAACAACCTCACACGTGCAAAGTGCTAAGAGAGTCTTAGAATTTAGATGTGATTAATTTGAATGAAGATAAAGTTATAACAAAGTGCAAAGACTAAATAATAAATAAGACAGTGAGAATTTTATAGTGGTTCGAATGCTTAAAGCGATTTTTATAGCCACTATTGCCTTTTATATAAGTGTTCTTGGTTATTAGCCAAATTACAAGAGATTGCGAACAGCGAACAAGAGTGCAAGGATTGTGTATTCAGAGAGAAATATTAAGTGAGTCTCTTTCTGGTGGATTGTCTTTGCTATTTGTGATTATGAAAATCAAAGATCTCGATTTTATGAGGGGGAGTCCTTTATTTATAGCTGCTGAATTCAAGGTAATGATTACAAGTCTGCAAGTAGGTAGGTGCTGTGCAAGTCTTTCCTTACATCCCATTGGCTGATAACTTAGGAGATATCCTTAAATTATTTAGGGCTTGGACATCTGTACAAACCTCATTTATTCACAGACAAAACTTGAATTTGTTGGGTTGGTGATAGTCATATTCTCTCTGTCTTGGGGCGACGTGAAATATTCTAGATAGTGCAAAACCTTCATAAACTCTGATTGATGCTTACTGATGTGAGCTTACGTCAGCCCTGATTTTAGGCATAATAAAAGCTCTCCAGTTCTTAAGATTCAAGGAATCGGACCTTGAGAACTTCATGATTATGTCGTGCCCTGACCTGTCTTTAGAATTGTTTGCTTGAACTGAAAGCTAAGGGTAGCCACATTGTTGTAGATGACGTGAAGCTAACTACTTGATCTAACTAACGAATTGAGTGTAGGTTGTGATTTGTACTTTGAGAGCAACACAGGCGACTTGACATGATTATTAATAGAGATCTACCAACTTGAGCTTGATCTTGTCATGTGCTATCGGGATGTGTTTTGAACTTCAATTGTCATTCACAACCTGAAAACGCTTAACATATTTTGCTATTGAAAATTATGGAACATCTTGTTTTGTGTTTGAGTATGACATGTTGGATAAATGTCTTTTTTGAACAACCTTTTCATATGTTATCTGTTACGCTTGACAGCTGGCTTATTTAATAAAATAAGCTTTATCTGATAGATGTGTCTCTGCGCCCAATAAGTGTCAGCCAAGAGCATTAAATACAAGCCATGCTGAAACGACATTCCCTTTTGGTGCATTAAATGCGGATGAGGGCGCATTTAATGTGGAGGAGATAATCATGCTGGCGTTTGGCTTTTTCAATGAAGAAATGTGCCGGTTGATTTTCACGAAGCGTGGCAGGTACTCTTTGCATAGATTGATGACACATCATCACAATCTATGGCTAGGAGCGTGTTCTCGCCCAAATGTCACTTATAAAAGAAACCAAATGTCGTCTTTCACCCCTACTCTTGCCCTAACTTCCTAGAAAAACTCAGATTTTTTAGAGAGAAAGAAAGCGTTTTTAGTCTTCAAAAAATCCTTTCTTCTTCTTCTAGTTCATGCGAACCCAACGCCATAACAAAGCACCCGTTCCAAGCAACCAAGAGGTAAAAAAAATTCTTCCTTTTTCTTTTTTTTTTCCATTCTTGCAAAAAATCATTTTTACAGTCATGGTGGCTATGGGTGTCTGGTAGGCTTAGACAGGAAGCATTTCTAGGTAGTGTTCGAAAGAAACACTTAAGGGTTCAAAACTTAGGGTAAAGAGTCTTAGAAGATTATTCTTAAGAGTTTTTAGGGTTTTTAGGAGCTTTGACGGCTATGGAAGACAAACCAAAGTTCTTTTACTATTTTGAGTTGTCATACGAGGTAGACTATTTAGGGTTTGAGTCTTCCCTAAATGTCATACTTTTATAGACTCTAAAGGCAACGAAGGTCCTTGAGACGAGAACAGCTGGAGAAACTTGGCACCTCGGCAGGTCCCAGAAAGGTGGTAAAATCTACTGTCACAACGAACAAGATCGAGAGTGCAGTAGACTAGTACGCGATTGACGTGGACATGTACCAACAGAGGTGCACACTGCTTAGGATCCTCTTGAAGGAATGACTTTGATCTCGGAAGCCACTTTCAAGTGAGGATACCCCTCCACCCTTACACCAGGTCGATCCTCGACCACTTCTAGATTGTTCCATTCCAACTGATGCCGAATGCATATATGATAGCTATTGGTATGTATATATCATTTGGTGAACATGGACTCGGGAAGCCAAAGACGCAGGAGCTCGTTTGTGCCTACATCTTAAAGAAGAGTAAGTACAAGGACTCGTACTACCTTTCTAAGCGATTAACGATCGAAGGAGGGATATTTGGTTACCCCAGTTATGTGGGGGCTTATGAGACCAAATATTTTTTTTTTCAAGTACGACGGTGTTTATAAATTTAAGGAACCAGGTAGGTTTTTCTTTCAATTTTCAGGTTGCTTGTCCTTTGAACTTAATTCTTTTTTAGACAATAAATTAACAAACTCTTTTCTTTGTAGAAAACAAAACAACCAAGTTGCAGCTGTTGAATAATTGTAGTCATATCGAAACATTTGGTTGACTTCTCGAACAAAGTCATGACACAAAGTTGCTCGTGACAACTGAGAATCTCCGAAAATATAGATTCTTTCCTCCTTACGCATACTTAGATAGTTCAGTTCATAAGTATTTCTTAAACAAAAAAAACCCAAGTCTTTTTATAGAATTAGACTATTTTTGTTGATGTGTTCGTATGCCATGCAGCAACCATGCAATCAAAGATGTTGAAGAAGTCTACGGGAATTACCTTTCCAAGGCTAAATCCGACTAGACTAGCTGGAGTGACTTCTAGCGATGTCCCTATAATAAGGACCTAAGCTAGTGCCAAAAGGAAACCAATTGTAGAGAGAAATGAAGAAGCTCCCCAACCTGCTATTGCTCGCCTGACGAAGAAGAAAACCACGGGTTTGAAGAAAAGGAGAGTAATACCAACTGAAGAATCTGAAACTGAGTCAGAAGACTTCAGAATGTTACCAGGTGGGCTACAGCCCTACCAACCTCTTTCCTTAAAGGTCGCTTCAGCCCTAAGAACTTCGCAAGGGAAGAAAGGCACGACCACTCAAGGGGAAACTGGCGAAGAGCAAATCGAAGAGGTCCCCACCACTTAAAGGCAAAGTCAAAGTCAAAATCTGCTCGACCTTCTAGGGCAGATGCCAGACCATATAAGACCAGTGGTCTTCACCCTTTTGGAGTGACAACTGACATCAACATTTGAGAGGTACGTGGCCTCCCGACCTTCTGACCTGGTGGCCATGACACTTCAAATGCAAAGCTAGGTAAAACAAAATTTTCTTTTCACGAACTTTTTTTTACAAGTCGGGTTCCCAAGTTTTTATTAAAAAAAAAAAACTCTTTATCCCTTTCTTTTGTAATCTCTGCTTGCTCTGAATGTTGCTCATAATAAGATGAAGATGAACTCTTTTAGAAAGCTTCATGAAATGAAGGAAGAGGTCACCAAATTGAAGCAAGCCCTTGCGATTTCAAATGAAGCAGCAAGTAACGCTCAACTTCAAGTAAGCACATATCTAGCAGAAAAGGGACTCTGCTCGATGAATAGTAGAGTTCCAGAAGCACGAGCTTCAAAAGAGGGACGACCAAACCAAAGAGCTCCAGATAACAATAGCGAAGCTCACTAAAGACCTAAATCAAAGAGAGAAGGAGTTGCAAGAGAGCATAAAGCGTGAGAAAGTGATAGAAAAGTCTCAAACTGAGCTATGGGAAACCTTAGAAAGGGATAGAAGGGCAAAAGACACAGAGCTCGAGATAGCTCATGGGCATATCACTTCGCTAACAAAGCAGATGAAGCAATTGAACTGTGAGTTGGAAAGGAAAGCTGCTCATTGGGCTTTGAAAATCATTCATAGCTTGCGGCTGAACAACCCAAATCTAGACATTTCTAACCTCCCCGAAGAGTATCAAGTAATTCTTGCATCAATGCAATCTTCCAAAGAGCAAGAAGATCAAGAATTTGTCCAAGAGGAAGATCAACATGAAACAGAAATCCCTGAAGATCAAGCAATCGATCTTGAGGTCATAGTAACCGAAGTCAGGGATTCTGATGCTCAAGCAAATGATTGACTTCTTTTCTATCTGTTTGCAAATAGTCTTTTTTATTTCCTTCTGCTTTTCTTTGTAGCTCTTTTGGTTGTCCATATATATATTTTTTGAAATATATAAATAGACTTTTGACCAATTGTGATAGCACTTTTATAGCTTAAGTACTTCACAAAAAAAATATAGCTCTTTTGATCGCAAAACTTGTAAAACATTGTAAATTATAAGATTATTAAAATTTGAGATTATGACACAAGTAATTCTTGAAGAAGAAGTGAGATAATCTTATTCACGACATTTACAAGTAAAATAGATTGCATAAGCTATACAAGAGTTTGAAATTACTGATAATAAGGGTGTAAATGCTCAACATTCTAAGCTTGCAGTACTTTAGAATCATTAGGCCTTTTAAGATAATACGTCCAAGGTCGTATCACTTTAGAGACACAATATGGGCCTTCCCAGTTAAGTCATAATACTCTTGCACTTGGTTCTTTTGTATCAAGAAGGACTTCTTTTAGAACCAGGTCGCTAACCTGAAAGTCTTTTCTCCTGACTTTGGAGTTGAAGAATTTTTTTGCCTGCTATTGGTTAGAAGCTATGCTTAACCGAGCTTTATTGCAGTGATTTAACTAAGTCCAGACTTGCATGCATAAATGCTTCATTATTTGATTCATTGTAAAATTCTTTTCGAAGTGAACCAGTTTCTACTTCCACTGGACCATTGCCTCGCAGCCATATGCCAATGAGAAATGAATCAAATACTTTCCAAAGTGAACCAGTAGCAAGCTTGGCATTCAATGTGTGCTTAATAGTTTTGTTGATAGTCTCAACTTGATCATTAGCTTGTGGTCTTGCTACTGAGGCAAATTTTTGGTTAATCCCTAGCTATTTGCAAAACTACTTGAAATCCTCATTGTTGAACTGTTTCCCATTATCCAAGATGAGTGTATGAGGAATTCTATAGCGACACATTTTGTTCTTGAAGACGAAGTCTTTGAGCTTCTTAGTGGTGATCGCGGCCAAAGGTTCTGCTTTGAACTACTTAGTGAAATAATCCATTATGACCACAACATTTTTTACACCACCCTAACTAGTTAGCATAGGACCGATGAGATCAATTCCCCATATAACGAATGACGAATGACTGGTCATCATTATCAACTGGTGGAAATGAGCTCGCGGGATGTTCGTGAATCTCTGGCACTTGTCACATTTTTTCACAAAGTTATAAGTTCATGAAGTAGGGGTCAATAATATCCTAGATAGATAATATTATTAGTAAGAGATCATGTAGCAGTGTGATTACTACAGATCCCTTAATATACTCTCTCATGATGTAGTCTGCTTCTTCATCTGTTACACATCGGAGGAGGGGAGTGCTAACAACTGATCTCTGATGAGAATGTAACGAGCAGCTCTAGTCTGCAAAAGTCTTGCCCCAGTCTTGCTGTTAGGAAGAATTCCTTCTTTGAGATACTGAATGATTGGAGTCATCCAAGACACGGATTCAGTTGTAGCCACTGTCTGGTCGGGTGAGTTGATATTGGGAACTTCGATGTATTTGATCAGGATACTATCTGATAGATCGAAGTCCAGTGATGAAGCTATCTTTGCTAAAGCATCTGCGATTGAATTACTATCTCTCGGGATTTGCTTGATCATGTAATGCTTGAAGGGCTTGAGTGCGGCCTTAGCTTTCTTCAAGTAACTAATCATATTCTTTTCTTTGGCTTGATATTCTCCCAAAATCTGATTACCAGTTGGGAATTGCTATTGATGTCAATCATATCTGATCCCATTTCTCTTGCTAGTCATGACTAGCAAATAACGTTTCATACTCGGCCTTATTATTTGTAGCTTTGAATCTGAACCTAAGAACTCCGTAAATGCAAGTTCCCTTAGGACTAATAAGTAGAAGGCCAACTTCGACTCTTCTTCTATTAGAAGAACCATTAACATAAAGACTCCAAGTTGACAAGTTTCAAACAGTTTCTTGGATGACTTCATTAGTTGGCTGTTTGGGTTCTTGATTTGGTTGATAAGAGAACTCCGATATAAACCAATGAGAACTTGTCCTTTAATAGCTGCTTTGATCTATAATGCAGATCAAACTGACTCAATTCCACAACCCACTTGAGCAATCTACCCAAGGCTTTTGGATTTTGGAGGACCTGCCTAAGTAGATAGTTAGTCAATACATGAATGGTATGGGCATGGAAGTAAGGTCGTAACTTTCTGGAAGCGATTAGCAAGGCATAAGCTAATTGTTCCAATTCTGGGTACCTTGATTCGACATCTAGTAATTGTTTGCTCATGTAATACACTAGCCACTGAATTCTATCCTCTTCCCGAATGAGAGCTACGTTGATCTCATACTGAGAGACGGACAGGTGGAGAAATAAAATTTCCTTGGGAAGAGGCTTGGACAAAAGAGGTGGTTTTCCAAGATGCTCTTTTATGCTCTAGAAGGCTCGTTCACACTCTAGAGTCCATTCAAATCTCTTATTGGCTTTGAGTATATTGAAAAATGGAAAACATCAATTTGTTGCTCTTGTTATGAAGCAACTAAGAGCCTCTGATCTCCAATTCAAGCTCTGAACTTGTTTGCAATTAGCAAGACTTTTCATATCTAAAAGAGCTTAGATCTTCTCGAGGTTGACTTCAATTCCCCGATGGTTAACCATATACCCTAGGAATTTTCCCAAGGATACTCCAAATGAACACTTAAGAGGGTTAAGTTTCATTCTATACTTTCAGAGTATATCGAACATTTCTGCTAGGTTAGCTATGTGACCTGAAGAGACATGCAACTTGGTTACCATGTCATCGACATAGAACTCCATTGATTATCTAATCTGCTCAGAAAACATTTTTCAGACCGAAGGGCATAACTTTATAGTAGTACAGTCCTCGATCTATGATAAACAAGGTATGCTCCTCGTTAGACGTGAACATCAAAATCTGGTTACACCCGAATAGACATTCATAAAGCTTAATAGCTCGTGCCTAGAAGTAACATCAACAAACTGATAAATTCTTGGTAGAGGGAAACTGTCCTTTGGGCAAGCTTTGTTGAGATCTATGAAATCAACACAAGTTTGCCACTTGCCGTTGGGTTTTTTCACCAAAACAAGATTGACGATTGAACTAGGGTAATGAGCTTCCTGAATGAACCTGATTAAGATGAGCTTATCTACCTCAACCTTAAGAGCTGTATAGCGCTCTGGGTCTATAGCTTTTCTCTTTTGGCAAATTGGTTTGAATTCATTATCAATGTTAAGTGCATGACATATAACATTTGGGCTGATCCCAGTCATGTCAGCATGAGTTCATACAAAAACATCTATATTTTGTATGAGGAAGTCTTTAAATCAAGTGCGAGCTAAGAGCTGAGATTGCTTCCGATTCTTAGTACATGAGTCGGCTCACTCTAGTTGATAGAAACCTTAGATAAAGTCTCAACTGGCCCACAATGGGAATACTCCTCTTGAACATGAAGATCAATACTGTCTTCCACTGGATCAGGCCGTGGTTCGATCTTGCTGATCGCCATTGCTTGTTTGGGAATACCCACATGCTTCCTTTTCCCTTTGCATATCATCTGCACTACTCTAATATAACAGTCGAGAGATTCACGTTGAGATCTCTTGACTTCCCCACACCCTATTTGAGTGGGAAACTTTATCTTTAGATGGTAAACGGAGGTGACAACCTTGAAATTATGTAGTGCAGGTCGTCACGGGATGGTAAAAGCTGATGGATAATCTACTAGCAGAAATTCTGTCATTTTGGTCACTTTGAGGATTTCTCCCAAAGTGACAGGAAGTGAAATTGTTCCTCTAAGAATCAGATGATCTCTTGTAAACCCATACAGAGGAATGGAGATAGGCTTCAAATCTTTCTTTTCTAATTGCATTTCCACGAAAGCTCACTGAAACAAGATATTCATGTTGCTCATATTGTCCACTAACATCTTGTGGATTTCGCACCTTCCTATTTAAGCCGCGATGACCAGTGCATCCTCATGAGGGTGATGCAGTCGTACCATGTCTTTTTTAGAAAAGGCAATCTCTTCTTCTCTGTACACCTTACTAGGTCGCGGTGCTAGATTTAAGACATTTAATAGCTTTTGCTAAGCCTCTCGAGCATATTTCTCCTAAGCACTTCGAGAGTTCCCAATGATATGTAGTCTCGCAAAGATAGTCCTTATTAGATGGAGACCCTTGCGACCTCGATGCTTCTTTCCATCGCCCTCTTGATCCTTCTTTCTAGTGGAAGTTAGACCATCAACATACTCCTTGAAGTGCCTTTTTTGAAGGAGGTCTTCAATTGCCTACTTAAGAGCTCGACACTCATTGGTATAATGCCCATTATCCTGATGGTAACGGCAATATTTCTTGTTGTTTCTTTTAGATGTGGGTTTTTTCATAGGCTTTGGCTCTCCAAACATATTAGTTTCTTCTAACTTATCTAGAATAACTGAAACTGATGCATTGAGCGAAGTAAATAGATCTGGATTACGATTGCGACAGGGAACTTGGGCATAGGATTTCTTGGGCTCAAACCATTGTTTCTTTCCCAATCTCTAATCGTCATTAGCCCATTTGCGATCAGGTCTTCTACTACTCTCCCCCCATTTTTTCTCTCTTCGACTGGAAGCACTGATTGAAAAGCTCTGGGTCGTGGCAACCTAAAGCTGTTAATAAATTTTATATTCTCAGATATTTTTCTATAAGGTTGTAGAAGCGAGTGAGAGAAATATTGTCCTCAGATTGTAGTTTCTTCCATAGCTCGGTTTGCAGGCGAACTCCAGCACTAATTAGAGTTCGAACTGAATCTTCAAGCGCATTAGCTACCTTATTCAGTTCCCTTGAAATCTGTCAATGTCGAACTAGAGGAATTCATTCTTCTCTTATTGTATGTTACTGAGATACTTTAATGGCATTGAGAACTTTCGATTGGCTTGGGAGTGTCTCAAAAATAACGAATTCATTTGTTGTCACGAGTTGATAAACCTTGGTGGAAGCAATTTGAACCAATGTTTAGCATGGGTAGTCAGAGTCACTTCTAAGTAGCAACATTTCGCCAAGTTGGAAACTTGGTGAAGCTCCATGAGGTCGTTAAAGTCATAAAGATGATCTTGCAGATTAGAATTCCCATCGAATGCTCTCATCTCGGGTATTCTAAATCTTGACGGGAGAGGAGCAGTCAAAACTGCTAGAGAAAAGGGAGACACCTTAGCGACCTGCCCTCGCTCATTCTGTTAAGCTTTAAGTTGATCCAAAGCTCACTATAACTCTTCTATTTAGAGGAAGCGGAGCCCTCTAAGGATAACTTTCCACAATATAGTTACATTCCCTATGATTGCGATCAAGGAAGGACTACAGGTCGGAATCTTCCCTGCCTTAGCTAGAGCCTTTGATGGGCCTTGACACATGCTGGCTGGAGCCCTGTGAAGGCACTGAATGACTTGGGGAGTTCTCCTATCTCTGCGGTGGTTAGAACCGACCCACAGATGGTGGATATTTCCCTCGCAGTGGTGGTTAGGACTATCATTCTGGCGATGCTGAGAATCTTCTTGCCGAGCACTCTTGTGGGGGTGCCCTTGTGATATGGCATGAGATGGCTCACAGTGCGACATACTGCCAAGTCTCAAAGCTACATGTATTCGCCCTGTCTCGTGACCACTATTCCCTGGCCCTTTAGAGCCTTTTGGCCCATGATTAGCCACTTGCTTTCCCTTTTCTTTGCACACTATAGTGTGCGTGGTATGAGCTTTTGCTCGTTTCCATGCTTTAGTATGACTTGATCCAGACGATCTAACCTTTGGTTCATCATTTGAAGAGTGTTGTTAAACCTTTCCAGATAATCCATAACAGCCGGATCTAGCTGAGAAGTTGAGGGGTTGCCCACTGTAGTACTTTGGGGAGGTGGAGTTACTTCGAGAGAGTAATCTCCTAAACTCGAGGGTCTCCTTGTTATTGGTGATAGTGCGCTCGGTTTCAAGACCTTGAGCCATAAGTTTACTAGTAAAACTGATTGATCAGTTAAAAATTCCAAATGAAGAGCTAATGTGAAATCTCGCCCTCCTTCTAGTGCCAAACTGTTGATGCTTGATTTTGACACCAACGACCTCGCACGTGCAAAGTGCTAAGAGAGTCTTAGAAATTACATGTGATTAATTTGAGTGAAGATAAGGTTATAACAAAGTGCAAAGACTCAATAATAAATAAGACAGTGGGAATTTTATAGTAATTTGGATGCTTAAAGCGATTCCTACATCCACTGTTGTCTTTTATATAAGTGTTTCTAGTTATTAGCCAAATTACAAGAGATCGCGAACAATGAATAGAAGTACAAGGATTGTATATTCAGAAAGAAATATTAAGCCAGTCTCTTTCCCGTAGGTTGTCTTTGCTATTTGTGATTATGAAAATCAAAGATCCTAATTTTTTAAGAGGGAGTCCTCTATTTATAGCTGCCGTATTCAAGATAATGATTACAAGTCTGCAAGTGGGTAGGTGCCGTGCAAGTCCTTCCTTACGTCCCATTGGCTGATAACTTAAGAGATGTCCTCAAATTATCTAGGGCTTGGATGGGTGTGCGGACTTCGTTCATTCACAGACATAACTTGAATCTGTTGGGTTGGTGACAACCGTATTCCCTCTGTCTTAGGGCAACGTGGTAGATTCTAGATAGTGCAAAGCTTTCCTGAACTCTAATTGGTGCTTACTGATGTGAGCTTACGTTAGCCCTGATATTTTAGGCATAACATTCTCTAAAATGTATAGCAATTTTTTTTTTTTTTTTTTTAAAAACTAAGAAGAACAACAAGATTGCTAAGAAATCTTACAAGGACATCCTGATTTTTTAACACTACCTGTAGAGAGCACCCAAACCACTCATCACTTCTGTTGTGACACCACTTTTTGGAGTCCCTACATAACAAAAAAACCTTGTCATTTCAATTTTTAACTAAAATGATTCGTTCAGTTCTTGAAGTTATGAAATTCAATAGAAATACCTGGAAAAAAAATGAGACTTAGGTTGCGAAGAGAGAGCTTCGAAGGTGGTTCTTGGAGAAAGAGTTGAAAGAAAAGAAACAGGCGTTACAAGATTTTGAAGGTTTAGGAGATGAAGGCAAATAATGTGCCTTCAAAACGCTCCATGATAGCATTATGCTTCGCATGGCTTTCACACTTGCACTGACTCTGAACCTTTGGTCATATTTCTTTCTTTCTTAAACTATCAATACACAGAAGATAGAGAGAAAAGCTATCTGTGTATAGCGCCAATAAATTTTCAGCCTTTGTTAGGATCCCACATCGAGATCTCACACCCTCCAAGTGTGGTACTTAAGCCTAGGGGCTCTTCGACCTATCAAGCCAATCTTTTGGGTTAGGCTCTCCTTTGGGCTTAAGTTCTAACATTGGTGCTTTCTTTGAGAGTTGGGCTGTGGAAAGGGCTACCTATGGCTAGATTAAGGTGTAGTGTGCTCTCCTTGGGAGTGGGTGCTGTATCGAATAACTGATAGGTGAGTGAAGCCGTCCAAAGGGGACAATGGCTACCATTGGGTCAATATCGATAGAGTGAAAGCCATCGTAGACGTCAGCTCTTGAAGGAGGGGGGGGGGGGGGTGTGCAATGTTAGGATCCCACATCGGGATCTCACACTCACCAAGCGTGGTACTTAAGTCGAGGGGCTCTTCCACCTATCAGGCCGGTCTTTTGGGTTGGGCTGTCCCTTAGGCTTAAGTTCTAACAACCTTTTATCTTCTTCCCAAAATTACCTACTTTCACCATACCATTCAAGGATAAGATAACCCCATTAAGGATGTTAAGTCGGTTTCCAAGTTGATGTTTGAGTGGTTTGTCGTTCATGGCTTAAAATATCTACCTACAAGTCGTCCGTTAATACAGAAACCCTCCAGTTGTAATGGTTAGTAATAGTTGGAAAAAACGACAAGCCGATATGTTTTATAATGTTCAATGGGAAAATCAATAAGACCCACCTAAGGTTTAAAGAACAATCAATCATTTACCAAACGTTTCAAAAACTAACACTAAGCTACCCATCCGTTAATAAAACAGTTTAGTTGTGCCTGGAGAATGCAGAGTTTCTTATCTATTGGTCACTGCTTAACCCAAAAAAACTAATAATATATCAGCCTCTGCATTATTGCATCTACAAACAAACATCAATTTCTTAGAGAATGATGTAAAATAAATTAAAAGTATCATAAACTAAACATATATAAAAGCAAAGGGCTAAAAATGGATAAATAATGATGAAGCTCTTATAGAAAGTACAAAAGTTGTACCAAGTTGAAATAGAATTATTCGATAACCATTAAACCTTTACCATTACCAACACTCGTACAAGTTAATAGTAATACGTAGCCGAAAGTAAACTTCTCCATCAAAGGCATCAGTCATCAAAGTGGCAATTCCTCTCGGCCATGAAGAAGTCAGCAGTTCCTCCAATAACTGAAATATCCTTTCTTGGTGGAAATTCATCTCTGATAAGATTCTTGGCGGAGAGTCTGGAGACCCAATAATTATATATACGTACGTAGTAAATACCAAAGTTAAGGCGCTAGATATCCCAAATTCCCAATATTTAAGGTTTTCTTTTCTTTTCTTTATCTCTACATAAAACTGATAGAGAGAGACAATTCACAGAAAAAAGAAAAACTCAAATTTCGTTAATTTGCGAATTGAAGCCAATACATTATTATTTATCCTCATGTTTGATCATGTTTTATTTGAAATATCATTTTACATGACTCCACAACGTGAAACATGAAAAACTTGTATTAAAAAGGGCAAAAAAATCACCAGCATTCATATAAACTGATATTAACGCGGACCCTAAAATATACTTCCCCCTCAAAGGCATCAGTCATGAAATTGGCAATACCTCTAGCCATGAAGAAGTCACCAGTTCCTCCAATCACTGGAATATCCCTAGTCTTTTCCAAGAATGGATCAGCCCCAGCTAAGGTTATGCTACCCTTGTGCCCTGTAGAATTGAACGTAAAAGAGAAACCAAACCAAGTATTAAAGGTGTGTTTCCCGTCATATAAATATAGCCCTTGTGCACGTCCAACTGGGGTTGAATGCAGATTGTTGTCTAAGGTAATAGGGTCATCGAACACAATTATGTCGCCAAAATGGGTTGGTTCGGCTAAGATAGTCTCGTTGCCCCAAGCCGGTGCAGCTACAATTGCTGAAGTTGCATTCTCCGCGTTCTGTCCATTGTAAAGTATGTCATGAAAGTAGACCACAAGCGTTTTACAAGGCTCACGTGATATCTTTTTCTGAGTGGCTGCAGAGGTAGAGATGACCAACAGGAGACAGAAGAGAAGTGAAATGAGTTTGGTAGATCCCATTTCTTGTTTTCAGCCAACTATGTGATAGATATGCAAGAAATGTATGCTTCGAGGATGTGGGGTTTCAATATATTTGTAGTGTTCTGAAGTGAGTGGATTTCCACCATTCCTTGTTAATCTCCTAGACCGGGTCACTTCTTATCCTACCAACTCTATGGAAATGGAGTTGACTAATTTAAGTTGCAGAATTATCTAATGCAAGTGGAGCCAATTAGGAAAACGTCAACATCCCTTCTCAATCCTCTTGGTCAGAATGGTGGCAAGAATTAGTATAAGTAGCTTGCACATTTTGGTAAATGAGACAATAGATAAATATACATTAATTAGAAACACTTCTTCCTGTATTTTTATTATAATACCTATTTTATTTTATATTGCATATTATCTCTATTAGAATTTCTTCTTTAATTCATATATTATTTACAACATATACATGTACTGTATATGATAGGTTTTTCAAGTGTGAATGTACGGAAAAAGTGTTACTAAATACTAATTAAATCTTTGTTGTTAAGTCACCATTGATGAAGGGATCCGAATGCTAGCTCATTATTGAAGCTACTCTCTATATACTTTCCTCCTTCGACTTACTTCCTGCCTACGACTAAATGACCATGAGTAGCTTTGTGTATTCGGGGACCAAGATTTCCTTTTATTGAAGGGTATAATGCATTCATAAACGTTTCAGAATTACGAGTATTAGCTTCTTCCTCCTTTCACTTCTGGTTGTTAATCAATACTGGCTACATTTACTATCAATACAAAATCGTAAGGGATATTAGAGTAAACGACTTTTTCCCAACCAAGGTTTGCCTTAATGACCATTTCCCACCCAAAAAGTTTCAAATTACCACTTTCCCACCCAAAGTTAATATTCTGTTACTACCCAAAGCCGATTCCGACAGCAAAAATTTTCTCTGTCATCACCATTTGAACCTGCGATCTCTTATCTATAAAATCCTTTTCATTTCGGCACCTGATTTCTTGCCAATTTTCAACCACTGTAAAGTTAGAGTTTCTTGTTCTTAACTGATTTCCAGCGACGAATATTCAATCAATCACCACCATGCGATTCACCGGTCTCCACTCTACAAAACTCCTCTTACCCTAGCTCCTGGTAATGCGTCGAACGCCGGCTAAGAAAGTGAAGTATATTTTGGATATTAACAAAATATAAACTTTGGATAGAAAAGTGGTATTTTGAAACTTTTGGGGTGGGAAAATGTCATTAAGACAAACCTTGGGTTGGGAAAATGTCGTTTACTCAAATTAGTAAAAGCAAGTATAAAAGTCTCCTGCATAACTGTATCGATGAGTAAACTAGTAAAAGCAAGTATAAAAGTCTCCTGCATAACTGTATCGATGAGTAAACTAGTAAAAGCAAGTATAAAAGTCTCCTGCATAACTGTATCGATCGGCCGGCCAATAATTTTTTATTTGTGCCTCAAAACCACACACACACACACACACACACACACACACAATAGTATAATGAGATTCCATTCTAGCCTATAAGAAAGATTTTCACAAAGAAAGGTAATTTTGTTGAAAATTTTATTGATGATAATTGAATATAAGGATTTAGAATTCTACTAACAAGCTATCTTCTTTTTTATTATTATTATTATTTTCTATTTTTTCAGTTATTATTCTCTATGAATTACTATGTATTTACAGAGAGTTTATATATGTAACTGCACTCTTTCCTTTTAGTCTTTATTATTTAATCATACCTAAGACATGGATTTGATTATTTATATAAGAAATTTGTATCTATAATATGAATAATGATACAATACATCTAATATAGTCACCCACGTTTTCATAACTATCGATGGTTTTTCTTCTAAGGAATAATTGCAATATAAAATACAATCATGTGCATTGACTTGGAAAATAAAGTGTCCTTCGAATAATTAATAATGGCCATTTGCAAGCTCGATTTCAACCAAAGTTATGGATATATTATCCATACCAAACTAAATAGAATAATCAACTAAGATAAAATATCAAGAATTCAAATTATGAATGTGAAAGGAACATTGAATATAATATATCCCTATTTTAAATTTAGATGGAACGAAGAAAAATATAAATACAAAAAATCAAAAGGTCTGGAATGGGTGCATTGTTTCAGATATGTAATGGCATAATGCATGAGATTGCATTCCAGAGCAAGAACGATATATTATTCTATTCAAGATTTCTCCTGTACCTTGTAAATTAAAGGAAAAATTACTTTTAAACTTATACCAATTAATAAATAAAGTTGTTCATTTTACCATGTAAAAAAACTTAGACAGAATTGGTTTGCTCTTTCATTAATAAATTTGTTCAATAAATATATGCAGTGCTATGCTTTATATTTACTTTAATTATAATTCTATCTTATTCTAATGTACCATATATAATGTGACTCTTTTTATATAATTACATATATGAATTTCTTACATTTGTCATATTGCCGTCTTATGAAATCTATATATTTATATAATGCTGAAGCAGAATGCTTCTTCTGATGCCACGTAAGATCGATATATGATCACCATGTAAGATGTCGTTAATTGGTCCACGTATTTGTTGTTTATTGGGCTTGCTATAATAGGGATTATTCATATGCATTCAACTAATGTATTCGATACAAATATTTCACATTCCTCTTTTAATTTGAGATCTTTCACATTCCTCTTTTAATTTGATAAATTACTAATGATTCGCTTGTGTGTTATTGATTTCCATGAATATTAAGAGATTGCTATAATCTTTCACATTCCTTTTTTAATTTGATAAATCTTTCACATTCCTTTTTTAATTTGATAAAGATACAACATATCTTTTCACATTCATGAAATTCAATAATACACTTTATTAATCCATTAATATTCAACGTTCATTCATGCATATTAATTATTATTATTAATTAATATTAATATTTTTGTACCCCATCCCATTCAATTAATTATTATTAATATTAATATATCTTTACCCCTTCACATTCAATTAAATAAAAATATCAAACATAATAACGAAAAATATTTTTATAAAACGTATTATCATTTAACGTTTAATATAATGCTGAAGCAGACTGCTTCTTCTAACGCCACGTAGGATTGATATATGATCGCCATATAGGATGTCGTTAATTGGTCCACGTGTTTGCTATTTATTGGGCTTGCTATAATAGGGATTATTCACATGCATTCAATACAAATCTTTCACATTCTTCTTTTAATTTGAAATCTTTTACATTCCGCTTTTAATTTGATAAATTACTAATGATTCGTTTGTGTTTTATTGATTTCCATGAATATTAAGAGATTGCTATAATCTTTCACATTCCTCTTTTAATCTGAGATCTTTCACATTCCTCTTTTAATTTGATAAAGATACAACATATCTTTTCACATTCATGAAATTCAATAATATACTTTATTAATCTATTAATATTCAAAGTTCAAAATATTAATATTAATTATTATTATTAATTAATATTAATATTTTTGTACCCCTTCACATTCAATTAATTATTATTAATATTAATATATATTTACCCCTTCACATTCAATTAAAAAAAAATATTAAACATAATAACAAAAAATGTTATTTATAAAATACATTATCATTTAACATTTAATATAAATCTGAAAATTTTAAACTCATCCAATAACAATAAAACATTTAAATCAAAATAATCATAACCAATAACATGCAAACACTTACTAAAAAATATCAAAAGTCATATTAATTAGCAATAATCCAATTAGATTGAACATAACACGAACAGTTGTTGTAATCATTGATTATCATATAATATTACTTAATGACATCTAAAGCTATATAGGAGTAGAGAATTCAACAATCCATTCACCTTCAAATATTTCTTTCATTTTGCACAGATACCATTAACAAATGGAAGACAAAAGACCAACTATTGTCAATCCAAAATCCAAACAAACAGAAGCGTGCGGTAAATAACATCAACTGATTACTCTTATATTCCTTCTACATATCTACTTTGACATGTCCATTTTTTGATTTTAGCAGGTCAAGCAGCAACGTCAGATGGTTTGCCTGAACTGGAAGGTATTCTACAAAACCTTAAAGTCACGCTGGACAAACTCAACACTACCAGAGTGATGAATAGAGATATAATGAATTTTTTGTTAGAAATAACATGCTTAACCATACATGTAATATTCGATTTACGGAAACGTGAATCCTTGATTATTGCCAAAGAAAAGGAACTTGGTATTCCACAAGGAAAAAAATAGAACTATATAGATAAACAGTTTTATTATCAATAAAATCGATAAAAGATTCACAGTATATTGTTCCCACTGAATGATGATACTAGAAGCTAATATAAATATTGTTTATTCTACAGTTAACGCATAATTCTACATTACTATTTTACACCTTTTAATCCATTTCTTAAAGATTCCATTTCATTGTATAACTTAATGGGTTGGATTTAAATTTTAAAAGTTTTTTAATTAAGTAGTGAATAAGTTTCTCAACAATTGAACTTAAACTTATTCTATATGTGTTGAATGATTCAATTCATTGTATAATTCAATGACTTAGATTTAAATATTGATTTTTTTATATGTTCCTTAAAATGACATGATAACTAAACGTCTATAGTTGTTTTTGTTCTCAGAATGATCCAAAATTGTCTTTTTGCAAATTGGCTATATGGCAATATGTAGGATTGGTTCCAGTTCGGGTTTGAAGGGTGTTGAGAGATGAAGTTTAAGTGGGAATTTGTCAACAAGGCTGATTAGTAGGTAGTTTGTGGGAAGTCAAAGTCATGTGTGATGTTTCAAAGGAGAAGTTTTGGAGTTCAGTGTTCATCTTCGAGGAAGGTTGTTTCTTGAGTTGAATCTGAGGTTGTTTCTGTGGAGGAAGAAGAGTCAGGGCATGTTATGAGGTTCAAGATGTCTGATTTCAAGATTCTTGATCATGTTAGCCTTGGCCTTGCTAGGCAGGTATGTTTGTGTGAAGAATTCAAATGTTTATTGGAAATTTAATGGCGGTGTTTCATTGTTTTTGTGATTTAATTGAATTGGGATTTCCTGTAGGTTGATGAGGTTGTTTTTGAAGCCATTGTGAATGATTCTAACAAGTTTCATTTCTCTTTTGTTTCATTCTCATTATTTTCTTATGATATATTAGACTAAGGAGTGAACTTATGATGTTTGTATTGTGAGATTTGACAGGCTATTCGCAAGTGTACGAAATCATGCAAGTAATAAAGCTCAAGTAAACGAGTGTCTAATCCCAAGAGAACTATCTACCAAGTACCAAACTAGTCTATTTTATTGATATTTGATGAAACATAATTTTATGAATGACTTTAATGAAAAAGAAAACAAATTAAAATCTAAACGAAATCAGAATTTTTAGAAGAACTTTGGTATAAAGATCAATATGGTTAAACCTTAGGGCACAGATTTCACACCAATTTAATCCTATGTATTGACGATCAATACTAACTTAATTAAGCTTATTCTAAAGGCCAAACTCCCTTATATTCCCCTAATTTTCTCTCAAACACTTAGTGAATTAACCCTTAAACAACAACCCAAAATATCTCTAAGTTGGATTTAGAAGCTAAGAGATCATTAAGTTCTATGAAATTTACCAGAGCCTCATAGATCGCGGTAACTTATCTCTAGCGTTCGCTCAATCTATGGTTTTATCACCTTAGACAAATCAGGTTTCATCTCTCGATCTCAACCCAACCCCTGATATCATTCAACACTCGGATCCTTAAGAATTGAAAGCATTACATAAAATAATAAAACTTAGAAGCAATGCTCAATAAAAAAATTAATAAAGATAATGTCAACACATATTCATAAATCGGGCTACATCTTTAGCCCTAGAAAAGAGATTTAGTTCATAGTTGCAATAATAAAAATTATCATTCTATTCAACAACATGAGTTCAAGAAAGAAAAATATAAACACTTCTCTAATTGGTGAACGAGAGCTTCAAGAATCCTGATCTCCAAACTAGTAGCCATCCCTTTCTCTCTCTCTCCAAAAACTCCCTTAAAACTACTTAAAACCCTTATTTATAGTCCTAGGGTTTTGATCTTACCTAGGAAAAGAGTAAATGCCTTAGCCCATTCAGATTTGGATTAGGATAACGCATTAACTTAACAAGCTTGTGACCCATCGCCGCGGTGGTAAGAACAATCACTGCCATGATCGTTCTTTCTGTCCAACGAGTCCGTGATCTTCAGAATTTGGTAAAGTCATCAACATAAACTTTGTAGCTCTCTGAATAAGCTTTCCAACGCCACTAGAATTGTTGAATTCCGATTCCTACAGCTCAAGTTATGACAGAAATATCGAAGCATGCTCATCTTGAAGGATTTCACGATTTTACGTTTTATATTCGACGCGTCACAACTTTCTCGTTTCAATTCCGATTCTTGTACCATTTGTTCTTACGCGTCATGAATTCCATCTACATCATTCTTTTCCCTTCAAATATCTTTTTGAGCCTAAAAACACTCAAAATACACCCGTGATCATAAAAGGTATTTATGAAAGAATTAATTCAAATTCCACATTTTAAACACATTTTTCCATAAATAATCCAATTAAATCACTAACAAAATATAAACTTTTAAGCTCTTATCACAACCCCCAACCAGCTTTTTGCTAGTTCCTAGCAAACTAAGTGATAAAATAAGTCTCTAAGCTTGAAAATAAAACAACTAATTAAAAACCTATATCTGAACTATCCTAAATCACTTTCGTAGATTGACACGGTTGCATTTAGCATATGCAACAAGCCTTTAAACCCCTAGGCGGCCCTAGTTGGATGAGTTGTAGTCTCGTGAGGGTTTCCAGCGATGATACCCACAAACATCCAAACTAAACTTATCCTACTCTCCAAAAATAAAGATAAACATAAACATAAAAAGAACAAAAACTAACAAAAATTCTTGTCAATTCATAGAAGTGTCTCAAAAATCACATATACACAAAACAAATAGAATAATTAAAAATTATCTAAACTCACAGACAATGTAAACATCAATTTCATTTTCGTTATTGACCTAGAACATCCATACAACCACAAACCATTAGTCTACAAACTCGGATAGTTTTATGCATAACATTCATGAACAAAATTTTTGATCTTAGTATTCGAGTTATGACTTATATGTGAATCATGGAATCAAACTCCATTGGCTCACTTTTCAAACGACTCTCCACTAATGTAGAATTTCACATTACCTTGGATCAATAGGTCTTTGTAAAGGTTGTAATGTTAGGCTAGGGTATGAGTTCATGAAGGAACGAAAAGGGAAATTAACAAAAATAAAATTAAGAAACTTAATTTATTCATTCTTATTACTCACATACACAACACTTCCCTTTTTCACTCAGTAGCTTCCCAACCTTTATCGAGCTCTTTCTTTTTGACAGTAATATAAACCCATTTATAATTCCAGCTCTTCACAATGCTTTTCAATGCCCACTTTTTTTTTTTTTTATTTAAGATAATAATAATAAGAAAGTAGAAAGCATATACACAGCCCCACTGATCTTACAAGCACTCCACAAGCCCCAACCAATTTCTTCGCATAAACCTGGGTTGTGGCAAAACTACATGTCCTCACCAACATTCGTGCTAAACTTGAACAACAATTAAGTCTCTTAAGGAAAAATGAGTGAGATTGTGTTTTAGGCTCATATTCAGGGTAGGGTAAACATTAAGTTCAAAGAAAGAAAAACAGGGCTAAATTGTGTTTAAAGGCTGAAAAGGGTTAACTAGCGATGACAATAAAAAGAGTTGGCTTGAAAGGCTCAATCGGTCCAAAAACAGCCTAAATCATTTCCTAAGTGATGTGAACTCTAGGATTTCGCCTTGAGTGGTTGTCAAATGAGTTCTAGAGTTTGTTGAGATCGCAACAATGTTCATGGTGAATTCACACATAACACGTCTCTAAGTAGGTAACTAAACCACTTTCAATCCACAAATCACTAGGGGCTCAACCTAAATGCCATTAACATTCACAAACATCTGTAATTAAAGGTAAAAATTAATGTCCTCCATTAGTTCTATGTTATTGCAATCACATTCCTATCATAGACATATGACTTCATCCAAGAGAAAAAAATAAAACTCACAACATAAAACAAAAGAACAAACAAAACTGCTCTCTAAATCCAAAAAAATTCTACTCAAATTAAATTCCTTAAATTCCTACCCCCAACCATAAAGTCAACATTGTCCTCAATGTTAAGAGTAGAAACAAGAGAAAGAAAACGTTACTGCATTCCTCAAATTTGTTCTAAAAAAAAGAAAAAACACTAAACAGACCTTGTCGGCTATCATTGTTATGCAGAAAAAAATAATGGATATAAAGAGCATTATCAATAAAGATGGAATAATAGCTCACAAAGACTTAATGAACAAACAGTAACAAAATGCAAGTACATCAAAACAAAACAACAAAACAAACTACACTGACAACATTAAATAAAAACACAACTGAAATTTCAATCTACTCCTCCATATTCTCCTCAAAATCATCATCATCAGGAGCATCGCATTGCTTCTTATCTGCTGGTTACACAAAATTAGTCCATTCACACCCTGGTGATACTATCCTAGCCTGAGCAAGTTGCAATCTTTGCATCTCATATTGCACCCTCATTTGCCGATTCATCCACGTCATCTAGGCTTCTTGACGATTCTGTTGCTTTTTCAACTTTTCAATGTCTTCATTCAACTTCGACAATTGATCTCTTTGGGATAGCTTTGTCGATGAAGACGCTTTGGTCTTGGGTACTTCTACTCTGCCCCTACTGGTGAGATTTTGCATAAATTGCATTGTAAGACATACTCTTTGCGGGATTAAAACTTCTCCAGCATTCAAAGGCAGTTGAGCTTGCTTACACAATTAAGTAATCATGTGAGGGAAGTAAAAACCAGTCTTGTTATGCTTTGCCGAATGAGTAATCTCTTGAAAAATAATCTCACCCACATTCATCCTCATCTTGTGATGGATCGCATATATCAAAATCGCCCTAGATTTGCTACAGTGCTCATGTGCTTTGAGGGCATCAATCTAGAGCATACAAAATACAACGACATGCCCGAAATTGAGTCCACAAACTTACTTTCAAAATGGATGTGTTCCCCAACTGCAATAAACCATGTAGCTTTCCCCTCTATCAGAAAATTAATCGTTGCGTCATAACCCACTTCTTGTTTGTAGACGGCAGAGGCATCCTCATCTATCTCAACTTGCGGCAGCCCATAAAACTGATTTATAGTAGCTGCAGTAAATACTACCTCTTTACCTCTTACCATTGTCCGCCTGTCAATGCTATTAGGAACATTGGCATATAACTATTTTACCACAGAGGCAACAACAGGAGCAGGGGGTTCTTTGCAAAATATCTTCCAACCTAGAGCTTGAATTACATTAGTTATTCCCCCAAAATCTTCTATAAACACTAGCCCTCTTTCTTCAATAAATCCTCCTAGGTTCTTTGCAAAATTTTCATATCTTTCCTGGGCAGCCTGATTAACAAACTAGATATCACTGGAGGCCTGCCCTTTTCCTTTTTCTCTCCTATCACTTCCTGGCTTTCTTTTGGGTGCCATTATCACTGTTTCTCACTTAACCCAAACAAACAATTAAACCACTGTCAATACCCAACGAAAATCACTACACTTTCACAAAACTATAACTTTTCTTCTTCAATCAAGCAACAACCATGAAAATCACCACAGGCTCCCACGAAATTCAAATCAATCTCTCCCAATCTTCAACAACCAACAAAAAATCATCCCACACTCTCACAGAATTCAAATAAATGGATTCCAATCTTCAACAATCAAAATTACAATGCAAAATGGGTGAGACACAGTTACTTGAGCCTTATTTTGTCCAAATGTGCCTTGAATTGGTATGGATTAGCTCAATTTTTGAAAACCCCCAAATTCTCTTTTTGGAACCCTAACTTTGATTTTAACAAAAATTCCACTTGCTCCCTTTGATCTGTGAAATGTGATGTGAAATTGAGTGTGTTAGTGAGCAATGGAGTATAAATTAAAAATGGTTTGAATGAATTGTGAAGAAATGAAAAAGAATTTGGTGAAGAGAAACTGTGGAAGAGAAAAGCATGTAATGTAGATTGTGTTAAGGAAAAGAGGAGCAGGCTGATATAAACACGATATCGCATTTTGAGTTGTTCGATCGCTGCGGCAATGAACTCTGTCGCTACGGCAATCGTTCAGTTCATCATGGCTGTGCGCGAGAGCAGTGCTCGTTGCATCGATAATGTTTGTTGCTGCGGCAAGCGTGATTTGTCTTATGTTTGTGCACGAAACTAATGCTCGCTGCAACGATTATTTGTATCACCGCGGCGAGCGTGATGGTGCCGTAACTCAACGGAACCAGATTGTTCCCTGAGTGTGTTGTGCCAATAACCTAAAAAAGACAATCAAAATATCTAAATTAACAAACTAAAAATAACGCAAAAACATAACACACAAAAATTACTAAACAAAAAAAAAAAATACAAATAAAAATAAGTAAATAAAAACCAAACGAAATCAAAATCTTGGGTTGCCTCCCAAAAAGCGCTTGTTAAAGTCTTAAGCTCGACTCCTTTTTGTCGTCAATTACGATTTTGAAGAAGAATTGAAACCCCCTCGTCTTCATTCCCATTCTCAATATAAGGTTTCAACCTTTGGCCATTGACTTTGATTGTTCCCTTCATCGGGTGGTGAAGCTCTATCACCCCATGTGGAAACACACGATGAATTATGAACAGGCTAGACCATCTTGAGCGCAATTTTCCTGGGAAAAGTCGTAGTCTTGAGTTAAACAACAGCACTTTGTCGCTCTCCTTGAATTCCTTGTTCACAATATGTTTGTCGTGCCACTGCTTAGTCTTTTCTTTGTAGATTGGGACATTCTCATATGCATTATTGCGAAACTCTTCCATCTCATTAAGTTGTAGTACTCGTTTTACTCCTGCGGCTTGGAGATCAAAGTTCAGAAACTTCACTGCCCAATATGACCTGTGTTCTAACTCTACGGCAAGTGACAAGCTTTTCTATAAACCATCCTATAGGGCGACATTCCTATTGGTGTTTTGAATGTCGTCCTATACGCCCATAATGTATCATCAAGCTTGGTTTCCCAATCCTTTCGAGAGGTGCTTACTGTCTTTTCCAAGATTCGTTTCAGCTTCCTATTGGATACTTCTACTTGGCCACTGGTTTGAGGGTGATATGGGGTGGCAACTTGATGTGTAACCCCATACTTGCTTAACAATGTTGTGAATTGGCGATTTCAGAAGTAAGAACCACCATCACAAATAATGGCTTTTGGAGTGCCAAACCTTGAAAAGATATTCTTCTTCACGAACTTGATAACTATGCGAGTATCGTTTGTTGGCAACGCTGCAGCTTTCACCCACTTCGAAACATAATCTACAGCAACCAAAATAAAATGGTTAGAAAACAAGGACGGAAAAGGTCCCATATAATCTATCCCCCACACATCAAACAATTCTACTTCTAAGATATTATTTAAAGGCATGGCATTTCTCTTAGATATATTCCCAAACCATTGACACTCATCACAACTCATAACAAAATGAAAAGCATCTTTAAAAAGAGTTGGCCAAAAAAATCCTGATTGAAGAACTTTAGCAGCGGTCTTTGTCGAACCAAAATGACCACCAACAATGATAATGACGAAGAATATTCGTCATCTCTTCTTCTAGCACACATCTTCTTATCATTTGATCAACACAATGTTGTACAAAAATGGATCCTCCCAAAAGTAGTACTTTAAATTTGTAAAAAATTGCTTTCGTCTTTGGGAGTTTATTCTAGGAGGCAATACTTTCTGCACCAAATAGTTAGCAATATCTGCAAACCACGACCCTTCTTGAATAGCAAACAATTGCTTATCTGGGAAGTATTCATTGATTGGCTTTTCTTGCTCTCGAACTTCGTCATTAGACTCTAATCAGGATAAATGGTCAGCCACTTGATTTTTCGTTCCTTTCTTGTCCTTAATCTCCAAGTCAAATTCCTGTAAAAGCAATACCCATCGCAATAATCTTGGCTTGGAATCCCGTTTTGCTAGGAGGCACTTTAATGCAGCATGGTCAGTGTACACAATAACCTTGGTACCTAGCAAATAAGAACAAAATTTATCAATAGAGAATACTACTGCTAAAAATTCTTTTTCAATAGTAGCATAATTTAACTGTGGTCCCGTTCAAGTCTTGCTGGCATAATAAATCACATGCAACACCTTACCTTTTCGCCGTCCTAAAACAGCCTTAAAGTGTAGTCACTTGCATCACACATGAGTTCAAAAGGTAGTTCCTAATCGTGGGCAACAATAATAGGAGCAGAAATTAATTTTGCTTTTAAACACTTAAATGCATCCAAACACTCTTGACTAAAATTAAAAAGAACATCCTTAGCTAATAAATCATAGAGAGGTTTAGAGATTTTAGAGAAGTCTTGTATGAATATCCTATAAAAACCCGCATGCCCAAGGAAACTTCTAATAGCCTTCATTGAGTTTGGAGGTGGTAGTTTCTCAATAACTTCAATCTTTGCTCGATCCACCTCAATTCCATTTGCGGATATCCGATAACCTAACACAAGCCCATCTCGTACCATGAAATGGCATTTTTCCCAATTTAGCACCAAGTTAGTGTCAACACATCTCTGCAAAACATTAGATAAGTTAGTTAAACAATCATCAAAAGAATCTCCAAAAACAGAAAAATCGTCCATGAAAACTTCAATGGACTTCTCAGCCATATCAGAGAATATTGAGATCATGCAACGTTGAAAAGTTGCAGGAGTGTTGCACAAGTCAAAAGGCATTCTTCGATAGGCGAATGTTCCATATGGGCACGTGAAAATCGTTTTCTCTTGATGTTCTGGCGCTATAGCAATTTGATTGTAGCCTAAATATCCATCTAGGAAACAATAAAATTCATGGCCAGCTAACCTTTCCAACATTTGATCAATGAATGGCTATGGAAAATGGTCCTTACGAGTCATGGAATTCAGTTTGTAATAGTCAATACATACTCTCCATCCTGTGACTGTTCGTGTTGGAATTAGCTTGTTGTTATCATTACGGACCACTGTCATTCCTCCCTTCTTTGGCACTACTTGGATTGGACTTACCCATGCACTATCCGAAATTGGATATATAATTCCTGCATCTAAGAGCTTCAACACCTCATTCTTAACCACTTCTTGCATTGATGGATTCAATCTTCTTTGTGGTTGGACGGTAGGCTTATAACTTTCCTCCATTGGGATCTTGTGCGTGCAAATTGAAGGACTGATACCTTTTATATCCGCAATTGTCCATCCAATGGCCTTCTTGTATTTTCTCAATATGCACAGCAATTTTTCTTCCTTTACAACACTCAAAGAAACATTAATAATGACTAGAAAAAATTTACCCTCTTCTAAAAATGCATACCTTAAATGAGATGGTAGTTGCTTGAGCTCAAGTGTAGGGGCCTTTGTGATTGGTGAAGTTGACTGAGACACCACGGCTCCAATTTCTCTGATCGAATTAGTTTCCGGACGAACCAAGGGTGGTAGAGCATTTAAGTATCTTAAACACTCCCTTATCTCTTCACTATCAACTTCATCCTCCTGATCTCTAGAATTCATCAAACAATTCTCTAAAAGAAAAATGGGGTAGCTCTCTTCAAAATTCTGCCTCACTATGGTGTCGAGAACATCAATCTTAAAACATGAGTCTAATTCAGATGGACACCTCACAGATTCAAAAACATCAAATTCTACTTGCTCATCTTCTACCCTTAAGATTAATTTCCCTTGGTGGACATCAATCAGTGTTCTACCCGTGGCTAGAAAAGGTCGTCCTAAAATTAAAGGTATTTCCCTATCTTCCTCCATGTCTAACACTATGAAATCTACTGGAAAAATCAGTTTGTCTACCTTAATCAAGACGTCTTCTACCACCCCCTTAGGATATGTTATTGATCGATCAGCTAATTGGAGAGACACGATGGTTGGCTTCACCTCTCCTAATCCAAACTTCCTGTAAATGGAAAACGGCATTAAGTTTATACTTGCCCTTAAATCACATAACACTTTATCAAAATAATAACTACCAATAATACAAGGGATAGTAAAACTCCCTGGATTTCATAGTTTAGGTGGTAGTTTCTTTTGACTCAGTGCACTTCATTCCTCCGTTAGCATAACTTTCTCATGTTCCTTGAATTTTCTCTTGTGCGTGAGGATCTCCTTCAAAAATTTCGCATACTTCGGCATCTGTTCTAGCATATCAACAAAAGGGATATTAATATGTAAACTTCAAAACATGTTAATAAACGTACTGAATTGCTTATCAAGCTTCTAATTCTTCAACCGTTGTGGGTATGGAAGGGTTGCCTGGCTTGAAGGGAGTTTTTGCTCAGATGCATGCTCGCCGTAGCCACCAGATTCATCGCCGCGGCGATTAGTTGAAATTTCTGACGAATTGTGAGCAGGATCATGCTCGCCGCGGCCACCAGTATCATCGCCGCGACGATCGTCTTTATTTCTGACGAGCTTATCCACATTCTCACGATCGCTGCGATGAGGAATGTCATCGCCATGGCGATCATTCTTCTGCTCATCCTTTAAGTCTTGTTCTTGCCTCTATTTTTCACCCTCTGAATTTTCCAAAATTCGTCCACTCCTCAAGGTGATTGCATGCGCTTGTTCCTTGGGATTCTTCTCTGTATCGCTTGACAAAACTCCTTGAACTCTTCCCGCTAATATGTTGTGAATTTGCCTAATTTGAGTCTCAAGGTTCCTAATAGAGGCTGATTGATTTTGAACCAGGATGTCGGTCTTCTCAAACCTCTTGCTTGTCTCTTCAATGAACTTGGTCAACACATTCTATAAATCAGATTTTGGCTCTTGAGGTTGAAAAACAGGAGCTTGTTTTTGTTCATTGTTGTTACTCCATGAAAAGTTCGGGTGTTTCCTCTATGCTGGATTGTATGTGTTGGAATATGGATTCCCTTGCCCCCTTTGAAAATTATTGATGTAATTGGCTTGTTCAGGCTGAGCAAACGGCTTCCCTTCTTGACAATCCCTTGATGAATGATTTCCTGCGCAGAGGTCACATGTTAGAGAAGAAGATTCAATTGCATTTATTTTTAACACATTACCTAATTGCTTCTGGATGTTTGAAAGTTGAGCAATCAATGCAGTGTAACTGTCAACTTCGTGCACTCTTGCTGATTTCCTTGTTGAAGTTCTCTCTGAAGTCCTCATATAGTAATTGTTCGCCATCACCTCAGTCAGATTGTATGCTTCCTCTAGTATTTTATTGTTCAAGGCTCCCCTACTTGCAGCATCAATCATAGCTTGAATAGTTGGTAGCAACCCTTGGTAGAACGTTTGCACTTACAACCAGATTGGTAAACCATGGTGAGGGCACCTCCGTAAGAGATCCTTATACCTTTCCCATGCTTCATACAATGACTTTGAATCTTATTGGTAAAAGTTGTTAATCTCACTCCTCAGCTTGATAGACTTGGCAGGTGGAAAATATTTAGTGAGGAACGCTTGAGCTAACTCGTTCCATGTCGTGATGCTCCTAGATGATAGAGAAATCAACCAAGTCTTAGCTTTATCCCGAAGAGAGAATAGGAAAAGCCTTAGCCTAATTGCATCATCGGATACTCCATTATGCCTAAATGTGTCACATAACTCCAGAAAATTTGCGATATGCAGGTTGGGATCATCATTAGGTAACCCCGTGAATTGGACTGACTGCTGAATCATTTGAATAATTGCTGGCTTGATCTCAAAATTATTTGCTTGAACTGGTGGTTTCCTAATGCTAGAATAGCACCCATTAATAGTAGGACTAGAGTAGTCCTTCAATACTCTTTAAACCATTGTTGCTCCACCCATTACATTTCCTCCTAAGGTATCCTCATTCTCATTCTCTTGATTTCCCATATTGGGATTCGCAATTCCTGTGTTAGCCATTGATTTTTCAAAGTCAGCTTGCTTCTTTTCTTTCCTCAATTGTTTAGCCGTTCTTTCGATCTCAAAATCTAGTGGATTAAGATCACCACCACCTCTTGAACATAAACTCTCTAGATTCTAGCTGAAAACAACAAACAAAACAAACAAAAATAAAAATTAATTAACAAACAAAAATAAAACAAATTAAATTAGCAACTAAATATTTCGTATTGATATTGGTAAAATAAAATAGTTCCCCGACAACGGCGCCAAAAACTTGATAGACTATTCGCAAGTGTACGAAATCGTGCAAGTAATAAAGCTCGAGTAAACGAGTGTGGAATCCCAAGAGAACTATCTACTAAGTGCCAAACTAGTCTATTTTATTGCTATTTGATGAAACAAAATTTTATGAATGACTTTAATGAAAAAGAAAACAAATTTAAATCTAAACGAAATCAGAATTTTTAGAAGAACTTTGGTATAAAGATCAATATGGCTAAATCCTAGGGCACATATTTCACACCAATTTAATCCTATTTATTGACGATCATTACTAACCTAATTAAGCTTATTCTAAAGGCCAAACTCCCTTATATTCCCCTAATTTTCTTTCGATCAATTAATGAATTAACCCTTAAATAACAACCCAAAATATCTCTAAGTTGGATTTAGAAGCTAAGAGATCATTAAGTTCTATGGAATTTACCAGAGCCTCATAGATCGCGGTAACCTATCTCTAGCATTCGCTCAATCTATGGTTTTATCACTTTAGACAAATCACGTTTCATCTCTCAATCTCAACCCAACCTATGATATCATTCAACCCTTGGATCCTTAAGAATTGAAAGCATTACACACAATAATAAAACTTAGAATTAATGCTCAATAAAAAAAGTAATAAAGATAATGTCAAAACATATTCATAAATTGGGCTACATCTTTAGCCCTTGAAAAGAGATTTAGTTCATAGTTGCAATAATAAAAACCATCATTCTATTCAACAACATGAGTTAAAGAAAGAAAAATACAAACACTTCTCTAATTGGTGAACAAGAGCTTCAAGAATCCCGATCTCCAAACTTGTAGCCGTCCTCTTCTCTCTCTCCAAAAACTCCCTTAAACCTACTTAAAGACCCTTATTTATAGTCCTATGGTTTTGATCTTACTTAGGAAAAGAGTAAATGCCTTAGCCCATTCAGATTTGATTAGGATAATGCATTAACTTAACAAGCCTATGACCATTGCCGCGGTGGTAAGAACAGTTGCTACGACGATCATTCTTTCTGTCCAAGGAGTCCGTGATCTTTAAAATTTAATAAAGTCATCAACATAAACTTTGTAGCTCTCTGAATAATATTTCCAACGCACCAGAATCGTCAAATTCTGATTTCTAGAGCTCAAGTTATGACAGAAATATCGAAACATGCTCATCTTAAAGGATTTCCAGATTTTATGTTATATCTTCGACGCGTCACAACCTTCTCGTTTCAATTCCAATTCTTGTACAGTTTGTTCCTACGCGTCATGAATTCCATCAACATCATTCTTTTCCCTTCAAATATCTGCTTGAGCCTGAAAACACTCAAAATACACCCGTGATCCCATAAAAGGTATTTTTGAAAGAATTAATTCAAATTCCACACTTTAAACACATTTTTCCATAAATACTCCAATTAAATCACTAACAAAATATAAAATTTTAAGCTCTTATCAAGATCGCAGCCCTTTGTATAACACAAGAGTTGTGCTAGAAACTAGATGAAACGCAAGATCAATTGAGGAGTGAGTAACTTCTATTGCTACATCAATTTTTTTTTCTTGGTACTTGTATGCAACCAGACTAAATTTAGTAACCCATTATTTTCTTTGAGTATAAACTCAAACTTCTTGCAGAAAGAGTTTTTCAAATATAAATTTTTAAGTTTTTAGTGAACTTTTGTGTAGAACTTAAGTTTGGATTAAAACATATGCGGATGTTTGACAAATTCTTGGAAATTCTTGGATATTCATATTCATATTTGGCTAATTTGACTAACTTCTTGACTTAAGAACAAACTAAACTCCAGCATCAAGCTCTTTGGAGAATCAATGATGCTTGTTTCATTATCAGTTTTTGATATATTCATGGAGCTTGGAACTACAGTTCCCATGTTTCTATTTGTGTTTGACTAAGAGTTGTTCCCCCTACAACAACAACCTATACACCACCTGTTGAGCAACCGAAAGTGGTCATTCCAAGTGTAGCTAGCCATTGCCCCGCTCACAGGTGCTTACTCTAAACCATTGGTTGTTTATGAAATTTCATATTATTACTGATTTATTTCTGAACGTAAATTGATTCAGTTTTGATTCCTTTATTATGCAGCCAACCTTTGGCAATGATGGTCACAGTGAGCATTGATGGGGGTAACATTCGGAATAATTTAATGAACACTTCTTTTTTGGCGTAGACACAGTACGAACCATTAAAAAAAAATTGTCCATTATTTTGTTTTTCTGTGTCTTATAAACAATGTTATATTGCAAAGTGTTTATCAATGCAGCATATTTTATTATCAAAAAGTTGCAAACTTACATTCTTAGATAGGTTATACATGTTTTTGTTGTGGTCTCTGTAGCCAGTAATAGTTTGTGTTTTGTGGCGAATAGAGTTTGTGTTGGATGATGAAGGATGACAAGTTTTATTTTATTTTATTTTTGCTCATTTCATGGTGCTGGGCAGCCTTTTAAAATGGTTAAAGATTAATTTTTGGACCTCAAAGCAATGGTTATATTCCATGCAGGAACTACTAATTTTAAGAAGGGCAAAATTGTTATTTCAATTATATTATTATGTATCAAATTGTTGTAAGAACAGTGTTGCAACTCTTATTTTGCTTTGAAAAGGGAATATATTCCTATCACTAAAATGTTCCAATATTATTTCGTTCTTCAATTATTGGATAAGGGTGAGCACCCATGATGGATTAACCCAAACGACGTGTGAAGTGGAAACTGCCAAAGGCAGTTTTTCGCTACACCACCGCCTATATATAAAGAAAAGTTTTTTCTTTTAGAATTAAGAAATACACACACGCTCTCTCTCTTTGAAAATAGTTAAAGAAAAAAACTCTACGATAGTTTTCTCTCTAGATTCAACTTTTGCTTCAGAGTTAAGGAGAAAAGGTATTTATGTTGTGTAAATACATTGTAATTCGTTTATGTAAAAAATGTGAGTGCAATGGGTGACTATGAACATGATCTTGGGATTAGTTTAGAATATTTGTTATTCTGTATTTTTTCCAACAATGGTATCAGAGCTATGGTTTATATTGTTTTAAATTCGTACTATTATGTTAAAGCATGTTGCTTATTACTTAAATGCAGTTCTAAAATTTCAATTTTTTTGCATAAAAAGTTGTCTTTTTGGTAATGATAATTAGATTATTAGATTGCTTAAGAAATTATGAAGAAAATGGCTTTTGAATCATAAAAAACGGAGTTAAAATGACTTAGTTATGCCTTTTTAAATAAAGTTTCAGGTTTTGTATGGGTTGTTTTCCGAGTCGGGTACCAAGTTGTAGACCCGGACAGAGGTAGAAGATGACAAGGACCGACAAGTCGTTTTAAATTCAGCCTTATAAATGACTTGTCATTTGTTTTACTCTTTTTAATAAAAAAATGAAAACCAATGTGGGAGGTGAGACTTGCACCCAAGTCTCCAGAATAAAGGCCAACTCCCTAACCACTGGGCTACGTTTTGATTCGTGTTAGCTATACTTACAAACCCTATATATTCATCTCTGGCCCAACCCAAAAAACCAAAATAAAATTGGTCAAGTTGACCCGCGGATTTGACCCAGAACATCAAACCCGGTAATGGTTAAACCCATCCCATATAACCAAACGGGTTAGTCAAACCCGATCAACGCCTGACCCATAAGGTCAAACAAATTCAACAGGGTCAAATCGGGTCAAAATTGACCCGATTAAAGGTGAAACGGGTCAAATCAACCCGAATTTAGTGTGAGGCGTGTGGCAAGTGCATGGAGAACCCTGACCAGCACGTGGAAGCGTGTGGCTGCTTCTGTTGATGCGTGGAGGCACGTGAAGTGTTCTAAAATATTTTTTTTCTTTCTTTTCTTTGCTGTAAAGAATAAAATGCATACTTGGTATGTTATTATGAGTCTAATTTTGTTATTAAGCCATAAGCACGTATATATATTATTTATCAAATATAGTCAACCTTTATTTGATAAATAAATATATATTTTTTTTTTGTATTTGTTACAAAAAAAATGTTACGTTATAGACATGCAATGGCTGCTAGAACACCCCCTCAAAAGGAAAGGGTTATGAACATGATTAGAACTCTACAAACTCATACTTTTTTTTTAAGAGACACAGAGGATGAGTTGGTGCAACTCGTAAATCATTTCATTCATGTGAATGAAAAGATTCAGGAAATTGTCTGGATAGGGGGATTAAAGGAAGATGAGTTGAAATACAAAGTCCTTAGAGAGACTATTGGTTACCCTAGTCTCGTTGGTCTCCTTGATCTGGTTTGGAACAAGCTGAAAGTTCAAAACCTTAAAGATGACAATAAAGATTATAGACGTTTAGTCAACAACTACATCAAGGAGTACATAGATTGGGGTGCCAAAAAAACGGTTGGTGCATCTATAGGAGTCTCCACTCGTAAAGTACATCACAAGAAACTGGGAGTTCCCTTGCCTAGGGTTACTTACAAGTTAGATAAAGACCTTAGGATAAGGATTACCAGATCCTTCCCAGTTTATGGAATGTGGTAGTACACTTAGTTTTTTTTTGGAAATTGTTTGTTTTAATTTCACTACATGTTGAATTCTATTTACATAATGGAATTAGTTTTTATTTATTTATTTTATTAAAATTTAAATTTTTATGTGAATTTATGTTGAATCATACTTATATGATTGTATCTTAATATTATTTTAGAATTGCAATTAATTATATCTATGATAATTGGAGATTAGAATTTTGGATGATGATTGTTGACATTGTTAACTTTTGATTCCAAATCTAATATACAATTATTATTGATATAATTAATTAAATATATGTATGTTCCGAACATTGAATAACATGCATTATCCAATGTGTAATTTTTTTAGAAATGGCATCTGCATCTAAGAACATTGTCGCCGAACTTAATAAAGGAGAAAAATTTAACTGCGAAAATTATGAGATATGGAGCATGAAAATCCAATATGTCTTGGAAGAACAAGAGGTTCTTGAAGCTCTTACCACGACCATGGAAGAGCCTGAAGAACGAGTCACGGCTCAACATAGAAGAGACCGTACAACTTATGACATGTGGAAGAAGAAGAATTCCACTGCTCGCATCACTTTGTTGAGCAGCATGGACAATGATCTCATGAAAAAGTACCGGGATTATGAATTAGCAAAGAACATGTGGTCCGCCCTTGCTACAAAGTTTGGCGATACGTCCATTACCAAACTCTGGTATCAAGTTTGACAATATAAGAAAAAGCATGAACATACTGTGAGAGTACACTTACGGCACTTGTCAAACATGATTAGTGAGTTGATAGATGCAAGTCATGTCTTAATTAATGAACAACAGGTTCAAGCTGTCATAAGATCATTGCCTCAAAATTGGGAACACATGAAGATACACCTTACCCATAATAAGGGCATCAGAAATTTAGAAGATGCCACACGACATTTGGAACTAGAAGAAGATCGCCTTAATGCGAGTAAGGCAAATACTGATGTGTATATGACTGGTTCCAGTTCACATGGTGGGAAGGGATTTAAACGTAAATTCCAAGGTCGATCCCAAAGAAAAGGCAATACTGATAAGGCTCAAGGGAAGAAGAGAAAGTTTTTTAAACACGAAAAAGGAAAACATCCTACCAGGAAGAGAAACATGGCAAAGGTGAAATGCTATAACTGTAGCAACAAGGGACATTTTGCTGGCAATTGTAGCGAGCCGATGAAGGCAAATTACTTGTTTGCACAAGTAAGTTATATAAATGTTTCCAGTTCTGTTTTTCTAACTAAATCTCATCCTTTGTGGACTATAGATTCAGCAGGAACAGACCACATAGCGAAAGACATGAGTGCTTTCGTGTAGTTTCGACGAATACCACGGTAAACAAAATGGATATATGTAGGTAACAATTCAAAAGTGGAAGTTAAAGGGATCGGCACATGCAAATTGATCATGGGTGGAGGTTGAATCCTATACCTACATGACATGTTATATGCACCCAATATTCGTTGAAATTTGATTTCCGTGTTAGAACTTATTAAACTTGGTTTTAATTTAAACTTTTCCAATATTGGTATCCATTTATTTTTGGACACAACATACTATGGTTGTGGTTATATTTTTGATGGTTTTATAGTACTTGACATTGCTCACAATTATAGTAATGTTTGTTTTTCCTTCATTACATCTTCCAATAATGATGATGTAATATATGGCATGCACGGCTTGGCCATATTGGCCAACAACGAATGAATATACTAGCAAGAGAAGGCTTTTTAGGATCCTTAACAAAAGTGGACTTGACTACTTGTGAACATTGCCTAGTTGGAAAAGCAGTAAGAAAACCATTTGGAAAAGCGATAAGAGCTGAAGTTCCATTGCAACTAATTCATTCTGGCATATGTGGTCCAATGAATGTGAGGGCTAGACATGTGGCTGTTTATTTCATCACATTTATAGATGATTTCACTCGATATGGTTATGTTTTTTTTCTTATTTCCCATAAATCAGAAGCTTTAGAATGCTTTCAAAAGTTTAAAAACTTAGTTGAGAATCAATTAGATAAAATGATAAAAGTTCTATGAACCGATTAAGGTCGTGAATATTTATCTGATCAGTTCAAAAATTTTTGTGATGAAATGGGAATATGTAACACCCCACTTGAGGTACGTACTTAAGATTTGCTGTATTATATAAAGGTTCATTGTTTCAGCTTCAATTGAGTTGGTATGTTGTATGGGTTAAGTGTTTGCCTTGGTTTTGGTTGAAATTTGGTGAATTTTGGAAATCCAATCTTCGCCAGGGCAAAGAAGCAGCTTCGCCGTGGCGATGATGTGCTGCACCCACGGGTAGGTTCTACCATGTTTCGCCGGGGCGACGGAATGTTCTTCGCCACGGCGAAGAGCCTAATAAAAAGTTTCTTGAGTTTTCTAGAGAATTCTTCCTTTGGGGCACAATGACCATTCTACCCCTAATTAGTAGGAAAAGTTGGGAGTAAAATGTAAGGAAATTTCATAGAGAATAGGTTAGTGTAGGGGTGTGAGTGAAATGAATCAAAGGATATAGATGGAATTTCTAAGAAAGGACAAGGGCAAAATGGGAAAGAAAGGTTATAATATGAGCTAAAAAGGGTTAAGTGAAATAAACCCTCCATTTCAATCATTTCCACCGCCATACCCATTCTCTAAATTCTCTCAATTTTCCTTTCTATTTTCCCAAGATTTCTAAGGGGTTTAAGAGAGCTTTTGGGTAATTTTGAGTAGAGATTTCATCTAAAGCATCCTAAGGTAAGGATTCTTGCTTTAGATGTAAGTTTGCTTATAGTTATATTGAAGTCTTATTTGGTTGTTATTGTTCTTGTTGTTGTTTTGAGTTGTAGAGAGAAAATAAGACAACAAAGGAAAGGAAAAGTGCTAGAGAAGTCATTTTTTCACAAGGTAAGTAAATCCAACCAAGTTGAGATTTGAATAAGCTTTTGAGTAGAGATGTATGCATGTATAAGTATATAGCATGCTTGATAAGAAATTGAGTTTAGATGAGTAGCTATTTTGTGGTTGTTGGATACACTTCATGTATGAGAAGTGTTTTAATGTGTATTGAGACATGGAACTTGAGATGAAGTTTGAAAGATGTTGTGTAAACCTATTTGGAAGTGCTTTTCTTGACAGAGATTATGGTTATATGAGGGAGTTTTCTCCCATTTTGGATGGCTAGAGAATGAAGTATAGTAGTAATTATAGTAGAGTTTTATATTCACATGAGTTATATGATGAAATGCTCAAAAGAAGTGTGAGTAAGAGTAGAAAGCCTTAATAATTACTACATAGCATAATTGCATTTCATTAGTGCATTAATGAGCATGAGTCATCCATATGCATTAATTATGCATTAGAGAAAGAGTAGAAAAAGAGTAGAGAACTTTGAGTGTGAGCTTTAGTAAAGAGAAAGAGAGATTGAGCACTAGAGAATAAAAGAGAGAAAAGAGCATAGAGTAGGTTGTGTGATGGGGAACCCGTGAGTAATGGATAGAGTATTCCCGCATGTACGCCGCATTGAGAGAGCGGCATGAGTATGAGAAAGAGAAGTGGTATCGCCCGTGAGAGTCAATGCGGATGAGGGCTATACCCAAGTACCCGAGAGAGAGAGAGATTATACACTCACATGGCCAAGGGTTCCGAATCCATGCATAACCGAGTCCGATGGGCTAGAACGAGTAGAGGTCACATAGAGCGGGAGCGAGTCCCGGCCGTCCCCCCCCCCCCCCCTCGGGTAAGATGGGGCCGTGACTTACTAAAGTGAATAGATAGAAAAGAGTTCTAAGAAAGAGAAATGGAGAGAGAAGTACCAAAGAGAATTTGAATGAGAAGTTGTAAGGAAAGAATTAAAGAGAGAGTTCGGGGTTAGACGAGTACAGGATTTACTTACTGAGCATTATTTTAGTGCTCACCCCGTTGTTTTTCCTATGTTTTGCAGGATCTAGGTGAGGACACGGTCGGATGGACATTGGCACGCGAGGGGAAGCGGTTACACTGTGCACCATGTTTTTAATAATTTTGTATAAACATATGTATATGTTTGTAAAGAATATATATGTTTAATAAAAAAAAAAATTTTGGGCCCAATTTCTTTATACTATTTTATATGTATTGTATGAGTATTTGAGTGGAAAGAGGCTATTACAGAATAGAACGTCAATTAACTATTCCAAGAACTCCGCAACAAAATGGTGTTGCAGAACGAAGAAACAAAACCCTACTTGAGATGGTGAGGTGGCACAAGCAAACTTGCCTATCACCTTTTGGGGTGATGTCTTATTGATTGCCACATATATCCTCAATCGAGTACCCTCCAAATCTATTACTACTACACCATATGAGTTATGGACAAATCGAAAACCCGATTTGAGTCTCCTAAAGCCATGGGGATGTGTTGCCTATGTTCATGATCCTTCCCATAAATATGGAAAATTAGGTCCAAGGGGGAAGAAATATATCTTCATAAGATACTCAAAACATTCAAAGGGATACGTCTTCATAGGAGAACAAGAAAGTGGTAGCATCACTGAGTTTGAATCACGAGATGTCACATTTTTAGAAACCGATTTTCCTAAGAAGGGCGAGATAAGTCAAGACTTGTTTCTATATGAAACACAAGACCAAGGCAATTCTGTTGCCGAAGATTAGTTGGTTATACTACATCCTATTGGGAGTGATCCTATTGGGAGTGATATGGAAGTTGATGAATCAGTTTCAAATCCTCCATTATTCCCTACTAACGATCCAACTATGATAGCTGGTCCAAGTGGGAGTAACACCAATCAATCTCCAATACATCGATCAAACAGGAAACAAGTTCCACGTCGACGATTTGAGATTGAGGGGGAAATTTTTCTAGTTACTCCACAAGATGAAGAAGAGCCAAGGAATGTAAATGAGGCTCTCAATTGCCCTTCTAAGGAAAAATGAAGCAATGGAAAAAGAATTGGAGTCTATGAAATCAAACCAAGTATGGGAATTGGTTGATTTACCGAAAGGACGCAAAGCCATTGGGAACAAGTGGGTTCTCAAAATCAAGCGTAAAGCTGATGGCAGTATTGAAAGATACAAAGCTCGCTTAGTCGTGAAGGGGTATACACAACAAGAAGGAATAGATTATGAAGAAACTTTTTCACTTGTTGTACGGTTTACCTCAATCCGACTTATTCTAGCTATAGTTGCTAGCATGGATCTTGAATTGCATCAAATGGATGTAAAGACTGCTTTTCTCAATGGAGAATTACAAGAAGAAATCTATATGGAAAAAACCAATATGTTTTATTAGAGAAGGTCAAGAACACAAAGTGTGTAGATTTTTAAAGTCATTTTATGGCCTCAAGCAATCCTCAAGACAATGGTATATTCAATTTCATTATGCGATAATATCGTATGATTTCAAAATGATAAATGAAGATCACTGTGTATATACAAAAAGATCCAATAACAAATTTGTTATATTATCATTATATGTTGATGATATACTTATAGCTGGAAATGATAAGGGATTTGTCAATGAAATCAAAGGATGGTTATCGTCTCATTTTGAGATGAAAGATATGGGTGAAGCTACATATATTCTTGGAGTCAAGATTTCAAGAGATCGCTTAAGAAAATTAGTGTCTCTTTCACAAGAACCATACATTAAGAAAATTCTTGAACAATTTCATATGCAAGATTGTAAAATCATAGACAACCCTCTCGCGAAAGGCGAGACTTTGAGTCATAAAATGTGTCCGAAGACTCCACAAGAAAAGGAACAAATGAAGAATGTTCCTTATACAAGTGCTGTTGGAAGTCTCATGTACGCCATGATGTGCAATAGGGCCGACATCTGTTATTCTGTTAGGTTGGTAAGCAGATATCAGTCTGACCCAGGACAAGCACATTGGAAAGCAGTGAAGAGAATCTTAAGATGTCTAAAAGGAATAGCTGATTACTCATTATGTTATCAAGGAAATGATTTACACTTGAGAGGCTACATCGATGCTGATTGGGGAGAAGATTTAGATGAAAGGAAATCTACTTCCGGATATGTTTTCTTACTAAATGGTGGGGCCATATCATGGAGCAGTAAGAAACAATCACGTATAGCCTTATCTACAATGGAGGCTGAGTTTATAGCATTTTCAGCTGCAGTGCAAGAAGTCGTTTGGTTGAGACGGTTCATGAATCATCTGGGAATAATTAATGTTGCTATTGAACCAGTAAGAATAATCTGTGATAGTCAAGCAGTAATAGCATACACTAAGGATCCCAAATATCATGGTAAAATGCAACACATAGATATCAAATATAATTTTGTGCGAGACTTGGTGGCACAAAAGGAGGTGAACATGAAGTATATATCTACGCATGACATGGTTGCGGATTCATTTACAAAGCCTATACCAAGAGATACTTTCAATAGACATGTTAGATCTCTAGGCTGATGTAGGTGTTGAATGTACTCATACTTTGAGATTTCCCAAAATTGTTCACATTTGTCTTATCAATATTAAATAACAATATTGTCAATGCTTAATTTTGATTATTATGGAACATACATGAAAGAGTATATATATATATATATATTAGTTATGTAAATATTATATATGTCTATTTTGAAAAGCATGTCGAACAGTTAAAAGATTGGCCTTCTCACACACGCAATCGCCTCCATTACTTCGTAGGAATGGAGATGAGATGATTTTAAGCTTATTATCTAGGTGATAATAGAGAGCCAAGCTTAAAATGTTTAACGTCACCTAAAAATAGAATTAAAATAATGTCATAATGAAATGTGACCATAAGTGATAAATGATCACTTTATCTGTCTAATTGATAGATGAGAGTTCTGATGAATTAAAAGTATGTAAAGTGAACTCAAGTTAGACATAAGGTATGAACTAAAATCTGTATAGCATTTACAAGAAAAGAGACATGTACTCCATGGGAAATGAGGAAATGCTGTAGCATGTGATTCATACCACATGTGCAAAACATTGACCAAAGGGGTAATGAAAGTCAAAATCTCAAATTTAACATTGTGTGAGACCTTGAGATTTTAAGAATAAAATCTCATAGAATACCCTTATTACTCTATTCTGTTTCTTGAAAACCTCATTTAATGATTGTTATCTTAGAGTGTTACCAAAATATTAAGATAAATTCAATCTGCTGGGACATTTCTAGAAAAGCAAGTTAAATGAAAGTTGCAAGAATTGAGAAAAGAGGAAGATTACGATTTTGAATTATCACACTATAATCATGTATATTCATTGGTCGACCAATTATGTTTTACTTTTATGTAAAGACAGAACATAATAATGAATACAACGGATATTTATTATAAATGAGATTGTTAGAAAAAATGTGATAAGTAATCTAGGGTATTGCATACAACATACAACCTAAGTTTCACAATTCGAGAATTTATATATTCCTAACAGATATATGACTAATGTGCTCTCGAAGTATGCATGGTCACACGACATATTTACTAAAGTATGAACCTTAAAGAAGCACAGAGAGAGATAGTCCCATCATGTGTGAATGGGAGATATTGGATAAGGGTGAGCACCCATGATGGATTAATCCAAATGATGTGTGAAGTGGAAACTACCAAAGGCAGTTTTTCGCTAACGGCCGTCGCCCATATATAAAGAAAAGTTTTTTTCTTTTAGAATTAAGAAATACACAAACGTTCTCTCTCTCTGAAAATAGTTAAAGAAAAAAACTCTACGATAGTTTTCTCTCCAGATTCAACTTTTGCTTCAGAGTTAAGGAGAAGAGGTATTTATGCTGTGTAAATACATTGTAATTCGTTTATGTAAAAAATGTGATTGCAATGGGTGACTATGAACATGATCTTGGGATTAGTTTAGAATATTTGTTATTCTGTATTTTTTCCAACATCAATTAATTAATTTATTTGTGTCAAAACCACTTTCACAAGTTGTGGGACTTTCAACTTCTATGTATTAAATTCAATTAATTCAATTCTTATTGAATTGCAACCTGGCCATTTCAATCTTCCATCACTTGCATTTTATCAAATTAAAAGAGGAATGTGAAAGATCTGTACTGCATACATTAATTGAATGCATGTGAATCATCCCTATTTTATCAACACCAATTAGCAGTGTAATGACTTCTTTCTACTAGTATACTTAGAAAAATATACTATGATAAAAGTATATTTATAGCAAATGAAAAATAGAAGGGCCCAAAAATTTTCTTTACTAAACATATATTATTCTGTACATAGCAAAATAACATATATATAAGCTTTTACAACGGTGGACAGTAATGTCATTTCTCTCCACTTGTCGACGTCCCTCCAACCGCTGCTCACCTATTTCTTGCAAAACATGGGAAACAACGGGGTGAGCACAAAAATACTCAGTAAGTAAATCCTTTATCTCTTCTATCCCCGCAACTTCTTCTTTGGTTCTTTCCTTACTTAATTCTCTTCTTCTTCATTCTTAGTCCTTTCTCTGTTTCTAATTTTCACTGCTCTTTCTTTCTTTCTAATTCTCCCTGTTCTTTCTTTCTCTCTGTTCTTTCTTTCTAATTCTTTCTAACCATGAGAGAAGTCATGGTAATATGCATGAATGAAATGCATATGCAATAATGCATAGAAAATGCATTTTCTTTCTTCTTTCATATTTTTTTTTTTCTTTCTTCTTTCTTTCTTGCTTTCTCAAGCTCCTCTTTTCTTTCTTGTTTTCTTTTCTTTTCTTTTTCTTTTCTTTGCTGTTCAAGCTTTCTCATTCTCTCTTATTCTATTCTTTCTTTCTTTGCCGATCGGACTTGGTTGATGCATGGATCGGAACGTTGGCGTGTGAGTGAGTACAGTCCTCATCTACATGCACTCTTGCGAACTGTACAAATTCTTTCTTTCTTCTAGGCCATCAATTAGGTGGTGTGCATGTAGGAATTCTTCTTGGTACAACCCTCATCCACATACACTCTTACGGGTCATACAAATTCTTCTTCTTATGCCACAATTAAGGTGGCGTGTATATGGGAATTTCTTCTTTAGTACTCCCGAGTTCCCATCGCAACAACCTATTCTTTTCTCTTCTTTAACACTTTTTCTTTCTTAATTCTTTGTGCTTTCTTACTTTTTCTATTCTTTCTTTAGGTTCTCATGATATGTAAGTATATGCATATGGATGGCTCATGCTTATGTTTCTTCCTTAGTGCAATTATGCTATGTCGCACAAAAATAAGTTTCTCTACTTATGCATAGGCTTCTCTTAGGCATTTCATCAAACAATGCATACATACTTCAAGTCTACTTAACTATACTTCTCCTCTTTCTGACCCCATCCATAATGAGAGTAAACTCCCTTGAATCATCTCAATCTAGCCAAGAAAATACACTTCATAAATGCTCTTAAACTCCCTCTAAATTCAACCCAACTTCTATCAACTCAACCAACCGTTCATGAAGAAAACATTCATCGATCATCATCAAACTCTATAACAAGTTTCATACACAAATCTCAAGCATATGGACTTCATATAAAATTAGATAAAATAATCTTGCTTTACTTGCTCAAACAAGGGTTAGGGTGGATTTACTTACCTTATGCTTGAAGAATTGCACAAAAGTTCTCTATCCTTGTTGGACTTGTCTTCCTCTAAACCTTAGCATAAACTTAATAAGAATTCAACATTAACACAACTTAATCATATGTCTAGAACAAGAATCCTTACCTCTTGATGCTTAGGATCAAATCCTTATAAGAATCCAACCAAAAGCCCTCAATTTCCTTTAGCAAATGGATGAAGAGATGAGAGAAATGGAGAGTGAAGTTGGCATGAGAGGGAGTAGAGAATGATAGAGTCTTTGTGCTTGAACCCTTAATATCTCATATTATAGGCATACTTTCCCATTTTGCCCTTACACTTTATTGGAAATTTCATCTTTGTCCCTTAGTCATTTACACTAATGCCCTTACCTTTATTACATTCTCCATCAAATTTTCTTATTTGTTACTCCCCACATTTTCAACTAATTAGGGGTGGAATGGTCATTTTGCCTCTAAGGAAGATTTCGCTAGAATTTTCTCACGGTTCTTCACCTCAGCGAAAAAATCCAGAGAGTTCTTCGCCTCGACGAAGTTCTGACACTAATTTGGGAAAAAGTTCATTACCGCGGCAACAAGATTCCTTTGCCGCGACGAAGTTTGTAAATGTCGATTTTTCAATCTTTCTCCTTGAAATAAGCAAAACTAAGGGCATAAAAACAACAATAACACATATCCCTTTAACTTAGGCTGACATAAACATTAAAAGGCAAATAAACTTGAGTAAACGATGTACCTCAAAGTGGGCGTTACAAGCAGCAAACATAGGGACCAATTAACGACATCCTAAATGACAATCATATAACGATTCTCAACAATCTTTAAACATAAAAACCCAATTAAAAAAAAAAAAAGAACAATAACAAAATGTTCTATTATAATAAATATTTGACATATTTTTTTGTGAAATAATAATCGTTTACAATTTCTTAAAATATAAAAATTCGATAATAAAATAAAAACAATATAATAAATAAATCCGCGTGGGCATGCCATCTAGTTCTTGCATATATTTAAAGCCACTTCTATAGAGTCATCTCTGATAAGATTCTTGGTGGAGACCGCGAATAATTATATACATGTAGTAAATACCAAAGTTATGACAATACCTATCCCAATATTTAAGGTTTTGTTTTGTTTTGTTTTCTTTATGCCCACATAAAACTGATAGAGACACAATTCATAAAATAAAGAACAACTTGTAAATTATAATGGAATTATATATTTATCAACTCAAATTTCATTAATCTGTGAATTGGAGCCAATACATTATTTTTTATGAAATACATTAATAATAAATAATAATACATTATTTTTTATTCTTATGCTTGATCATGGTTTGTTTGAATTAAAAAGGGCAAAGAAATCACCAGCATTCATACAAACTGATATTAACGCGAACCCTAAAATATACTTCCCCCTCAAAGGCATCAGTCATGAAAGTGGCAATACCTCTAGCCATGAAGAAGTCACCAGTTCCTCCAATCACTGGAATATCCCTAGTCTTTTCCAAGAATGGATCAGCCCCAGCAAAGGTTACAATACCCTTGTGCTCCGTAGAATTGAACAAAAAAGAGAAACCAAACCAAGTACTAAAGGTTTGTTTCCCGTCGTATAAATAAAGCCCTTGTGCACGTCCAACTGGGGTTGAATGCAGATTGTTGTCTAAGGTTATAGGGTCATCGAACACAATTATGTCGCCAAAATGGTTTTGTTCAGCTAAGATAGTTTTGTTGCCCCAAGCCGGTGCAGCTACAATTGCTGAAGTTGCGTTCTCCGCGTTCTGTCCATTGTAAAGTATGTCATGAAAGTAGACCACAAGCGTTTTACAAGGCTTGCGTGATTTCTTTTTTTGAGTGGCTGAAGAGGTCGAGACGATCAACAGGAGACAGAAGAGAAGTGAAATGAGTTTGGTAGATCCCATTTCTTGTTTTCAGCTAACTATATATGTGAAAGAAATGCAAGAAATGTATGGTTTGAGGATAGCTGCTCTGGTGTCGATATATTTATACTGTTGTGAAGTTATTGGCTCTCCACGACTCCTTCATTATCTCCTTGACTGGGTCCACTTCTTTCTGATCTACATGTTAGACTGGATATATTCTATGCAAGCTGTATTTGGAAGATTTTAAAGTCAATTCCTTGCAAATGGAGTTGACTAATTTAAGTTGCAGAATTATCTAATGCTAGTACGCCAATTGGAAGAGAGTCCATTTTCCTTCTCGAATGGTGGCATGAATTAGTAATTTAGTATAAATAGCTTGCAATTTTTTTTTTTCGAAATTTGATTATTTAATAATTAAATAATTTGGCTATATTTAAATTCAATTCAAAATCGTAAGGGATACTAAAATTGTATCGATCGGCGGACCAGTAATTTTTTATTTGATGCCTCAAAACCGCAGATATATAATGGCATAATGAGATTGCATTCTAGCCTGTAAAAAAGAATTTTATTATTATTAGCTTTTTTTTTCCGTTGTTATTCTCTAGAAATCACTATATATTTATAAGGAGTTTATATCTGCACTCTTTCCTTTGACTCATTATTATCTAATCATACCTAACACATGGATTTGATTATTTATATAAGAAATTTGTATCTAAAATATGAATAATGATATAATACATCTAACATGATCACCCACGATTTCATAACTATAGCTGATTTTTCTTCGAAAGATTAATTGCAACATAAAATACAACCATGCATGCATGTACACTGACTCGGAAAATAGAGTGTCCTTTGAATAATTAATAATGGCCATTTGCCAGCTCGATTTCAACCAAAGTTATGGAAATATTATTGTTGCCAAACTAGATAGAATAATTAACTAAGATAAGAGATGAAGAATTCAAATTATGAGTGTGAAAGGAATACTGAATAGTGAATACGATGTATCCCTTTTTTAAATATTAGGTAGAACAAAAAAAATATATGTAAATAAAATAACACATAATTTAGCATAGAACGAAGAAAGATATAAGCACAAAAACTCAAAAAAATTAATCCTTTTCTCATCTCTTCCATTCCAAGGAAAAAAAACAAATGAAACAGATATATAATGGCATAACGAGATTGCATTCCAGCCTATTTTACATAAGCCAGCAATAAATTAGAGGCTATTTAATTTACTTGAAAGTTTTCAAACCTATACCAATTACTTAATAATGTTGTTCATTTAATCATGTAAAAAAACTTTGGTAGAATTTGTTTACTCTTTCATTAATAAGTTTGTTCGATAAATATATGTAATGCTATGCTTTATATTTATTTAATTATATTTTATCTTATTATAATGTATCATATATAATGTGATTCTTTTTATAAAAATTACATATATGACATAGTTTTAGTAATAACATAGCACGGATTTACTGTTCTTGTCACCAAAGGCAAAAACATAACCATAACATTATGAACAACTTAATTTGCATAAACTAAATGGTGGTACATACAGAATTCTACTAATTTTAAATTACATATAAGGCCGTATCAATTTATTATTAGTGCTAACTAGTCCGTGAATTTAATTCCATTTTATCTCAACATATGATCATCATAAATATTTCTTTAATATGTAAAGAAAAAGCTTTAGATTTGTGATGGATATGATTATAAATTAGTATTCTATATCTGTCATACTGGCTATAGCCGCCTGATGAAATTCTTGAATATATACTCATGACAGAAAAAGGTTTCAAGCTTCAACTCAAGCAACGGTTTATAAGAAGCACACTACCTTTCTTCTCTGCTCAAATATGATCTTCATGACTCTGGAAATGCAACTTGTAGAATCAACTTGCACTATGTTAAAACAACTTGCCGAGCAACTTGCATTTTGTTAAAGCAACTTGTTAACCAACTTGCATGCAGTAGAGAGAGCATAATCTTCCTGTTATGATCGAATGGTGAAGAATGAATAGCCTTTGTGTTTGTTTGTATTAGAATGAATGGTGCAGATATAAGTTGACAAGAATTTGTACTCTACCTTCAAGTATATAAGTCATAATAGTGCCATTGTAGCATTCATTCAAAACGATAAAATAAACACAACAATTTCCAGATTTTTTTCTGCTCTGTTTTTTTTTTTTTTTTTTTTTTCTCATGGTATCAAAGCTATTGACATATGTCAATGGCAGATCCTAAAACACCTCTCACCTCCATCCTTAACACAGAAGGAAAGGTAATGAATTCGGCTTCCGTCTCAACACTAAACAACACTCTACCTACCATCACTGTGAAGTTAGGAGAACGAAACTATGCTTACTGGAAGTCACAAGTTCTTCCTGTGCTGAAAGCTTACAAGCTAGAACGCTTTGTTACAGGTGATAAACCTTGTCCTCCTACCTTTACTATCTCTGAAACTGATGAATCAAAACAGGTTGTTAATCAATAACAGTTAGTATGGAAAATGATTGATCAATTGTTATTTAGCTGGTTGATATCTTCCATTTCAGAAACTATGTACAGACATGTTGCTAATTGTGAAACAGCATTTGATATATGGTACACCTTAGAGATGAATTTTCTTACAGATTCTAAGGCTAGAATCTTACACTTAAGGAATCAATTACAAACGACTAGGAAAGATAGCTCTAGTATAAATGATTATGTGCTTAGAATGAAAGAAATTGCAGATTCTTTGAGCACCAATGGTGTGGTTGTAACTGATGAAGAGTTGCTTTTATACATTCTTGATGGACTTGGAACTGAATATGATACAATGTTAGCCACTTTAATTGCTAGGAGTAGTGAAGTATCATTACAGGAAGCACAATTCCTATTACATAAACACGAAATGAGACTGGAGAAACAACACTCTGCCTATATAGGCTTTCATGAAGCTGTTGCCTTCTTGGCAAACAAATAGCCTTCCAACTCTTAACTGACCACGTCAATGTTGAACAACTCAGGACAACAAACAAATCAACCTATACACCCTCACTCCCAAAGTCAACATGAACCTAAACACTCCTACCTAACTACTCAAAGTTTTCAACCTTATAATCCAAATTTTGGCAGAGGTAGAGGAAGAGGTCGAAACTTTTACAAACTTAGACTATTTTGTCAATTGTGTGGGAAGAATGGACACATGGCTTTACAATGCTATCATCGCTTTGACACTTCCTTTCAAGGAAATCAGAACCACCGACCACAATTTGGAACAGAGTATAATACCTCACAACAACATACTCAATCCACAACTCCTGCACAAGTGTTCTTTGCAAACACTCAGCCTGGTTACTCGAATTACTTTCCAAGTCAATTTTACTAGACTTCTTCACCTATGGCATATCAGTAGCAACTCTTTCAGAATAACACTCCAGTAAGCTCTCCTTTTTCTAGACCAAATCTGTCACAGCAGCACTGTGGACACTCAGGAGAAAGTGAGTTGAAAAAGCAGACTGCAATAGCTTGGCCAAATTAGATAGCAACTCCTCTAACAGTTTTGGATCCGAATTGGTTTATTGACTTAGGTGCCACTCATTATATAACACCTAATCTTCAAAATCTCTTAATCAAAAAACAATACACTGGAACTGAATCTCTACAAGTTGGGAATGGGCAGTGCCTTGGCATCTCCCATACAGGTTTGACAATCTTACCTTCCTCTTGTATGAACAAATCTATTCAGCTTAAAAACATACAATGTGTTCCACATGTGACTAAGAACCTGCTGAGCATTTCTAAAATTACAAGAGATAATAACGTGCTAGTTGAGTTCTCTGCTGATGATTGTGTTATAGAGGACAAGACTTCTTAGGTTGTGCTTCTTAAAGGATCCTTACACAATGGTTTGTACCAACTCGACGTCTCAAGTGGAAATGGGGCTTGACAACAACAAAGATCTACCTTGTTACAGTCTTCTCATTTACAACAATCACAAGCTAAAACCTCTTTTTCTGGACTTTCATGCTTATATAATTACACTAGACATCAAGACTTCGGTGATGTACCCGCCACAGAAGGAAATAAAGGCCAAGCTCTAGCATCTGTTAGTGAAGGAGATTTATGGCATAGGAGATTAGGCCATCCTCATGTCTTTGTCTTTAACTCCCTTGTACAAACGTTGAATGTAAAGGACAATATCAATAAAGTTCAGTTTTGCGAAGCTTGTCAATATGGCAAGCTTCACCAAAACTCATTTCCTTAATCAAATTCTCAAGCAAGTATGTTTCATTCCATTGTTGCCTTTTAATTTTGTCAAAACAAAGAAACTTGCAGTGTACCTCATCGGAAACACACATCACATGTTAAATTTATGAATTTAGAGAAACAAACACAACATCAAAATTATTTACACTAAACGGAAAAATATTAAACATACTTGAAAATTAACACCTGCAAAAATAACACACTAATCAATAAAAGGAAAAAAAAAAAAAAAAAGCTTGGGTGCCTCCCAAAAGCGTTTGGTTAAAGTCGTAAGCTTGACTTTTCATTTTCTTCAATTCAGATCATCTAGGAGAATCCAAGCCCTCATATCCTTAATTTCTCCATTCAAATGGGGCTTTAATCGTTGTTCATCTACCATCTCAAAGTCAACCTCCATAGTCCTAGAGTTGACTAAACAATTCTCTAGGGGTGAACTATGCTATTTTTCTTCTAATTTTTTATTCACTATGTTATCAAGGACACTAATCTCAAAGCATGTGTCAAAGTCGGATGGACGCTTTTTAGCATCAAAAACATTAAACTCTACTTGCTTATCTTCTACCCTTAAGATTAATTTCCCTTGATGAACATCTATCAATGCTCTACCCATTGCTAGAAAAAGTTGTCCTAGGATTAAAGGCATTTCCCGATCTTCCTCCATGTCTATTACTATAAAGTCTACTGGGAAAATCAGTTTATCTACCTTAATCAAGACGTCTTCTACCACCCCCCTTAGGATATGTTATTGATCGATTTGCCAATTGGAGAGAAACGGTGGTTGGCCTCACTTCTCCCAATCCAAGTTTCCTGTAAATAGAATATGACATCAAATTTATACTTGCCTCTAAATCACATAAGACTTTATCAAAATAACAACTACCAATAATACAAGGGATAATAAAACTCCTTGGATCTCGTAGTTTAGGTGGTAGTTTCTTTTGAATCAGTGCGTTGTATTCCTCTGTTAACATGACCTTCTTGTGTTCCTCGAATTTTCTCTTATGCTTGAGGATCTCCTTCAAAAACTTTGCATATTTCGGCATCTGTTCTAACATATCAACAAAATGAATATTAATATGAAAACTTCGAAACATATCAATAAACTTACCAAATTGCTTGTCAAGCTTCTGATTCTTCAAACGTTGTGGGTACGGAAGGTTTGCATGGCTCAAACAAAGTTTCTGTTTAGATTCACACTCGCTGCGGCCACCACTTTCCTCGCCGTGTCGATAGGTTAGAGCTTCTGATGATTTGGGAGCTGATTCACGATCGCTACAGCCACCTGGATCATCGCCACGACGATCATCCTTCATGCCGATGATCTTCTCCAAATTTGCACCCTCGCCGCAACGACAACTTTTCTCCTCACGACGATCATTCTTCTGCTCTTCGTTCAGAGCTTTCTCTTGTTCTTGCTGTCGTTTATCGTCCTCTGAATTTTCCAAGGTTCTTCCACTCCTCAAGGTGATTGCATGGGCTTGTTCCTTGGGATTCTTCTCTGTATCACTCGGCAAAACTCTTTGAACTCTTCCCACTAATATGTTATGGATTTGCCCAATTTAAGTCTCAAGGTTTCTAATCAAGACTGATTGATTTTGGGCAAGGATTTAAGTCTTTTCAAACCTCTTGCTTGTCTCTTCAGTGAACTTGGTAAGCACATTCTCCAAGTTAGATTTTGGCTCTTGAGCTTGAAAAACAGGAGGTTGTTTATGCTCGTTGTTGTTGCTCCATGAGAAGTTTGGGTGCTTCCTCCATGTCAGATTGTATGTGTTGGAACATGGATTCCCTTGCCCCCTTTGGAAATTATTGACATAATTAGCTTGTTCAGGCTGAGCAAACGGATTCCTTTCTTGACAATCCTTGGATGAATGATTTCTTGCATAGAGTTCACATGTTAGAGAATATGATTCAATTGCATTTATTTTTAATAAATTACCTAATTGCTTCTAGATGTTTGAAAGTTGAGCAGCCAATGCGGTGTAATCGTCAACTTCATGCACTCCTGCTGATTTCCTTATTGAAGTTCTCTCTGAAGTCCTCTTATAGTTATTGTTCGCCATCACTTCAATCAGATTGTATACTTCCTCTAGTGTTTTATTGTTCAAGGTTCCTCCACTTGCAGCATCTATCATGGCTTGAATAGTTGGCAGCGACCCTTGGTAGAATGTTTGCACTTGTGACCAGATTGGTAAACCATGGTGAGGACACCTCCATAAGAGATCCTTATACTTTTCCCATGCTTCATACAATGACTCCAAGTCTTGTTGTTAGAATTGGTAATCTCACTCCTCAGCTTGGCAGACTTAGCAGGTGGAAAATATTTAGTGAGGAATGTTTGAGCTAACTCGTTCCATGTCTTGATGCTCCCAGATGGCAGAAAAATCAACCGAGCCTTAGCTTTATCCCGAAGAGAGAACGGGAAAAGCCTTAGCCTAACTGCATCATCGGATACTCCATTATGCTTGAATGTGTCGCATAACTCCAGAAAATTGGTGATATGCAAGTTGCAATCATCATTAGGTAACCCAGCGAATTGGACCGACTACTGAATCATTTGAATAATTGCTGGCTTGATCTCAAAATTATTCGCTTGAACTGGTGGTCTCCTGATGCTAGAATAGCACCCATCAATAGTAAGACTAGAGTCGTCCTTCAATGCTCTTTGAACCACTACTACTCCACCAGTTGCATTGCCTCCTATGATATCCTCATTCTCATTCTCCTGATTTTCCACATTGGGATTTATAATTCCCCTATTAGCCATTAATTTTTTTTAAGCTAGCTTGCCTCTTTTCTTTCCTCAACTGTTTAGTCGTTCTTTCGATTTCATAATCAAAGGGTTTAAGATCACCACCACCTTTTTAACGTAAGCTCTCCTAGATCTAAATAAAAGAAACAAACACAACAAAATAAAATAAAAATTAATTTCTAAGCAAAAATAAAACAAATCAAATTAGCAACTAAATATTTCGTATTGATATTGGTAACAAAAAATAGTTCCCCGGCAACGCGCCAAAAACATGACAAGCTATTCGCAAGTGTACGAAATCATGCAAGTAATAAAGATCGAATAAATGAGTGTTGAATCCCAAGAGAACTACCTACATAGTACCAAACTAGTCTATTTTATTACTATTTGATGAAACAAAATTTTAAGAATGAATTTAATGAAAAATAAAACAAACTAAAAACAAACCAAAAGCATAATTTTATTAATACTTTGGTAAAAAGATCAATGTGACTAAACCTAGGGCACAGATTTCACAACAATTTAATCCTATGCATTGACAATTATTGCTAACCTAATTAAGCTTATTCTAAAGGCCAAACTCCTAAATATTTCACTTTCTCTCGAACAATTAGCGAATTAACCCTTAAGTAACAACTCAAAATATCTCTAAGTTGGATTTAGAAGCTAAGAGATCATTAAGTTTTATGGAATTTACCAGAGCCTCACAACCTATCTCTAGTGTTTGCTCAATCTATGGTTTTATTACCTTAGACTAATCAGGTTTCATCTCTCGATCTCAACCTAACCCATAAAATCATTCAATTCTCAGGCCCTTAAGAATTGAGGGAATTACACATAATAATAAAACTTAGAATTGATGCTCAATTTAAAATCAACAACAATAACATCAACACACATTCATAAATTGGGCTACATCTTTAGCCCTAGAAAAGAAATTTAGTTCACAATTAAAGCAATAAAAAAAACCATTGTATTAACAAACATGAGTTCAAGAAAGAAAAATAGAAAAACTTCTCTAATTGGCATACGAGAATTGCAAGAAAGAATTAAATGCCTTCAACCATTCAGATTCAGACTAGGAAAATACAATAACCCAAACAGGCCCATGATCCATCGCTGCGGTGATTAGAAACGGTCGCTGCGGTGATCATTCTTTCTGTCCCACGAGTCTAGAATCTTTAGAATTTGGCAAATTCATCAACACTAACTTTGTAGCTCTCTAAATAAGCTTTCCAACACCACAAGAATTATCGAAAAACAATTTCTACAGCTCAAGTTATGATCGAAATATCGAAGCATGCTCATCTTGACGGATTTCCAGGTTTTACGTCATATCTTCAACGTGTCACAACTTTCTCGTTTCAACTCTGATTCTTGCACCGTTTGTTCCTACTCGTCATGAATTCTGTCAAAATAATTCTTCTTCATTCAAATATCATTTTTAACCTGAAAATACTCGAAATACACTCATGATCCCATAAAAGGTATTTATGAAATAATTAACTCAAATTTCACATTAAAAACACATTTTTCCACAAATAATCCAATTAAATCACTAAAAAAATATGTATTTTCAAGCTCTTATCAATAATGCATTCAGAATTATAGTTTTTATTTGATCCTCCTATCACTTCAGGTTGATAATTAATTATGGCTATATTTAGTCCATGTTAAAACCTTTTCAATCATTCAAAATCGTAAGGGATTCCGAAATTAATGGAAAAATAAAAATGAAAATGAACTCGATCGATATCGATATCTCTTAACAGGCAAATTAATGAATGAATAAATTAATGATAGCTAGGGTAAGAAATAACATGTGTACAAGCTTTTGAAAAGAAAGCTAGCTTGAGTACATAGTCTAGCAAGAGCTGTGGGCCGGTGGTCACCGAAATTTGTGGTGGTGGTCAAAATCATTATATCCAATATCGATCCATGCCTTCCTTGAAATAAAAATGTTTTGCATAGATATTGTATATATCAATCGGCTGGCTAGCAATTTTTGTTTGGTGCCTCAAAGCCACAGGTAATGTCGTAATGGCATAATAAGCTAGAGTCCATTCCAACCTATATATTTTACATAAGCAGAATCCTCGACCTTAAAAATAAAGGAAACTTCACTTTATCATGGGAAATAACTTTGGTAGAATTGGTTTACTGTGTCCTTGTATTGATAAATTTGTTTAATGTGTTATGTGTTTATTTAATTAAATTCTTTTTTATTCTAACCATTTATAGCTACCATAATGTGATTTGTTGAAGTATTTGTTAAAGTGAAGACTAAAACGACATCACTTTGAGGCTTAAATGAAATGCTACATTTTGAGACAACATGAGTTGAATTCTGGCCATTGAACAAGTTCAGATCCAATCGTTGAGAATTGTCAAAGGAGTCAACGGTATATAAGTGGATGAATAGTTGAAATCAGGGTTGTGCAATTTAGGTTTTTCTCTTCGAAAGGTTCATATTGTTCTCTGTTAGGGTTTACACAAATTTTGGGAAATCATTGTAACTTAGGTAGATTGGTTAAGTGTTTAGTCAATCAGGAGAGTCTTTTGCTCTTGTGCTTTGAGGATTCCTGGTGAGTTTCCTTAGGGTTAGTTATTGAGTGATTTTCATGTAGATCAGTGGGGGTGTGATCTTGGTTTGTACTGGTTATTGTTTGAATCTTGTTCTAATAATAGTGCTGTGAGCTTTCCCATTTCTAGAGCTCAACGTGGATGTAGCTTATCCAATTAGGATAAGTGAACCACGGTAAAACTTGTGTTGTGTGTTGGTTTGATTTCTTTTGATTGTGTGATCTGTTGGTTGAATTGTGTTTATTGGTTTGTTACAACAATGGTATTAGAGCTAATAGACGTTAGAATTGATTGATTTGTTGATTCACCGGTGATCTAACATTTTTTGGAAGAACTAAGGTTTGTCAAGATTTAGGGCCTTTTCAAATTGGGTCTTTCCTTGGTGATCTAGAGTCCTAGGGTTAAGATTCAAGTCATCAAATCGTCAATTAAGGAAGTTCTTTGAAGATTTAGGTTCGTGTCTTAGCAAATCGTTCAAGAATCCATTCATTAATTCTGTCTAGGGTTTCAATTAGGGTTTCTTGAAACAAAGTCAATTTTTAAACACAAATATGACAACCACACGATTGGAAATCACTCAGTACGATGGAAAGATTGATTTCAAGAGTTGGAAGAAGAAGATGAAGGCGTTACTTTCTCACAACAAGGTGGGGATTGCCCCGGAAAAGGACGCATCCAAATGGCCAGAAGAGAAACTAAAGAAGAAGGATGAGATCAATGAGGAAGCATACAATCTCATAGTGATGAATCTATCAGACAATGTCCTACGAAAGGTAGATGGGCTAGAAACTCCTCTAGCCTTATGGGGTAAACTCGAAACCTTTTACTCTTTATAGTCTGCACCCAATCTAGCTTTTTTAAAGGGTGCCCTATTTTCATACAAAATTGATATGCTAAGTCGATTGAGGACAACCTAGATGAGTTTTTAAAAATGACTCTAATCCTTAAAGGGATTGATCAGGAACTAGCGAACACAGCTTAGTAATGATCTTATTAAATTCATTAACTGAAGAATACATAGTAGTAAGGAATGCTCTTCAGTATTCAGGGACTGTGCCTAGTTTAGACTTGATGGTTGTAGGACTCAAAGCTAGGGAACTAGAGCTAAAGGTCCAGAAAAGATCAGGTAGCAATCTGTTTGTAAGAAGTAGGCCAGAATCTAGTTAAGCAGGAAAGACTAACCAGTATCAGCAGGGGTCTAAGAACAAGAAAAAATGGAAGTGTAATAATAAAACAAAATCAGACACTAAGAAGTGTTTCTTCTGTAACAAACTTGGTCATATCAAGAGGAACTATTCTGATTGGCTAAAGAAACAAAAACAGGGAAACACTGAAAGTAACTTAGCCTCTAGCAAGAACGAACTGGATGAGCCTGAGGTCTTGACAGTGTGAACATCTGACACTACTAAGGAATGTGTCTTGGACTCAGGCTGTTCCTTTCATATGAGTCCAAAGAACAACTGGTTTCAGAACTTAGAATCAAATGAAACTGAGATAGTCTATATGGGTAACAATCAGGCTTGTAGGGTTAAAGGAATAGGAAGTGTAACCCTTAAACTAACTTATGTAAAACTTGTAAAATTAACCAAGGTTAGGTATATTTCTGATTTAAATAGGAATCTCATCTCTTTCAGGACCCTAGATGAGGCTGGATGTTCCTATAAGGCTAGCAATGGATGCTTGTATGTGTATAAAAATCAGAACCTGGTTCTTAGAGGGGAAAAGAGAAATGGTCTCTATATACTATGTGGATATTTTCATCTTGAAGGCTTCAATACTATTTTGCCTTCTACTAACAGACTGTAACTGAAAAATGGCACCTTACGTTGGGGCATATGAGGTAGAAGGGTATGAACATCCTTAGTAGTTAGGGGGGTTTAGCAGGGACACTATCTGCAAGCTAGAATTCTGTGAAAACTGTATGTTAGGAAAACAATGCAGACTGAGTTTCTCAAAGGGAACTCACCTAGCCACAAATTGCCTAGAATACTTACACTCTAACCTCTAGGGACCTGAAAGAATTAAATCCTATGGTGGAAACAGTTACTTCTTATCCATAGTTGATGATTACAGCAGAAAAGTTTGGACATTCCTCCTAAAGACCAAAGTTCAAGCTTTGACAAAGTTTAGGGAGTGGAAAGTACTAGTAGAAAACCAAATAGGAAAGCAAGTAAAGGCCTTAAGAACTGACAATGGGCTTGAATTCTACAACACTGAGTTTGATAGCTTTTGTAGAGAACATGACATTCTAAGGCATAGAAGTCTAGCTAGGACCCCTCAATAGAATAGGGTGGCATAAAGGATGAATAGAACCTTACTAGAAAAGGTTAGGTGCCTTTTATTTACCTTAGGGTTACCAAACACATTTTGGGGGGAAGCTATATCTACGACATCCTACCTTGTAAATAGAAGCCCTTCCACTGCCATTAATAGGAAATGCCCCAAAGAGATCTGGTCTAGAAGAAGACCAGACTTTAAGTCACCTAAGAATATTTGGGTGTGCTGCTTATGCACATACTGTGGGAGGGAAACTTGAGCCTAGGTCCACCAAATGCATATTCCTGGGTTACCAAGAAGGCACAAAAGGGTACAGATTATGGGATAGGGAGACTCCAGGGGTAAAGATCATAGTAAGCTGAGATGTAGTGGTATGCTATCGTAGGTAACCAAGATTAAAAACCTTCCTAACCTAACTACTGAACTGTAAATAGGGTAAGCAAGAGTCGATCCCACGAAGAGTGTCTAGCCGAATTTTCTATGATGTGAATAAGGCTGGGGGGGTTTTGAGTAAAACAGAAAACAATCTTAGCCAAAAACAAAAACAAAAACAATTCAATTCGAAATCAGTTAATATAATGAATCTTGGTCTCCGTCAACATCCACCATCGAAATCTTACAACTGATCATTGATGCAAAATTAAATCAATTCATACCCTGAATATTCACCGTTGGAATTATTTTCCTATCTCTCCTTAATTGTAATTAATTAGGAAACAAGCGTTCTTAATTAATCTTACCATTAAACAACCCTAGACAAGCCCTAAAGATTTAACCTAATAGCAGCCTTAAGAATTAGAGAAATCGATGAAGCTAAACAACACAAACACAAGCGGTTGTATTTAATTTAGTTGAATGTTCTTCTTAAGATTACTAATTCCTAACCCAGCAAATTATTAACCCTAATTGCTTCACAAGTTAGAGGGATCAAACAATTACGGATTTGATATCAAACTTAGCAGTAGATTACAACAAATAATACACTCGTAGGCCTCCTAGTAATTAAATGCATCAATCATGAAGATATGCATAGAATAACATTCAATACTCAAACACGAAAATTGAACACTAAAATAAAATAGATCAGATCTCACAGTTGGTTGATTCTGAGGTCTCCGTTTCTGACGACCAAGTTACAAAAGTTTTAGCCGCTCATGGCCATAATCAAAACTCAAAAAGAAAGAAAAATTCCAGAGAAGAGAAGAGAGAGGTGTGGTCCCCATCAAAAACCCTAATCCCATCCCTTTTACAAAAATCCAGTTCCAGTATTTGAATCCCACTAAATCTCCTAAAAGAAATATTCTAATATCCTAAAATAACATTAATCCTAATTTGATTCTAATTAATTGAAAATAAGATATAATCCTAAAATAAAATAGGAAAGTGGTGATTCTGAGCTGTAACTTGCGTGCCACATGTCCTCAAATCTTCCAATAATAAACTGCCAATTGATTTGCATGACAAGGCAGAATGCTCCAGGACGTCCAGTGCAGATGTGTCAACTTCAAGCTCGATTACAACCTTGATGCAGTGAGTATCTCTCAAAACTCAAAACATGAAAGTTGTAGATATATTTCTTAGTGCAACAGCATTTTGAATCATTTCAATTGGAGCTCGGATGAGAGAGTTATGCCTAGATTACGAAACAACGTCGAAACTGTCCGAATTCACTTAATTAGTTCCGTTTTGCAATTAACGCCTCCATTTGCATCCTAAATCAAAATAGAATAATAATGAGTACATTTAGGCAACAAATACGTATAAAAGACTAAACCAGTAGGGGGGTAAATATGACATTTTGCATTCCCATCAAATTCCCCCAACATTAGCTTTTGCACGTCCTGGGCAAACTAATTCAAACAAACGCTACACTCAAGTCATTACAAGAACACCATATCTCAAGTATATCAAGAACATCAACATTATACATAAGCAACAATATGTAATCCATGCAATTATCATACTAACTTAGGAAGAGCAAAATAAAATAAAACAGAGTTAATGACATTCATCTCTCTTCATCATCTTCCACAATTATCTTATCAGTCAATGCAAACAAGGGAACTAATCACAAACCAATATGTACAACTCCCCTCTCAACTTTCTTCAACTATTTCTCTTTACTACAAACTGGGTAGAAACTAAGGATACAATTTTTTTTTTTCTTTTTTCTTTTTTTTTTCTTTCTGTTTTGAAAAAGAATGAGTGCATTTTATGCTCCATCTCATTTCATGGTTGTGTTTATGAGTGAGTGCGTTTTACGCTCCATCTCGACTCACCACATACCTTTCTTTTCTTTTCCTAATTGCTAAACCCAAATTTAGGACTAGCTTAAGAGAAACAATTTTTTTTTTTTTTTTTTAAGGATTGTTTACATTCCTCAATCATGCTTCGTCACTAAGTTCACACAACTTCTCAAGACATATTGTTTCAAACTACAAAGATTCAAATATGATTAACTCTATTTTATGAAATATTGCTAACATCCTAAGTCAAGGAATATGCTCAACAACAAAGTCAAGTTACTATTTCATGCATCACTAGATGTTCAAAGACATGACTTAAAGCATAAACCTTCCTAAAAAAAATGCGGGGGAATTTCGTTTAAGGTGTACGTGGCGTTGTTATACCAGAGGTTGCCAAGTACTGCTAGACAGTTTTTAAGGCGGGTTCTGGTTTCCAGCCGGTATACCCTTAAACTAGGAAGATTTTTTTTTTTTTTTTTTTTAACGTAACTTAAAACACAACCTAAACAAAACCTAAATCCCCTCCCCCACACTTAAAGCTTACATTGTCCCTAATGTAAGATGAAAAGCAAAGAAAAGGCAAAAATAACCAAAATTTAAATGCAAGAAAAAAAAAAAAACTCCCCTTGGGTTGCCTCCCAAGCAGCGCCTTTGTTTATTATCGTTGGCTCGACTCAAGGTTTTTCCTCTTGCGATGCACTAAGTAACATTCTTCCATCTCCAAGGAACACGTTCTTGAGGTAACTAGGGAGAGGCTTCAAATCTGGAACGGGGGCCTGCAAAACAGAAGGTAAAGGCCTCTCGTTAGAAATTGGTAATGCAATATAAGGAATGTTACTCGACTGCTGCTGTAACTTTGGAGAATCATTCAATGCTGTAACAGTTTCCTGCAAATCAGTACTCAAAGCTAACTCCTCATTCTCTTCCTCAAGATGCTTACTAATGGCAACTCCCATTCCATCTTTTCCATCAATTTCAAAAACTTCCTGTGCTAAAGAATCAACCACATCAATAGAATAAACATGATCATCATCATCATCATCATCATCAGGATATTTCATGGCATCATAAATATTAAACTTGACAAGTTCACCATCAAATTCCATGGTAAGTATGCCACTGTGAACATCTATCTTAGTCTTGGATGTCTTTAAGAAAGGTCTTCCTAACAAAATAGAAGCGGATTGATCTCCATTTTCCATATCAAGCACATAGAAATCAGCAGGGAAAACTAAGTTATTAACTTTTACCAAAACATCCTCAACTACACCCTTAGGATAAGCATTAGATCCATCAGCTAATTGAATTACAACACCAGTTTTATTCAAAAGTCCAAGTTTCAAAAAAGCATATATAGAGTATGGCATGACATTTATAAAAGCTCTTAAGTCTATCATGGGCTTCTTAAACCTAGTGTTACCTATCATACATGGGATAGTAAACATACCTAGATCCTTGCACTTCGCTGGAAGTTTTCTCTAAATCACTGCAGAAACATTCTCTCCTACTCTCTCCTTGTCACACCCCTTTAGTTTCTGTTTCCTCTTAAGTGTGCACAATTCTTTCAAGAATTTAGCATAGCAAGGTACTTGTTTAATAGCATCTAAGAGTGGAATATTTACCTCGCATCTACAAAAAGTCTCATATATATCTCTGTTTTGCTCATCTCTTCTAGATTATGCTAAAGCTTAAGGAAAAGGTGGTACCGGTTTATAATCAGACAGAGGCAGAAACTTACGCTTAGGAACACCATTGTCATTGGGAATGTTGTTGTCTAAAACTGCATCTTTCTCCTTTTCTTCCTTTGACGATGCAGGGGCTGCCTTTATTGGAATCTCAACCTCTTTACCACTTGTCAAAATGATCGCACTTACATTTTCTCTTGGATTGACCACCATTTGAGAATGTAATTTCCCTGAACTTTGCGCCTCCAGCTTACTGATTGCGGTTGCCATCTACATTATCTGATTCTCCAAACTTTGAACACTGGCCCTTGTCTCCTGTTGAAACTGCAAAGTATTAGTGGCAAGAGACTTAACAATATCTTCTAAAGACATACCAGAATTAGAAGTTTGGCCCGGTTGTTGTCTAGGGGAATATGGCTACTGGTATTGCTGGTAATTTGGGCGGTTTTGAGGGTGGTGCTGATTCACTTGTGGATTCCCATAGCCAAGATTAGGGTGATCCCTCCATCCAAGGTTATATGTGCTCGAATAAGGATCATACTTCCTTTGCGGTTGTCCAGGAAAACCACCTGCTGCATTCACTTGCTCAACAAGCTCCTCTTGAAGAGTTGGGCACATATCAGTTGGATGCCCTACTATCGAACAAATCCCACAAGTCTTCACTGTTTGCATATTACCTATAGCCATTTGACGAACAAGAGAAATTAGACTCGAGATTTGTTGTTCTAGGGAAGAAATATTTACCTCATTATCATGCCTAAATGGAAGGTCAAGCCTACTGCCAAACTGTTGAGAATTGGCCGCCATATTTGCAATCAAGTTCCTCGCGGCCTCAGGGGTCTTATCCACCAAAGCTCCTCCACTTGCAGCATCAATCATGCTCCTATCAGTGTATGTAAGGCCCTTATAGAAGTACTGGATGAGTAGCTGCTCACTAATTTGATGATGGGGGCAGCTTGCACACAATTTCTTAAAGCGTTCCCAGTATTCATGTAGGGACTCTCCGTTATGCTGCCTTACACCACAAATTTCTTTCCGGATGTTGGCTGCCCTCGAAGCTAGAAAATATTTCTCCAAAAATAATCTCTTCATCTCGTTCCATGTGGTTATAGTTCCGGAGGGTAGATAATAAAGCCAATCCTTAGCCGAATCCTTCAAAGAAAACAGGAAAGCTCTTAATTTAATTTGCTCCTTGGTCACCCCCGTAGGTTTCATACTCTTGCAAACCACATGAAGCTCCTTTAGATGCTTGTGAGGATCTTCACCTGTAAGACCTTGAAAAGTGGGCAAGAGATGTATTAGTCCAAATTTTAATTCAAAAGCATTAGTAGCATCTAAAATAGGAAACGTTATGCATAAAGGTGCTTGATTCAAATCAGGAGCAGCAAGCTCTTTCAAAGTCTGATTTCTAGCCATGACGTCCTCCTCTTCTAAATCAGCGTTGCTAGTAAATTGGGAATCAAAAGCCAAATTGCTTTCCTCAGAATTTCTCCGAGCTTTCTTCCTTAACCTACGCAAAGTGCTCTCAATTTCTGGATCGAATGTTAAATCACCAAGATGAGAGGACCTGGTCATACAAAAAAAAACCTCATAAAAGAATTAGAATAAATGACAAAAAATGAAAACTAACTAGAAATTTAAAAATAAAATAAAATAAAATGGCTAGAAACACGAAAACACCAAAAACCCTATCAAAACATTCGAATTTGGCCTCAAGAGGGTGGGGCTAGAAATTCTAGTTTTGCTCAGAATGTCGTTTTCTTCGAAACGGGTACTCGCAGCACTCCTAACTCAACCAAAATTTTCCTTATGAATAGTACTACTGTTCATCTGAAACAGTACTACTGTTCACAATTTCTCTTTTTTTTCTGCAAAATAAAAAAATAACAAAAACGCAATAAAAAAAATCACAAAAACACGAAAAAATCTACTAGAATCACTCCCCGGAAACGACGCCAAAATCTGGTATGCTGTCGTAGGCAACCAAGATTAAAAACTTTCCTAACCTAACTACTGAACTGTAAATAGGGTAAGCAAGAGTCGATCCCACGAAGAGTGTCTAGCCAAATTTTCTATGATGTGAATAAGGTTGGGGGGGTTTTAAGTAAAACAGAAAACAATCTTAGCCAAAAACAAAAACAAAAACAATTCAATTCAAAATCAATTAATATAACGAATCTTGGTCTCCGTCAACATCCACCATCGGAATCTTACAACTGATCATTGATGCAAAATTAAATCAATTCATACCCTGAATAGTCACGTTGGAATTATTTTCCTATCTCTCCTTAATTGTAATTAATTAGGAAACAAGCGTTCTTAATTAATCTTACCATTAAACAACCCTAGACAAGCGCTAAAGATTTAATCTAATGGCAGTCTTAAGAATTAGAGAAATCAATGAAGCTAAACAACACAAACACAAGCGGTTGTATTTAATTTAGTTGAATGTTCTTCTTAAGATTACTAATTCCTGACGCAGCAAATTATTAACCCTAATTGCTTCACAAGTTAGAGGGATCAAACAATTACGGATTTGATATCAAACTTAGCAGCAGATTGCAACAAATAATACACTAGTAGGCCTCCTAGTAATTAAATGCATCAATCATGAAGATATGCACAGTATAACATTAAATACTCAAACACGAAAATTGAACACTAAAATAAAATAGATTAGATCTCACAGTTGGTTGATTCCAAGGTCTCCGTTTCCGATGACCAAGTTACAAAACTTTTAGCTGCTCATGGCCATAATCAAAACTCAAAAAGAAAGAAAAATTCCAGAGAAGAGAATAGAGAGGCGTGGTTCCCCTCAAAACCCTAATCTCATCCCTTTTTACAAAAATCCAGTTCCAGTATTTGAATCCCACTAAATCTCCTAAAAGAAATATTCTAATATCCTAAAATAACATTAATCCTAATTTGATTCTAATTAATTTAAAATAAGATAAAATCCTAAAATAAAATAGGAAAGTGGTGATTCTGAGCTGTAACTTGCGTGCCACATGTCCTCAAATCTTCCAATAATAAACTGCCGAATTGATTTTCATGACAAGGCAGAATGCTCCAGGACGTCCAATGCAGATGTGTCAACTTCAAGCTCAATTACAACCTTGATGCAGTGAGTATCTCTCCAAACTCAAAACATGAAAGTTGTAGATATATTTCTTAGCGTTCCACAGATTTTGAGTCATCTCAATTGGAGCTCGGATGAGAGAGTTATGCCCAGATTACGAAACAACGTCGAAACTGTCTGAATTCACTTAATTAGTTCCGTTTTGCAATTAACGCCTCCATTTGCATCCTAAATCAAAATAGAATAATAATGAGTACATTTAGGCAACAAATACGTATAAAAGACTAAATATTAAGGGGGGTAAATATGACATTTTGCATTCCCATCATGTAGTGTTCAATGAGAGTGAATTCCCTTGTAAAAGATTTACCACTGATCAAGGAATCATCAAACACACTGAAACATCTCCCAGCCCTATAGGTAGTACACAAATTAAGGTGGAGCCTCAGACACAGTAGGTTAACCCTACTCAATCTGATTCAAACCCTCAAACTGAAGCTAAAATAGAACACCTTGAACCTGGACAACCAGAAATCCTAGAACATCAACTAGTTGATCTACAACAGTACCAACTTGCAAGGGACAGAACCAAGAGAGAGGTAAGGCCACCTACACGTTATTCTTATGCTGAAATAATTTTTACTGCCTTGCTTGCAGGTACAGAAGTCCAAATAACAGAACCTGAAACATATGATGAGGCTATGAAGTCTAAAGACAAAGACAAGTGGGAAGCAGCAATGAGGGAGGAGATGCACTCACTAGAGGTAAACAAAACCTGGTCTTTGGTACCCAAACCCAAAGACTAGAAACTGATTCAATGTAAGTGGCTTTATAAACTAAAAGATGGCATTTCTATTTATGATCCCCCCTAGATATAAAGCCAGGCTGGTTGCCAAAGATTATACCCAAAGAGAGGGAATAGACTTCAATGAAGTCTTTTCCCAGTGGTGAAATACAAAACCATCAGACTTATGCTTTCCATTGCTGCTCACCAAAACTTAGAATTAGAACAGCTAGATCTAACCACTGTATTTCTTCATGGAAATTTAGATGAGCAAATTTATATGTGTCAGCCTATAGGATTCATTGACTATATGGTGCCAAAGCATGTATGCTTGTTACATAAGTCTCTATATGGCCTCAAACAAGCCCCTAGGCAATGGTACAAAAGATTTGATACCTTTATAGTGGGCCTGGGGTTTAGGAGAAGCAGATATGACAGCTGCTTCTACTTTGACTTGGATAAAAATTGCCAATTTACCTCCTGTTGTATGTTGATGATGTGTTATTAATTAGTAGATCCAAGTCTAGAATACAAGATCTGAAGAAGAAACTGAGCTTAGAATTTGACATGAAAGACCTAGGAAATGCTAAGAAAATTCTAGGAATGGTGATATCTAGAGATAGGAGAAATAATTGTCTAAAACTTGAACAGAATGCTTACTTGCAGAAATTGGTAAATAAGTTTGGTATGACTGACTCAAAACCAATCTCCATGCCCTTAGCAAATCATTTTATGCTTAGTAAAGACCAATTTCCCAAAACTGAAGCTGAGATAATAAAGATGAATGATATCCCTTACTCAAATGTAATTGGCTCTATAATGTATGCGATGATAAGCACTATACCTGATCTGTCTTTTGCTATATCTCTACTTAGCATATTTATGGCCAACCCTGGTAATGAGCATTGGATTGCCCTGAAATGGGTTTTTAGATACATTAACAGCTCATTAAATGTTTGTTTAAAGTACTGCAAGAACACTACTATGCTTGATCTTGTTGGGTTTGTAGATTCAGATTTTGCAGGTGATAAAGACACCAGAAAATCCACAACTGCTTATTGTTTCACACTTGGTGGAAGCTGCATATGCTGGAAATCACAATTGCAGCCCATAGTAGCACTTTCATCAAGAGAGGCCGAATACATAGCCATTGCTGATGTGTTTAAGGAGGCTGTGTGGCTACAAGGAATGATGTCAGAAGCAAACCTAATTGGTGGGAAGGTTACAATCTACTTAGACAGCCAGAGTGCAATACATCTGAGTAAAAACCCAGTCTATCATGAAAGGACCAAGCATGTAGACGTGAGATTTCATTTTGTGAGAGACTTGGTTGCCCAAGGAGTAGTTGAGTTGAAAAAAGTACCCACTGAAGAAAATCCAGCCGATACGGAAACAAAGATCATCACACCAACAAAATTCAAGCACTGCTTAAAGTTGTTGTCAATGGAGTAAACCAACATAATTTGGAGCTATGAGGGATATGGCTTAGAGCACACTGCACTACTGGGTGTTTCAAGTCTTCAAGGTGGAGATTGTTGAAGTGAAGACTAAAACGACATCACTTTAAGGCTTAAATGAAACGTTGCGTTTTGAGACAACATAAGTTGAATCCTGGGCATTGAACAAGTTCAGATCCAACGGCTGAGAATTTTCAAAGGAGTCAACGGTATATAAGTGGATGAATAGTTGAAATCAGGGTTGCGCAATTTGGGTTTTTCTCTTCGAAAGGTTCATATTGTTCTCTGTTAGGGTTTACACAAATTCTGGGAAATCATTGGAACTTGGGTAGATTGGTTAAGTGTTTAGTCAATCAAGAGAGTCTTTTGCTCTTGTGATTTGAGGATTCCTTGTGAGTTTCCTTAGGGTTAGTTACTGAGTGATTTTCGTGTAGATCAGTGAGGGTGTGATCTTGATTTGTACTGGTTACTGTTTGAATCTTGTTCTAATAGTAGTGTCATGAGCTCTCCCATTTCCGGAGCTCAACGTAGACGTAGCTTATCCAATCTGGATAAGTAAACTACGATAAAACATATGTTGTGTGTTGGTTTGATTTCTTGTGATTTTGTGATCTGTTGGTTGAATTGTGTTTATTGGTTTGTTACAACATGATTCTTTTACAAGTAAATTACATAAATGATAAAATTGTAATAATATTATTATGGCATGTTTTACTATAACTTTTTTAGTCTTCATAAAAATTCTATCTTAATTATTATTATTATTATAGAATATCTCTTTATAATTATTATCAACGATAAAAGTTACACCATTGGAAACAAGTCAACAACTTTCTTAGTGTAAACCAGATGTGGTACATGTAGAATTCTACTGATCTGCTATCAGTTCCAATTGGTCCATTAAATTTCATTAATTATATCTCACTATATATAAAATCTTCATATAAATTAAGAAAATGCTTAGGATCTTTATTGACTACGAGTATTAATGTCTAAAAATTTTATTCAAAGCCATTTCTGTAGATTCAGCCCTGATAGGGATCGAGTGTGGGTGTAAGCTAAATAATTATATTGATTGAGCAAAGTTAAGGAGCTAGGTAGCCCAATATTTAAAGTTTGGTTTTCTCTTCTTTATCCCCACTTGGAACTAGTACTTCTACCGAAACTGATAAGAGACACAATTCACAGAATAAAGAACAACTTGTAGATTGTAATGCAATTATATATTTATAAATCGAATTTGATTAATTTCCGAATTGAAGCCAAAGTGAAGAATTAGTATAAGCAAAATGGACGAGCTCAATTATATGAAGTTTCATTGATGTAACTTCTCAACATGAAACAAGAAAAACTTAGAATTAAAAAGGGGGCAGGCAAACAGATCACCAGCATTCATACAGTTTAATATCAACGCAAAGCCTAAAATATACTTCTCCCTCGAATGCATCAGTCATCAGAGTGGCAATTCCTCTAGCCATGAAGAAGTCACCAGTTCCTCCAATCACCGAAATATCCCTAGTCTTATTCATCAATGGATCAGCCCCGGCAAAGTTTATGCTACCCTTATGCCCAGTAGAATTGAACACAAATGAGAAACCAAGCCAAGATGTAAAAATATCCTTCTTGTCATATAAATAAAACCCTTGTGCACGTCCAACTGGGGTCGAATGCAGATTGTTGTCTAAGGTAATTGGGTCATCGAACACGACCACGTTGCCGAAATGGCTTTGTCCCGCTAAGATAGTCGTGTTGCCCCAAGCTGGTGCACCTACAATGGCTGAAGTTGCATTCTCTGCGTTCTTACCATTGTAAAGTATGTCATGGAAATAAAACACTAGCCTTTTACAAGGGTTACGAGCCCTAATTTTTTTGGTGGGTTCAACGGAGGATAATGAGAGTATGATGATGAGAAAGAGAGATGTTATGAGCCTTTTAGCTTCCATTGCTAGAAAGAGAAAAAGAATGAAATAGTGTAACAATTGGTGTGAGGCAATGGGGAATTTTATCACAAAATTAATACACTTATATAGGATTCCTCGAATTGTGGTTGCTAAAACTTTAACATAAGATCAATAACTTTATAAAGCTTGGCTTTTAAGGCATATTATTGGCGAAGGGGTAGCCCTACATTGAATTAAGAACTATATATTATGTATTGAACCAACTTTTTTTCAGCTGTTTGCTTCATCTCTACTCTACGACTAGGCTAAGGATTTCCTGTAATGAAGATTACGTAACACAACTAAATGTTCTCAGAGTTAGTTAAGAGTCCTTAATTAACTCTTTGTTTTTTGGTAGGTTTCATGGATTAAATAATTAGAAAGTATCATCCAAACCTGAAGCTTTTAGTTTCATTTTGTCAATGATCATTTGCAGATTCAAAACCCTTTTGGATATGGATAATAATGCTTGCACAGTGTTGCTATCAGAGGAATTTTCCTGATATAATATCATTTATTAAATAAAATTTTGATGTAAGGATATAATCATAATGGAAATCTTTTAGGGGAATTTACTTTGAGTACACGTTTTTCTCATTAAATTTTCTTTCTATTTCTAGTCTAGCTACACCCCATTATTGCCGATCCATTTTTTCCGCATAATATTATGTCCTACTTTTTATAATTAACAATGAAACAACATTAGAAAGGTGAATCATGATTAACTAACTTGAGCATTAACTTGCTGTGCGGTAAATCCCTGAAACATGGCTTTACACCGTGTGTCATTATTTTTAGGTTAACTTTATTTATAAGTTTGTCATTATAATAGTATAGAAACATGCTTTTTACTCAAATAAGAAATCTGATCTTATTCATACTTAGTAAACTGTACTTGCATAGCAAAAACATAGAAAACAATACAAGAACAGTAGAAGTAAGATTTACATTGAGCATCCGAAACATTTTAAAAATCATTTTCCCGTGTTGTTGTTTGATCTACTATTTGTTCATCAATCCAGCATCGAAGTTATGAATTTTATACAAAATCCTATGTAGAATTCCATCAAGGATCTTACGCACTTCTCGTTGGCGCAAATGACAACATCAACATATAACTAATAATATATTTTGTTTTCAGCAGTATTAATGGGCAATCCATACCTTATTTTTACAAAGGTCCAATCAGATTCTAAAAATTCTCGAGCTGGATATCATGATTTTTCCCCATATCCACCTAAAATATTACGGAAGCCATGATTGCCATGCAGCATGCTCAATAACTGAAATTAACTTTCCTTTTTTCTTTCTACCAACTCTTAAGTCGTTGTAATATTTCTGAAAAGAAATCAGTGGCGATGCAAGACTTTAAGAAAGTGAGGGCCGTATTGAAGATGAAAGCTTAACGTCTTTTGTCTAAGAAATGAACCGTTTACTCAACCTAACCACTCAACACAATTTCAAATAAAATCGTGAGTTAGGTGGAAGATTCCCTAGTTCCATTTAGTATATACATTAATCCTGCCCAGATTGTCAAACTTTAAATATTTTCCCTTTTTCAAATTTTAATTGCCACTATACCAAATTACTAGGAAATTATGATATCGAATTTACAAATTAATTACATTAATCATCCGCAAATAATTTCAGCTTAACTTTTCTTCTACCACATTACTTGCTTGTTTATATAAATATGTTTGAATCAATCATAAAAAAATTTAATATAATTATAATTCCAAGATTGATATCCATGAGTTATCTGGCCACAGTGAAATAATCATGGTATACCAATCTCGGCAATATACATTAATAGAAACAAAATTAATTAGCTCAACTCAATATAAACAATATATTAAATTTTTTTTTTTCTTAAAAAAATATTTGGTTGGACCTATGAGATTATGATTCAAATTTCCCATCAAACTTGGGCTTCAATTTACATGGAGAAGTGATTATGGGCTGAAAAGCCCATTTCTATTGTTGCGTAATTGAGTTGCAAAGGATGTTGTGTGGTGGATATCCACTATTTCTAGCCGTTCTTTTAAAAATAAAAAAAAAAAACCAGTAATACTACATTCACAAACCTTCTTATTAATTTTCTATAAAACACGAATGTCAACTCGTAATTGGTCAGTTCGAAATAGTGTCTCACTTTAAAAAGGGTCATGTTTGATCAAATGCGAATTGCACATAAAAGTTAGTAAAGAAGGGATAAGAAGTATTGTCTCTATCTTTTTAAAATAATAATAATAATAAAATAATAATAGGAGGTTTACAATTTTTCGTTACTGAAGAAAACCTAGTATACCCACTATAAACAAAGCTTGCGTTTAGTTGTTTGCAGTTCTTGTTCTGTAAACATATTAACGACAATAAAATTAGACATTGTATCTCCTTTTACATTATATTCATTTTTTCTCTACTTGTATATACTATAATATATAAATCTCAAATTCAGACGTATTAAAGTTTTTAACATGTAGACTAAAAACAAATAAGTAATCAGTGTTGGAATGGATTTTATATTTTATGAAGCTCACAACTTCTACACGTTAAAATTTTCAGACATGATTATTAATTATTAATAATGACAATCCAGTCAAAATTGAGCATAGCTTTACAGACAAGTCCATCTTTTGATAGGATATTCAGGAAGAGTCCATCGGGCCCTCATTTTGTTTTTTCACTCAATATGCTTAGCTGTGTTTTATACATAGAGATGACCGGATGCCCTTAATTAAAATTATTTTCCAGAAGAACCAGATATAAAAGAAAAATTAAGAAGTAGAGCTGCCTGTACACCAAACAAATCCATTACACATCAAATTCTTAATTTAGTCACATGTCAAGAAGCAGATATCTTTAGTTGTACATCATAATACAGGTTTTTAATTGGTAACAGAAGTAAAAAGAAACATATAATACAAATAAAATAAGACTCTGGAGGAAGACCAAACCATAACTTTTATTCAATCTCATAAATATACAACATTTCACCACATATTTTTTCCACAAATTACACGTAATAGACTGAAAGTCAAATCATGTTTGCCTAATAACTACCAAATTCATAAAATTTGATGTCAACACGCAACGAAAGTAGACTTCACCTTCATATGCATCAGTCATTTAGTAGCGATGCCACGGTGATGAAAAAATCTCCAGTGCCACTCACCACAGAAATGTCTCTGGTTTTGACCATATGGGATCGGCTCCAAGAAATTTATGGAGCCCTGGTGATGTGTGCTGTTAAGGAGGAATGAAAATCCTAGCCAAGCCGTGAAGGTTTTTTTGCTATCGTACATGTACATGCCTTGTGCTCTACCAACAGGCTTGGAGTGAAAATTGTTGTCAAGAGTAATGGGATCATCGAAAACTGCTATGTTTCCGAAATGAAATGGCCTGCTAAAATGGTTAAATTAGCCTCGTGTGGCGCTGCCACAATTGCAGATGTTGCGTTGTCCTTGTTGTTGCCATGTATATAACACATGAAAGTATAAGACTAACTCCTTGCATGGCTTATACTGTTTAATTCCTTGCATTGGATGCTGCAAGAAACATAATTAAAAAAAAACAGAATTCTGCTCTTCTTGACACCATTGTTGTGTTCTTTAAAACTAGTTGGGGTTGGGTTTAATCGTTCTTCGTCAATCGTGCTCTTTATACACTAGGGTGAGTAGTTTAAAGACAAAAATGAGGGCTAAGGGCATAATAGAAGCAGGGCATCTTTGTATGAAATTGTTCCAGCCATCAAGGGATTCCGTAATCGGACTTTTCTTAGTTAGCTAACTTCCAAGAATGTCACCACTAAATCCAGTATAACAGCCAAAACTTATTCTAATTAATACACAAATTATAATGTTATTTTCTGTTTGGTGTAGTTTAGTTAATTAACTAGGCAAATGAAGAGCGTTTACGCAACTTCTTCTTCATTGAAATGCAAGGGTTCTTTCTTTTGTTATGAAAACTTTCTGTTCAAACTAGGGACGAAAGTTCACTATAATAGAATTAAATTAATCAACCGAAGTAGTAAAGAGAATTTCAAAGAAAATCGTAAGTTAGGTGGAAGAGATCCCTTAGTGTGTATATAAGCTTGTCCAAATTGTCAAACATGACATATTTTTCCTTTTCAAATTTCATTTCTTCCCTACATCCAAAAGGAAATCTGAAGCCACGATTCCTCGCTTATGGTAAATAATTGCAATTATTGTATGTTACACCCGAAAGTTTGAGAGGCAACAATGCAAACTCTCTTACTTTTCTCTTAAATTTGTTTTATCTTGAACATTTTATTTATTTCCAGCAAAAGTTTCCTTTTCTTGTGATCATATTGGTTGACCTATGAGCTTGGGGTTCAATTGCCTGAAGAACATGGTATGGGCTGAAATTGCCCATTTCAACTGTTGACCACTCGCGCTTTAAGAGGTTGCTCAAGGGGTGTTGGGTGGATGTCCACAAATTCCGCCGCCCTTGAAAGAAATTAAATAGATAAAGATGAGGATTGTTTGATCTATATTTTTATTGAAGGAAACATAGAGTAATACGAGACAAAAAAAACAATAAACAAACAAGCACAAACAGTAAAGAGAAGAAGTAATAAAAGTAATTATCCTAGTTATCCAATGTAAATTACGTTCAGTAGAGTCAATATTATTCAATATTGACTCAACTCTCTCGTTTTACAATGAAGTCAACAAAACCTCTGAATGCGTCTGTGTAACATCAATACTAAAGTGTCGACAACTCTTAACACTTATGAGATTACAGTTCTTGTCTCAACTAATATATAAAATCAGGATCCCAATTTTGTATGTAATCCTTATAGATGGTCGTTGATCTGGTCGAAAACGGTCAGATCTGTGACCATTAACGACCATTGATCTGGTTAAAAACAACCAATCGGTGCATGATCGGCCAATCTATCGATGTGGCACCGTTCTGGAGTGTTAGGGCGGGTCGACTGTGGTAGTCAACGGCCGACAGTCGTCTTGAGTGACTGGAGGTATTTGAGAGTATTCATTAAATAGTGATGGTATCTGTTAAAAAATAATTTATGGTTATAGAAGTCATTTCGTATGTTTAGACTAACTGTATTGTAGACAATAGGACATTTGTTTTCAAATATTATTAATAAGGATGAAATTGGTATAAACAATGGATTAACCCAATAATAAAAAAATACACTTTTTCTACGGTAATTGAATTATCCCTTATATTACTTTCACTATGATATTGATAAATTACCAAAATCTTCATTTATTGACAACACAAACGTGATAATACGGAATTAAAAGATATATTCCATTGTTATCTTTATGAACCTAAAGCAAACGTACACCATAGTAATATTAAAAATACCCACCGTCCAGGATGATTGACTGTACAGTATAAAAGTTCAGTGCCGTCAAAATTGAACATAGCTTTACAGAAATCTATCTTGCTAGGATGATTCAAGCAGACACCCACGGGCCCCTTTTTGTTTTTTGGCTCATTTTCTAAGCTGTGTTTTCTACATACAAATGATCTGATGACTTATTGCCAAAGAATCTTACATTATATCAAGCAGCCAGACAAAAAAAAAAAAAAAAAAAAAAAAAAAAAAAAAAAAAAAAAAAAAAAAAAATTAAAAGTGGAGCTGCCTATATCACCGAACAGATCCATTACACCTTCTCACCCAACATCTTCAATAATCAAAATTCTTAATTTATTCTCCATTGTCAAGAAGCAGTATATTGGTTGCACACAACTCGTGCAAATTATTGGTCAAAGTAAATAATAAAGAAACATGTAATGATACAAACAAAAATAGACAAATTCAAACACTCTTTTTCAATCTCTTCATTAATACAATACACAACATTTCACACATGTTTTTTCCATCTCACTCTCACATCAAATCATTAATTACAAACAGTCATAAAATTAGATATCAACACGCAAACGAAAGTAGACATCACCTTCGTATGCACCAGTCATTAAAGTGGTGATGCCACGGTGCATGAAAAGTCTCCAGTGCCACCCACACTGAAATGTCTCTGGTTTTGAGCAGAGTGGGATCGGTTCCAATGAAATTTGTGGAGCCTTGGTGGTCTGTTCTGTTAAGAAGAGATGAAAAGCCGAAGAAGGTAGTATAGGTGTTTTGGTGTCGTATATGTACATGCCTTGTGCTTTACCAACAGGCCTAGAGTGAAAAGGTTGTCAAGAGTAATGGGGTCATCAAAAACTGCAATGTTTCCGAAATGAAAATCGCCTGCCAAAATGGTTAGATTATTGCAGATGTTGCGTTGTCCTTATTTTTGCCATTGTAAATAACATCATGGAAGTATAGGACTAACTCTTAATTGGTTTATACTGTTAATTTTCCTTGCATTGGATGCTAAGGAACATAATCAAGAAAAACGTAACAATTCTGCATCTTCTTGACCCATTGTTGTGTTTCAAAACTGCTTTGTGGGGTGAGTTTAATTCGTTCTTGGTCAATCTGTGCTTTGAAAAACTCACTCTATGGATAAAACAAAAACGGAGGCCTAAGGGCATAATCAGAAGCAGGGCATTTAATTTGTAAGCAATTGTTCTAGCTTCCAGGGATTCCATAATCGGATTTTTCTTCATGGGCCAACTGGCAAGCAATCACCGGCTACTACTTAACAGTTTAAACTCAAACTTTGAAGAAGAACAAACTGGAAAAGAAAAATGTTATCTCATTTGTTTTTCCGCTTGGAATATTAGTTCTCCGCGGTGTTTCTTTCTCAAATAAGTCTTCATTACTTACATAATACTAATTAAGTAAAGGGATTGGATAAATTTGTTGAGCAGCTGGCTCATTATGCCGACAAACATATGCTCGAATATTAGTATATCAGTCTGAGCACTTTATTAGGTTTGTGAAAAGGCCATTGCTTTTTTAATGGATAAAGAATGATGAATTAGTTAAAAGTCAATAATGAAAAACAAGTCGATTAGGCCATTGAATAATCTTATAATATGAACATTCAAAGCTTATAATAATCAGGAGTTGTTGGACTTGATCTGAATTAACTGCTCTTCACGATGAAGCCCAGAAAATTGATAAACCCACTTATAATCACATACCCACTCATATTTTATCTTCTAGGATCATAGTGATGACAATACCCTCATCAGTAGTCCCTCTAAACAAGCAATCATAAAAAAGCTGTTGAAGTTAATAAACTAATGGGCATTCTTAGCTTGAACTTAAATAAATTTGTAGAGTTTTGGATTATGCACTGGGAACATCGAATGTGGCCCATAACTGTCTCATCTTCACCGTTTATGATTCATTTGGTGGAAGATTGGTGGGGTTTGGGTGGATTTTGCTTTATAGTGGTTGGTGAGGTCTTTAAATGAAAGTGAGTAAAGTGAAAGGTTGCGTTATGGTAGGTGAGTTCATTCTCAGTTTGAAGCCGACCAGTACCTGTATATTAATGCTAATAGAATTTTGCTTTCTTGTTAAATCATCTTGCCATCTTAAACACAATCTCTTAACAAGATCTTATCTATAATTAAGTGAAAAGCAAGACGGCATCATTGCCAGTAATCAATATATCCTCACATGTGAAAGCTCCAAAGTTTCAATGTGCAATTAAAAGTTTGGAAAAGAAAAAAATAGAATATTTTTATTAAATGATCACTAGTATACAGGAAGATCCAATCGGCTTGTTCTTCAAAGAGTGACATATAATTAATTTCATAAAATTCTAAGTCTCTTCGACTCAGGATTTCAACAACGAGTTGTTAACTATCTTTGGGTGGCCCAGTGATTGAATAGAGACTCTTGGAATATTACCTAAAAGTCTTAGTTCGATTCACCTCAGTTGTTAATAAGGATGATCATGAAGGTTTACCTGGCTGTTAACTTCAAAGCCTATGAATTACTTGAGTTATGCACAAATGACCTGACACCCTAGTCACCAAAAAAAAAAAAATCTAAGTTTGTTTCTTTAATTTTTTTTGTAAAGTAATTATTGATAGCATACTTTTCTAAAGACCGACTTGATACAGATTTCAGAACAATGGTTGATAGAGACAGTGAAAGGATGGGCAAGTGAACTATATAAACGAGAAAAATAGTTAATTAACTAACCCAGAGGCAAGAAAATGACATGAACATTGATTTCGGAAAGGTGAGAGGAAACTGAGTACTAACCCACTAAGAAAACAAGTCAAGGACAAGATGATCAGTTTAATTTCACGATTTCCATTTTAATCATGGATACTCAAATTTGCTAGTAGCAAGAATGGTGCTGTTAGGTATAATGTTGTGTTAAAGTTATGAATATGATGCTTCCGAGAGAGAGAGTGTGATAGTGCGCTGTCAGAAATGGACTCTCCAGCTTGGAAAGAGTCCCGAGTTGACCTGGAAATATTGTTTGTGTCACAATCGAAATTGAGGGAGCTGATTGGATTTTATTGAGTGACAAGTCCATTAAATTATAATCAGATTCTTAGATGGAAACAAATCTTGTCAGAAAATGAAATTATTAAAGGTGTCCAATTAACATCACTAAATCCACCATTAACTTCCAAAACGATAATACATTATGAATGCGTATCTTACTTTCAGATTACAAACCAGCTAAAGGGTCTATAGATATTTGCAAGTCAATCATGGAAAATTCCCAGAACACTCAAACATATAAAACTGGATTATTCTATTACAAATGGTACTAAAACAAAAACACATTTGCAAACCTTAATCAAGGTTGCTTATTTGTGCACACTACACGAGCTTCCTTGTCAACAATTACTGAAGCAAGATTATCCGATCGCAAAATTAAAGAGAGCCGAGTACATAAACTCTAACTAATAACATCATACAATTTAATATCCACTTGAGGCGGAAATACTCAATGCTTTCGATGCTTCAGTTGTGAAAGTTACAATACCTCTAGCCATGAAAAAGTCTCCAGTTCCTCCAACCACTGAGAGATCCCGAGTAGGCGCCCCTAAAGGGTCGGAGCCCATGATATTGATAGTACCTTTATGTTCAGTCGAGTTGAAAATCAAAGAAAATGCAAAGAATGTACTGTAGTCAGTTCTCATATCGTAAACATACAGCCCTTGAGCTGCGGCGACCGGAGGAGAGCGGAGGTTTTCATCTTGGTAATGGGATCATCAAAAATAATGAGGGAGCCAAACTGGTAGTTGCCTAGGTTGGTCGCATTTGTAATTCTGTAAGATGTTGAATTAGAGAGAATGTTGCGAGTTCTACCAAAAAGGATGTCATGAATAAAGCACAATTTGTTTGCATGGTTTGGGTATTTGGAACTTTCCTGGAAGCTAAAGCTGAAGGAGAAGCAACAAGCAAAAGAAAGAAACAAAACGTCATCACTCAAGCCCTTTCATTTTTGAGTTTCTAGCTTGCCAATACGAGCTATAGCTTGTAGTGATGGAATGGTTGGATTTGTGTAAGATATGGCAACCTTTCCTCTTTAATAGTGATGAAAAAGAGTTAATCTGTTATTATCTCACACAATAAACATTATAATAGTCCACTCAACAACTCTCTTTTACTTAATTTGACTTTGAGTAGTAATAGAGCTCGTTATTCAAATTTTCTAGCCTAATCTTAAATGCTTTATCCAGTTAGGTTGCTGTTATATATATATATATATCAAGCTTTTTGTTTAATACACCAATATTAAAATATAATACTGGGAATTTAGAAGCTTATGGTTTCATCATGGTCCTGACCCAGCAGCCTTATATGAATGATTAATCTTCATCCTGGTGCACCCACCACAACCACTCGTATTAATTAAGATTGATTATTATCTTTCTCCTTTGAAAGGAAAATTATTAATCAATTGTTGTGCTAATCAAAATCCAGTTGGAGCAACAAAGTCTCAGAATTCTGTCTGTTGGAGGCAGGAAAATTTAGACACAGAATGGGGGGCACATGCAATATTAGACACTTATTTTTAATAATTTAATGAGACAAGAAGGGCTTGGAGAATTGTAAAAGTTAATAATTCGTCAATCATTCATGCCCATTTGCATCGACATATCTTTCCATTTTCACATAGCGGCTGTTACAATATTACAGCAGAATCGAAACAATTCTATGGCAGAAAAAGAAGAGATTGTTCATCATATACAAAGAGACAAAATCTATTTCTAAAGAAGTTGCATGTATGAGTAATTTAGAATAGAAGTATAATTCACTGGAGGAAATTGGTAATTAAAAGTTGAAGCTGATAGGATTAGGTAGCTAATTTAATTAATATATTGAAAATGTTAAAATTTTCATCTTAAGTTATTTATCTTTCCGAGAAATAATATGTGAAAGATGAATAAAATATGTAAACAGTGAACATATTTGAAGTAAAAAAATTAAAATGTTAACATGATTTGTGAAAAACCTAAGATATTTAATAACATGATTTTTAATTTGCTTGGTCTTGCTTGGTTCAAACTTAAAAGTGCTAAATCTTTACACAAAACGGATAAAAGCCAGAGGCTAGGGTAACTATGGTGTTTGGTTTAGTAAAGTTAATTATCACCCAAAAAGAATTGATAATCCACTATAGCCTATAAGGCTGTGACCAACGCGCTCATTGCAAAACTTGTCTAGGCCGGTTAAGTAGGGCTGTGCAAAAAATCCGATATTTATATCCGATCTGGATAGATCCGCTCCGATCCGTAAAAATCGGATATCCGAAAATTCGGATCGGATACGGATCGTTTTTTTAAAAAATCCGAATATTCAGATCGGATATCGGATGGGAATGTTAAAAATTCGGATATCCGAATCCGATCCGGATTTTACAAAACTACGTCGTTTTGACTTTTGAGTGTAACAACTAACAATAACCCAAGTCTAACACAATGTCACAATAACTCAATTACTCAACTCGTCTCTCTCATTCATCTCAGTCTCTCTCGGCTCTCGCTGGAACTCGAAAGTTGGAAGCCTGTCTCTCACTCTCTCTCACTCTCAGTCTCTCTCGCTGGAACACGGCAACACGCAGTCACGCACAGCACAGACCTCACACTCTCTGTCTCTCTCACTCTCAGAGTCTCAGTCTCTCTCGGCTCTCGCTGCCTCGCTGGAACATGCAGTCATGCACAGTCGCACAGACTCACAGTCTCACCACAGTCACTCAAACTCTAAGACCAGATCTCAGCTCGTCTCTCAATCGGTCACGCTCTCTCGCTCAACTCTCTCGGTCTCTTTCGCTCGAACACGCACAGCGGCCAGTGTCTCTCGCTCAACTCTGTCAGATCTCAGTCTCTTTGAAGATTGAAGCCCCAAATCGAGCTAAGTTAATTTCTTTAGAATTTAGAGTTACTGAATTTTGTTCATGTCATATATCCCTGAGGCTACAATAAATATGAATCTACAAATTTGACTACAATAAAACTTTGTTTTTATAATTTAATCTTTATCACCGAAAAAAGTATCTGGGTATTGTAGTTTGACCCCTAAATCTAATCCACTGGAGAATTTTCCTGGCTTTGTTTATTGGGAAGGAAGCAGGTTGGTGATAGAAAGTAGAAAAGAATATTATGAGAAACTGAAAATGTTTTAATTTGGTTGTTTGGATGCATTGTTTGCTGCTTCACCGAAAGGTGAAGTGCTGACTGTTGAGATAGGAACAGTTAACAACATCTCTTTAGTGTTTAACTTTATGCAAGTAAATTAAGTAAGGTGTGATAATAACATCTCTTTTAGAGATACTTTCTCATCTACATTTTAGCTTTCTAACAAGAATAATGCATGTATTAGTGAACTAATAAGCACCATATTCACATTTAATTTGCAATCCTCGAATCAAAACTGTCACATGTTATTGAGCATATTTTCATTTTCAGTATATTGATTTTGTTGTTAATCTTAAAAGTTGTTTATTGAAATGGTTTATTTGTTTTGTTTTGTTTTGTACAGGAGGATGATGACGAGTAGTTAAGGGAGACAAAGCCATCTGATATGAAGATAAGCTTAGCAATTTAGGCAGTTGTTCAATTCAGCTATTTGTTTTAATAATTTTACACATCAGGTGGAGCCTTACGCCCAACAATTTCATATTTTCATGTTCTTCCTGCTGCGCGATTTGATGGCATGTTGGTCCAAATCTGCTGGTGTTAGTGGCTCAAAATCACAGTCTAGATACAATGGTCAATCTGGTAACAAGAAACCATGTGTGAGGCGAGTAGGATTTGGCAATGAAGATTTGAAGATAGCATAGTCATTTAGGCTGTGACAGTGTTTGGACAATATAAGTTAAATGTTTTATGCTTCATGTTAATTTTTTTAGATACTTTTATCATGTAATTGTAAGGGAATTATAATTTCAATTTTATTTCTAGAATTATTTGATTTTAAAAAGAAAATTGTTAAATTCGGATCACATTCGGATATCCGGTTATCTGATACGAATAATCAGATATCCGTAAATCCGGATATCCACATAATTCGGATCAGGGTATAGTATGATCCGAAAATTCGGATCGGATCAGAAAATGCCATATTCGGATCGGATATCCAGATTTGCACACCCTTACGGTTAAGGACTAAAGTGTGGGGCGAATGACATCTTCCCACCCAAAGTTTGCCCTAAATATAATTTTCTAGCCGAAAAGTTTCAAAACAACAATTACCCACTTTATGTTAATATCTATTTGTTAAGTTTAACTGAAGAAGGATATGATAGTAAATTCAAAAACAGTCAAACGGTAATTATGTGACTTTTTCCCCTATATATAAACAAAACAAAAAANTGGAGAAGTGATTATGGGCTGAAAAGCCCATTTCTATTGTTGCGTAATTGAGTTGCAAAGGATGTTGTTTGGGTGAATATCCACTATTTCTAGCCGTTCTTTTAAAAATAAAAAAAAAAAACCAGTAATACTACATTCACAAACCCTTCTTATTAATTTTCTCTAATAAACACGACATGTCAACTCGTAATTGGTCAGTTCGAAATAGGTCTCACCTATTTAACAATGGGTCATGTTTGATCAAATGCGAATTGCCACATTAACTTTAGTAAAAGAAGGTTATAAGAAGTATTTGTCTCTATCTTTATTAAAATAATAATAATAATAATAATAATAATAGGAGGTTTACAATTTTTGTCTCGTTACTTTGAAGAAAACCTAGTATACCCACTATAAACAAAGCTTGCGTTTAGTTGTTTGCAGCTTCTTGTTCTGTAAACATAATTAACGACAATAAAATTAGACATTGTATCTCCTTTTACATTATATTCATTTTCTTCTCCTTACTTGTATATACTATATATATATAAATTCTCAAATTCAGACGTATTAAAGTTTTTAACATGTAGACTAAAAACAAATAAGTAATCAGTGTTGGAATGGATTTTATATTTTATGAAGCTCACAACTTCTACACGTTAAAATTTTCAGAACATGATTATTAATTATATATATAATACTAATATCTGCTTAAAAAAAAACATATAAAATTTTAGTCCAGTCAAAATTGAACATAGCTTTACAGACAAGTCTATCTTTTGATAGGATATTCAGGAAGAGTCCATCGGGCCCTCATTTTGTTTTTTCACTCAATATGCTTAGCTGTGTTTTATACATAGAGATGACCGGATGCCCTTAATTAAAATTATTTTCCAGAAGAATCTCAGATATAAAAGAAAAATTAAGAAGTAGAGCTGCCTGTATCACCAAACAAATCCATTACACACAAAATTCTTAATTTAGTCTACATTGTCAAGAAGCAGATATCTTTAGTTGTACATCATAATACAGGTTTTTAATTGGTAACAGAAGTAAATAAAGAAACATATAATACAAATAAAATATAGACTCTGGAGGAAGACCAAACCATAACTTTTATTCAATCTCATAAATATACAACATTTCACCCACATATTTTTTCCACAAATTACACGTAATTAGACTGAAAGTCAAATCATGTTTATGCCTAATTAACTACCAACATTCATAAAATTTGATGTCAACACGCAAACGAAAGTAGACTTCACCTTCATATGCATCAGTCATTATAGTAGCGATGCCACGGTGCATGAAAAAATCTCCAGTGCCACTCACCACAGAAATGTCTCTGGTTTTGACCATAATAGGATCGGCTCCAATGAAATTTATGGAGCCCTGGTGATGTGTGCTATTAAGGAGGAATGAAAATCCTAGCCAAGCCGTGAAGGTTTTTTTGCTATCGTACATGTACATGCCTTGTGCTCTACCAACAGGCTTGGAGTAAAAATTGTTGTCAAGAGTAATGGGATCATCGAAAACTGCTATGTTTCCGAAATGAAAATGGCCTGCTAAAATGGTTAAATTAGCCTCGTGTGGCGCTGCCACAATTGCAGATGTTGCGTTGTCCTTGTTGTTGCCGTTGTATATAACATCATGAAAGTATAAGACTAACTCCTTGCATGGCTTATACTGTTTAATTTTCCTTGCATTGGATGCTGCAAGAAACATAATTAAAAAGAACACAGCAATTCTGCATCTTCTTGACACCATTGTTGTGTTCTTTAAAACTAGTTTGTGGGTTGGGTTTAATTCGTTCTTCGTCAATCGTGCTCTTTATACACTAGGGTGAGTAGTTTAAAGACAAAAATGAGGGCTAAGGGCATAATCAGAAGCAGGGCATCTTTGTATGAAATTTTTCCAGCCATCAAGGGATTCCGTAATCGGACTTTTCTTAATGAGCTAACTTCCAAGAATGTCACCTACTAAATCCAGTATAACAGCCAAAACTTATTCCTAATTAATACACAAATTATAATGTTATTTTCTGTTTGGTGTAGTTTAGTTAATTAACTCATGAGGCAAATGAAGAGCGTTTACTGCAACTTCTTCTTCATTGAAAATGACAAGGAGTTTCTTCTTTTTTTATGAAAACTTTTCTGTTCAAACTAGGGACGAAAGTTCACTATAATAGAATTAATATTTAATCAACCGAAGTAGTAAAGAGAATTTCAAAGAAAATCGTAAGTTAGGTGGAAGAGATCCTCTTAGTGTATATATTAAGCTTGTCCAAATTGTCAAACATGACATATTTTTCCTTTTCAAATTTCATATTTCTTCCCTACATCCAAAAAGGAAATCTGAAGCCACGATTTCCTTGCATTATGGTAAATAATTGCAATTTATTGTAGGTTACACCCGAAAGTTTGAGAGGCAACAATGCAAACTCTCTTACTTTTCTCTTAATTTATTTGTTTTATACTTGAAACATTTTATTTATTTCACAGCAAAAGTTTCCTTTTTCTTGTGATAATATTTGGTTAGACCTATGAGCTTGGGGTTCAATTGCCTGAAGAACATGGTTTATGGGCTGAAATTGCCCATTTCAACTGTTGACCACTCGCGCTTTAAGAGGTTGCTCAAGGGGTGTTGGGTGGATGTCCACAAATTCCAGCCGCCCTTTGAAAGAAATTAAATAGATAAAGATGAGGATTGTTTGATCTATATTTTTATTGAAGGAAACATAGAGTAATACGAGAACAAAATAAACAATAAACAAACAAGCACAAACAGTAAAGAGAGAAAGTAATAAAAGTAATTTATCCTAGTTTATCCAATGTAAATTACGTTCAGTAGAGTCAATATTATTTCAATATTGACTCAACTCTCTCGTTTTACAATGAAGTCAACAAAACCTCTGAATGCGTCTGTGTAACCCATCAATACTAAAGTGGTCGACAACTCTTAACACTTATGAGATTACAGTTCTTGTCTCAACTAATATATAAAATCAGGATCCCAATTTTGTATTGTAATCCTTATAGATGGTCGTTGATCTGGTCGAAAACGGTCAGATCTGTGACCATTAACGACCATTGATCTGGTTAAAAACAACCAGATCGGTGCATGATCGGCCAAATCCTATCGATTGTGCACCGTTCTGGTGATTGTTAGGGGCGGTCGACTGTGGTAGTCAACGGCCGACAGTCGTCTTGAGTGACTGGAGGTATTTTGAGTATTATTCATATAAATAGTGATGGTATTTCTGTCTAAAAAATTAATTTATGAGGTTATAGAAGTCATTTCGTATGTTTAGACTAACTGTTATTTAGTAGACATATAAGGACATTTGTTTTCAAAATATTTATTAATTAAAGGATGAAATTGGTATAAACAATGGATTAACCCAATAATAAAAAAATAACACTTTTTCATACGGTAATTGAATTATCCCTTATATTACTTTCACTATGATATTGATAAATTACCAAAATCTTTCATTTATTGACAACACAAACGTGATAATTACGGAATTAAAAGATATATTCCATTGTTATCTTTTATGAACCTAAAGCAAACGTACACCAATAGTAATATTAAAAATCACCCACCGTCCAGGATGATTGACTTGTACAGTATAAAAGTTCAGTGCCGTCAAAATTGAACATAGCTTTACAGATAAATCTATCTTGCTAGGATGATTCAAGCAGACACCCATCGGGCCCTCTTTTTGTTTTTTTGGCTCATTTTCTAAGCTGTGTTTTCTACATACAAATGACCTGATGACTTATTGCCAAAAGAATCTTACATTATATCAAGCAGCCAGCCACACTTAAAAAAAAATAAAAAATAAAAAATAAAAAAAAAGTAGAGCTGCCTATATCACCGAACAGATCCATTACACCTCACCCAACATCTTCAATAATCAAAATTCTTAATTTATTCTCCATTGTCAAGAAGCAGATATATTGGTTGCACACCAACTCGTGCAAATTATTGGTCAAAGTAAATAATAAAGAAACATGTAATGATACAAACAAAAATAGACAAATTCATAACACTCTTTTTCAATCTCTTCATTAATACAATTACACTTAACATTTCACCACATGTTTTTTCCATCTCACTCTCACAATCAAATCATTAATTACAAACAGTCATAAAATTAGATATCAACACGCAAACGAAAGTAGACATCACCTTCGTATGCACCAGTCATTAAAGTGGTGATGCCACGGTGCATGAAAAAGTCTCCAGTGCCACCCACCACTGAAATGTCTCTGGTTTTGAGCAGAGTGGGATCGGTTCCAATGAAATTTTTGGAGCCTTGGTGGTCTGTTCTGTTAAAGAAGAGATGAAAAGCCGAAGAAGGCAGTATAGGTGTTTTTGGTGTCGTATATGTACATGCCTTGTGCTTTACCAACAGGCCTGGAGTAAAAATGGTTGTCAAGAGTAATGGGGTCATCAAAAACTGCAATGTTTCCGAAATGAAAATCGCCTGCCAAAATGGTTAGATTATTGCAGATGTTGCGTTGTCCTTATTTTTGCCATTGTAAATAACATCATGGAAGTATAGGACTAACTCTTAATTGGTTTATACTGTTTAATTTTCCTTGCATTGGATGCTGCAAGGAACATAATTAAGAATAACGTAACAATTCTGCATCTTCTTGACACCATTGTTGTGTTCTTCAAAACTGCTTTGTTGGGTGAGTTTAATTCGTTCTTGGTCAATCTGTGCCTTTGAAACAACTCACTCTATGGATAAAAACAAAACGGAGGCCTAAGGGCATAATCAGAAGCAGGGCATCTTAATTTGTAAGCAATTGTTCTAGCCTTCCAGGGATTCCATAATCGGATTTTTCTTCATGAGCCAACTGGCAAGCATATCACCGGCTACTACTTAACAGTTTAAACTTACATAAACTTTGAAGAAGAACAAACTGGAAAAGAAAAATGTTATCTCATTTGTTTTTTCGCTTGGAATATTTAGTTCTCCGCGGTGTTTCTTTCTCAAATAAGTCTATTCATTACTTTACATAATACTAATTAAGTAAAGGGATTGGATAAATTTGTTGAGCAGCTGGCTCATTATGCCGACAAATCATATGCTCGAATATTATGTATATCAGTCTGAGCACTTTATTAGGTTTGTGAAAAGGCCATTGCTTTTTTTAATTGGATAAAGAATGATGAATTAGTTAAAAGTCAATAATGAATAAACAAGTTCGATTAGGCCATTGAATAATCTTATAAAAATATGAACATTCAAAGCTTATAATAATCAGGAGTTGTTGGACTTGATCTGAATTAACTTGCTCTTCACGATGAAGCTCAGAAAATTAATTAAACCCACTTATAATTCACATAACCCAACTCATATTTTATCTTCTAGGATCATAGTGCTGACAATACCCTCATCAAGTAGTCCCTCTAAACAAGCAATCATAAAAAAGCTGTTGAAGTTAATAAACTAATGGGCATATTCTTAGCTTGAACTTAAATAAATTTGTAGAGCTTTGGATTATGTACTGGGAACATGGAATGTGGCCCCATACTTGTCTCATCTTCACCGTTTATTGATTCATTTGGTGGAAGATTGGTGGGGTTTGGTGTTGATTTTGCTTTATAGTGGTTGGTGAGGTCTTTAAATGAAAGTGAGTAAAGTGAAAGGTTGCGCTTATGGTAGGTGAGTTCATTCTCAGTTAGAAGCCGACCAGTACCTGTAATATTAATGCTAATAGAATTTTGCTTTCTTGTTAAATCATCTTGCCATCTTAAACCACCAATCTCTTAACAAGATCTTATCTATAATTAAGTGAAAAGCAAGACGGCATCATTGCCAGTAATTCAATTATATCCTCACATGTGAAAGCTCCAAAGTTTCAATGATGCAATTAAAAGTTTGGAAAAGAAAAAAATAGAATATTTTTATTAAATGATCACTAAGTTATACAGGAAGATCCAATCGGCTTGTTTCTTCAAAGAGTGACATATAATTAATTTCATAAAATTCTAAGTCTTTTCGACTTAGGATTTCAACAATAAGTTTATTAACTACCTCTAGGTGATCGAGTGATTGAATAGAGACTCTTGGAATATTACCTAAAAAGTCTTAAGTTCGATTCACCTCAGTTGTTAATAAGGATGATCATTGAAGGTTTACCTGGCTGTTAACTTCAAAGCCTCATGAATTACTTGAGTTATGCACAAAATGACCTGACACCCTAGTCACAAAAAAAAAAAAAAATCTAAGTTTGTTTCTTTAATTTTTTTTGTAAAGTAATTATTGATATGCATACTTTTCTAAAGACTGACTTGATATAGATTTCAGAACTGAATGGATTGATAGAGACAGTGAAAGGATAGGGCAAGTGAACTATACTAAACGAGAAAAATAGTTAATTAACTAATCCCAGAGGCAAGAAAATGACATGAACATTGATTTCGGAAAGGTGAAGGAAACTGAGTACTAACCCACTAAGAAAACAAGTCAAGGACAAGATGATTAGTTTAATTTCACGATTTCCATTTTAATCATGGATACTCAAATTTGCTAGTAGCAAGAATGGTGCTGTTAGGTATAATGTTGTGTTAAAGTTATGAATTATGATGCTTCCGAGAGAGAGAGTGTGATAGTGCGCTGTCAGAAATGGACTCTCCAGCTTTGAAAGAGTCCCGAGTTGACCTGGAAATATTGTTTGTGTCACAATCGAAATTGAGGGAGCTGATTGGATTTTATTGAGTGACAAAGTCCATTAAATTATAGTCCAGATTCTTGGAAGATAAACAATTTCTTGTCAGGAAAATGAAATTTATATCACGGTGTCCAATTAACATCACTAAATTTCCACCATTAACTTCCAAAACGATAATACATTATGAATGCGTATCTTACTTTCAGATTACAAACCAGCTAAAGGGTCTATAGATATTTGCAAGATCAATTATGGAAAATTCCCAGAACACTCAAACATATAAAACTGGATTAATTCTATTACAAATGGTACTAAAACAAAGACACATTTGCAAACCTTAATCAAGGTTGCTTATTTGTGCACACTACACGAGCTCCCTTGCTCAACAATTACTAAAGCAAAGATTATCCGATCGCAAAATTAAAGAGAGCCGAGTACATAAACTCTAACTAATAACATTCATACAATTTAATATCCATCTTGAGGCGGAAATACTCAATGCTTTCGATAGCTTCAGTTGTGAAAGTTACAATACCTCTAGCCATGAAAAAGTCTCCAGTTCCTCCAACCACTGAGAGATCCCGAGTAGGCGCCCCTAAAGGGTCGGACCCCATGATATTGATAGTACCTTTATGTTCAGTCGAGTTGAAAATCAAAGAAAATGCAAAGAATGTACTGTAGTCAGTTCTCATATCGTAAACATACAGCCCTTGAGCTGCGGCGACCGGAGGAGAGCGGAGGTTTTCATCTTTGGTAATGGGATCATCAAAAATAATGAGGGAGCCAAACTGGTAGTTGCCTAGGTTGGTCGCATTTGTAATTCTGTAAGATGTTGAATTAGAGAGAATGTTGCGAGTTCTACCAAAAAGGATGTCATGATAATAAAGCACAATTTGTTTGCATGGTTTTGGGTATTTGGAACTTTTCCTGGAAGCTAAAGCTGAAGGAGAAGCAACAAGCAAAAGAAAGAAACAAAACGTCATCACTACAAGCCCTTTCATTTTTGAAGTTTCTAGCTTGCCAATACGAGCTATAGCTTGTAGTGATGGAATGGTTGGATTTGTGTAAGATATGGCAACCTTTCCTCTTTATATAGTGATGAAAAAGAGTTAATCTGTTATTATCTCACACAAATTAAACATTATAATAGTCCACTCAACAACTCTCTTTTACTTAATTTGACTTTGTAGTAGTAATAGAGCTCGTTATTCAAATTTTCTAGCCTAATCTTAAATGCTTTATCCAGTTAGGTTGCTGTTCATATATATATATATATCAAGCTTTTTGTTTAATACACCAATTATTAAAATATAATACTGGGAATTTAGAAGCTTATGGTTGCCATCATGGTCCTGACCCAGCAGCCTTATATGAATGATTAATCTTCATCCTGGTGCACCCACACAACCACTCGTATTAATTAAGATTGATTATTATCTTTCTTCCTTTGAAAGGAAAATTATTAATCAATTGTTGTGCTAATCAAAATCCAGTTGGAGCAACAAAGTCTCAAGAATTCTGTCTGATTGGATGGCAGGAAAATTTAGACACAGAATGGGGGGCACATGCAATATTTAGACACTTATTTTTTAATAATTTTAATGAGACAAAGAAGGGCTTGGAGAATTGTAAAAAGTTAATAATTCGTCAATCATTCATGCCCATTTGCATCGACATATCTTTCCATTTTCACATAGCTGGCTGTTACAATATTACAGCAGAATCGAAACAATTCTATGGCAGAAAAAGAAGATGATTGTTCAATCATATACAAAGAGACAAAAATCTATTTCTAAAGAAGTTGCATGGATAGAGTAATTTAGAATAGAAGTAATAATTCACTGGAGGAAATTGGTAATTAAAAGTTGAAGCTGATTAGGATTAGGTAGCTAATTTAATTAATATATTGAAAATGTTAAAATTTTCATCTTAAGTTATTTATCTTTCCGAGAAATAATATGTGAAAGATGAACTAAAATATGTAAACAGTGAACATAATTTGAAGTAAAAAAAATTAAAATGTTTAACATGATTTTGTGAAAAACCTAAGATATTTAATAACATGATTTTTAATTTGCTTGGTCTTGCTTGGTTCAAACTTAAAAGTGCTAAATCTTTACACAAAACGGATAAAAGCCAGAGGCTAGGGTAACTATGGTGTTTGGTTTAGTAAAGTTAAATTATCACCCAAAAAAGAATTGATAATCCACTATAGCCTATAAGGCTGTGACCAACCGCGCTCATTGCAAAACTTGTCTAGGCCGGTTAAGTAGGGCTGTGCAAAAAAATCCGATATTTTATATCCGATCTGGATCAGATCCGCTCCGATCCGTAAAAATCGGATATCCGAAAATTCGGATCGGATACGGATCGTTATTTTAAAAAATCCGAATATTCAGATCGGATATCGGATCGGGAATGTTAAAAATTCGGATATCCGAATCCGATCCGGATTTTACAAAACTACGTCGTTTTGACTTTTGAGTGTAACAACTAACAATAACCCTAAGTCTAACACAATGTCACAATTAACTCAATTACTCAACTCTGTCTCTCTCATTCATCTCAGTCTCTCTCGGCTCTCGCTGGAACTCGAAAGTTGGAAGCCTGTCTCTCACTCTCTCTCACTCTCAGTCTCTCTCGCTGGAACACGGCAACACGCAGTCACGCACAGCACAGACCTCACACACTCTCTGTCTCTCTCACTCTCAGAGTCTCAGTCTCTCTCGGCTCTCGCTGCCTCGCTGGAACATGCAGTCATGCACAGTCGCACAGACCTCACAGTCTCACACACAGTCACTCAAACTCTAAGACCAGATCTCAGCTCAGTCTCTCACTCGGTCACGCTCTCTCGCTCAACTCTCTCGGTCTCTTTCGCTCGAACACGCACAGCGGCCAGTGTCTCTCGCTCAACTCTGTCAGATCTCAGTCTCTTTGAAGATTGAAGCCCCAAATCGATCGTAAGTTAATTTCTTTAGAATTTAGAGTTACTGAATTTTGTTCATGTCATATATCCCTGAGGCTACAATAAATATTGAATCTACAAATTTGACTACAATAAAACTTTGTTTTTATAATTTAATCTTTATCACCGAAAAAAAGTATCTGGGTATTGTAGTTTGACCCCTAAATCTAATCCACTGGAGAATTTTCCTGGCTTTGTTTATTGTGGAAGGAAGCATGGTTGGTGATAGAAAAGTAGAAAAGGAATATTATGAGAAACTGAAAATGTTTTAATTTGGTTTGTTTGAGATGCATTGTTTGCTTGCTTCACCGAAAGGTGAAGTGCTGACTGTTGAGATAGGAACAAGTTAACAACATCTCTTTTAGTGTTTAACTTTATGCTTAAGTTAAATTAAGTAATGGTGTGATAATAACATCTCTTTTAGAGATAATTTCTATCTAAATCTTTAGCTTTCTAACAAGAATAATGCATGTATTAGTGAACTAATAAGCACCATATTCACATTTAATTTGCAATCCTCGAATCAAAACTGTCACATGTTATTGAGCATATTTTCATTTTCAGTATATTGATTTTGTTGTTAATCTTAAAAGTTGTTTATTGAAATGGTTTATTTGTTTTGTTTTGTTTTGTACAGGAGGATGATGACGAGTAGTTAAGGGAGACAAAGCCATCTGATATGAAGATAAGCATAGCAATTTAGGCAGTTGGTCAATTCAGCTATTTGTTTTAATAATTTGACACATCAGGTGGAGCCTTACGCCCAACAATTTCATATTTTCATGTTCTTCCTGCTGCGCGATTTGATGGCATGTTGGTCCAAATCTGCTGGTGTTAGTGGCTCAAAATCACAGTCTAGATACAATGGTCAATCTGGTAACAAGAAACCATGTGTGAGGCGAGTAGGATTTGGCAATGAAGATTTGAAGATAGCATAGTCATTTAGGCTGTGACAGTGTTTGGACAATATAAGTTAAATGTTTTATGCTTCATGTTAATTTTTTTAGATACTTTTATCATGTAATTGTAAGGGAATTATAATTTCAATTTTATTTCTAGAATTATTTGATTTTAAAAAGAAAATAGTTAAATTCGGATCACATTCGGATATCCGGTTATCTGATACGAATAATCAGATATCCGTAAATCCGGATATCCACATAATTCGGATCAGGGTATAGTATGATCCGAAAATTCGGATCGGATCAGAAAATGCCATATTCGGATCGGATATCCAGATTTGCACACCCTTACGGTTAAGGACTAAAGTGTGGGGCGAATGACATCTTCCCACCCAAAGTTTGCCCTAAATATAATTTTCTAGCCGAAAAGTTTCAAAACAACAATTACCCACTTTATGTTAATATCTATTTGTTAAGTTTAACTGAAGAAGGATATGATAGTAAATTCAAAAACAGTCAAACGGTAATTATGTGACTTTTTCCCCTATATATAAAAAAAAAAAAAAAAAAAAAAACCCTACTCTCATCTTCTTCTCATCTCCCCATCCAACCAAACTGCACAACCAACGCGATTCCGACCAAATGGGATTTGGCCGGAATCTAAAAAGCAATGGTGAATGCGAGGCCATCACCCCATTAAAGAGTGCTTAAATGTTTATGATTCTTCTATGATTTTTAATTCCACATTTTATTACTAAAGCTAATATGATAGAAATATTCACTGAAAGTTTTAATCACTTTACCAAGTTGATTAAACTTATGCGAAATGGATTAATCTTGTTCATTTTGTGCTTATGGGTTGCTCATTCAACATCAACACAAACAAAAACATTCATGGCATAATGTAAAGCACGCAAAGCAAATTTACATGGTTCAACAACTTGCCTACATCCATGGGACCAGGTCCAGATGAAGCTAATCCACTATGATAAACATTTATAGTTCAATTACAAAGCCAAAGTTAAACATTAGTTGAAAAACATTTCCTGTTATATCAACACTTCAAACTTCACCCTTTGGTTGCACTTCGAACTACCACAACTAACTTCACTCCATGAGACCGCCTGGTCAACCTTGAGCACCTTTCAAGGTTCAACACCGAAGACGCACTTCAGCTCCAAAAACTTGAAACTCCGCTAGGCATCACCAATGGAACAACGTTCTAGCCATGAAAAAAACAAAGTATAACAAAGGTGTTTGTAAGCATAGCTAAGCATATGAAACCTAATTCAAAACAAAAGAAACCTCAAAGAATATGCAGAGAACTTTCAGAGGTATATTTAGGCTTAAAATAAAATGCAATGGAAAAGATGAATATAAAGAAACTTGTGCACCAATGCAAGGAGACAGCCAGCCAACATGTTCTTTTTGTGTTTAGCCATTTTGGGAAAGTTTTCATCAAACTTTCTAGGGACCACTATAAAGCAAAACGAATTTTCCTATCCACCTAATGAGCTAATTACAAGTGTACAAGGACCACTTACACATGTCTCAGACGAGTATAAAGTCCTAACATCAAATGGAGACGCAACATGTATACATAAAATCTGGCTGGGCAAGTGTCATCACACGGACACTTAGTGTCATGACACCAGAAAAACATAAAGCGATTATGCATTAACAAAGTGATTTTGCAACATCAAAAATCATTCTCACCACACTGAATTCATAATTTGACAAAAATACTTACGTTCATAATTTTTTTTTTCATGATTAATAAGCATAAATGGTCTTGTTGGTTCTTGGAGTCAATGGTGTTGAGGTTTGGATTTGAGAGTAGAAGAGTAGTATAAACATCCCTTGCATGACTTTCCTTTGTTGTGATTAATGTTATTACTTTTATTATTTGGGTGGTTTTGATTTTCAAGAGATTTTCCTTCTCCTTCTTTTTCTTCCCCCATTGTATTGATATCTTTCATTTTAGGAAAATAATATAGCCACCGACGGTAGTGCACCGAATTTGTGCACCGAATGACGTGACAAAATCCTGACCGTTGATTAATTTTAACTGGGAGCTCCACAGCGTCCTGCAAGCCTGACGTGCGCTTACCGTTCTGACGGGAGCAGGTCACCCCCATCACGTGATTTCCCACGTCAGCCCTTGATTTCCCAGGCATAACAGAAGTCCCCTAGTTTTTAAGATTTGAGGATCAAACCTTGGAAACTAAGTCATGCCGCGATTGGAGGCCCTGACCATTCCGACCTGAATGAAAGAAGCTCGGGATAGGACCTTTTGCGAACCTGACCTCGCGCAAACCTCGTTCGAATGACCTGACAGCCATTGCCCAAGTGTCCTGACTTCATCGGGCGTTCCTTACTGTGCCTTAGAGATGGAGATTTAATGAGGTCGTTTCTGCGCTGACAGGCGCTTTGCGCGTGTCAAGCGTCTGCCAGGCGCATTAAATGTGTGGTGTGCTGATGCGTTACTGCTTTGGCAGAGCATTAATTGCATGACACGCCCGAAACGACAACCTTCATCACAGCAATAAATGCGGCGTGGGGCGCATTTAATGCGGAGAGAGAGAAACGTCGTTTTGATTCCGAAGGGCGGTAAACGCCGGTTCGTAGTCCATATAAAAACCCAGATTTTCCAGATGAGGCCACCAGAATCGCATTTGCCTCAAGCAAGAACTCTCTGCAAACCGGAAGCCTTTCTTTTCCGACTGACATCTTTCTGATACCTGAAGCAAGAACCGTCCACGGTCACATCCCCCAAAAGGTAAGGGTTTTTTGTTCCCTCTTTTTTTTTTTTTTTTGGTGGTACAATGGCGTTGCGTCATCTGATGTTTCATCAGAGGCGCGACGATGGAGTCGGGTTCCTGCCGTGAATGGCGGCTCGAATCTCTGTTAGGTTTTAGGGAATTTGCTCCAAGCCGCCGTACGGGGCGACGTACGATGGCTAAAATGACCTTCTGTCTGTCGGTGTTTCAGACTGTGGAATGGAACCCTCAGCGTCCAGATCCAAAGAAGGAGCTAATTCGTCTTCGCGGGATGTTCCCGTGGACAAATCCCTTGAGGTCTTCTCGGTTCTCACCTGAGAAGAATTCGAGAGGATAAAGAAACAGTTCGGAGTCTGCACGAAGGTGTTCCTCGACGCTACCCGGTCGTCGCGGCATCCCTCTGATGGCCTGGCTGCGATCTTCGAAGAGATCTTCAAAGGTGGGCGGATGATTCCTCTCTACCCTTTTATTAGGTCGGTCCTGGATCACTTCGGGATCGCACCAATGCAATTAACGCTAAACGCATATGTCATCGCAGTTGCGATCTACATCGCATGCCTTGAGAGCGGCTTGGGCGAGCTAACAGCGGTGGAGCTCGGCTGTTTGTATTACCTCAAAAGGAGTAAGGACAAAGACTCCTACTACTTGTCTCGGCGATCTACCATCGCCGAAGGGATACATAGCTATCCCAGCAACACGGGGGCCTATGAGACGAAGTTCTTCTTCTTCTGCTACGACGGCTACTGCCGCTTTCAGAAACCAAGTAGGTCCCTCTTCGCTAGATTCATTAATTGTGCGCTTGCTTTTTCTAACGACCTTCATTCTTTTGCAGTTAACAAGACGACCAGCCTGGACCTGCTCATCGAACCGAACAGGATCGTGTCTTTTGGGGTTCTCCCTAAAGAAAACTGAGATGCGAGGAAGCTCGTGACGACCGCGAACTTGCAGAAGTATGGTTTTTTCAACGACCAGGCATCTTTAGAGTCCCCAAAATGTAAGTTGCACACTGATTCCTTTCTGGTCGTGGAATAATTTTTGTTTAGTTACTAACGCACCTGCATGCAACGACCATGCCTTTGAAAGTGTTCGAGCAGCCCCGGCGAGCACCATTCAACTTCCCTCGATTGAGGAAAGAAAGGGGGGCTGAAGTTGCTCGCCCCACAGCGGTACAACCGGTGTGAATTGCTACGCCTTCCCAGTCCCGTCCTGTCCTGAGTAAGAAACAACCAGGACAGAACAGGTCGCTCAGCCACCACCTGCTCGCCCGAGGCAAAAGGCTCCAGCCCAGCGGTCGAAGAAGAGGAAGCAGATTCAGGCCGACGAGTCAAAGACCAAATCTGAGGAAGAACCACTAAGATCATGGCGGGACGTCAAAAGGAGGTCGGGCAAGGAACCTATAGACGAGATGGTTGCTACCGACAAGACGAAGGACACACCAGTGCTGGATTCGTTGGGGAACCTGCCCAAATACCTACAGTCGATAGTCTACTCTCTGCTTAAGTGTGGGCTATCGGAGTCATATGATGAGTTCGCCGATACGGGTGATGACTTGATGACCACGTCGTTCCAGCATCTAAGCAAGGTAAACGAACTGTTCTTAAAGTTTGTCTACCATTTTCATTCTAACTCACTTCTTGTTCGCATGCTTTGTTTGCCATGAGGATGTCCATGGAGAAAGCTTGGCTGGGGGCCACAAAGGGGCAAATGATCTGAAAGAGGAGATCGCGAAGCTCAAACAGAGCCTGGCGACCGTCGAAGCAGAAAGAACGCAATCGTTTGAGGTGGCGAACAAATACTTGAACCAAAAGGAGGCCACTATGCGGACAGTTGACTTCCAAAAGGTGAAGCTCGAACGACGTGCAGACAAAGTAAAAGAGCTTCAAAGGACAACCGCTAGGCTCTCCAAGGAAGTCAGAGAGAAGGACCAGGAGCTCCAGACGACCTTAACACGGGCTCAGCGAGCAGAACAAGAAAGGGAGGCCTCCAAAAAGGAAAGGCTGGCTCTCGAGGCCGAACTCCAGGAGAGTCGGGGAAAAATTGCTTCCCTGACTGAAGAAATACGGATCCAGTCAAAGAAGATCGAAGATAAGGCCGCCGACTGGGCGATCGGGTCCATTTATACCCTGCGACCAAAGAACCCATATCTGGATATGTCCGACCTCCCAAAGGGGTGGCAAGAGACCTTGTAGATTTTGGCGAAGGAAGATGATCAAGCAGCAGCAGCAGCAGCAACTGCCCGAGGATCTAACCAGGCAGAGGGTTTGGGTCTTGCTTCGAAGGATCCCCCCACGGACCAGGCTTAGTGCGATGAGACCGACTCCATAGGAATTAATAGGGTCTTGAACAATTTTTGTTGTACATAAATGAGATACGCTTTGTTTTCAATCGCTGTTCGCTTAATCATACATGAGTGCAGTTTACAGTTCAGTTTGTTTACATAGGCAATATTACATGCGAATTGTTACAAGCTAACAGGATAATATCCTACAATAAAAAGGAAACTAAAAATCAAAACCTAATTTACAATAAGCACTGAGTTCGCGATTACTGATAGCATGGCCGGAGGTGCTCAGCATTCCAAGCTCGGGGTACTTTGGAACTGTTCAGCCTTTTGAGATGGTAAGTCCCCGGTCTGATCACCTTGTCAACCCGGTACAGACCTTCCCAGTTTGGTCCTAATACCCCCGCGCTTGGCTCTCTGGTTCCGAGGAGAACTTCTTTTAGCACAAGGTCACTGACCTGGAAGTCTCTTCGCTTGACCTTTGAATCAAAGAATCTCTTCGCACGCTGCTGGTAGGCTGCTATCCTTAGTGAAGCTTTGCTACGGTGCTCCTCAACAAGATCCAGGCTTGCTCTCATAAGTGCTTTATTTTCAACCTCATCATACAGGTCTCTCCGAAGAGAACCAGTTCCTACCTTTATAGGAATCATTGCTTCGCAGCCATAGGCTAGCGAAAAAGGCATTTCTGAGGTGGAGGTTCTTGGAGTTGTCCTGTACACCCATAAGACTTCGGAGAGATCGTCGGCCCAATTTCCCTTGGCTGCCCTAAGTTTGGCCTTTAGAGTGTGCTTGATGGTCTTGTTGACAGCTTCAACTTGGCCATTTGCTTGTGGTCTGGTGACTGAGGCAAATTTTTTATGGATGCCCAGCTCATCGCAGAACTGCTTGAACTCCTCGTTATCGAATTGCTTTCCATTATCCGAAATGAGAGTGTGGGGAATTCCGTAGTAGCACACTATATTCTTTAAAACGAAGTATTTCAGCTTTCTGGTTGTGATCGTGGCCAGCGGTTCAGCTTCCACCCATTTTGTGAAATAGTCTACCGCGACCACGGCATACTTAACCCCCCATTTTCCGACTGGCATGGGACCAATAAGTTTGATCCCCTACATGGAAAATGGCCAGGGGCTAGACATCGTTATCAGCTCGTGGGAGGGGGCTCGCTGAATGTTCGCGAACCGCTGACACCTGTCACACCTCTTGACAAAATTGTGCATATCTTCTTGGATCCGGGGTCAATAATACCCTTGACGAACAACCTTGTTCGCAAGAGATCGAGCAGCTGTGTGATTACCGCAGATCCCTTCATGAATTTCCCTCATGATGTAGTCTGCTTCTTCCCTGGTTACACATCGGAGGAGAGGGGCACTGAATCCTCTCCTGTACAGCTGGTCCCCGATGAGTGTATAACGAGCAGATCTTGCTCGCAGGACCCTTGCCTCGACCTTGTCGTCTAGCAAGGTCCCATCCTTGAGGTACTGGAAAATGGGAGTCATCCAGGAGTCCGGTTGAGTCACATTTACGGCCTGTTCGGTTGAACTGATAGTTAGAGCATCGACAAACCGAACAGGAATGCTATCTGGAGCTTCTGAGTCCAACGATGAGGCTATCTTTGCTAGGGCATCCGCTACAGAATTTCTATCTCTGGGAATCTGAGTGATTTCAAAGTGTTTGAACGACCCAAGAGCGGCCTTAGCTTCTTTCAGATAGCGGACCATGTTTTCTTCCTTGGCTTGATATTCCCCTAAAATTTGGTTGATGACCAGCATGGAGTCGCTGTAAACGCTGATCACGGTTGCACCCATTTCTTTGGCAAGTCACAACCCGGCGAGCAGGGCTTCATACTCAGCCTCATTGTTGGTCGCTTTAAACCGGAACCGGAGAAAACCATGAATTCGAGTCCCTTCGGGGCTTACAAGAAGAAGACCCGCACCGGCTCTTTTTCTGTTTGATGACCCGTCGACGTAAAGGTTCCAAGTCGACAGGTTCTGAATACTTTCCCGGATGGCTTCGCCAGGCTGTTGCTCGCTTGGAAGATAGGAAAATTCTGAGATAAAGTCAGCAACAGTTTGCCCTTTGATGGTCGACCTGGGCTTGTACTTCAGGTCGAAATGGCTTAATTCCATGGCCCATTTGAGCAGTTTACCCGAGACTTCAGGTTTCTGGAGGACCTGCCTGAGCAGGTAATTAGTCATTACATAGATCGTATGGGTGTGGAAGTAAGGTCGCAGCTTTCTGGATGCATTCAGCAGAGCATAGGCTAGTCGCTCCATTTTTGGATACCGCATCTCAGCATCCGTCAAACGCTTGCTCGCATAGTACACTGGCCATTGTGCCTTTTCCTCTTCCCGTACTAGAGCTGCACTGACCGCGAACTGAAAGACAGACAGGTAGAGGAGCAGGATTTCTTGTGGAAGAGGCTTAGAGAAGAGAGGTGGCTTCCCGAGGTGTTCTTTTATACTCTGGAACGCCTGTTCGCATTCGGGAGTCCATTCGAATTTCTTATTGGCCTTCAGAACATTGAAAAATGGCAAGCAGCGGTCTGATAGCCTCGATATGAAGTGACTAAGTGCTGTTATTCGCCCATTTAGACTCATGACCTGTTTTTTGCTGGTCGAGCTCTCCATATCGAGCAGAGCTTGAATCTTCTCGGGGTTTATTTCTATCCCTCGCTGATTAACCATGTACCCCAGGAACTTTCGTAACGATACCCCGAATGAACACTTGAGAGGATTCAGCTTCATTCTGTACAGTCGGAGGATATCAAACCTCTCAGCGAGATGTGCAATGTGTTTTGAGGCGACCTGGGATTTGACCAGCATGTCATCCACATAGACCTCCATTGTTTTTCCGATCTGGTCGGAGAACATTTGGTTAACCAATCGCTGGTAGGTTGCGCCAGCATTCTTAAGGCCGAAAGGCATAACTTTGTAACAATACAGCCCCCAGTCTGTAATGAAGGACGTATGCTCCTCGTCTGGCCCATACATCGGGATTTAATTGTATCTCGAGTATGCATCCATGAAACTTAGCAGCTCGTGCCCCGAGGTGGCATCCACGAGCTGATCAATTCTCAGTAAAGGGAAGCTGTCTTTCGGGCAAGCCTTGTTGAGGTCACTGAAATCAACGCAGGTCTGCCACTTGCCGTTTGGCTTCTTTACCAAGACCGGGTTGGTGACCCAGGTCAGGTAGAGTGCATCTCGGATGGACCCATTTCGGATGAGGTTTTCCACTTCTGATTTTAATGCAGCATACTGCTCCGGATCCATTGCTCTTCTTTTCTGGCGAACCGGATTGACCTCACTGTCGATGTTTAACGCATGGCAAATGATGTCTGGGCTGATCCCGACCATATCTGCATGTGACCAGGCAAACACATCGATATTTTTAACCAGGAAGTTTATCAGCTCGGACGCGACCTGGGGGTTGAGACAGCTTCCAATTCTTAACACTTGGCTCGACTCTTTTGGATCAACCGAAACCTCGGACAGATCCTCAACCGGGCCGTTGGGAGGGATTTCCTGGATTCGAGGATCTATATTATCCTCTGTTGGGTCAGGCTGTGGCTCGATCCGACTGATCGCCATAGCCTAGCGAGGCACACATCGCGAAATGCCATTTCCTTTACTTGCCATCTGCACCGCTTTTACGTAGCATTCGCGAGATGCGCTTTGCGATCCGCTCACTTCCCCTATCCCCGTTGGAGTTGGGAACTTCATCTTGAGATGGTATATGGAAGTGACTGCCTTGAAGCTCCTCAACAGAGGTCACCCCAAGATTCCATTGAAGGCCGATGGTCAATCCACGACCAAGAATTCGGTTACCTTAGTTACCTCATCATAGTCGCCTAGCGTGATCGGGAGTCAGATCGTCCCTTTGGGGATCAAGTGGTCTCCTGTAAAGCCATAGAGGGGGATCGAGGCGGACTTCAGGTCGGCCTCGTCCAGGTTCATTCTTTCGAAAGCGGTCTAAAACAGGTTGTTCACAGCGCTTCCGTTGTCCACGAGCATTCTGCGGACGTTATGGTGCCCTATGAGGGGCATGATCACCAGGTCGTCGTCGTGAGGATGGTGCAGGCGAGCTGCTTCCTTTTCGCAGAAGGTGATTGGCTCCTCCTTTTGAGCCTTTTATGGTCGCTGCGATGTGTTCATTACCCTGATCGGGTCATGATATGCTTCGCGAGCGTACCTTTCCTGCGCACCTCGCATGTTTCCTGCGAGGTGCGGGCCTCCGAAGATTATGTTAACACTGTTGTATCCACCGTGATCACGACGCTTTTTCTTTTGCTCCTCTAGGCTCTCTTTTAGAGCAGAGTCATCAATATACTCCTTGAAGTGCCCTTTCTTGATGAGCTCTTCAATTGCCTGCTTTAGAGCTCAGCATTCATCAGTGTGATGCCTGTTGTCCCGATGGAAACGACAGTATTTTTTGCTGTTTCTAGCCGTAGCAAGGGTTTTCATGGGTTCCAGCTCATCGAGCAGGCTGGCCTCCTCGGATTTTTCAAGAATTACAGATATGGACACATTCAGCGGAGTGTATTGAATTCTGTCGCGGTCGCGACAAGGAACAAGAGCATAGGACTTTTTGTGCTTGTAGCAGCGCTTCTTTCCTTTTCGCTGATCGTTAATGTCTCTGCGATCTGCTCTCCTATTTTTCCCCTAACCAGACATACTGCTCGAGGCACTGGGATCGCGACAACAAAGTGCCGCCAATGAATTCTCTATTCAGAGATATTTTTCTGCGAGGTTGTAGAATCTGGTGAGGGAAACATCATCCTCAGCCTGTAATTCTTTCCACAGGTCCGTTTACAGGCGAACTCTAGCTATTATGAGCGTTCAGATGGACTCTTCGGGGGCATGAGCCACCTTGTTGAGTTCCCTGTGGAAACGGTCGATGTAGGATTGCAGGGATTCATCCCTTTCTTGCCTTATGTTGCTGAGATAGCTCAAAGGCATCGAAAACTTCCGATTTGCTTGGAAATGCCATAGGAACGTCGTGCTCATCTGAGGCCACGAACCGATCGATCCTGCTGGGAGCGACCTTAACCACCACTTGGCATGAGAAGTTAGAGTCACGGCCAAACAACGGCATTTTGCAAGATCCGAAACCTGGTGGAGCTCTATCAGGTCGTTGAACTCATACAAATGATCCTGTGGGTCATGGTTCCCATCAAACGGTCGCATGTCAGGCATTCTGAATCCTGCTGGGAGTAGAGCAGCTAACACTTCGGGAGAGAAGGGGGATGCAGAGGCGACCTGGGCCTGCTCGTTTTGTCGCTCTCTCAGCCTGTCTAGAGCTCGCTGTAGCTCCTCAATTTGTGGTAACGGAGCCAGTTAGGGATTGCTTTCACCCATGCGAGTCCGACCCTCGCGATTACGGTTTAGGAGAGTACAAAGGTCGGACTCCTCTTCGCCTCGGCCGGCACTTCCGGTCGCTTTTGACACACGCTGGCTAGAGGCATGTGAAGGCGACAGATGGTGTGGGGTATTTTCACGACCCTCGCGGTGGTACGAACCACCTTGCGAGGTGTGGGGACCATCTGCATAATAGAGATCAGGATCATTCTGCTGGCGGTGATAAGAATCACCCCGCCCAGAACTTTTGTTTGGGTTCATCTGTGAAGTGGCATGGGACAGTACCCTGCTTGGGGCATAGTTTGTGTTCGCTGGCCCATTGGAGCCCGTACGCTTTTTTTTGCCACTTGCTTACCCTTACGTCTACGCGCTGCAGTGCTCGTAGCACGGGCTATTTCCCTTTGTCGCACCTTTACGCGACCTACAGGCGTTTTTGGCGGTTGCACCACCCCAACTGTTCTAAATGGCATGCCCTGGTCCAAACGATCTAGCTTTTGGCTGACCGTCTGGAGAGTATTGTCGAACCTTTCCATGTAGCTTCTGATGGCGGGGTCAAGCTGCGAGGCTGCTGGGATATCCACCGCAGCATTTTGTGGAATTGGAAGTATTCTAGAAGAGGTATCCCCCTGGGTTAGGGGAACTCCCTCAGTGCACTGGTTGGCTTGCTCAAGTTCAGATTGGCGGGCCATTTGTTGCTGTAGGACCAATAGGTTAGAGATTCTCCTGATGAAGAATGAACACTAAATCGAGGGCCCTCCTTCTAGCGCCAAACTGTTGATGCGTGCTTTTGACACCAACTAATCGACACGTGCGTAACATTTTTTGGTCAAGAGACACACGTGATTATGGATGAAATGTCGAGTAAATACAACAATGAGAGCTTTTTAAAGTGGTTCGGATGCTAAGGTAGCAAATCCTATGTCCACTGATAGTTTGTATTAGAATCTGGGTCAGGTCGCAATAGCGAACTGACTTACAAATGATTAGGGAAAAGTAAATACAAAGATACCAGAGAGAGAGAAAGCTAGTTCAGAGTGTAAAAAGGCCGAATCCCCTCAATGAAGGGGTATTTCCTTTTTATAGTGAGATGAGTGCAGATAATCATCATTAAATCCGTGGGTTGGTGTGAATGTCAGGACTAAATCTGGCTTTACGTCACATTGCCCACCTTTCAAGCTGATTTCACGCGATTTGGAGTAGGGAATGGACACGTGGGAGCTCCACGGCATCTTGCAAGCCTAACGTGTGCTTACCGCTCTTACGGGAGCAGGTCACCCTCATCATGTGATTTTCCACGTCAGCCCTTGATTTCCCAGGCATAACAATATCCATCTTGAGGCGGAAATACTTAGTGCTTTTGACAGCTTCAGTTGTGAAAGTTACAATACCTGTAGCCATGAAAAAGTCTCTAGTTCCTCCAACCACTGAGAGATCCCAAGTAGGCGCCCCTAAAGGGTCTGACCCCATGATATTGATAGTACCTTTATGTTTAATACCACTGAGAGCTGAGCTATAGTAAGCTATTGTAAGTGACTTTATCTTAAATACCACCTCCGTTGGTGAGTAATAAAGATTAGACACTCCCAACTTGGATAAGAGATGATGACGTAGTTGACTACCAGGAGCCTTAGTAAAAATGTCTACCCTTTGATCACCACTAGGAACATAGAGAGTTTGAATAAGATCAGCCTGCAATTTCTCTCGAACAATATGACAATCTATATCAATGTGTTTAGTAAGTTTATGAAATATTGAATTCAAGGGAATGTGCAAAGCTGATTGATTATCACAAAACAAGAGAACAGGAGATGATAGAGGATAACCAAGTTTTGTCAATAGTTGCACCAACCAAACTATTTCACAAACTGCAGAGGCCATGGCCATGTACTCGGCTTCTGAAGATGGTCTGGAAACTGTCACTTGTTTCTTAGATTTCCAGGAGATAAGAGATGAACCCAAAAAAACACAAAAGCCAGTGACTGATCTTCTTGTTAGCAAACAAGAAGCCTAATCTGAATCACAGTAGGTAGTAAGCTGCAATGAACCATTTGATGGAAAAAATAATACTAAACTAGGAGCATATTTAATGTATTTCACAATCTTTAAAGCTACATGCATATGAGATTCCTTAGGAGCATGCATAATCTGACTCAACAAGTTCACGGAATAGCTTAAATCAGGCCGAGTCATGCATAAGTATAGAAGTTTACCAATTAACTGTTGATAAGCTGAAGCCTCTTTTAGCAAAGGATCTCCAGTGACATTGAACTGCTTATCATAATCCAAAGAAGTGAACTTCATGTGCTGATCAAGAGGAATAACAACAAGTCTAGTACTTGATAAACCAGTAGCAGAAATTAATTCTAATGCATACTTACGCTGGCTGATTGAAATACCTTTAGCAAACCTAGCTACTTCTAGACCAAGGAAATACTTGAGCAGCCCAAGATCCTTAAGCTTAAAATTGGAATGAAGCAAACTCTTTGTAGCATGTATCAAGTCAGAATTGCTCCCAGTGATGACTATGTCATCAACATAAACTAGAACCACCACAATGTGATTTCTATGTCTTTTGATAAAGAGGGAATAATCTGACTTTGCTTGGTAAAATCCTCCCTGAAGCAGGGTTGTAGTGAGTTTAAAGTTCCAGGCTCTAGAGGTCTGTTTAAGTCCATATAAGGACTTGTGAAGTCTTCAAGCCAAATATTGTCCAGAAGGTTGATGGAAACCTTGAGGCAAAGATATATATATTTCCTCTATTAAATCACCTTATAAAAATGCATTATTGACATCAAGGTGATACAAAGGCCAATTATGAATTGAAGCTAAAGAGAGAATGGTCCTTACAGTCACCATTTTGACAACCGAGGAAAATGTTTCCTCATAATCAATTCCAGCCTGTTGTGTGTAACCTTTGGCCACCAACCAAGCTTTATGCCTCTCCAAAGTACCATTAGCATTAAACTTTAACTTGTATACCCATTTACACACGATTAGATTTTTACCAGGGGACAAAGGAACCAATGACTAGGTATGATTGTCCTTTAAAGCTTTGATTTCCTTTTACATGACTTCTACCCATTTAGGATCTTTGGAAGCTTGGCTAAAATTAATGGGTTCAGTTAAAGAGGAAATTTTGCTAAGGCAGGCTTGGTATGTGGGTGAAAGATGATTGTAAGTTATGGAATTTGAAATGTCAATGAAGGAGGTTTGCCAAATAATTTTTCAAAAGAAGAGAGACCTTTTAGTATAATGGTTGGGCATCTATTAATCAAATAGACTGTTGTTTGAATACAGTAGCCCCAAAGTGTGTGTGGCAGTTTGGATTGAAATTTCAAGGCTCTACAACCTATAAAATGTGTCTGTGTTTTCTCTCCACAACACCATTTTGCTATGGAGAATAAACACATGAACTTTGGTGTTGAATGCCTAGATTTGCTAACAACTCATGACAATTTCTATTAAAAAACTCTAAGCAATTATTAGAACGAATGCATTTAGGTGTTATATGAAACTAATTTTGTACCATGATTAGGAATTTTTTAAGCAATGGAAAAACATCATATTTAAATTGCATTAGGAAAATCCATGTTACTCTAGTGCAATCATCCACAATTGTAAGAAAAAATCTTGCATTTCCAAAAGTAGGTACCTTATAAGGGCCCCATACATCCATATGCAAAAGATCAAAAGCTGAATTTAAAATACTTTGACTTAAAGGAAAAGGTGTTCTGGATTGTTTTGCCAAAGGACAAATTTGACAATGTGAAGAATTGTCAATTGGCAAGTTATTAACCATTTGTTTTAGAATATGATTTAGGATATGCCCCAATCTTTTATGCCGAATATGAAAATCAGAAATTCCCTAGAACTATGAATTGAAACTGTATTCATGGTTGCATTGCAAATACTCGGTGCAAAAAGTATTTTGGCCAAGGTATTGATGTTAGAATTGTGAGATGATGGTTGTGTGAAAGGCACATGAAAATATAAGCCTTGAAAATTTTTACCAATCCCCTTCAACCTGCCACTCCAGAGGTCCTGGATTAAGCAAAAATCAGGGTAAAAGGTAATTGCACAATTATTAGATGCAGTGTATTTAGAAACAAAAAACAGGTTATATTTGAAGTCCGACAAATGCAATACATGATCCAGACTAATCTTATCATCTATCCTAACAGATCCAGTGTGCTTAATTCTTGTTTTGGCTCCATTTGGTAGGCCAACATATGTTTCTAGAGTAGAAGTTATGTCAATAGGTGCACTTAAGCTAGACAATCAACTAGTTATATGATCTGTTGCCCCTGAATCTATAATCCAACTTGTAGTGTCATTAAAATAGGATAAAAGTGATGTAGCTGTACTTGCCACATTAGCTGATGCTGAAATATTCTCCTTTCAAAGAAGTTGAAGTAGCTGAGAGTATTGTTCTGCTGAGAGGATTGTGCCTAGTGAATTTGAATTTTTTTTTGGTGATTCCATAGAAGTGTTGGAGGTTGTATCAAGCTATGTATGTGCTTGATTAGCTGCTACCCTATTCTTTGATCCATTCTTCCCCTTGTAATCAGTAGGATAACCATGAATTTTATAACATGTATCCCTTTTGTGCCCCGATAGATGACAAAACTCACACTCTATATAAGGCTTTTTCCCTTTTTATTTGGGATTATGATTTTGCCCTTTCTATGTGTTTTGTGCATACAAAGCAATAGTTACCTATTAGCCAACATTATTTCCTGACAGTATTCTCTGGCTTTCATCTTGGTTGACAACAAAGTATGCTTGTTTTACAAAAGGCAAAGGTGATATCAATAGAATTTGGCTTCAAACCATAGAATAGGTGTCATTTAATCCCATTAGGAATTGTAGTAATCTCTATTGGTTTAAATGTTCAAGGTAAGCCTTAGCCGATATACTATCAGGTGGTGGTAAACTGATTAGAGAACTCAATTCATCCCACAATGCTTTCAATTTGTTGTAGTAGATGGCTACGGGCATAGTACCTTGTGTGAGATTAATAATCTCTCAATGAATTCCATAGATTCTTGTACCACTCACTTTATGATATTGTTCATGTAGATCCTGCCAAACCTGATACGCACTAGTGGAATATACGATGCCATTAAAGATCTCTCTTGAGACTATATTGAAGATCCACGCCAAGACTAGTGAATTGCATCGTTCCCACTGTGCTGGCTAAAATTGGATGGTTTCTTGCATGTACCATCAACAAACCTAAGTTTATTTTTAGCCCTAAGTGAAATCGTCATGGCTCTACTCTAGATTCCATAGTTTTCAGTACCTGTAAGTTGTTCAATTACCAAAACAGACCCCGAAGTATCAGATGAATGAATATAGAGTGCCGAGTTCGTATCTGAAGGGTTCATCGTCGATTCACTACTTGAATTCATCATTTACTGAGCTAATTCTGCAAAATAGATCGAAGCATAAACTGAAACAAAGAAATTGATGAGCTAATCAAGATCAGCAATTGAGGAAACGAAGTGTATTCTTAGGAGATCAAACCCTAAGCTCTGATACCATATTAGATTTTGGTTGAGAAGAAGATTGTAGAAAGAGGAATTTTATTATTATTATCAAAATGTTATTGTACAATACACTTAAGTAGCAGAAAACACTAACTAACTGAACCAACTCAACTAATTCAGTTAACCACAGTTACAATTTGGTTAACCACTGTTACATTTAACTAAACAAAACTAATGAGGTATACTTGATTAAGTTGAGCTAAGAACTGAGCTATAGTATGCTGTTGTAGTAAGCTGCTGTAAGTGAATGTATCTTCAATATGAAAGATGAACTAAAATATGTAAACAATTGAACATAATTTGAAGTAAAAAGAAAAAAAAATTAAAATGTTTAACGTGATTTTGTGAATAACTTAAGATATGTATACTGGTACTTTTTAATTTACTTGGTTTGGCTTGGTTAAAACTTAAAAGAATCTACTAAATCTTTACATGGAAACGGATAAAACCCAAGGCCCAAGGTAACTATGGTGTTTGGTTTAGCAAAGTGGAAAAAGACTTCTCTTATAAGCATAATCACCTTGTTGATGCAAAAAATACACCAACTAGAGCGATCCGATTGACCTTGGTAGAGTCAAAACGGATGTGTGCGTGATTATAGGTACCCAGCAATGTGATGAATTGGAAACATTAAAGTAAATAATACAGAGAGTTTTAAAGTGGTTTGGCAAGTTATACTTTTAAGCCTACGTCCATTGATCATTGTATTTGCTTTGAGAGCTTACAATAATAATCCTAGTGTAATTTGCTAATCTTTTTCTCATCGTTGGAAGGTGTTTATATACAAGTTTTGTATAAAGGAAAGAGAAAAAATAAAGGGATTACGATTAAGATTGAAATGCAACTCCAATATTCCCACGATTGAGCGTTGAGATTGTGCCAAGATTGCTATCGATCTAATCCCTTCCGAGATATCTGGGATCTGAAGTTAGCTGTGAGTTGGTTGAACAACTGTAGGGATTTTTCGCGACTAGCTTGTGCTAGGTCAAGCTACAACTCGACGAGCTTATGCTGGGTCGAACAATCGATCAAGTAGAACTAATTCTGGGTCAAGTTTTAACCTCGCAATTCTCCGAGCTTGATGAAAATCATGCACAACATTTTCCCCCTAGTGTTTGGTGCTTGTTTCGAGCTTCGAAGACTATTACTTGATTTGATATCAAGCTCGGACTTCATCAGTTGTGTGCTAAATGTAGATTCGGTCAAGCTTCATGAGTCAGACTCATCTTCAATTGATGTACTCAACACTTGGCTTTTCCTCTGCTGTGATATTCTTAACAAACTCGGAATTTGAAATGAAAGGTACATATGTAACTTCCAAGCAGTCATGTCGCATTAAATGCGACAGCCTTTGGTACGATCGAAACGACGTGCAATGACGGTTATGATTGTGGTAGCCTGACAATTGATCACCCCTCGTAGATGATTGACACGTGATCACTAAAGGTGGAAAAGTAACCCGCCCGGCCCGGCCCGGCCCGGCCCGCGGCGGGTTACTTGTTTTGGCGGGCTGGGCTCAACCCGCCCGCCAACAAAGGCGGGCCGGGTTAGGCCCGCCAATTAAGGGAAATATGCTGGCCCAGCCCGGCCCGCCAGCCCTAACCCGCCGGGTTAGGCACGGTCCGGGCCGGGTTAGCCCGATTTTATTATTTTTTTTTTTTTTTTTTTTTAATTTATCTTTTCAAATAATAATTTAAATATAATTATTTTTAGTAACTTTTCAAATATCAATAATCAATTCAATATTTTTTTTTTTTTGTTAACATTCAAATATTAATTCAATTTTAATACAATAAAATTGTAATATAGAAAAATTAGACTTATCATTTATCAAAAAATAAAATAAGAAATTACAACAATTATTGCCTCGTTAAAAACCTCACCAAGAAAAACCCAATGGAGAAAAACTTAGTAAAGAAAAAAGAGTGCAATAATTGACAATTAATTTACAAATTACATTTTACAAACAAACTAAATTGGGGGTGGTTCACTAGGACCTTCCTCTGTATCATCTATATTACAAATGAAATGATTCTATTAAAGCATGTCGATAACCTCGTATTGATCTGATGGCGCGATCGTTCCCAATCTCGAAGACATGTGAGGACTTCAATCATTTTTGGAGCAAGTTTAGTCCTCCTTTCATTTAAAATCCTCACTTGCACTAAATGTTTGTTCGGATGAGACGGTTGAGACAGGAACAGCGAAAACATCCAAGGCAAGTCTTGATAATACCGGAAAAATACATTTTTGGCTCTCCAATACTCTAAGAGATCAAAGTGACCTGTTGAAAACATTCGGGGGTGCCAAATATTGTTGAAGTCATTACTCTGCGACTCCATGGAGGACAGCATATTAGTGTTGTGTTGGTGGGTGGTGGTGCGTCTGAAGAGGAGGCTGTGCTTCGGACTCGGGTCCTCTTCGGCCTATCAGTACTTCCAAGAGAATAAGTCTCATTTGTTTCTTCTGCTACAGCTCTCTGGATATTTCGCCTCTTTGCGACTGCGGTTCCATACCTGTTCATATTGGAAATATACTTCGAAGAGACTATTTTTTACCTCTCCTATTTGATTGATATAGATCGTTTTGTAAATTTTCAACAATTGTAAGACCATTTTCTAAACGCGTAATTTAATTCTAGGATCAAATATAGCACCTAAACATAAAGAAAAGGAACGGGTCTCCATATTTCAAAAATTTTTTTTCCATTGCCTTTATTGGTGCATGTAAAATTTCCTCATCTTTGTTTTTTGTAAATAACCGGAAATTTTTATAATTGCATGTATTACCAATGGACTAGTAGGGTAATACACACACCGAAAGTTGTAAGTGGCTTGGTAAAAACATTTGAGAAAAGAATGAAATACTTTAGCTATCTTCCAATCATTTTCTACCAAATGATGAGGACTCTATTATTGCTACAAAATAACTAATTATATTAGCATAAGGTAAACATGAATCAAGCATAAATAAGGTACATTCCATCTAACAGGCATTCTAATGCAAAAGTTCTAGGAGACATATTTGATTTTATACAAGCTTCTTGAAATTCGCATTTCTTTTATTACACTAGTAATCAAGCTAAAGATTCCCTAATTCATCAATATTTTTTTTAATTGTTTTCATACCACTTTTCACAATTAAATTAATAACAGACATGCACAACGTTGGTGAAAAAACTTCAAATTATATATAAAAGATAATATTTTGAAAAAATTCTATAGCTTTACTATTAGAACTTGCATTATCTAAAGTTAAACTATCACTTTATCAATAATATCATAATCTTCTAAAACTCAATAATTTATTATAGATTTCTAAACCACTATGATCCACATCTATCTAAATCCTAATAAAGTTATTTAATTTAAATCATTATCAAAATAATGACTAGTCACACAAATATAATCTTGTTTAGCTCTACCACTCCAAAATAAGCGTTAAAGCCACACAATGACAAGTATGAAATTATTTTTTAATTCTAATTTCATTTTTTTACAATTTATTAAATCATTTCTAGTTGCAGTTTTAGAATAACTTTATCTGGAAAAATGAATTTTGAACAAATCTTTCAAAATATTTATCTTCTGCCATATTAATAGGTTGATCAGATGCCGCAATATATAAAGCTAACTGTTCTATATACATCAGAATTTAACGCCAAGTAGTACCCATATTAGTTATTTGAGTTTGATTGGTTTCTCTATTTCCATGTTGATTAATAGTTTATTAGCATGCCTTTTTAAAGTACTAGTACCATTACCTGAATCAGCTTTATAAACATTTGCACAATATTTGCATCTTGCTTTCTTGACTTGAACGCCATTTCTGTCTCATAAAACTTGTCGAAATGCGCCCAAACGTCTGATGTGTGTCTGTTTTCGCTTTCGACGGCAGTTGATGATCCGCCTCAGCTTGAGATGAAGTTGGACGAGGACGACGATTACGAGGCGACTTCTAGAACCACGGGCGCTGTTGGAATCGACGCCATATTTTGAGGTGTATCGGATTCTGAGACTGGGATTGGGACAGCGGGACTATGATCTCCTGCATTCATAGTAAAATCAGGGACTAGGACTAGGATAATAGTTTTCTTCCTCATTGAAATTGATGGGAGAGAAATATCTATCCATTGTAGACTTGTAGTTGAAAAAAAAAAATGATGTAGAAGAAATAAAAAAAGAAAGAGATTTGGAATATGGAAATGGAAATATGAATTGAAAATTGCAAAACCTAATAAAAATTAAAATAAAGCAAATTGATAACAAAATATTAAGAGATAAATGAATAATTGAGAATTGAGAGTGAGAGAATAGAGAATATGAGAAAATGAGAGAATTTGAGTTGTGAAAAATATGAGAGTTAGGTCCAATTTATAGAAAAAAATAGGGAAAAAAAATGACGAAAAAGACCCCTCCAAGGCTATAAAACGGCTAGATTTCAAGGGTAAAAGTGTAATTGAAAAAAATAAAAAATTAATAATTTGTTTTTTTTTTTTTTTTGGGCCAACCCGGGGTTGGCCGTTGCCAACCGCGGGTTGGCCGGGGCAACAGCCAACCCGGGGTTGGCCGTTGGCAACAGCAACCGAGGGTTGGCCAAGCCAACCCGCCAGCAACCCGCCGGGTTGCGGGCCTCTTTGAAAGAGGCCAAAATAGCAACCCGGCGGGCCGCGGGTTACCTTAGTGTAACCCGGCCCGCCCGGGGGTGGCTGGCGGGTTGGGCTCAACCCGGCCCGCCATGAAGGCGGGCCGGTTTGAGCCCTCTTTTTGGCGGGCCGGGTTAGGGTTGGCCCGCCTAACCCGGCCCATATGTTCCACCTCTAGTGATCACGCCTAAGGGCTAGGATTGCTTAACGAACAGAGGACTGAGATTCACTATAGATCGATGGCTACGATCGAATCATGCCCTCTCATCTTCCATGCAAACCACTATAAAAGCGGGCAACCTCGTTAGAAAGTCTACACACTCTGCAAAAGTTTCCAGATTTTCTTACTTATTCAGTCGCTACTTCTTCGTTTTCACGATGATTTTTTGACGAGTTTCTTTCCATCTTTTCAATTTAGTAAGGTTTCTTTCCCCTCCTTTATTTACTTTTACACCTTTTTGCGGTTAAGGGTGGCCATTTCCGTGGCCACATTGAGTTTTTAGGGCTTTGTTAGGTTTTATGGAGTGTATTTCCGATAGTTTTGGGTTTCAAGAAGGTTTATGGTGGCGGCCGCCGGATTCTTGGTAGGTTGCTTGTGTCTATTATCCGACGCAAGCTACCATGGGTGCCTGAACTGAAAGCAAAGTGTGGATAAGTCATCAAATTTTCAAGCTCTGACACATGTTCGCTTCTATTTTAGGTACCTAGAGGCAAGCTATCATCATGTCTTCGTCAAGCAACCATTGTATTGATCGCATGTTTGATTCCCCAGTGGGTTCGGTAGTTCTTGGCGGTGTAATCCCTAAGGCTTCTGAGGATGTCATTGTCCGAAGTTCTGACCCTGACGTAGCGGGCTCTTCAAACTATGCTTCTGTGGAGATTATTTAGTTGAAGAGATCTCCAGTCCATAGGCTATAAAAGGAACCACATTCCTCAATTGGGGCCGATGACCTTAGCCGCATAACTGAAATTTATGCATCTCAACTTTCTTTGAGGGTTTTGGGAGGCTTGTCTTGGAAAAATCCCCCCACCGGTTGTGTGGTAGTCTCTAATACCCTTTTGAGGTATGGGATGTCCATTCTCCCTTATCACTTCATCGACAATATTTTGAGACAGTTCGACATCGTACTTCTTCAGTTGTCGGTGAACTCATTTATCATTATCGTAGGCATGTACATAGCATACCAAATACCTGAGTTAGGTGAGTTATCTGTAGAGGAGGTCATCCACTTGCCTGTATAGGTTAAAAAAGAGTCAGGATCAAACGTACTACCTCTCCAAGGAGAGGAAAGTACATTTTAACGATTTGGTCGACATCCCAAAAAAGATCCTACATTGGGACTCTTAGTTTTTCTTTTATGAGGCCGAGGAGACCGACGTTTTTGCTTTGCAAGCTAGTAAGACTTTGACCCTTGTGTGAGCAAAGAGTGTTTCTAAGCTCGACTATCGGACTAACCAAATTTCTTTGCTTTGCAGTAAACGTCGAGCAAAACTTTCTTCCTATGGCAAACTCAGAGCGGCTTCAGCAATCTTTCCGACAAGGAGCACAACATTAATGAGTTTATCTTGCTTCCTCAATTGAGAGCGTATAGCTTTTGCGCCAACAACACCAAATTCAACACCATTCTTGAAAAAGGTAAAGTGCTTACTTACTCGTTTTTTTTTTTTTTTTAGGTCACTGATTGTTTGCTTCTCCATTCGTAGATATGTGGGCCGAGAAACCAAATGGCTTGAAGAAGAAGACGGCAGCATCCGGGACTGCCAAGAAACTGTCGATCACTTTGACGAAGAAGCAGCTTGCTGATGCTGTCGGGACAGTCAGGCAGGGTGCCTCACATCCAGTCCTCAAGCGTAGCGGTGGTAGGCTTGGGGAAGGTCCAAGTGCCAAGAAGCTTGCGACTACCTCCAACGCAGTCGGGGAGAAGGGTGCCCCCAAGCCCCAAAAAGGGTCGACAAGGAAAACCTCTTAGCCAACTGAAGGCTTGGGGAAACAGAAAGCGCCCAAGCAGCATGATGATTCAGGCAAGAAGAAGGTGTCAAAGCAACATGAAGGCTCCAACAAGAAGAAGTCGATCGAGCCGTAAAGGGGCTTAGGAAAACAGAATGTTGACTAGCAGTAAGGTGGCTCGAGTAAGGAGGTTGTAAGGCAAGCTGGTGGCCCTAAGAAGTCCGTAGCCAAGGACATAGCCAAGAAAAAGTATGTTCTCACGGGCGAAGCTATCATTCCCGTGGGAATTAAATCAAGGTCACCTCAACATGGAGGTAAAATGACGGACGAGGTAGCTCAGGTTGCGCTCGACGCAATAATCAACGAGCTACCTAAGCACATCAGCGGTTAGGGATGTCATCACCCTGCGAACTTACACGGGCATTAGGGATTTGTCTCCTTCCCAACTGTTGTCTTGGGCATGCAGTTTCGTGACAAAGGTATCAGTAGTTCACCCCCCTTTCCTTTTTTTTTTTTTTTTTTTTAATATGTGCTTCTTTTTTTTCTCCACTAATTTTCATTTCTTTTCAGGCTTGCGTGGCGACCAAGCTTTTCTTTGATGAGAGTTATCCCACCTTGGTGGGTACTCATCAAGGGTGGTAGGAAGCAGAGGCTCTAAAAAAGGATGCCTTGGCTAGGGCCGAGGTGGTAAACAAAGAAAAGGTTTTGAAGCAGGTCAAGCTTGAGTGGCTCAAGGAAGAGGCTAAGGCCTTTGGGGTCAAGGAAGGGAGTTCATTGACAAAATCAATGCGAGTGAGACCACTCAGGCAAAAGCTGAAACGAGAGTGATCAAGGCTATGAAGAGTTTGGCACAACAATGGGGTGCCAACAACAAACTGAATTACGAGCTTGCCTTGGCTTAGAAGGCTGCCTTGGACTAGGAGGCCAAGTATAAGAACCATCGCTTGAGCTCGCCAAGGAGGTGTTAAGTCACCAAAGGGCTAAGGCTGAGGCTGAACAGCTCAAACTTGACGTCGAGGAGCTAAACTCAGCCATCACGAGCCGTGCTTGGGAAACGCCGGTCTTCCTAGTGTAGAAATTGTGGGAAGCTCATCCTTCACTCAACTTTTCCTTCCTTCCGAGGGCTTATCAGAAAGAGGTCAATATGATGAAGACTGAGGCCCAAGGCATGGCATATATTTACTCAGACGACTCTGAGCTCGACGGTGAAGGTGAGAATGAGGGAGAGGAAGATGCTGGTGTTAAGCAGAAGGTCAAAGATCTGGCTTCTCTGGCCACACTCTCGCCTATTGCTGCTGCCTTCCTCTGGTCGAGACTCCAAAGGACGTCCCAGCCCCTGCCCCCGAAGAGGCTACCAAGACTCCTGTTGTCAACGATTCTTTTGCCATTGGCGACGAGCTCTCTAGTCCTGTTGGCGATGATGCCCTCACACCTCCAATTGCTTAGAGATTTTTTCGTATCTTTTTTTTTTTTTTTTTCAGTTTAGTTTAGTTTGTAACTAAACTTACATAATTAATGAAAATTTTGTTTTGCATATTTCTGTCAAGCAATTTTTATTTCTGCAGAGTCGTTTTGATCGTCCTAATCGAACTTAATCATAAAAAATTCGAATTTGCTCCAAGTTATGCGTAGCTTACTTTTTGAGAAACTTTTCAAATATATATAAGAAAATCTTGTGCGACAACTCTGAGTTTAGACTAGTTGTCCGTCTCGAGTTTTGGTCACCGGTTTATAACCGATTTTCCTTCGACGTGTTTTACTTGAGTTTTTCCAAGTTTAACTTCATCGATTCGGGAAATTTCTCCCTTCATGAGTTGAATTTTGGCATGGCTTATCGAGCTAAGCTGCCTTTTTTTTTAAATCTTGACTCTGAGTTTTGGATGTGATCACGTGGGTCGCGATTTTGAAACCATAGATGATAAATGATGAACAAAATACTAATAAACAAAAAGTGACAAACAAAATAAAGTTCATGAATAATACCTCTTTTTATTGATAGAATTTTTGCCATAAACGACCTTACAATGAATATGGGAGAAAAACAAAACATGAATGAAACCTGAGCTGCTTATTGGTAATACCCAATGTTTTAAAACCCAACCCGGTCCTTGACCCAGTTAATGGTCTGGGTCACGGTTTAACCAGTGAGTCAAACAGTTGCTGACGTTAGCATCACATCAACGAATTAAAACATTTATAAACCCAATTTTTTATTATCAATTTAGCCCCCACTCTTTTTCCGCCTTCTCTTCCAAACTTTTACCGCTTTCTCTCTCGCTTTCTCTGTGCTAGGGCTTGGATTTTATTTTCCTTTTCTTTATTTTCCGTCTTCTCTCTTTTCGTTTTTTCTTCCTTTGTTTTCTCTTTTGTTTTAATACGCATAATGGCCTCTCCAATTTGTAAGGTTGGGTGTTGAAGAGTAATTCAAAGCCAATATGTGTTGGCTATCATCAAACAAAACACGTGGCTCAAAGTAGACTTTCTCAGTTTCACCATCACCATCCCTCTTCAATGAAGATTGAAGAATCAAGACTCAATTAGCTGCTGGTTTCAAAGATGCAGAGTTGGATTTTAGGGATTTATTTTTTTTACCCGATTTTGACACATTGATCCAACAAGCCAGCAAACCCAAGAGGTAAGAGAGACGAAATGAAGACCCAAGAGTTAAGAGAGATGAAATGAAGACCCAAGAGTTAAGAGAGGTGAAATGAAGAAATCGCAAAATGGGAGAGTGAAAATATGGTTTGGGGCTTGTTGGAATGAAAATTTAGGGAAAACTGGTGAAAAAAATTGGATTTTAGTAAATAAAAAAGGGGTAATGGTTGACCCGATTTTTGGAAAAAAACTGGTTGGACCGGCGGTTGCTACAGTGCCCCAGTCCAACCACGGGTTATTCCGAGTGAAATCACTTTTCTGGGTTTTATGTCAGCCCAACTCGGCTTAAAGGCTGGTTCCCGGTTCAACCAGCCGGGCCGGATTTTAAAACATTGGTAATACCTTTACAAATGTTCAGCATTCCATGCTCGCATTACGGCTTCACCATTGAGGTGTTCCAAGCGGAAAGTTCCTAGTGCAAGTTTTTCGAAGATCTTGAATGGACCTTCCCATTTAGGCCCAAGTGCCCCCAAATTCGGGTTTTGTGTACCCTAGACAACCTTTCTGAGGAATGGGTGCCCACTTCAAAGTCCCTATTCTTGACCTTGGAGCTGAAGTATCGTCCAGCTTGTTGTTAGTACAAGGCGAGCCTTAGCTGAGACTTGGCTTGATGTTCTTCGATTAGGTCTAGCCTCAGGCGGAGAAGATCTTCGTTTGTTTCTTCATTAAAGACTTCTATCCGGAACAAACTAATCCCTACTTCATCAGGGGTTATTGCTTCACACCCATATGATAGAGAGAACGGGATTTCTTATGTCAAGCTTCTAGTTGTCGTTTTGTAAGACCATAAGGCCTTAGGAAACTTCTCAGTCTATCTTCCCTTCAGGGTGTCGAGCTTTTTCTTAATGGTGTGCTTGATTACTTTGTTCACAACCTCCACTTGGTCATTAGCTTGAGGCCGATAAATAGCGGCGAAGCTCTTCTTGATACCGAGCCTTTCGCAAAAAGATCTGAAGTCCTTACAATTGAACTATTTTCCATTATCAGTTATTATTGTATGGGGATGGATGAGTGTTTAAGTAGAACTAATAAACCTATATTCAATAGACACGTTTTGGACTTGAAACCCAAGAGCAAAACCATGAAGCCTTGTAGTACCAAAGTGGATAATATTCTATCAATGAAACTTGGGCAACACTCATTAAGAAAATAAACTTCCCTGCTTTTAAGGACTAAAGTGTGGGCGAACTAAATATCATAATTAGTTATTATATCCTAGAGATAGTTGTCTTCTAGTCTAGTTATTTACTGTTAACTTTAATGGAAACGACTTTAGAAGGTCATTCGTTTTTCTTTTTTTTTTTTCTTTTATGAAATTAATTTAGTTCTTAAATTTTGAATTTAAAAAAAAAACTAAAAAATATCAAAACCAATTTTTTTAAAGGAAATAAAAAAATTAACAAATTAAAAACTAAAAGAAAATTTAATAAATTAATAAATAAAAAATAAGGATAATAATAATAACTTTTAACATTTTTTCCAATTTTTTAATTTAATTATTTTTATTTGATAAATTTTGATATTATTTACTTTGTAAAAAATCATAATTATTTTTTGTCTTCAATTTTAGTTTTGGTAAATTTTAATTTTAATTTTAATTATCTTGTAGAAATAATAATTTATATTTATTCAATTATGTTCTTACCCGTATATAAAATTAAATTTGACTTCAGTAAAATTATTGTTCCTTAATTAAAGGATTTGTAGCTTCTACCGTCTCATTTTCAGCATAAACGATGATATCCTCGGAAATAATTAAGGGAGAGTCTTAAAAGAGCTAAGAGGTCATATAAAAAAAATTGGGCTAATGCAACCCAAACCCAAGATCCCGGTCAAATTTGCAAGGAGCCTAAATCCATGAGATGTAGACATAAATACTCTGAACCGCAGCAACTTGAAAAGTGACAGTGTCAGCATGATAGAGCACACCAACCAGGGCCGTCTCTAGAACATTTGTGACCCTAAGCAGGAGTTACTTGGGACCATCTAATAATATAAGCATATATTAAAAAAATATTTATTTTTTTTTGCCTTTTGAGATGAAAAATCACTAGGAGAGGTGGACAGCAATCGGCAGGTAACAAGGTTAGGTTGGTGGGGGGTTTGGAGAGTAGATGTTGGAAAAGTGATGGATGGTGAAATGGGTGATTTCCAATGCCAAGATTGATAAGAAAAGGCTTGAGAAGTCATGACCAAAAGATATCAATGGCCGGCGATTGGCAAAGTAAACAGATAAGGTATGATAGGGGTTTTGGTGAGAGGGCTGAGGGGAGGAGAGGGTGGTGTCGGGGAAGGCCAACAATGTCGGGGTACATGCAAAAAAGGCTGGAAATGGCGTCGTGTGGTGGAGTTGGGTTGCGAGATTCATCAAAAATTAGTCAAATCGAGGGCTCTCAAGGTTGGGAAATGATAAAATGATAATTCAGTCGATTTTGGTGAGAAAATCGACCGGAACAAAATTGACCGAAATCAACTCCAAACCACTGGCGGCAAAAGAGGGCTGGAGATGATTAGTGGAATGTCAATTTTGGGATTGAATTGGGGGTGAGTAATTTGAGATATGAAATGATTATTTTAGTCTTCCATTGTTAAAGAGATTCAATGGGTTAATTAGGGGTATAAACTAGAATAACAAATTAGAGGTACAAATTGCTGTTTTGTTAAACTTTGGGTGAGGATATATGTAAAAAGTTTATAATAATTTGAGTTTTTTGGCTTTTTTTTTTTTTTTGGGCCCCTTGACTTAGATAAGAAATTATAAACTATTTTCATTTTATAAGATATTAAAAAAAAAAATTATAAAAAAGTTGGGCCTCCATTTTTTTGGGGCCCTAAGCAGGGCCTCACCTGGCTACCGCTTAAGCGGGCCCTGACACCAACAAATTCATAAATACTCTGAACCGCAGATCCAATTTCAATTTCAAGTTTTTCTTATCAGGACTTCATTTTACCAACAACATAGATGCAAGTCTTATGCAGTTTGTAGTTGCAGATCCAAGCCATTCGGATGTTGCCTATGTAGTGACAGACTTCTCACAGTTTTGAATTGATCCCCCGAAAAAACGTTGTGGTTTCTGGAATCATATTCTGAGTTGCTCTCAGTTTAATATCCATATTAGATCCTTTTTGGATTCTTGTTGTTACTCAATTGGAGGATTCTTTAACATGGTTCCTTAGCATTCAAGTTCTTGTGCAGATCTGTTTCTTTCAAGTCAAATACTTGCATATTTTATTTGTTCGGTTTGGTGAAAAGAAGCAGCTGAAACTTAAAGAGAAACGGCTAAAGCCTAAAGGCAATTAATTTAAATCTTTTTTCTTCTTATTTTACTTTTATTTTTAATTGGATCTTTCTTTTTAGTTTATATTTTGGAGCTGAATTATTATAAAGAACAAAAAATTTATATATTACGTATTTCTCAAAATGAAAAAATAATCATTTAAATATTGAAAAATCTTAATAAAAAAAAAGTCTTCAATGATTTATCAGAGTTGGAGCGATTATACCATGTTATGTTAAAAATTCAAGACCGTCGGATCCCATGCGTGCCAAGTCAAAAGAATTCGTGCTTGTCAAGCCGTGTGGCCCCCAAATTTGAAGGCCTAGGGAATGATGATGATTTTGATTATTAGTAATAATTATTATAAATATATTATAATGAAATTATGGTAATTTTATGTAAGATTATAATGAAATTATGTGACGTAATTAGTCAATCGTAATTTATTAAGTGGGACAAAATAAGACTTATTACAAACTGATTAATTACGAAATGTTATATCGAAATTGTGAGAAAAGGGTGTGGATGTATCATTGTCCTTTCATTATAGATGTGTAGCAATACATAAATTCCTTCTTCCTTGGCAAATTAAGAGTAGCAAGAAGCAAAGCACATAACATATTACACAGAAAACATATCAAACTTACTGGTGATGGTGGTAAATATTCTAGTAAAAACTCATAACACTTAATATCCATCTGAGGCGGAAGTATCCATTGCCCGGTAAGTATCAGTCTCAAATGTTGCAATCCCTCTCGCCATGAAAACTCCTGTCCCTCCAACTACTGAAAGATCCCTCGTCTTCTCCATCATCGTATCTGCACCCAGTATACTTAGAGTACCTTTAGCTCGCTCGAGTTGAAAACCAAAGTGTAAGCGAACCAAGCATCATAATCAGTCTTATATCATAGAAATAGAACCCTTGAGCTCGTGCAACCGGACGTGATAGCAGACGATTGTCTTTAGTCATAGGATCATCAAAAAAAACTAAATTCCAAAGTTGAAGTTGCCTAACTGGTTACAGTGATGCTGCAGACGTTGAATAACTGGATCATGCCACAATTCCACCAAAGAGAATGTCATGGTAATAGGCACAAACTGTTTGCAAGGTTTGTGATATTTATGTTTTTTCTTGGAAGCCGAAACTGATGGAGAGATCAGGAGCAACAAAATGATACAGAATTTCACAGCAACCTCTCTCATGGCAAGTGTGGATTGATAGTGTTTCCTTCTTCAGCTTATATACGTTCATTGGAGAGCTCAATCCGTCGCTAATATTTTTTTTCCAGTAAAAAATGATAAATACACAACGACTCTTGTACTCTATCAGAACAAGTAGTAAAGCTTCGGACACGAGCAGTTACAACTTTTAATTCAATGAAGTGCAAAGCTTACATAAAGCTGGTCCACTAAAAATGGCTCAGATTAATTTCAAGCCGGCCGAAGAAATTATAGTCTTTCAATGAACCACATGTTTGGATTATGTTATAAAACAAGCAAACTCATTAAATGCGTTAATTTGGAGCTGCAGCCATAGCAGATGCTGCAATAACCTTCGAAGCCATACAGTTGACATACAAAGAGTAGGAGAATCAAACACAATTTTGCCTACAAACCCTTCTCTGCTTTGGTATCATGCAACCATCTTCGTTTAGTTATATACAGTCATTTTAACTGCTCCTTATATCTAGCACTATTTCTAATGTAAAAAGTGAGAAGGACAGACAATGCGTTATCATTCTAAAATGGTACATCCAAATAAAAAATTATAGCAAAAAGAGAGCATGTCTTCAGTGATATATAGATTGATTAGTACGATCAGTTAAGCTATCATTGGTTAATGATAATTGTTAGCATACTCAACAACTTTGTGGTTTCAGATGAGCATTAGAGCTTAAGACAGTGGTGGTTAAACTATTCATCAAGTGACATGGCAGGATTACACATAGCTGGTTTACCAAGACAGCGATAGACTCTGGCCTAATCGCATTCTACCAAGTTGAAACTATTGATAACTTATACACCTCTAGAAGAATTCAATACTCAAGTTAGCAATTTATGTCAGAGTTTTCGCATAAACAGAGATATCAGAATTTAGCCTTGCTAGGTTGATGAATTACCTGTTTGAGCACGACATAACCCGAATATAATAGACAAGGTACCATATTAGTAACATATCACCTAAGGACTATGCAACTCAAGGTACAGAACTTCTGTCAGGGTGTGTAAAGTTGCATTTGATAGTTTTAAAGCCAATTCACCACCTCCAATTGACATTGAGTTTAGATCTAGTTATTAACTGCAGAGGTCTTCCTCAACGCATTATATGCCGAATTTGTGTGGTTTGGAATAAAATAGCTATCTCCACCAAACGAAGTGTTTTCTCACAATAATCTAAATCTAAAATTTGATAAAAGTGGTAACAACACCAATCCCTAGCTCCGGTGCATGCATTCCAATAGTTTCATAGTCCCCAAAGGTACCATCTAATTCTATTGCTAATCTTCAAGCTACAGTTAACAAGTACAGAAGCTTACCACCTAATTCTATTGCTAAATTACTATTGGAAACTGATAAGCAGAAAGTAAATACACAGAATGTACTACAGTTAACGAGTGCCCCACAAACCCTCCAAACTTTTTCTCATAATCTATAAACAAGTTTTACAAGTTTATAAACAATAGGAGAAAGAAGTTCTTGCAACAAAATGTTGGACCTGCAAAAATATAAAACAAAAGGAGAAAATGACGTTCCTTCCATAAGCACCATTCCTAGAGTGTCAATGGACAGCTTCCTGTAAAATTCCAGTAAATAGAATCATAAAAATGACTTGCTCCCAACCTCATTAGAAATCTTCCCCATCAGCATCCAACTATCGTTTTTCCTCTCGAAAAGAAGATAAAACAAACATCTATCAATCCATACCATGTTCATGACCAACAAACTATATCAATTTCCTTCGAACTGAAGTGTCAACAAGAGGAGAAGAGATGAGGCAGCAAGTAGTCCACTGGCAGGCGAGTTAATTCAAGAATACTTATACCTTGGGCATAAAAAGTAATACTACATACAAAGAAATCTTACAAAGATTTATGTACAAAGTGATGTGGCAAGAAATGAATAGAAGAGTGAACACAAAAGTCAAACTCATCATTTTACTCTTCCATTCATTTCTTGCACATCACTCATTTGTACATAAATCTTTGTAAAATTTCTTTGTACATCTAATATTATTGAAAAAAAAGACGCTAGATTGAAACAAACAACCAATACTTCTTCAAATGTAAAGGAAAATATGTATCCCCTCAACTGATGTGCCTCAAGCCCTTGAGTAAAACATAACCATCCTCCGTTAAAAACATTCAACTGGCAGCACAGAGGTGTCAAAGACTCAGAACAAGAGAAAGAGAACCACCAAATGGATTTACAAGAGAACTCAGAATAACATTTAGCACAAAAATTATCTTTGGCAGCTCCAATCAGGAAACCAACTAAACAAATATAATTAAAAAAAAAAAAAAAAAAAACCACAATAAGATAAGCTTTATGAATTTTCATGACAATTAATTTAAATACAAAAATTACAATCAAGATTAAGCAACAACTAACCGTTGGAACTTCGGTTGCGAATTCTATATTATTCGACCCTTGCTTGGATCATAACGACTTACTTCAACCTTGACTCTATCTCCCGGTAATACACGAACAAAATTCTGCCTAATCTTTCCCGAAATAAACCAAGAATCAAGTCTTCATTATCTAAACGAACTCGAAACATACCATTGGGAAGTGACTCTGTAATGAACCCTTCATGGACCCATTTCTCACCGCTCAAAAACCTTCTCCACTACTCCTTTCACTCTTCTTGCTGCTTACCGCTATCGAAATCTTTGTAATCTTTACAAAACCTTCATTTAAATTGAACTTCACTCGGCTGTTAAATAATTAAAAAAAAAAAAGGTTAAATGAAACGCTAGAAAGATTAAAACAAGTTAAAATGAAGAGAGGAAGATTGCGTACTCGATAGGAGAGGGAGTAGGGAAAAATTGTTGTTGGAGAGGAAGGAGCAGAGGAGAAGATGGACGGTGGAGATTGCAGTAGAGATGAAGCATTTTGAGTCTGATTTTGAAACCCTAAGGAACTGGAAAGAGGGAAGTGAACTGTGAAGGTTTCGTACCAATACCGACCGCTTAAAATCGGTAGTATTTCATTATCTTCTAGTTTTAGTGAATGGCTGGTTTATTTAGTGTGAAAGAGCCTAGGCAGTTAAGTTACACCACCAACTAAAACGACACCGTTGTTTAGGCTGAAATTTCTGCTACTTTTATTTATTTAAAAAAATCCAACAAACTGAAAAAAGAAAAGAAAATTAGCTACAGTAATGACCGAGTAAAAATTTCATCATCATCAGCTAGATTCTGTATCTTGATCTGAAGATCCTGCTATGGGAGACATTCCACCACCAGTATATTGTTGCACCACCAACACTGACGCTGAAGTTGAAAAATCAGGTGAAATCAGCATGCTGCCTACCGGCCCCAGTTCCGGACAATCACTCTTTATATCCATGGCTGCTGCTACCGGACCCTCAGGCATTCGACCAACCAAAAACATGTGGCACCGATTATACTCCTTGATTGCATCAACAGTTTCTGTATTGTTTCTTACTACCCTCACTTCCATCTTAAATGACTCCAAACTTGAATACTTTCGCCTCATCTCATCAAGAAAGTTTTCATCTGCACTGCTCGAATGGTGATCTTTCACATCAGCTCCAACAATCTCCCCTGAAATGCCAGAGCTTGCGAGGAAGCGAATAATATTAACACTGATACCAGGGTGTTCAGCCATGCGTACACCATATGCGAGGGCTTCTGCATCATCATTCCCTCCAAAGTAAAGGACTGTTACAATGGAAGAAACATCGCTGGCAGATACATGTGTGTTTCCACCAAGCCCACGGTCTACTAAGATCCCAACTGAGCATTGTGCATTCTCAAGAACCTTCTTGTTGACGGAATGAAAATCGTTTCGAGTATTCTCCAGCACTCCATCGAACCTCTGGTGCTTGTGAAATGGGAGAATTATCATTGCAGCCCGTTTCCTTTCAGCACTACCACAGATGTCTTCGTGCATATCATGCATTGGTGAGATTGCGGTCATTGGACGGATAGTGACATGGCTCAGTTGTCTGAAAGCCTCGAAAGCAACAACAACTTGATCGGAATCCGAGTGTCTCCCTTTGTTCCAAATGGGTATTCCGTTGTTTCTTGCCTTATGGACCATAAGTATTGCTGATGACCTTTCGGAGAGCTCCATGAGGTGCATTGCATATACACAGAGTCCTTCCTTCTTTTCAGTTCCACGCGAAGCCTCAATCAGATTAATCATTGTAGGAAGATTTCTTGCACTATAGAAACAGGCCAAAATCCGGAGCTGATGATTTGGATCTTTTCTCTTAATAGTTCTATGCTTGTAAATGCCATTACTTGTTCTTTTATTAGGCTCATAGACAGCCATGACCAAAGGTGTGGTGATAAAGGTTGTGAAGATGGCCATGAGAACCATGATTGCAAATGTTTGATCATTCAATACCTGAAACATTAATCGGATAAAACAATTAAATCCAGAAACCAAAAGAAATATGTGACACAAAAGCGTAGAAATGTAATTAACAGCACTCATTCTCAAGGACTAAAAAGCAATTTACCTTTCTGTCTTTTCCAATGTTGAGGACAATGAGTTCCACCAAGCCTTTAGTATTCATTAGGAACCCCAAAGCAAGAGCCTCCTTGAAATGCATTTTGCAAAGGAGAGAGACAGCAACAGTGCCAACAATTTTTCCTAAACATGCTGTAGCTATAACCAAAGCGAGAAACCCCCAAGACTGAAGCCCTCGGATTGTGGCTATATCAGTCTTTAATCCGCTTGAGACAAAGAACAATGGTAGGAAAAGACCTGATACAAGATCCTCAATCTTTTCTACAAGAGCACCAGCAAATGGTCCTTTTGGGACCAAAACTCCAACAATGAATGCACCAAAGAGGGCATGAATTCCAATAGCATCCGTCGCAAATGCACCTACCAAAACAATTAACAAAGTAGCACATACATATATTTCTTTCACTGGCTCACCATCTGGACAGCGCTTCTGCATCCATTCAAATATACGCGGGACAATCAATATGCAGAAAAAGACAAAACCACATCCAGACAGTAAAACCCACAGTGATACAAGGGGAGACTGCCCTGTTCCAGAAAGGCAAATGGCAAGAGCAAGAAGAATCCAAGCAGCCACATCATTTATAGCCGCAGCTGACATTGCCATTCGCCCAACATCGGTAGTTAAAAGCTTGAGTTCAGCTAAAATACGGGCCAAGACAGGAAATGCAGTAATAGAAAAAGCCACCCCCATGAATAGAAGGAATGCACCCCCATCTACACCTTTAGAGACAGTTGCACGGAGGGCATATGAGGTTCCTATTCCTAAAGCAAAAGGTACGCTAACTCCTCCGACGGCTATGCTAAGAGCCTTCTTACCAGTCCGACGCAGGGCCTTTGGATCTAACTCTATGCCTACCAGGAACAAAAAGAAGACGAGACCAATGTTGGCTAAAGTATCCAACACAGTTAGACTTCTTGTCGGAAAAACTGCATTCATATAGTATTTGTTCCTGCCCAAAGCTGATGGCCCAAGTATTATTCCTCCCTGTAAAAAAGATAAAAGTAATACACATAAGAAAAAAAATCTAAAAAATTTAGTCTGATGCAGAAAAAAAATACATATAACTTACAATAATCTCTGCGATGACGCGAGGTTGTCTTAGGGGCTTTAATACAACAGCGAGAAGACGAGTGAGCAAAACCACAAGGCAAATCTGTAGGATGGCGAGAGGAAGCGCAAATTCAAGAGGATTATCACCCTGGAAAACCCCATTAGAGGTAGGCTTCATGGCGGCAGGACATGCACTTGCCGCCATTCTTCACAAAGTAATTGCTAACCCTGAAGGATAAGGACTGGATAGATGATGAAAAATGATTTTTTAGTATATAAAGCAGAAAAACAACAAATGAGGAGGAAGATAACCCCCAACCAGAGATAATAACAATAATTTAGGTAAGTAATAAATTTGGAATAAACCAAAACACCATCTAATACGTAAAATCGAAATCTCCAGTTTTGGAAACCTATCAGCATTAAACTTCCAGGCAGAAACTACTTCATCTTACTATATTAAAACTAAGTGTCATCACTCACCTCTTCCCAATCTTGTAAGTTGCAGGATAATTACAATTGAAAAAAAATTCATCAAATCAAAACAAAAGCATCATTCAGATGGAGGTTACCAAAAAGAAATGCCGGAATTCTTGTTCATACAAATATCACTGAATTCTCGATCACGTAAATATCGCAGCGGTCTTTCTGAGGACGGAAAGATATGATGGGAATAAATAACAGACTAGGTACGAGAATGAGTAGGATTCAGAGTTCCACGTGTATTCAGCAAATAAAACTGAAGCTGTGAAGTGTAGTGTGAATAAATAGACCAGTATTCAAGTATACAAGAATCAACAAAGAGACAAATAAACAGAGAATGGATAGGATTCGGAGTTTCTCGGATCTCAGGTCGACAGTTTGAGTTATTCTAGGATTTTAATACCCCTGAAATTCAGAAAGGTTAAAATAGGCTTAACCCAGCTTAACGCTAATAAATCTGTGTTTAAAATATTCTTCCAATCTTTCACTGTTGCCAATCCAGACTCCACATTACTATCAACTCTAAACCTCAAAAAGATCAGTTTCCATTGATCTGAATATATATGACCTTTGGTTTATTTAACAGCGATGTTGAATATATAAACTAAGCATACATAGCACAAATCATGCATCTATTAATTGGGCATTTACTAAATTGAATTTTTTTTTTTTAATAAATAACACATCAATTTGTACAAAGGATTTGTACATCTAGTATTACTCTTATCTTAATTATAACTGTTGATACAGAAATCTGCACCACCTAAAGAATTTCAATTGACCGTGTCGGAACCAGAATGGATGTGCGTGTGATTTAATGAAAATCGGCAATTAAATAATTAAAGAGAAAATACAAGTAATGACATGAGGCAATTTTTAAAGTGGTTCGACAAGTTTGAATTTTGAGCATACGTCCACTGTTTCTTTTATTGAATGAGAATTACAAATGATGAATTTTTTCCTAAAATAATTGCCCGCCTCCCCATAAAATAAGTTGTGATGGGTTTATATAGCACCCATTTACATGATAGAGTTGAGGTAAAATTCAAATACGTAAAATTAGGAAGTTGCATGATCTTCGGCTATCTTAGTTGGAATCTAAGTCAATTTGAATATTTCCCTTCCAAATTGAGTCAATCTAAATATCTTCTCTCCTAATAAGAAATTATCATCTCCGGATTTCCCGCACAACAATAGCCCCCAGTTTTTAGAGTGCGTAATCGCGCTTCAAAAACTCATTTCTTTGATATGGATGGTTGTAGCACTATAGGCTGCAATCTCAAACTGAAGAGCTTGAATTCTGTCTGGCGCAATCTGAGAGATCTTGAACACGTGATCTCAAGCGAATGAGCAAGCTTATGAGCTCAATCAGAGAGCATGAAGTGCTCGATCTGAGAACATAAAGAGCTCGATCAAAGAGTGTAAAGAGCTCAATCTAAGAGCAAGAGGAGTTCGATTGGAAAACATGAAGAGCTTGATCTGAGAGCACAACTCAATCGTAAAGCATGGAGAGCTTGATCTAAGAGCACAGCTCGATTGGAAAGTATGGAGAGCTTGATTTGATAGCACAGCTCGATCAAAAAGCATAGAGAGCTTGATTTGAGAGCACAGCTCATTCAGAAAGCACGGAGAGCTTGATCTGGGAGTATAGCTCGATCAGAAACCATGGAGAGTTTGATCTAAAAGCATAACTCAATCAAAAAACATGGAGAGCTTGATCTGAGAGTATAGCTCAATCAGAAAGCATGGAGATCTGGGTGCACTATCTGAAGCTGAAGATCTGCGCGATCTAAGAGATCTAGCCGCATGATCTAAGATAGACTTCAATATCTTGACAATGATTGGAGCTGCAGATCTCGGATTTGGATGATTCTTAAACCGTTAGAAAGCTTACTCGAAGATCTATAACTCTTATGTTTACCACTTTGCCAGACTCATACTTTATAATGCTCAATACTCCCCATCTGTCAATGGCTTCAATTTTAGAGTTTGATTTGGTGACATGGATTATAGCCATGGCTGATTTTTTTGCGGTTGGAAGATGAAAAAAAAAAAAAAACAACTACTGGAAAAACAAAGAGAGCTCAAAGTGATTAAGTTTTCCTTCTAACGCCAAAATGTTGATACAGAAATCTGCACCAACTGGAGAATTCCAATTGACCCTACTGAAACTGGGATAGATGTGCGTGTGATTTAATGAAAATCAGCAATTGAATAATTAAAGAGAAAATACAAGTAATGACATGAGGCAATTTTAAAGTGGTTCGGCAAGTTTGAATCTTGAGCCTGTATTCACTATTTCTCTTATTGAATGAGAATCACAAATGATAAATCTTTTCCTAAAATAATTGCCTTGCCTCCCCGGAAAACAAGTTGTGATGGATTTATATAACACTCATTTATATGATAGAGTTGAGATAAGATTCAAATACGTAGAATTAGAAAGTTACATCATCTTCTGCTACCTTAATTAGATTATAAGTCAATTTGAATATCTTCCTTTCAAATTGAGCCAACCTAAACTTCGGATTTCCCGCACAACAATAACCTTTGATTTATCCCATAAGTATAGGCATATGATATGATCCGGTAATCATAATGGCGTATTATATTAAAGACAAATAAATTCCAAGTGATAATTGAATATCTGATTTAAGAAATCCTTTTATTCCATAATTATTTCTTGTGAGTGGAACAATCTGGTAGTACAACCCATCACAACAAACTATGGTTAAAATTCAAATCCAAACCATTTAACAGGAAGCAAGCTAATTTGATTCCAAGTCTTCGTCTTCAGGCGAGTCTTCCTGCGACTCTGGAGCTAAATTTAAAGATAATAGAGCACCATACTGTTGAATAACCAATACTGATGTTGTTGAAAAATCTGATGAAGTCAATAAACTCCCTACAGGTCCCAGTTCTGGGCAATCAGTTCTCTTATTTAAAGCTAAGGCTACTTCACCTTCAGGCTTTCGACCCACCAACAAAAGATTGCAGCCTTGGCTTACCTCACGGATTACACAAATGGTTTCTTCAGCACTTCTCACAACTTTCTCTTCATATACTATGGAGAGATCATGAGATACTTTTGTTCTAAACTCAGAGAGAACCTCTTCATCCGTTGACCTCAATTGGGAGCTGGAATTTTCAGCCTCATCAACTCTAACTAGATTCTCTGTCGTCTCAGGCTCCAGTAAGAAGCGAATGAACACTAAACTGATACCAGGGTGCTCAGCCATACGAGCCCCATAAGCAAGGGCTTCGCGATCATCACAGCCCCCAAAGAAAAGGACTGCAACAGAATAGGAAACATTACTTGCAGATACATGAGCGGTTCCGCCAAGCCCGCGATCAATTAGAATTCCAACTGAACAAGGTGCATTCTCAAGGACCTTTTGGTTCACCCATCGGAAATCAGATCGAGTAATCTCCAGAGAACCATCCAACCTTTGGTGCTTATGGAATGGAAGAATAATAATTGCAACTTTCTTCCTCTCAGCAGTGATGCAAATGTCCTCATGCATGTCAGCCATGGAAGAGATTGAAGTCATTGGCCTTACAGAAACCTGGCTCAGTTGCTGAAAAGCTTCAAATGCCACTACAATGTGGTCAGAATCTGATTGTCTGCCCTTATTCAGAAAAGGTAAACCATTTTTTCTTGCCTTATGAACCCTTAAGATAGCAGATGACCTCTCAGAGAGCTCCATGAGGTGCATAGCATATACACGAATTCCTTCAGATTTCCGAATCCCTCGAGATGCCTCAAAGAGATTAATCATTGATGGAATGTTTCTTGCACTATGGAAACAGGCCAAAATCCGAAACTGGGCTTTTGAATTTTTCCTTTCAATAGTCCTATGCTTGTAATCAACAACTCTTGTCCTTCTAGCTGGCTTATATACAGCCATAACAAGAGGTGTAGTGATAAATGTAGTGAAGAGAGCCATTAGAACCATAATGGCAAATACTTGATCATTCAGAACCTGAAAATATAAACACAGAACACGTTATATCCTTTAGAAAAGGTAACGACCCTAATAAAAATATGGTAAGAGCATAAATTACCTTTCTATCTTTACCAATGTTGAGCACAATTAATTCCACCAAGCCTTTAGTATTCATAAGAAAGCCCAGTGCAAGAGCTTCACGGAGAGGCACTTTGCTAGAAAGAGACACCACAATAGTGCCAACAATCTTTCCAAAACATGCTGTTAAAATAACCAAAACCAATAGGCCCCATGATTGGAGCCCTTCAATTGTAGCTATGTTCGTCTTTAGTCCACTTGAAACAAAGTAAAGTGGCAGAAATATGCTAGATACAAGATCCTCCACTTTTTCGACAAGGACACCCGCAAATGGACCTTCCTTGGGGATAAGCACTCCAATCACAAAAGCACCAAACATGGCATGAATTCCGATAGCATCAGTGAGAAACCCTGCAGCCAGAACAGCAGCTAATGCAGCACAAATATATGTTTCCTTTACTGGCTCACCTTCATGGCATTGTCGAGCCATCCAATTAAAAATCCGTGGAACAATGATTATTGAACAAACGACAAAGGTGCACCCACTCAGTAAAACCCAAAATGGAACAAGAGTAGAATGATTGGATCCAGAGAGGGCAATGGCAAGGGCAAGTAGAATCCATGCAGCCACATCGTTAACTGCCGCAGCTGACATAGCCATTCTGCCAACATCAGTGGTTAAAAGCTTCAGCTCAGCCAAAATACGGGCTAAGACAGGGAAAGCAGTTATAGAAAGGGCCACGCCCATGAATACAAGGAATGAGCTACCATCCACGCCTTCAGAGATACTTTCTCGGAGGACAAAAGATGTACCAATTCCTAATGCAAAAGGAAGGCCAATTCCTGCAATAGCAATGCCAAGGGCCTTTTTCCCAGTTTGACGAAGAGACTTAAGATTCAATTCTAAACCCACAAGGAACATAAAGAAAATAAGGCCAAAATTTGCCATTGTATCCAACACAGTTAGACTCTTGGATGGGAATACAGTTTGCAGAAAACTCTTGCTTCGACCCAGCACTGATGGTCCAAGTAAAATTCCCCCCTGAACACATGTGCAACACAGAAAAATCTTAGATTTTAAAAAGTTAGATTGATTCCAAGACACAAAAACATCAAATTGATGAAGCCCATGTAAAGGATTTCAGGTTTCCTAGCAGTATGCCAACAGACAAATATTTTGAAGTGAAAATCAAGATTACAATGTGCTAGGTTTTTAACAAGATGTTGTCTTTCTCTAATATTATCAATTCCTACTAGTTTCTGTTTCATAATAATATGAGCTGAATCACATGATAACACCCAGAAAACAAAATCAAAAAATGGGATTCTTACAAAGTCAATATTAAAACAATCAAAACACATCAAAGTGAGAGACGTAATATCAAAGCAAAGTTTAAACCATTCTGCTTATCAGTAATGAAACAAGAAAAAAACTTTAAACTTACAATAATCTCAGCAACCACGCGTGGCTGTCTTAATGGTCTTAGAAGAAAAGCGAGACCCCTTGTGAGAACAATCACCAAACATATTTGCAAACTGGCAAGAGGAAGTGCAAAATCAAGAGGACTATCACCCTGTAGTAAGCCATTTGAAGTAGGCTTCATTGGAGAAGGACACGTCTGTCCTAGCGTAGTATTCAAACCCATTTCACCCAAATCGCAGTTTCACTGCAGTCCCTACAGAGAGGGAAATGATGAATGATCTTACACCTTCAGTGTTTAAGAAGTTGGGAACTGGGAGGTAACCCAGTTATTTTAGAAACGTCTACAAATTTTCTTTCTTTAATCCTGGGCCCATCTTCTTGACTTCTTTTACTTGTGCTGTAGTTAATACCGCAATTCTTGCCAGGTTTCAGTAAATAAAAAAAGCATACCTAGTAACATTTTAATCTTGTTAAATTTTTAATAACATCTTAGTCCCCATTAGTTACATTTTGGTCCCTGAAGTTTGCTATTAATAAAGAGTAAACATCTTTTTTTACCCAAATTTTTTTATCTAAAAAGTTTCAAAATATAATTTTATATTCTCTTGCTCTAACGGTGTCAGCTTATATAACGACCGATATGATTTATAATAAAATAATAGATACTGTTTATATAAAATCAATTGTGTGACAACCCATCTTACTTTTATTTTACTTTTTTCCCTTATTTCAATGGTGTCAACTTCATCCAGACCCATAGAAAAGTAGAAGAGACGTAGAAAATGTTGGTTGCCTTCTAAGTTGCTGATGAAAAGTTAATTTAATAAAATATGGCCGCAAATTGTGACCCAACCCAAGCATCAAATGAACAAAATTGAATGGTGAAGACGATGCTGCTGGATATTTTATTCTAGTGTCAGAGTTAGATCTCATGATTCCTTAAATTGGCACTTTAACTGTAGTTGGAAAGATTCTTGGCGCACTATCAGCTTTGATTACTTAGTATAATGATCTTCAAATCCCACTTGAAACATGGTTTTGTAGTGGAGAGTTGTTAAAAGAAGTGTTTTAAAATCTAGCCCAATTGGTTGAACCGGTTCAATCAGGACCCGAGATCTTGACCGAGTCAAGTTACTAATTTTACTATTTATCAGAGAGGAAGAAGAAGAGTAACTTAACAAATAAAAAATAAATAAATAAAAAGAAGAAGTAGAGTTAAGCAACTTGTTGCTTTTCGTGGGAGAGATAGGCAAGTCCGAGTTACCAAAATGAAAGGTGGCAACAGAGGTGATTTTCAATGAGTAAATCGATTGGAAATCACAAAAACTATTGTCGATGATTGGCAAGGTGAACGGAGGAGGGGTGAGATGGGCTTTGGTTAGGAGGTTAAGGAGCGTGTATTTGTGGTGATAAGGAGTGTTGTCATTGCCGAAAACAGACCCTATTTGCCTTGGGTTGTCAACGCCGACGATGGTGTTTGGGGTGTTTTTGCAAGACTTTAAACTTATAGGGACCGATAGAATTTTCAAGAGTGTTTTTGTTAGATTTCAAACCTTTGGACACCAGTTTGACCCACTGGTCAAACCAATTAAACCAATCAACTCGGGACCCAACCATTTTGTCGGTTTCACCCCGGATTAGTTATTAAAACTTTTAACTTGAAAACACTGTTTTAAAACCCAGACCAAATTGGTCAGTTCAACCGGGAGTCTGCCTTGACTCCGGTCTGGTTTAATATAAAAATCAAAAATAGTATCGCTTTGGACTGGTAACAGACCGGCGGACTAGTGCCAACCTGCAGGTCCGATCGAGCCGTTGCTTAAACCGGTTCAGTAATGATGGGTTTACCCTATCCCTTAAAAACACCTATTCCTAATTCCTACAGCAAATTTGCATCTCCAAATTGCAGCTTCATTTCATTATTCTCATTTCAGTCGGGCGGCAACTCCCATTTTCATCTTCTTCACTCTAAAGTGTAAAGCTTACACTTCCTCATCTTCTTCAATTTACTTCCTCCATCTTAATTTGTTATGCCTCAAAAGTCACGCTTATGTCAGCTCAATAAATGTCTTTTTGTACTAACTACCAAGCCCATATCTACTCAAAAATATTCATATCAACCCTATCTCATTTCAAGAGATGAATGGACGAGAGTCTTCCATGTGTCAAGGCAACTTGCAAAACACTCCTTACATTGTGTTCAGAGGTGTATAAATTGGCACTTCTCTTCCCGAAGAGGGAGGCTGGGCCTGGGCATATGAGAGCTAACCATAGTTTGAGCTCAATTCTTTCTCTTTGTAAACACTGTATTTCTTCATCTTTGTATGTCTTACGGGCAATATCATAGAAATAGTCAAAGATCAATAAAATAATAGTGGATGTAGGAGTCACTTGTTTGAGCATCCGAACCACTATAAAAACATCTCTTGTTAGCTTATTATTTATGTTTTCTGCAACATATATAATCTCAGCTCCATATTCAAATTTTATAGATCCATCACATGTAATTTCTAAGACTTTCTTAGCACTTTACACATGCAAGTCGTTGACGTCCAAAATCAAACGTCAACATAATCCAATCTTCTTCATCGAAATCGAAGACCTACACAAATACAGGTAAAGTGTTCATCTTTTCTAGGTGGGTTATGTTTCTAATTTTAGTTTTAAATGTTTACTTTTTATTGAATGACCGAAAAGTTTCTGACTTGATTATAAGTCTTGCATAATCTTTAATGAAAACATATGAAAACGCTTTAAAGATCTGTTGTTTTTTAGTTGATTATTATAAATAGTTATGGGAAAAGAGAAAATCTGTTTTTTTATTGAGGTACATATTGTTTTTGAATCGGAGATGAATTATTGTTATAGGGTTTTGATGTGGTGGGTGTTTTTGTGATTGGTTTTTTATGGCTGTAATGGGTTTTAATTGATTTTTAATCTGTTTGGTTAAATGGGTTTCGGTGGTTTTTCTTGAATCTAGGGTTTTGAAGCTACCCCATTGAAAATGGAAAATGGGGTTGATAAGCCTGTATAAGTTGGGGTTGGGGATGAGAAAGTAGAGGAGAGGGTTCAGACGGGCTCTGATGAGTCAAAAGATATAGAGGAGGTCTTTGAGGAGGCGGTTGATACAAATGACCATGCACTTGATCAGAAAAAAAAAAAGATGCATGGGGTTTAAAATTTCCAGGTCCATCTTTTCTGGTCCATCTTTTATTGCTAACATCACCGCTTCAACCCGCGACCCGGTCACTTTATCAGGTCTCACAACGGATTGGACTTTGAAACATAGCTTAAAAGATGATAAAGGTTTGATTAAGAACAAAATAATCAAAATTAGACCAAAAGAAATTGATTATATACAATTCCCTTCTGGGTTGGGTTTGATTTTTGAACCTAGTACCATGGTAACAACACATGATTGCTGTTCTTGAGATAACCTGAACCTAACTACAACACTTTAATTACTGGCAGAAGCTTGTGTAAGTAAACCAATTCAGAAATTTAACCATCCACTTCAGTTATTGATACCAAAGTGCTTGTAATCAGCCAGATTCTATATCTTCCTTTGGCATCTCTGCTACCTGTGTTATAGATCCTGATACAGAAACAACTCGACCATGGCCAGTGTATTGCTGTACTACCAACACTGAAGCCGAAGTTGAGAAATCTGGAGCTATCAGCATGCTCCCAACCGGCCCAAGTTCTGAGCAATCACTCTTCATATTCAACGCTGCTGCTGCCCGGCCCCCAGGCGTTCGACCCACTAAAAACATGTGGCATTTATTGAACTCATGAACTACGGCAACAGTTTCTGCAGTGTTTCTCACTTCTCTTTCGACATAAGTAAATGAGTCTATAGTTGCAAATTTTTGTTTAACTTCAGCAAGAAAGCTCTCATCTTCCGAAACATGGGACTCGTCTTGCGTTTCAATCTCCCCGGAAATATCGGGGCTTGGAAGGAAACGAATGATAGATAGACTAATGCCTGGGTGCTCAGCCATGCGTGCACCATAAGCAAGGGCTTCCTGATCATCGTTTCCTCCGAAAAACAAGACCGTCATAACGGAAGAAACATTGCTTGCTGAAACATGTGTGTTACCACCAAGCCCCCGGTCAACCAAAATCCCCACTGAGCATGGAGCACTCTCAAGAACCTTCTTATTGACCCAACGAAATTCGGTTCGAGTAGTCTCCAGGGACCCATCGAGCCTCTGGTGTTTATGAAATGGGAGAATTATTATTGATGCTCGTTTCCTTTCAGCACTTCCGATAATGTCTTCGTGTATATCATGCATCTGTGAGATTGCTGTCATTGGACGGATAGAGACACGGCTTAGTTGTCTAAAAGCCTCGAAAGCAACAACAACTTGTTCAGTATCTGAGTTTTTTCCTTTGTTCCAAAAGGGTATTCCGTTCTTTCTTGCCTTGTGGACCATAAGTATTGCCGATGGCCTTTCCGAGAGTTCCATGAGGTGCAGTGCGTAAACACAGAGGCCTCCTTTCTTTTCAGTCCCACGTGAAGCCTCAATCAGATTAATCATTGAGGGTATGTTTCTTGAAGCATAGAAACAGGCCATAATCCTAAACTGAACATCTGGATCTTTTCTCTTTACTGTTTTGTGCTGGTAGAGGGCATTGATTGTTCTTTTTTCTGGCTTATATACCGCCATGACTAAAGGTGTTGTTATAAATGTTGTGAAGACAGCCATCAGAACCATGATTGCAAATGTTTGATCATTCAATACCTGAAATATCAGTCGAATAAAACAATTAAGATTCAGAAACCAAGCATTGCAAATGTAATTGCAAGTTCCTATTTTTAACATAGAAAAAGCAATTTACCTTTCTGTCTTTACCAATGTTGAGAACAATGAGTTCCACCAAGCCTTTAGTATTCATTAGGAAGCCTAGGGCAAGAGCCTCCCGCACAGGCACTTTGCATAAGATGGATACTACTACAGTGCCAATAATCTTTCCGAAACATGCTGTAACTATAACCAAAACAAGGAACCCCCAAGACTGAAGTCCATGAATTGTGGCTATATCAGTCTTCAATCCGCTTGATACAAAGTACAATGGAAGGAAAAGACCGGATACAAGATCCTCAACTTTTTCTACCAGAGCACCAACAAATGCCCCTTCCTTTGGGACCAAAACTCCAATTATAAATGCCCCAAAGAGAGCATGTATTCCAATGGCATCAGTAACAAATCCCGCTAGCAAAACAATAGACAGGGTAGCACAAACATACAATTCATCCACAGGCTCTCCCTCGGGGCATCGCTTCTGGATCCATCTAAAGATTGGAGGGACCATGAATGTGCAAATTAAGACAAAAGCACACCCGCACAATAGAACCCATAACGATACAAGGGGAGAACGCCCAGTTCCTGAGAGAGCAATGGCAAGAGCAAGTAAAATCCAGGCGGCTACGTCATTAACAGCCGCAGCTGACATGGCCATACGCCCAACATCAGTAGTTAAAAGCTTGAGTTCAGCTAAAATACGGGCCAGGACTGGAAATGCAGTAATAGAAAAGGCCACCCCCATGAATATAAGAAATGCAGGTCCATTTACACCCTTAGAAATGGACGCACGGAGGGCAAAAGAGGTTCCTATTCCCAATGCAAAAGGTAGACTAATGCCTCCCAGGGCTATGCTAAGAGCTTTTTTACCAGTCCGGCGAAGGGACTTTGGATCTAATTCTAGGCCTACAAGGAACAGAAAGAAGAGGAGGCCAAGGTTCGCTAACGTATCCAACACAGTTTGACTCCTGGCAGGAAAAATTGCATTCATATACACCTTGTTCCTACCCAAAGCTGAAGGGCCAAGCAATATTCCTCCCTGCGTAAAGAAATCAAAAAGTACACTATGATCTTCTTTGTTCACGGAAAACTCAAAATCGGAGCGACTTTAAACAAAATCTAGGCCATTCATTCTCTTTTTTTTTTTTTTTTTTTTTTTTTAATAGACTTTTTTTAATATTTATACATCTGTCCCACATGAGAACTAAAAAATGGTGAAGATAACGTAGTAATGGCATATTCTCCACTAAACTCCCTTCATATTCATAAGTCATCTTTAAAGATCAACTTTCAAGTTTCTAAATTTGTCATTAATTAACAGATAAACACATTTTTTAGTCTGGTTTATTATTAATTATCTTACCTGCCCAGTTCTGACTGAAAATTTAATATATCAAAGATCAATCTTTCCCAGATAAAATAATCATGCATTATGAGTTCAAACACAATTACATATGCTGACATAAGATTCTACCATAAACTAATAATATCATAATCTTCTCTGGATACATAGATTAGTTGCCAAATTTTTTTTATCATCCATAAAAAAGAAGAATTAAACTAGAGATTCTGAAGAATATTGCAGAAAGATCTAAAAGAAAAAGAAAAAGTCAGAGAGTTTAGGTAGAACATTTTTTAAAGTGTAAAAAGATTTACTAAATTTAGATGAAAACTGCAAAAATAGAACTTAGAAAAGAAGGAGGAGAAGAACTTACAACAATCTCTGCAATGACACGAGGTTGTCGAAGAGGCCTTAGAATTACAGCGAGAATGCGTGTGAGCGTAACCACAAGGCATATTTGAAGAATGGCAAGAGGAAGTGCATAATCAAGAGGATTATCACCCTGAAACACCCCATTTGATGTAGCCTTCATTGCCTTACATGTCTCTGAATCTCCAGCCATTTTGCACCGACTTCGTGATTACTCCCGACTCTTGAAGCAACAATAGTTCGCTATTTCAGCACTTTCTAGGTCCTGCAAAATAATGAACATCACATGACTTTCTGTCCAAGATTAAGAAAGCCCAGAAGAAAGAAAAATTGGTTAACTCTCAGAAGACTTAAGTTGATGAATTGACATAATTGACTTCCTTGAAATTTCAGTGTCCAATCATTTTTTGCAAGATTATTATAATTCAAAAATCCAGATAAATAAAAATTTGAAAATAAGTACAAGGTAACTTTTTTCAACTTTGGAAATCATTACTATCAGCATTTACACAATTACACTCAATCCAATATTGGTGGCGTAAAGTTAATTGAAAAATGTAACACCAGCATTGGTTGAGGGCCTAAAATTGGATATTCCCATTACTGCCAACATTTTGATTCATTCAAATTTCACGGCAACCAAACAAGGAAAGATTTTGACCAAAGTGTATAATATTAATATAATAAAATCCAAATTGCATCTCATCGTCTAATACGACAAAATAAAAAATTTAGATCAGTAAAACGTGTATTCAGGATTCCGCGGATCTCTTTTGAAAAGTTGACAGCTGACAGGAGGAAAAATGCGACTGCCGAATGAGAATGGCAAAAAAAAACAAAATTCATGGCGGTGCTATGACCGTAAAAGGTTGACAAAGGATGGGGCATTATTGTCTTTCCGGTTGAAACTTTGCAAAACAAATGGGAAATTTGCATGCAATGTGTTTCAAAAGACAGTAATGTCCCTATTCAACGCAGGTCGGTTGGTTCTTTAATCTCTTCACCGAGATAACCACATAATAGCGGTAAAACAGAGGAATACTGCAACTGGTGATTGCGTATTATTTGTTGAATAAAAATCAGTAAATCATAAAGGTCTCATTTGCATGCTCTTAAGGAGAGGAGAGAAAAAAAAAAAACTAGGACTTTCCAAGGCTGAACCTTTGCCTTTCTTGCTGATGCATATGCATTTTCTCGAGAACCAAACAGAATACGAGAGGAAAAGAGGAAGAGATGGGGGAGAGAAATGAATCACCTGTAGAAAAATCTGAAGAAAGCATGCAATTCTTTAAACTAGTGTCGTTTTATCTTCATTCCTATATAAAGAATGAGAAGTAATCTCCTTAATGTTGTTTGAATATTTTAAGAATGGACGAAGATGATAACAAAAGAAGTGGGATATTACACATATATATACATGAGCATGGAGATTATAAAAGAGAGAAGGAGCGAAGGTGGAGGGACGTCAATATCAGTTATGCCCTTGCGTGTGTGGAGAATTTTGGTTCTATTTATTCAGATAATTTGGTTTATTAGTTTTGTTTTTTTTTTAGCAAGTTTTTCTTGGTAAGACTAAGCAAATCAAATACATTTGTGATTCGACTACCTCATCGGTTGATAATTAATTAATTCTAAGTGACTAATTCCTTATTTGGAGATTTCCGAATTCATATACCTAATCTTTTAGGTAAAGTCAATAATGGTCTCTCCTGTGATTCAAAGACAAAATCCTTTGAGTATAGTTAAACTAACTCCGATAACTAAAAGATTTTCCGAATTCATATACGTAATTTTATTTATCTTATTAATTACTATATTAATATTGTTAGTGAACTTATTTTTGAGATGCTTATATTCACTATTATTCAAGTAAAAAATTAAGTTTAGACCTTATAAATAAATAAATAAAATTTCATAATTTTATGCAATAATTTAACAATCTATTGAATTTAAGGGATTGCATCAAAAAATTATATTTGTTCGAGGATAATTTAATTTATAGTGATTCTGCAATTGATTAGATCATCAGTATCCTTCGTGTCTCAATGGATATATATCTTTATAAATATGTAAATCAATTAATCTAACAATCTATACATGATAAGTTATTCGTATTACATTATCAAAAAATCTTAAGTTTATCCACGCTAGTTTATGGCCAACCCACAAAATAAACAACTAAAATCAACGACTTTTCTCATTCACTGTATCAATTGATTATATGAACATAATTAGAGGTCAAAACTTAACAGCAATAATTTTAATAAATTAAGAAGAAAAATAATTGTCAAAAGCAATGCATCATATGATAGTCACATAATTTTAGTATCGAATCAATTATGTAATACTATATAATATAATCTCTCTTTTAATCATGCCCTCAGGAAGTGTATACGGCAATGATAATATAGCAGCCATTTTTCTTCTTTGTGGTTCGTTTATTCTCAATCATTAATGTCACCAAGAGGATTAATTTATTGAAATTTGATAAACTTTTAATTAAAAAAAGAAATTAAAGTGGACAAATTCTAATGAGACTTACACGTGTCGTATAAAAACTCAACATTATATTTAGCTAACTCCAATCTGACCAATTCTCAGAAAGTCAACCTAGACAATTCGGAAAAAAAAAAAAAAAAAAAAATTCATATCATAAAATGTGATGAAATGTTGTGCATCCACCGTACACGTTTCCTTCTCCAATAAAGGAATGTCACATTTGATGCTTTAATTTTATTAATTTATTGGATGATGATCGTGGTGGCTCAAACGTGTAGCAACAACAACACTTCGATCCACTAAGATTTTATTATTTTAATTAACTAGTAAAAAGGGACAATTAAACATCATATTTAAATGTTCACACAAGTTGGAACCAATAGTGGTGGGTCAATAATTTCATTAAAATATAATCCAATGTAAGATGTGATTATTATAAGTTATTTAATGTTTAATAATAAACACTTGGTTGGAAATTGAAAGGAACAAACTACAAAGGGTAAGTGTATATTGTATAAAGGATATTCTAGAGAGAGGGAGAACAATCACAATTAATTAATGATAATAAATTCACTTAAAGAAGACTTTGGTATAGAAAACGAAAGAGAGTAAGAGGGTTTATAATTTGATTTTTCATTGATTTGTGTGTAAAAGGTAATATTATACTTACAATTCAATCTTTTAAACTTTTTCTTGTCATTCTCAATGCGACAATTCGTAATCAAACAATTTGTAAAGGAGTCTTATATGCTTGTTATAAGTTTTACATCTAATTACGAGTTATCGCATCGAGGTTATGAGAGAAAATTTGTAAATTTGAAACAACCCAATCTTTATTGTTTGTAAAATTTTAAGCAACTAATTTTACATTTTGAAACTTCTTAATAACATGAAGGGCGAATGACAATTTCCCACCCAAGGTTTGGCGTAAGTAATTATCTCACCTAAAAAGTCTGAAAAAAAAAAAAAAAAAACCATTTTTCACTCATCGTTTGAAATCTGTCCTTCAACTTTAAAGGATTGGATGATAAATTCATTATTTATAAAAATCAGTTTATTATAAAAATCAATTTTTTAAAAAAATAAAAAAACTTGCGTAACCCCTTTTATCTTTCTGCCCCACCCCGCCGCCCCAAATAAACATTCAACGGCTGTTGTATTTTTATTTGTGAATTCTGGAAATTGGGTTGTATTGTCTCATTCCCGAATTGAATTATGGAAAAAAAAAAAACAAAATTTAATGGTTTTTGACATTCAAAATTTGGAGAACAAGCCACTGGAGACTTGAAGAATAAAGACAAACAAAACACATTCACCCTTGCACAAACTAAGAGAACATCACATGGAGAGTTTGAATTTTTTTTTTTTCCCTTCTCGATTTTTGATCGTTCAATCATTGATTGATAGTATGTAATTTGTGTTTTGTTTTGTTTTGTGTGATTAAATTGTTTAATGGATTATTGATTTAGATTGGAGGTGTTTGAAATTTGTAGTGGTTTGTGGGGGTGGTGATTGCTGTATTGGGTGGTTCTTGTTTAGGTTTTCAACGGCCAAAGTATGAAACAAAGCCACCATGAAAAGTTGGTTTCAACAAGCTTTTCACGGCAGGTAAGCTTGCTTTTTGCTGGTGAAGCCACACAGCACTAGATCTGACTTGGTATTGCGCCGACAAATAGAAATTGGTAGTAATTTGGGCTAGCTAGATGCGATTTCGATCGAATCGCATCTGGTCGGGTGCGATTCCGGTCAAATCGCATCCGGCCAAATCGACGTGGATTTGGCCACGCTAACGGCTTGCCGAGTTGATGGCCACCAAAGGACTCCAGTTTTCACCATCCTTTCTGCGATCCCATCAATTTCCCCAACAATTCAATATACAAAACAGATGTTTTAAAACCCGCTCCGGCCCGGTCGATTTAACCAGTTCGACCGGGAACCGGCCATTGAGTTGGGTCAAGTTAAGCAAAAAACCGGGATTAATGATTCACCCAGATTGACCCGTGGTTAGACCGTAGTTATTATAGTGTAATACTTTCTTTCTAGCTAGTATATTCATAAAATAATTAATAAAACTCATTAAAAAAATATATATATATATATATAAATACACATATAAACGAGTAATAAAGTATGGGCCCATATTTAATTTTTCTTTATATACAAATATGTACAAAGTATAATAAAAAATAGCAACTCGACAGTGTAGCCCAACCCTTCCATTGCATGACGTTACGAGCGACCGCAACTCACCTATTACTTGCAAAAACATTGAAAACAACGGAGTGATCACTAATTGTTTAGTAAGTAAACCCACTATGCTACCCTTCTCTTTCCATTGCTTAAATTCCAAATTTTATTTCCTTACTTCGTATTTCCCGATTATTCTCTATTCTTTCTCTGTTCTTCTCTCTGTTCTTTCTCTGTTCTTCCTCTATTCTTTCTCATTCTTTATCTGTTTTTCCCTCAATTTTCTAATTTTTTACTACTCATGATAATGAGCATGGTATTATGCATATTCATGATGCAAATGCACAAATGCATAAATTATGCATTTTCTTTTCTATTTTTCTTATTCTGTTTTCTGTTTCTTTTTCTTTATTTCGTTCTTTCTATTCTTTCTTTTCTTTCTTTCTATTCTTTCTTTTCTCTTTTTTTTTTTTTTTCCTATTCTTTCTTTCTTTCTTTTCTATTCTTTCTTTCTTTCTTTCTTTCTTTCTATTCTTTCTTTTCTTGCCGATCAGACTCAGTTGAAGTATGGATTTGGAGCCTTGACCGTGTGAGTGAATTCTCTAATTCTGGGTACAGTCCTCATCCACACGCACTTCTAACGAACTGTACAATTCTTCTTTCTGAATTATGAGGCCGCTCACTAAAGGCGGCGTGCATGTGGGACTATGTCACTCACGGCTCCCCATCGCAACAACCTTCTCTTCTTTTTATCTTTTTACACTTTTTTAAGTAAAAAAATTCAGATTTGACTATCTTTAATATTCTCATTTCTTTCTATTTTCTCTTTAATACATTTTAGTGCTTTTTCCTGCTCTTATGAATATGTATGCATGTTGATGGTTTTATGCTTATAATTCTTTTTAATTTCTCATGTTTAAATGCAATTATGCATTATGGAATGCAAACATGTCATTCTCTACCATCTACAAACTCATTCCAAAGTAACACATAATCATACTCATACATGCACTTCTCTTTGACATTTCATCAAATAATTCATGTGCACAAATTAACACTAATTTGGCTACACTTCTTTCTTTATTTTAGGTCACCAAAAATTTGGCATAAACTCCTCCATAACTAACGCCAAATCTGCCCAAAATACACATTTCAAAATTTTCACTTCAACTCTTCCAAATCTCAACCAAACATTCATCAAGTATCACATACACCACCCCAACTTCTCATGGATATGTTCCAATTATTATTCAACACCAAATCCATCAACAATTCTACATATAACACAAATATATACATAAAGAAAATTGTCTACACAACATAACTTTACTTACCTTTGATATGAGCAAATTCAACCCTTTAAGAATCTTCCTTGCTCAAACTCTCTTCCTCTTAAATCCTATGAGCATAAACCATCAAAATCAACACTTTAAAAATTAAAAATCATTTCTTAGTGCAAGGATCTTACCTATAGATGCTTGGATTGAAAATCCATTCAAAAATACCCAAGATCTATGAATTTCTTTTGAAAAAAGAAGTGAAGAAATTGAGAGGATTTGGAGGAGAAGTGCCGTGAAAATGGGTTGAAGAGTGGCTAGGGTTTCACTCTTCAATCCTTGATATAACATTAAATTATATATAGTTTCCCATTTTGCCCTTGCACTTTCTTTAAAATTTCATCTATGTCCCCTAGTTAATTACCATAATGCCCTCATTTTTATTGCATTCTCCATGAAATTCTATTTCTTTTTACTCCCCACTTTTTCAACTAATTTTGAGTAAAAAGACCATTTTACCCTTAATGCAAGTTTAATGCATTTTCTTCACATTTTCCTTAAAATAACCTTAGCGAAAACCAACTAAAGGTATAAGAGCATAAATTAAATTACGTACCTCCATGTGGGCGTTACATGTAGTGAACCGTCGGTCTAACCGCTTTTAAGCCAAAACCGGGTTACTCTTAACCCCATCCTAATTTGTAAAAACCTAAATCTAATTTCTCCTTTTCAGTTTTCATTCGACATTTTCTCTCTTCCACCTGCATTTTCTTCATTTCATCTTCATTCCAGCTTCATTCTTCACTTTAGCTTCATTTCATCTTCACCATTTCTGCATTTTTGGCAATCGTCATCAACACATTTTTGGCAATTAGTGTCAACGCATTTTCGACAGTCGTCGTCAACAAGGTAACGATCTTCAGTTCTTCTTCGCCACTTTGGGTGGAATTAAAGTTCAAGTTCTTAGAACTTTGCCTATCTCTTCCACAAATCCTTTCTCTTCACCTCCACAACCAAGCCTACCACTACTCTCTTTTCTTTTCTCATTCACTCTCCACCAAGTGCACCTTAACCTCTTTTTCTTCTCTTAAACCTGCCGCTTGCTCCATTTCCTCATCTGAGTTCAGCGGCTCTCTCCATTTTCACCACAACAAGTACAACTTTCGCAGTGGGTTTGTTGTGGCCATGGCCGCATTTAGGTCTGTCCAGAAACCAGAGGAGTGGCGTGCGGTTCTTTCGCCTAAATAGTTTTCGATTTTGAGGGAAAAGGGAACTAAGTATGATTTATTTATTTTATAAATTTATCATTTACGCATTCATCTAAATTTTGGGTTTCTTAAAAACTTGGTAAATTGCAAATTATTGGAATGCTTTGTGATGAAAACTTGGTAAAGAAGAAATGCATGCTAAGAGATTGAGTATAATGATTTAAAAACAAAGAAAATTTCAGATTTTTGGGGTTCACGAGCAACCTATCGGGAAAAATTATATGACATAATTTCAATTGTTTAAAAAAATTGTAGTATTTGGTTTTGGGTTGTTTTATTTACTTAATCTCCCCAACAAGACAAGTTTTAATTTTTATATTTTGCAAACTGCAATTTTTGCTTGCAGTTTTGCATTGACGGAACATTGCAGTTTTGTTTGGATGGTGTTGGATTGTATTTGCAGCATGATGACATCACCGGTTTGACCCGTCGGTCAAATCGGTTCAACTAGTCAACCCAGGACCCGATCACTTTACCAAGTTTCGCCCCGGGTCAGTTATTAAAACATTTTACAAAACATAACCTGTTATCCCAAATAACAACAATATAACAAAACAAAGGATGGAAGTTAATTGCTACTTGATTTTTACTCTGTTGGGTATGAAAAAACATTGGGGGCCGAGGGTTTTGGGGTGGTAGGGAAGGAAAGAAAGATAAAAGTGTTTGAATTTAAGGGTTTTTTTTTTCCTCATATGTAGGGGCAAAATGATATAATTACCTTTGACTCTTTTTTAAATTTACCATCATTTCCTTCTACGATTAAAGTAAACGGACTAATCTTAAAGATAGTGAAAATTTCAAATTTCTTTTTTCAAACCTTTTGGGTGCGAAAATTTCGCCAAACATTGGTGAGAAATTGTCATTCTCCCTAAGATATATGATTTCCTCTGTCCAGTAGTTAGTAAATTCACGTTTTATGCACGAATTATGCGCCCAACCGTATAATTTGCGTATAAAACACGAATTCCTATATTTTATAAGCACAATCGAATTATACGCGAATTATATGCACTAGTCGTATAATTCGACCGTATTTTTAAAAATAAAATTTTATTATTTAATGAGTCAAAACGACATCATTTTAGGTGAAATCTGATCAAAACGATGTCGTTTTATACTTTGTCTCTTTTTTTGGCGTCCTCTTCGTTTCTTCTTCTCTTTTCTGCGCGTGCTTCCTCTCTCCTCTTTTTTGGCGCCCTCTTCCTCTCTTTTTCTCTTTTGTTGGCGCCTCTACCTCTCTTCCTCTTCAACTATTCTTCAACAAACACCTATAAGGAAATTGTTCGTCTTATCTTCTTCTTCTTCAACTTAATGACAAATAAAATCATTTGTTTTATTTAATAATTGGTCCGCTTCTATAATATTTGTAATAATTGATTATGAATCAAATAATATATTTTTTTATAAACTAAAATATTATAATTTAAAATGATATAAATCATATACCTATAAGAAAAAATAGAGAATGATTAATTCAATGATCATAAAAGTGCTAAAATCAGGATTAATATTGCCGTATTTTTCAAAACGTATTATTGAAATATACCATATTAAACCCGTATATACCCATACCGTATTTTTCCCGTATCCGAATTTTAAGGCCGAATTTTTCACCGTTTGTCGTATCATACCCGTAAAATTCCCATACCGTTTTTTTACTGTATCCGTATTTACTAACTATGCAGTGGATCTTTATCATTAATTATAAACAACTAGTTGATGACAAATTTTTAAACTGGTATCAGCATCGAACTTGCTGATCAAAGAATTCGCAGGAATTTTCAGATCTCGAAGTTTCTTTGTATTATATCATGCATGAAATCACGTTTGTGAAATCACGTTTTCAGTTACTTAAGATGAATAATTTCTTATAATATTCTTATATTGATCTATTTTCTGACCATTAACTCTTCGATGTTTCTACGTGCGTGTTGAAAGAAAAAACTTGTAAACCCTACTAATTTGATGGAACCTCACAGTTGTCCATGTTCCCACTTCTTCTTCTTTAACCTCTTTTCAGGTTCTGAATGTTCTCTCATCATCATGGATGCAGTGACCGAAGAGTATTAGATTCACCATTTTAGTCTACGCATCCTTAAACGTGAGATTTGGGAAGAAAGAAGAAATTAACTCAACTAAGACAATTAGAATCGTGTGCCATTGCACTCGGCTCTATTCATTTTAGTTTCCTCTCACTTGCCTACTAACTTTAAGTAATATTACACATGCAACATTTTTATATAACATTTAAGTTTTACCTAATCATTTTTTATAACGTAATGTTATATGTGTAGTATTATTTTTATTATTTTTCTAACCTAATTTTTTATAATTTCATGGATTTTTTCCATTTTTATTAGAGCTTTTGAATGCCCATTTGGTCTGGTCCCCGCCATTGAAATAGATGGAAACCTCAGGCCAGTAAGGGTTACCATAATTGAAATTAAATGCTCTTCTTCTACAGAGGATGACATTAATGACATAAGTGTCAACTGTACGAATCCAATGACCCACAAACTTGAACTCCTCGAACACCAAAATTTTGAACTTGTTAAACAGTAGCCAGTTCACTGGAGACATTGGACTCTTTTAAAAGGCCTGGGGCTGGTGCACCATGGCCGAGTAATGGTTAGATCAGAATGTTCTGATGGCAGACAACATTTTGGGCCATCTTTTATAATTGTTTATTGTTTTTATTTTGTTTGTTGTACTTTCAAGATTGTGTGTGGAGAACGATTCATGCCATTCACGAAAAGAAAAAAATAAGACTGTTGGATCCAGAGAATCTAAAGACGCAAATCGGAAGCCAAGCCATCCTCCAGGCGGTCTAGTCTAGCTTTAACGGAAATGATGCAGTCATCGAAAATTATACACTAATTTTATGCATTGAATGACGTGATAAAATTTTGATTATGAATTAATATTAAATTAAAATTAATCAATAGTCAGGATTCGATGCATGAATTCAGTACAATATTTCAGTTTATGTATCATTACTTCTACCTTAATGTGCCGTACATCTTATGCCCAACCCAAATAGGGAGAAGTTTATTTTCATCCCTGAGGATTGGCTTTAGTAACTTGAATCCTACTAGGGAAAAAAGTTTTCCTTCTTCTCTCAAACCCATAGCATATTTTAACCTTACTCTTTTTTTCTTCTTCTTAATTTTGAATATAGACTACATTAGCAAAACAAAAAATTGTGATTTATAATTCCGAAATAAAATTAATTTTTATTTCTCTCTTAATTAAATTATCTTTATCTATTTTCAAATAATAGTATTAATCTATGGTTGGAATACAAAATTAGAATTTTAATTTTGTTTGTGTAGTATTACTCTTTTTATTTACATGATCAATATACGATTTTTGTTTAAACCACTTGATTTGTACTCGAATGACAAAACCATAGGTTACTCAGAGATTTTGTGTTCGAGTTCCACTTAGTGGTCACCTACCACATATTAGTTGAAGTGTGTGTAAACTGAAATAGATATACACGATTTTTTAAGGTTTTAATTTTTTTACTTGCTCCCACTTAAACAAAATTTCGGCTCCTTCAATGTTTGGCTACTCATCCAAACTCTTCACTGATTCGGTCCTCACCCTGCAACCAGAAATCACTTTCTCCAATATGTAGACAATCACCACTACTTCCATGCCACATGTCTCATTTAGCTGCGAAGATTCACATAGGGACTATGTTGTTATTTAGCTGACTAATAGGATTGATAGTTTATTTTAAATTTTCTGGACCCAATAAGCCAAACATAGGGACTAATGTGTTATTTGGCTTCCAAACTGGTGCCTGGCAAACACTGAACACTACGTGGCCCCCTCGTGCAAATGTTCTTACACTGTGGATTTACCCTCTTCAGAATCCAAGAAATTATTACACGTATCTATGATCCTTCAGAAACTACATTGCAGATTCACCTGCAAAAAATAAATAATTAATTTAATTATATATACATTAGCCATAAGAACATCTACGGTAATTTTTGCACGCCACGTAAAAGATTTATCAGAAATGAAGCAATATTTCATCAGTTTTGATGCGATGGATTTGGCTATTCTCCTGTCTGCTTTTGGAGCTGCCACTCAAGCTCAGTAATTTTCTCGCATGGTAATGTCATAAGAATTACAGCATATTCATGGAAAATGAAAGAAAACCCTTGAAGAATTTTCAAAGCACTCTCGGTAAAAACATTTTTTACAGTTTGTTGTTTTCCTAAAGAGTCGGTAGTCTGTACAATGAATGAATGACACTTTGGCGGGTGATGTAAACTAAATGCTTGACAGGTAATCGAACAACTTCTCTTGAAACCTTTTCACTTTTGCCATGAGATGAAGATCATTACAAATCATAAGAGAGTGTGAAGGCACGAGCTCAACTCAACTCAACTCAGCTCAGAGTCTCAGACAGCAACAAAAAGATTAAAATTCCAGACTGACTGACCAGCCAAAAGACCATCATCATAAACTTTACCAAATCCCAATTCGAAATTTAAAAAAAAAAAAAAAAAGAAAAAAGAAATGATAAAAAGGAAAACGATCTCGAAGTTTAGGTAGAGAGAGAGAAAAAAAAAAAAAAATGAAAAGAGTAGAAAAAAGTGGACATGGGGTAGCAGAAAAGGAGGAAAATTTGGGGGAAAAGTTGAGAAGAGGGGTCTTGGTGGCCAAAAGAGGGGGCCCAAGTACTCCAACAGCGTCTACTTGGAGACTTTGGCCTTCTCTTGAGGCGCAGGCGCAGGCGCATGATAGCACCATTAAAGAAAACACTCATCTTTCTGCAAGAAAACTAGCGGCCGCTCTCTGGGAATTCCATCACTACTTTCCTCTCTCTAAAATGCACCGGGGTGTTAACTTCAATGGTGTCAGTAGTGACTCTAAAATGCGCCGCCACCGTCCACACCAGCTTTACAAGGACAAGGCTTTCGACTTGTCTCACTTCTTGGCTGACCCTTCTCCTAGTTCTCCTGAACAGGTACATGTCTGTTTCTGTCACTACTTGATTGTGTATCTGCAATTGATTAATCAGTTCATTTTGATTTCTGAGTTTGTTTGGGTTCTACTTTTAGTCTTATGCTGATTGATTATTTGATGTTTGGGGATTAGTTTGTTGAATTCAGGTTGCTGAGTTACTGGTCATTATAATGGGGATTTCTTTTATTAACTAGTTCGCATGTAAAGTATTTTATTTGAAGGGGGGTTTTTCCCTTCCATTCTAGGTTATTTTGATTCTACTGATTTTTTCTGGCATTTATAACCTTTTGATATTGGTTTAACTATGTATTCTAATGTTTTTGTGGTTCTTATAAAATTTGATGCTATAGAACAATGTGATTTTTATCTTATGCTCTCTATTGTCTCTTTTGAGCCCGTTCACTAATTATCATGATTTGGTCACAAAAAGAAGCAATGGAAATCAATTCGGCTATGATATATGTTGTTTCCTGGGAACCTCACTCTGTTAAGTTAGAGGCTTTTTTTTTCTTTCATTAAGGGTTATAGAAGTGCAGTTGTTGCTTGAAAAGTGAATATTACTGCTCCATAACTTTTAACCACTGAATTGGTCTAAGTATGTTTTGAACTCCCATTAAGTGATGGCGGTCCTTAACGCATAAAGTGAAGTTTAAATTTTGTAGAAGTTTCTTGTAGTAAGCACTAAGAGTTCCATACTGTGACCAAACGGGTGCTGAAGTATATTAATTTCAACCCATTCAAAGTGGGGCTGCTTTTTAAGTCTTGGGCTGTCCCTAAAGAACATAAATCTTATGTTAGTTTAGGTAGGAATGTTCTCTTCTGCCATTGATCTTTCTGTTGTTTCTTACACCAGCCAGAAAGTGCAAGCAGTTTAAGGAGGCATATTGCTCAATCACTGATTCAGCATCATCGATCGATTGAAAGAAGTAATCGTGCCTTGCCGCCTGTATCTCCCGCAAGTTATGGTAGTTCCTTGGAGGTATGTATGATATCATTTCTTCAAGTTCTTTTCTTTAATTATTTCAGCACATGTTTGATTTTACTTCAATGCAAACACTAGGTTTTGCTTGAGAGAATATGTTGCTCTTTTTCTTTTTGAGTGGAATGAGGCAGAGTGATTTTGATGAATATTTGCACGAATTGTTCTTGCATGGGACCATACTGTTTAGACTGCTACAACTTCCAGCCTGAGCCCCTCGTTTTTGCATTCTTGTTAGTTGTGTCTTCTGTAGCGTTAGAAATATGATGATAAACGATATGTTTGGATGATAGGCCATGGTGATTAAAGTGCTTTACTTGTGTTATCACACAGACATTATTGCAAAGAAATTTGTAATGTTAACATTGCCGAGATTATGATTCATAATTTTCAGCCATGGCAGAGCTTTTGTTTTGTATTCTATTAGCACATCCCTCAGGCTCACAAATATGGCTTCTTTCTTTCATTGACATTTGTACTGAATATATTTGTACATGTGAAAAAACAATGAAAGAAATAAGACAGAGCTAGGATAGTAATCTTTTTGCTTTATTGAAGCTTTGGCATAGTCTCACGTACTTTTCTCCTGTAGATGGCACCCTATAATCCTGCAGTCACTCCCACCAGTTCTATAGAATTTAAAGGAAGAGTTGGTGAGTCGCGGTATAATCTTAAAACATCCACAGAATTACTAAAAGTATTAAATCGAATCTGGAGCTTGGAGGAACAGCATGCTTCAAATGTAGCATTGATAAAGGCATTGAAGACAGAGCTAGACCATTCCCGTGTGAGGATCAAAGAGTTGCTTCGAGATCAGCAGGTAGATCGGCATGAAATAGATGATCTGGTGAAGCAAATTACAGAGGATAAGCTAGTTAGGAAGAGTAAGGAGCAGGATCGTATTCATGCTGCTGTACAGTCTGTGAGGGATGAGCTAGAGGATGAGAGGAAATTAAGAAAACGGTCAGAGAGCATACACAGGAAGTTAGGTCGGGAGCTATCAGAGGTGAAGTCTTCCTTTTCTAATGCTTTAAAAGATCTAGAAAGAGAGAAAAAATCAAGGACACTTTTGGAAGACCTTTGTGATGAATTTGCTTTGGGCATAAAAGACTATGAACAGGAGGTGCATGCTTTGAAACAGAAATCTGACAAGGATTGGGCTGGTAAGGCTGATTGTGATCGTTTGATTCTCCATATATCTGAATCGTGGATTGATGAACGGATGCAGATGAAGCTAGAAGAGGCTCATGGTGGTTTTCCTGAGAAGCAATCAATAGTGGACAAGTTGGGTTTTGAAATAGAGACTTTTCTTCAGGCCAAACGGTCAGCTTCTTCTAAGAGAAATGATAATATACTGCCTAGGGATAGACGTAACTCTCTTGAATCCGTCCCTCTAAATGAGGCTGTGAGTGCACCTCAAGCTGTTGGAGATGAGGAAGATTCTGCAGGCAGTGATTCAAATTGTTTTGAATTGAACAAACAAAGCAATGGTGACATGAAGTTGCATGGAGGTGAAGATGTAGATGGTCGTACTAATGAAATGATGAAACATAACCAAATGAAGAAAAATATCGTTTCTCGTGAAAGAATAAGGGGTCGAAACCCATCCAGTTTGCAAGTTAAGTTTGAAGAACAGATGGCTTGGGCCATCTCAAGTAATGGTAATAAAGGGCCTGAAATGGTAGATAGCGAACCAATTGAATCTAGCATGGCAAATAAATCCGAAAATCGTGGAGCTATTGAAGATGACAGTCATGAAAGAAAGAATGAACATGATGAGCTCCATGGATCAAACTCAAACTATATGATAGATAATTTAATAAGAAATCATATTTTATTTTCAGAAGGTGGGATGCAGAGTATACATCCCGAGAATAACTCCGGTGAGGCTTCTTGCAGCTATCCTGCACGGAGGAATCAGGCTAGTCCAGTACGCCAGTGGATGTCGAAACTTACACCCCCAGATATCGACATTTCAGAATCTTCTACAAAATTGCCTCAAGTGTTGAAGGACAATACTTTGAAGACAAAGCTTCTTGAAGCAAGGTCAAAGGGCCAACGTTCGCGATTTAAAGTTTTTAAAGGTTCGTCTTAGGCTATTGAAAAATGCAGCTAGATGCAAAGAAGATACATCAGGCTTACGGGATCTGCCTAGTTGAACTTTGAAAGGCTTTTGTTTTGTGAATATCGGCCACAGCTCTATATAAACTTGAATGCGGCGGTTTCTTAAACATAGCTGTACTTTTGTCTTAAGTAAATTTGGAATTTCAAGTCTGTAAATAAGTGTAATATCGTTACATAGCTGCAGAATGGATGAAGATGAATTGCGAGATGCATTACAATTTTGGGTAATTAAGCCTTTTGTGTATTCATTTGAAGTTTGTTGTCAGCTGCCGTCTTCAAAGTTCAAACTTGATGTGAAATGCCTTAATGATAGGTGCATTGCATTTCTCTATGAAGTGGCTTTTTTTGTTTCTTTGGTGATTGGGGATGTCTGAATAGTTTGTGCAAACTTCAATTAATCTTTCGGGGCCTTGAAGTTGACGGTACCTCAGTGATCACCCCTATTAACAATCAAGATTGATCAAATTTAAAACCTCTTGAATAATATACTTAAGAGTCAGTGATCACCTCTATTAATAATCAAGATTGATCAAATTTAAGATCTCTTGAATAATACACTTGAGAGTCATGATTGACCGTTAACCACTTAATTGTAGTTTATGAAATGACTTTCATCATGACAAAACCATGAGCATTAATTTACTGGTTTCCAGGTTTGGACCTTTGATTGTGATTTCAATTGTATATTTCTTTTGGTTTGAGTTTCCAAAGTTGCCTCTCTTCTCGATTAAACGTCATTTACAAATTCCATTTTGTATACACGTCAGAAATAATTAATGGGAATTAGATTAAATTAAAAGGTTACAAATTGATTGAAGGATGTAATTTGGAAAAAAAATAGGAATAGGATAGTGTAAAAACAGGGAAACAAACGTACCCAATATTTTGTTTTTGGGCCCAATCTGCTAAGTGATTGTCAATGGGCCATTTATGACCGGAGCGTTTGAATTATTGGGCTCAATCATGTTCACCTCAGCTATCTCACTCCCACTGACTCAGAGAGAAATCACATTCAAAAGTGAGGCTTGAAGGGAAAGTGGAGACGAGATGGCAGCGGCGTCGTTCAGGTGGATACTGCAACTACACAAAGACGTCCCAAGAGCAGCTCGGCTCTACTCGGAGGGACTTGACTTTACTGTTAATATCTGCACTCTCCGTTGGGCAGAACTTCAGTCTGGTCCCCTCAAGCTCGCCCTCATGCAATCCCCGAGGTTTTTTCTCTGCCTTGCTTCTGTTTGATAATTTGTCTACAAGAAACCATATATTATAAACTGCATTGCATTAACATAATTTACATTCTATAAATGTTCTCGCTATTGATAAGGTAGAGAATTTTACTAACTTAATATAGTAGTTTTTTTCTGGTGAAGTTCCCTGTCATGAGCTTCCTTTTGGTGGGGAAGTAGTTGTAATTTGGCTGCATTTTCATTCAACTTGATAATCGAGCTAATTTTTAAGATTTAAAGGCAAATTCAATGTATATAAATACAATAAGGAATGCAATAATCAGTCTAATTGATTCAGCATTTCAGCGAATGGAGTCTGTGTTTTGATTCTAATTGGAAATGCTGGTTTCTAACCCAGTTTACAGTGACCATGTCACGCAGAAGGGATATTCATCTTTACTATCGTTCACAGTGACAGACATTAATAGTACATTCACAAAATTAATGGCACTAGGAGCTGAGCTAGACGGTCCCATCAAATATGAGATTCATGGAAAGGTATTGAGCTTTATTTCTACAGAAATCTTCACCAAGACTCTTCCTCGAGTTCGATAATGATCTCAAATTGTAAATCTATTTGCTTGTCATCAGGTTGCAGCCATGCGGTGTGTCGATGGTCATGTGTTAGGCCTATATGAACCTGCATAGCTAACGCAGTCTGCTAGAGCTTTTTTATTGAGCAATCTTAAAATCTTCCGAGGACATAGAGAAAACATGAGAAACTTCTCCTTTCTTCGGATTCCCTTCAATTATCGTTAGTATTTGTTCATCCAGATTGATTACTGCCGTACATAATGTGTAGAGTTTTGGACCTGAAAATAAGGTCTCATATGGTAAGCAAGATAATATTTCAACGAGAAGCTGTTGAAATTATCCTTCAAATTACCTATCATGTAGATCGGATATTCTGGATGATTAGTATCTCCAAGAAGTGATAGGAAATCGTCCTTCGATCTTTTTGGTAGCACAGTTGCTCTTTTTTGCCTGCTTATTGAATTCTCATCTTGTACCTTTGTTGAAAACTCACAAGTTTAGTTCATTTTTAACGAAAGCTGAAAGATCGAATTGATTGAGAAATTCTATGTGAAACTATTTGATGAGTCTGCATCTGGGCGTAGAGGCTTCTACACCACAATTTTTTATAATTCCCAAGTGCTGTAGTGTGATGCTCCTGCCTTGATGCAGCCGTTCAATGCATCATATAATTTACCTGCTGAACCTCCAGATGGAGATACATGTTTGCATGGAAAAATGGTGTTGGTCCAATATTATGAACTGAAACCCGGTTCCTTGATGCCGTTTCGACATTCAAAATTTGGCGTGTCTTTATGTCTATTAGGTTATAACTATGTCCCACAGAAACTTCTGATGAACGTATTCTCTGAAGAGAAAAATCAAGCTATAAGACCTTCAATGTTCAACTTGAATTCCAAAAGGTGAGAAGTGAAAGACTGGTAAGTTCTTACAGTTAATGCGTCGTCAATGCTTGTGGCTTCCAGGAGATCCCGTGAGATAAAATTCCGCCCTATGCCGGCTGCCACAATTTCATCTTCAGCTGGGGGTACTGAGTTCAGCGTGAATGCCTAAGTTAGGGATATGAAAAGAAAATGTTTTAGACTCTGCAAGTAAGAGATTTTACAGAACACTTACATTATCATCCATTCACTGCAAAACATTATCATTTTTTTCATTTATTTCAAACCTAATCTTGTTTATTCCTTATAATTTACCAAACCATGACTGTTGAAACCGAAGGCGCAGCTTGGGAGCTCCCCAGCGTACGTATAAGCCATGAAGGATAGTCCATTTGACAGTTCACATTTTATCACATATCTGCAAAATATGAAAACATTACATTCGACAGACGCCTGCTACATTGCATATACCAAACTGCAAAAAGATGAAATTATAACGTACGTGTGGCCAACTAGAGCAGCATTTGCGTCCTCATTGTGAGCAGCAATGGCCATTGAATCGTTTACAACAAGAACATCAGAACAGTCATCTGCGGTATCAACATTTGAACTGATCTCAGTCTTTGATATGAATGGAAGAATCTCCTTCCTGAAGTTGATAAGTATAATCTGCACACGAACAACTATAACGCGACTAAAATACCAATATGATATGACATAAACAACACACAGTTAGGCCTTAATTGTTATCAACTTTACCTCAAGAACAGTCACACCACATCCTGCTGCAGTCCCCAAAAGCTCATCCCAGTATCTTGGAAACTTGTTTCGATTATTTTCTGAAATTGCCTCAATGAAAGAACGTGACTCGGGGGCTCCAGCAAATTGAAGAAGCTGGTTTTGAAGGATAAGGTCTCTAGCTAACCTGCTTCTTATCAAATTAGAGATCCAAAGTTGCCTCTCTTCTCGATTAAACGTCATTTACAAATTCCATTTTGTATACACGCCAGAAATAATTAATGGGAATTAGATTAAATTAAAAGGTTACAAATTGATTGAAGGATGTAATTTGCCAAAAAAAATTGGAATAGGATAGTGTAGAAACAGGGAAACAAACGAACCCAATATTTTGTTTTTGGGCCCAATCTGCTAAGTGATTGTCAATGGGCCATTTATGACCGGAGCGTTTGAATTATTGGGCTCAATCATGTTCACCTCAGCTATCTCACTCCCACTGACTCAGAGAGAAATCACATTCAAAAGTGAGGCTTGAAGGGAAAGTGGAGACGAGATGGCAGCGGCGTCGTTCAGGTGGATACTGCAACTACACAAAGACGTCCCAAGAGCAGCTCGGTTCTACTCGGAGGGACTTGACTTTACTGTTAATATCTGCACTCTCCGTTGGGCAGAACTTCAGTCTGGTCCCCTCAAGCTCGCCCTCATGCAATCCCCGAGGTTTTTTCTCTGCCTTGCTTCTGTTTGATAATTTGTCTACAAGAAACCATATATTATAAACTGCATTGCATTAACATAATTTACATTCTATAAATGTTCTCGCTATTGATAAGGTAGAGAATTTTACTAACTTAATATAGTAGTTTTTTTCTGGTGAAGTTCCCTGTCATGAGCTTCCTTTTGGTGGGGAAGTAGTTGTAATTTGGCTGCATTTTCATTCAACTTGATAATCGAGCTAATTTTTAAGATTTAAAAGCAAATTCAATGTATATAAATACAATAAGGAATGCAATAATCAGTCTAATTGATTCAGCATTTCAGCGAATGGAGTCTGTGTTTTGATTCTAATTGGAAATGCTGGTTTCTAACCCAGTTTACAGTGACCATGTCACGCAGAAGGGATATTCATCTTTACTATCGTTCACAGTGACAGACATTAATAGTACAATCACAAAATTAATGGCACTAGGAGCTGAGCTAGACGGTCCCATCAAATATGAGATTCATGGAAAGGTATTGAGCTTTATTTCTACAGAAATCTTCACCAAGACTCTTCCTCGAGTTCGATAATGATCTCAAATTGTAAAACTATTTGCTTGTCATCAGGTTGCAGCCATGCGGTGTGTCGATGGTCATGTGTTAGGCCTATATGAACCTGCATAGCTAACGCATTCTGCTAGAGCTTTTTTATTGAGCAATCTTAAAATCTTCCGAGGACATAGAGAAAACATGAGAAACTTCTCCTTTCTTCGGATTCCCTTCAATTATCGTTAGTATTTGTTCATCCAGATTGATTACTGCCGTACATAATGTGTAGAGTTTTGGACCTGAAAATAAGGTCTCATATGGTAAGCAAGATAATATTTCAACGAGAAGCTGTTGAAATTATCCTTCAAATTACCTATCATGTAGATCGGATATTCTGGATGATTAGTATCTCCAAGAAGTGATAGGAAATCATCCTTCGATCTTTTTGGTAGCACAGTTGCTCTTTTTTGCCTGCTTATTGAATTCTCATCTTGTACCTTTGTTGAAAACTCACAAGTTTAGTTCATTTTTAACGAAAGCTGAAAGATTGAATTGATTGAGAAATTCTATGTGAAACTATTTGATGAGTCTGCATCTGGGCGTAGAGGCTTCTACACCACAATTTTTTATAATTCCCAAGTGCTGTAGTGTGATGCTCCTGCCTTGATGCAGCCGTTCAATGCATCATATAATTTACCTGCTGAACCTCCAGATGGAGATACATGTTTGCATGGAAAAATGGTGTTGGTCCAATATTATGAACTGAAACCCGGTTCCTTGATGCCGTTTCGACATTCAAAATTTGGCGTGTCTTTATGTCTATTAGGTTATAACTATGTCCCACAGAAACTTCTGATGAACGTATTCTCTGAAGAGAAAAATCAAGCTATAAGACCTACAATGTTCAACTTGAATTCCAAAAGGTGAGAAGTGAAAGACTGGTAAGTTCTTACAGTTAATGCGTCGTCAATGCTTGTGGCTTCCAGGAGATCCCGTGAGATAAAATTCCGCCCTATGCCGGCTGCCACAATTTCATCTTCAGCTGGGGGTACTGAGTTCAGCGTGAATGCCTAAGTTAGGGATATGAAAAGAAAATGTTTTAGACTCTGCAAGTAAGAGATATTACAGAACACTTACATTATCATCCATTCACTGCAAAACATTATCATTTTTTCATTTATTTCAAACCTAATCTTGTTTATTCCTTATAATTTACCAAACCATGACTTTTGAAACCGAAGGCGCAGCTTGGGAGCTCCCCAGCGTACGTATAAGCCATGAAAGATAGTCCATTTGACAGTTCACATTTTATCACATATCTGCAAAATATGAAAACATTACATTCGACAGACGCCTGCTACATTGCATATACCAAACTGCAAAAAGATGAAATTATAACGTACGTGTGGCCAACTAGAGCAGCATTTGCGTCCTCATTGTGAGCAGCAATGGCCATTGAATCGTTTACAACAAGAACATCAGAACAGTCATCTGCGGTATCAACATTTGAACTGATCTCAGTCTTTGATATGAATGGAAGAATCTCCTTCCTGAAGTTGATAAGTATAATCTGCACACGAACAACTATAACGCGACTAAAATACCAGTATGATATGACATAAACAACACACAGTTAGGCCTTAATTGTTATCAACTTTACCTCAAGAACAGGCACACCACATCCTGCTGCAGTCCCTAAAAGCTCATCCCAGTATCTTGGAAACTTGTTTCGATTATTTTCTGAAATTGCCTCAATGAAAGAACGTGACTCTGGGGTTCCAGCAAATTGAAGAAGCTGGTTTTGAAGGATAAGGTCTCTAGCTAACCTGCTTCTTATCAAATTAGAGAACCTTTGACCTATCAGAAATCCCATCTGATAGGCATTTTCACAGGGTCCAACTTCAAATATCTCCACCATATTTCCTTCCCTACAAAGCTCTATAGCTATATTAGTCAACTTCTTATATGGGCTAAACTCAAATACCTTATCCTTATCTTAGCCACATACATATCAAAGCTTTGTTTCAATTAGAGTTGCAACTTGCAGTTACACGTCCCTATAAAACTTAGAAATGGACTGCTATATTTGAGTTATCTCTTTGTTTGAAAGTGACAAATCACATTTTAATAAGCTTATTCAACCTTTTACACCATTAAAAAGTATGCAATCATATGATTTTAATTGGTCCTATGAACTATATATATTTAAGAATGCTATATCTGTAGGAACATTTACAAGTGGCTTGGTTGGGGACTTGGGGCTAACTCTGCAAAGACATTTTGTTCCAGACATAGTTGTAAAAGTAAAATTGCGAAAATCAAGTTTTTGGACCACAGGGTCAATAAAATGATCTGAGGGTTGAAAATAAATTCAGTCATCTTTTTTATTCATTTGCCCATGATGTGTATCAATGTTTGAATGTTTAATCTTGTGCATCGAGGTGCATGCCTTCAACAGAGAAATCCACTAAGGCTTGTTTTCTTTTCCTTTTCATTCCCTAAAAAGAATAATAAAATGTTTAAGTGTGAAAGCATAGACCTTAATTTGAAGTAAGAGTCAATATTAATTCTGTGAAAATCAACTTAGCAATCCCTTTTGACGAAGTGGTTGGATACCATATCAGTTTTTCTCTAGTATTTAAATGTTGAAGAATTAATAATATTAGACTGGTAATAACTAGCTTTGTTGAAAAAAGAAAAGCTGCAAACATGTCAAACTTTTAATGACAACTAGTATAGAAAGAAGGGTCTTTGAAAAGTGTCTGTGACGGCCTACAATGAAAGCATTCTCGATTGGAAAGAAGCACCAGAGATTTTTCTCTTCACTTTCTCTTCCTTTCTTCAAATCTTAATTGGTTAAAGCACTGAATTAGAAGAACAGTTTAGATAATAGATTATGTTTAAAATGTGGTATCGATTATTGAGGGTCGACAAAGGCACTTTGCACACTAACTTTCCTCAGGATTTTGGATAACTATATATATTTATTGGAACATTGAATAGCTTAGGCAACCCTTAACTCTACAGCTATCAAGCCTATATATCTTTGGATAAATTTACCATTTTTTGGTTGGCTCCAAATGCAAATGTCTCCCTTTATCCAGAAAAGCCTGATTATCAGTATCTCTGATGATTAATTATTAGTACTTGTAAATAAACCACTACCACCATGGTCAAAGTTTGCAGCTCTGATCATGAAATTATTTCTTTAGTTGCTAGTTAGGTATTATGCTTCAATGGGGTAACATGAATGATTCTGAATTTCCATAAATATAAAAGAAAATAAATAATTGAAGTATTTGGCAGCTGGATAGTTTCACATATATGGGTTTGATTAGCAGCCACTTGATGGATAAAGATCACCTGTTACAGCAAGCTAGGGAAATTGTTTTTAAGTTAGAAATGAGTTATGATCCAAGAGAAATAAAATTTAATAAGAGTCGTGTCTCTCACTTATCTACAAGAGAAAAGGATGAGCCTGAGTTTTGTTGTTTAGTTTCAAAAGTTAAACAAAAAATCTGGTGATTGTCACATCATGTAATATATGCCACCAAAAGAAATTAATCTCCGTATCTTGTTTTTATAAACAAAAACACATCCCACAAAAGAAAAGATTTAGTCTTTGATCTTGAAGATGAAGTTGGATATGACTATTGTGATTAAGAAATTAATCCACTGCATTTGCACTAAGCCTTTTCCAAATGGATTGGAACATCCAGGCCCCAGAGAATAAAGGAAAGATATCATCAAATTCAATTTTTAACATGCTAAAATCTCAGATTGATTAAACTAAATTTATTGCATAATCCTCATAGGGACCACCGGGGTTGGGGCACGTGGAAAATTCCCAAATCCATCAAAATGCCAAAGAAAAATAGCACTTGTGTTGTTTAAAGATGGTGCAATATGATGAATCACGACACAGAAAGAGCCAGTTGGATTTTGAAGAAGTGGAAAAGAGACTTGGTGGAAAAGCTCGTATCCATATTTAGCATAGTGTCTCTGAGCTTATAGAGGTAAAAAAGAGTAGTGTGTGATTGATATAAAGACCTATAAAACAAAAACATCTGTGGTGGGACTTGAATTGTTTTTTCTCCTCACAGAGATTCGTTTGGAGGACAGAACCATAAATATTTACAACAAAAGTATGGCACCTGTCATTAATTCACTCGTTTTTGCTAGGGAAACAAGGAAGAGAACCCTAACTTTGTGTTTATCATATTTATATTTTTAAGAGGAAGAACCCACTTTTGTAATACAAATTATATTCTACTGTTTCGTCAAGAGTCAGCATATCTATAATTTACTGAGAATTATACTTCATCAACAAAAGTAAGTTGACATTCTCTTTCAGAATGGTGATTGGTTATTAACGGAGGAATAGTTTACCTGTAATATGTCATTAAATTCTGAATTCTCTACTTAAACGACATAAAATGTAATGTATTCCGCTTAAAATTTACAAATAACATTTTCTTTACGCTAATTAAGCTTTAAAATATTACCATTAAATTGTTAGGTTTGCTGTTCAAAAGTTAATAGTGCATATTGCATACATCTCCCGCAGCTTGCTGTAAGACTCTAGATCACAATCAGATCAAGACTCCAGATCGCAATCAGATTACTCAACTATAAATAGAGAAATTGAGAATGGGATCATTAGCCCACTGTTGATGAATTGCCATTGCCAAAATACCTTTTAGCTTTCATTAAGCTTTGTTTGGGTAGAGAGGCACGTAGCCACCTGAGCTTTGGGTTCAAATGAACCACTTTAACTTTTAAAAGAAGTACTAATATTTTATAGATTTTATAATTTTAACTCTATTTAATTTCATGTTTGGCTTCACAAAATGACTTATTAATTAAGACTTTTTTTATTTTTCTCGATACTGCATTTCTTCTCATATTATATTTTTACTAATAATTATTTTATAACATTTTTTATTTTTCTCGGTACTTCATTTCTTCTCATATTATATTTTTACTAATAATTATTTTATAATATTTTAACATTGTTAAAATAAATTTATGAACAACATTATAAATCTATATAACATTTTAAAAATGTTTAAAAAAAGTAAGTTATAACAGTTTAAGAATATCACGAAAAACCAATTTATTGTATTTACGAAATGTTAGCTAAAATTATCATACTCAACAATAAAATTTAAATAACTATTAATAACATGAAAAAGTGTTACCAAAACCTCTTTTTTTTAGTAGATTATAATAATAAGCTAAAAGAAAAATGCTACCTTTTACGTACGATAACTTTTATTTTTTCTCGCAGAACAATTTTGTTGTAATAGTTTCTTAGTAAGCACTCTAATAATGATTTTTTGACATTAAATAAAATTGATGCTCTTACTGAAAAATTGGTTCAAACCAAAAAGAAAGTAGTATCATTTGGTTTTTTTCTTCGTGAAATTAACTTTATATTACCTATTGCAACAAATGTTAAAAAAGCTAACATTCAACAAGTGTTAAAAGAGCTAACATTTATATCAATAAAGATTGTAAAAAATCGTTATAGAATCCAATAAGAGATTAATTATTAAATGATTATCTCATTATATATATTGAGAAAGATTTGATAGAATTATAATGAAACAATTATATATCGTTTTCAAAATATGCAAAACATCGAAGACAATTATAAATTTAATGTTTTAATATATACAACTTCTAAAAATAAATTTTTTTATACTTCTTATTTCATTATATATTTTATTGTAAATTTATAACTTTAATCAACCGACTTACTCAGAATCCTGAGTATGTCTTGGATCGAGTAGTTTATATCCTTGTGAACAAATTAATTACAGTGAAAACTTTGAAGTCGGTATATACGTTTGCTCTTAAGTCGGTATACGTTTACTCTTAAGTCGGTCATACACAAAACACAGAAAAAGATTTTAAGATCATGATCATATGTGAGTCGTATTAGAGAATAGAAATACAAAGATTACGGGAACCTAAGTAACAATCTGCGCCTCCAGACTCAAGACACCTGGATTACATTGTCCATATATAAAAGATTATGTATATGGATAACTCAAGGCTCAAGCGGCAGAAGAAATTAAAAGTACAAGGAAGAGAGGAAAAGACTATGAAGTATTTTCCAAGCACCGATGGAGAGGATATTTCGGTAATTGTAGACTGAGAGACATGTCTAGGAACTTGTTACACTAAGAGAGCAAAACCCAAGACGATGTTGTCGTAGAGCGTGAGCTTGCTTGCAAACTTATCCCTCCCTCATGCGCTGCCTTTTTGAGAGAACAATCCTTTAACAATAACTGCGGCTTTGCCTTTGATGAAACCCTAAACCCACCCTGCTGCACTTTCAAAGTTTTAAGCACCAAACCACTACATGAACATAAACCGATCAGTAAATTAGACTAACAATCAAAGCTGAAAAATTTGGAAAAACCCTATTTGTATCGATACAGTTTTAAGAAGAAAACAAATATTACATGACTGACCTCACTCAACCCTAGTTAAATCTGCTGGGTATTCTGATATTCTCTCAACTCTACAGAAATAGCAAACCATGAGAAAAATAATATAAATCCAAAAACATGCATAACTTGAGCAGGTCACCAAACAAACAAGAACATGTATAGAAATCTAATACCACAAAGTTAAGGATAAGTAGTCTTGAAGAATAAGGGTTATCTCTGTAGTTGTCATTACCTCAGCGTCCCAAGTGCTTTAAATTTGGAAAGAATAACTTGCATATGATAACCATAATGCATATTAATCTTTAATTAGCTTAGTGTGCGTTATTTGTAAAGAAAAATATGTATATATATAGTAATAAAAATTAAAGATCTAAAGATATGTAAAAGAGTTATGGATAAGATTAAAAGCAAAGGGAGCTCCCTTCAGTCCAAGTACAGGAAGCCTAAGATTCAATTTGTCTCCCGCATCATTCACTCATTTACTGGGTATTTTTGTTGATCCTTAAACTCAGTATTTGGATGAATGAGTCGGCAGCTAATTAAATCCTATTGCCACCCATGAGTGGACTGAAGAAAGCTCTCTTGGCTCTAACTTGTAAATAACAAGAAAAGTTGAAGAAAACTTTGAGAGATAAAAAAACCACAAAATTTGACTATGAAACATTAACACTCGTAAAACAAAAAGCATAATATACAAAATTGATGAACCTGGCCTACTTATCTTTGCCTAATTGCAAGGCTGATACACAGATCTATGCTGGTATCACATGTATAGATAAAAATAACAAGCCCATATGTCCCATGAAACCCTAAAGAACCCCATGGAAATTAACTCTCTTCTTCAGATTACAGCACAATCGAAGTGGCAGAAAAATGGGAATAGTTAAACAGAAACAAGACGAAATACATGGACCATAAGTCCAAGCGATGAAAGTAGGTAGAAGGAGAGAGAAAGAAAGTGTTTTTATTAATTTTTTTTTTCTTTTTTCTTTTAAGATCTCAGGAAAAGGAGTCAACAGGAGAAAGAGGGGACTGGGGAGAGCTTCTAGTATCAGTAGCTTAAACAAGCATCTCATGGATCTCTGAGTGGGAGGAATGGCTTTATATACAGCTAAAAGAAAGACGAGATGAGACACAAATAATTATTTAAAATATTTCTTACAATAAACTAAATAAAAGAGAGTTATTCATATATTCTTGGCTACTTTCTTTTCTTGTTTCCATGTAGAAGCCTCCACCAATCCCTTGCATTATGTAGAGCCCATCACTTCCTTTGCATAATGCCAGATTTTTTATATAATTATATTATATTTAATCCATAATATAGTAACCATGAACTGTACTTGCATCCAAGCCCTTGTTCGCAAGTCTACTTGTTTAGTCTTCAAAGACAATCTTGGGCTCATATATCTATTTTCCTTCAATGTATGAATACGTACGTAAAGATTTACATGTATATTTTGTATATCTTTCACCTCTCAAATTGGATTTAACTTCAGTTTTTATAAATAGGCCTCTACGTATTCGTAGGTCCTGTGTTACTTTGCTAAGTGGGATGAAATTATTAAACTAAAAAACTTGATGAAAAGTTGGTAAAACAGTGATCAAACCCTAGAGATTCCAGGAAAAACCTATATATGCCTAGGATTTCCGTTTACGCTGAACAAGCTTATATTGGATAGGAACAACCCTAATTTGACAAGTTTTTAGGAACCTTTTTGCTTTTGTAAAAATTTAACTTTCCCATTAGCATAATTTAGTATGACAACATCTTATTAATTAATTTTATTGTCTAGCACATGCGCATAACATTATAGTTAATTTTTTAAAGCCGGATATGACAGTTCAACTTTGTCTGAAAACAAATTTGTAAGTACAACCACTAAATTAATCTAAGTTAAAATTATCATCTTCATTCAGAAGATGTTTAAACAGTTTACAAATTCTTGATGATCATGAACAAACTTTAAGAGAGTATTATTATAATAGATTAGATTCCAAATTCGCTTCAAGATTCCAACTTTTCTTTGGCTACCGCCATTGTAAATAATGCTAGATACTTTGCTAATATTTGTTCACACTTCATTGTATACTGTATAGCCTAAAAAGAGCTTTTATTAATTCAAACTTTAACCTAAAGCTAGCTAAGAATCGCAGTGTCGTCATCAAATCGTGTTTCATTTCAATATGTATCGGCAGCAAGCATAATTAATCGTGTAAAGCTTCAACCTGTTTGCTTAAATAATATCGTAATTAGAGGTACCAACCAACGGCATTTGGATTTAAGAAAAACCCAACATATAAAAAAAATTAACCTGCAATTAAAGCACTTGTCATCATGTGAAAAGGGCAAAAACATATGGATACAATTAGTGCTACGTCTTCTACAACTATACAGACAAACACAGCTAGATATGTCTACATCTCTCAACTCAATGTTCCTTTATGCATAAGCCCATTGCACTCCTTGGAAATTAACTTGTTTTCCTTCTACAATTAGTTTCAGGTACTTATTCAAGTAAAAGTAAATACCTGAAACTGAAAGAATGAAAATATATAAAGAGAGAAGAGACACATGGTAGTGGTTTTTGGCTTGACAGGGCATGAGTTGGGCAAGAAAAAGTTGCCTACAATAACTATCAAAATTGATGATCGAGGGTGCACATTCGCGTAAGGATACATAAAAATTTATTAAAATACATTAACTAAAGGTTTAGGTAATTAATTAAAGAGTGGCTGGAGATTGCACTTTGATTTTATCATGGGATTTGCTTTAGTCTTACATAACACGAAGGAGCCTAGTTTTATTTTATTTAAAAGGGAAGTCATTAGATGTAGGCTCTTATCATCCTCCCGAAACCGGTATAATACTTTCTTCTCGTTAATTTGGAGATCGCTGAAATTGGTTGTAGTTATCATATCTTTTGGTTATTCTTATCCTATGTTGCTACGATTATTATTGGAAGAATTAGGGATATAATCTTCTTATCACTACGAGACAAAGTGTAGGAAAGAGGTTTAGTATGGGAATTTTTATGTAAGCAGAAGAAGCATTGGAACACATATAATTGTGGTATATAATATACAATTGATAAACTTATGCGCATTGACATAATCCCAACTTATCATTTGCAAATATTTGAGACTTATTTATACAAAAAGAAGCGTAATTGAGGAAATGTAAACTAATTATAGAACATGTCCAAAAAGCATTGCATTCACAAAACTACGTTAAATAATTATAGAGGAGAAGGAATTGTGAAACGACAATGGAGGGTGGAGGGAACCACAAAGAGCCAATGAAAGTATGATGGCGAGGAGGAAATATTATATAATTTGTGGGGAAAGATCACATCAGATTCTCAGTCATCTCACTGAAAATACTGTCTTGTCAACATCAAAGGCTGCCTATCAAAGTGGTGTACCCTCTTTCTTACTCTTGCTGTGTTTTAACCCTAAGCCCTAACTCATCTTCACCCTTCTCATCTCAACCTTTCATGTCCAATCACAACTTTTTCTTCTCATCTGTCCATCCATCCATCTAATCAATCTTGTACATCATTTCCAATCTTTATTTCTTTTTCTCTTTTCAAGTTTACATAATCCTACATTGGATTTGGTACAATACATACAATTACTAATTAATAATATATGCCATCAACACACAAGGCTCAAGGAAAGGAAAATAACAGACTCATTTGCCACTCCGTCTTTATAATTTTTTTGATGCAATTTTTATTAGTTTTAGCTATTAATGGTTTAAATATCTAGCCAACTTTTGAAAAAAATAAAAACAACTAATATTTTTTTTCCTTTCCAGTTTCCTGGAATAAGAATAAATAATTTCATTCAAACAGGAACAAGGTCAACTTGAGAGAGGCAAGGAGGTGTTGCCAGAGTTAAAAGCTTTACAATGGCATCATACCAGAAGATGCTTGGTGATGAAATATATTCTACTCAAAAGTGATAACATTGTTATTTGAGAGTGTGTTTTTTTACAGATTTGTTGTCCCCGTACCTCTAATTTATATATTTAATTTACTTTGTTTTTTCTTGATAATCTAAAGATTCTAAACTAATAACTTAGATTTTTCATGGTGATGATAATAATATCCCTTGGCAGGCACACCTTGCAAAGTTCTCTAGAAATTGTACTTTAACATCTAATGAGTCAACAAGGAATTTATGGCCATACTGGCGTGATGAGCTTGCACCTTCAGGCTTCAGCTATAATTTGTCCTGGCACTTGACTGCCGAGATACCCTCTATATTCCTTCCAGTTCACAGAGATATCTGTGTATGCAGTCTTCTACCTGTTAATTAAACTTGAATCTAGCATCCAATGATCCTTTCAAATGCCAACCATCAGCATGACATCTTTCTAGAATTAAACCCGAAAAAAAGAAAAAGAAAAATCGGTTAATCTTCTTCATAATTACACTAAATTAATTGTACCTCATTAGTTAAAGCACTGTGTGGGTGTATGCGTACAAGCTACTCAAGAGTTTCTAAAAATATATATAAGAAAATGGGCCCGTGATTAGACGGTAATAGTTTATTCTGTCCCTTATTGATTGCCATCGAGTTACAGCACATTAATGCACGGTGAGTTAAAACATTTCTCCGCTAAAATAACCTCATATTACTATTAGACGATTAGCTAAGTAAACGGTCTAATAATAAGCTAAAAACCCCTTGGATTAGACCATTTTTTTATGAAAAATCGATCCAAAGCACGGTACAATATTATCCCCTGAAAAGCTGCATGCAGATAGACTAGAGCTCCAAGAATTCTAATCAAGGCAGTGAGTGTTTTGGAACTTGAGCGATGTTTTATTTGACCAAAAAGAGAAAAAAAAATTAAGCTGCCAGTTAACACACAGAAAATTCTTTAAAAAACAAGAGGGGGGAAACAGATGTTTATATTGTTGTATTCTAAAAGGCTAACATAGAATTGAATGAAGAAAATATTAAATGTAGTTAGAAAACATAATGCAGAGACATCTCCCTTCATAGACGGGCGAGAGAGAGAGAGAGAGAGGGAGAAAATATCACAGAAAACCGTCAGCAATATAGCAGAAAGACAAGTACCGACGCAAGGCATTTCTTTGCTTTATTGGACAAATGGGGTTGTCCCATGAAATGACCTTATGCTTCACCAGCTAGCTTTTTCTCCTTTTTCTGTCAATATTATTTTTTTCTTTTCTACCATATATATATATAATCTACAACTTATTATCATCATTTTTCTTTTAATTTTTATATCCATCTCTTTGTCGTAATGGGCATTGCCATAATCACTCTTACCTGCCCACGGCCACATGCATGCTCCTTGGGATCTCTTTTCATTATTCTTTCTTCTGCAATCTGCAAAATTGGATTTATGCCACCCCTTTCTCCTGGATTTTTCTTTCCCTCTGTCTTTCTTCAGTTACAGTTGCAACTTTTAACTATTCACTAAATGTTAATAATATCAGATTTATTAATATTCTCTCTAGTAGCTGTAACACAACCTTTAGTCAGATTTTCAATCAAATTTCTCAGCTAATTTCTGGCATTATTGCTGATTTTAGTCCAGCATATGATGATGCATCTTACCTGGAAGTGGGACTAATTTTATTTGTTGGTTTTTGTTTTTATCTTTTTTCGAAAAAGTAGTAGACATGGTGTCATGGTGCTTTCTTCTCAAAGTTTTTTCTTTTTTTTTTTTTTTTTCTATTTGAATTTATTAATTTGACATGTATCAAATCAATAAAACTATTTCATCAGGTGTGCTAATTACCTAATTAAGTTTAATTACATAATTCTAACGCATAGCAAGACTTGTCATAAGATGGAAGGCCTAAATTAATTAAAATAGAGAACTTCATACCAGTGCGTCCACTTAAGATATACCTATCAATTGAATTTGAGTACACATGTTTTTGTAAATAAAAAATAAACACCGAACATATAATAAAACATTTTTTTGTTTTTTTTGGTGATCGAGGTGTTCAGGTTAGTTTATATATATTTCAACTAATCTGTTAGGATCTTGAAATTGACAGTCGAGTAAATCCCCTCAATGGCCACCCCTATTAGAAATTCAGGTAAATCGAACTTAAGACCTTTTAAATAATACATCCAATAATTCTAGTTGACCGATATGTCATCCCATGGTGGTTTGTTGCTCTTTGTTTTCATTGCTCTCAAAGGAATCCTTATTTGCTTAATACTTAAATGTGACAAGACTTCATTTGGTTGCTATTGTATCCAAGAAATCAAATTAAAATTGTTTTAAGATGCCTCGGCTACTCATATTCCACAAGCAAACGCATGGTTTCAATTCCTCATGCCGGAGTCGGCAATAAAGAAAGTGTTTCCAAAATATTAACAAACTTCATGTTGATCTATTAAAGTTGGTACTTAAATTTCTTATTGTAACAAAAGGGAAACAGAATTTTGTAACTTTGAACTGTTCTTCCACTTGTAATTATAAGTAATTAAAGTGAGGAATCAATTTAGCAAAAGAAAGATTCACATTAAAAAGGCCTTACTAATTACCCTTAATTAGCATTAATTAAGAAAAAAGATTTGATTAATCAACAAACATTGTACTTGGGGATGAGGAAGACACGCCAACACTTGATGAATTATTCGTATCAAAAGTTAAATGAAGCTTTAGTTATAAGATATATATCAAAGAAAAAGCTCACCACTTTGGATTGTTCAAGAAGAATTTAGACGTAAATCTAGAGATTATGCAAAGTCACATTTATATAATTGGGTCGTGCTTAATACCCTCATATCCTATTGAAGCAGACTTCACAATAAAATTTAGAATTAAAAATCAGATGTGGGAATCAAAACCATTACTCTGTGTTTTATTTTAATTAATTCCACTTATTGATGCCAAAGTCTCATGTCAGTCAAGAGACGAGAGTTTTGGTTGCTTGTATAACACAAAGAAACCCTCACCACCTAGAGACGTCTTTTCAGGACAATACTATACAAATCTTGGGGTCCAAAACAAATAATACCTTCAGAACCCACTAGATCTGGTATAAGGAGGGCCTAACCATGTGTTTGAATTCGATACGGACAATATCTCTGGGAACCTACTTATCATGTCTCAATCTGGCATATGTTAACGCTACTAAAGTTTAATTTAATCCTACTTTCTATTAAATTTTCTCACTTCAGGCTCAGCCCATATTGACCCAAATTAAAGTCTTATATAGTACAAGAATACTCACACCATCTAGATGCGTCTTTTGAGATCGTGCGGACCTAGGGCCTAAAGAGGACAATACCTCCAGAACCCACTAGATCCAGTAGAAGGATGGCCTAACCATGTGTCTGGATCTGATATAGACAATACCTCTGGAAACCCACCTACCATGTTTAGATTCGGCATACATCAACACTACTAAAGTTTAATTTAATCCTACTTTCTACTAAATTTTCTCACTTTAGGCTCAGCCCATATTGGCCCAAATTAAATGGGCTCATCCATGTTCTAACTCTGTAGATTTTGCCGGGTTGGCCCTTCACAATTTTAACTAATTTAGCCCATTACTCTCCTGGTTCGAAAGTCATTAGTGTGTTAATTAATATTAAATCCCAAAATTTTATTTATTAAAAGCAATTATACATTTATAATTAAATGAAAATTAATTAATTTACTCATATTTTTCGGGTCTAAAAAGATTAACACTTCAAAGCTATCTATACATTTTATATATACAGTAAAACCTCTATATAGGAATAAACTCTATATAGTTATAAAAAATTATAGTCCCAATTTGGGATAGTTATAAACAAGAATAAACTCTACATTATAATAAGTTATAATTTTTCTAATTCACACTTTCAAGAAAGTTGCCTCTACGTAGTAATAATTATATATATATTACAAAAAAAAATATATGTTATGTAAAATTAAAAGGTTTAAAATGAAATAAAATATTTCTTTAAAATTGTTTGAGACAATGATTTATGTTTTAGAGTTGTTATCACATATTTTACCTTACGAGTACATAATAGCTCGTTAGTATGGATACCTTCTTGTTGAAACCAAAATATTTTTAATTTCTCAAGCATTTTTAGAGCTTCATGGCATAAGACTTTCTGGATTTCCATACTATTATCCTTAGGATTATTTCATTTCTCTTTTTGTCTAATTGCAACAATGATTTCTCCTTTGATTAAAGTATATATGATTTGTTGCTCATTTCGATAATCGAAGAAGACAATAATATATATTCGATTAGTGTAGTGAATTTGTCGAATCTGATCACTCAATTCTATGGTGACTCTTTTATTCTCCTCATCCACTTCATTTGTAACTTACAATTCATTAACATTAATGGTTCCAATTTTGCAGCACTTAAAACCATTAACAATTATCTATGGTTTTACATCAATTGACCATGCATCAACTGTATTTATAGTTCCATCAATGTCGCTTATTTTTATTGATTTTAAGAAATGATCTTTTATCCGTTTCAAAAATAGGCAATTGAAACACTGTATTGAAATCCTAATATTACTAAAATGTGAATTAAAATCATAATACTGTATTATTAAAACATGAATTATAAAATAAGAAATCAAAACTATAATTTTTGTAATTACACATCTATTAAGTTATAACCTCTTTATAGTAATAAAATTAGTTAGTCCTAATATTATGACTGTAGAAATGTTTTATTTTACTTCTTCGGTTGCCCTTTTTTGATAGTTTGTGACTTGTGTAAACTTTATTGGTTTGTATAAGGCTTACACAAATGGGTGTATTTACGTTAATTCAAAGTTTTTTTTTTTAAATAATTTTAAAGTCAAAATCAAAATGGTGCACTAAAACACAGTTTTTTTTTTTTAAAAAACCATTTTAATATGGATAAAAGAATAACATAGTATAATGATATACATAAATTTAATTTAATTTAAACCCTAAATTTGGTTAATTAATTAATATTCCTTATTAGTCAATACAATAAATCTTTTTGTTTTCTATAATAATAAAAAAAAAAAAGAAACTTTTTAAAGTCACCCTTAAATTAATTTTATCCTACTAATCTATGACTATCCAAGTCTTACATTTGTCATTTTCGGAAGCTTAGAATATTTTGCTTAGTTTTGAATCAGGGCCTAGGGTTTATTGTTGGGAATGAAAGTATCGAACGTCGATCTCTTCGACCCGCGAACGATCATGGATTCAGACTTCTCTCCGGGTGCGCCCGACTCGGATTTTGGATTCGCGTTCAACGACAGCAACTTCTCGGATCGGGTCCTGAGGATCGAGATCGTGCCTGATTTGCCTGATTCTAAATCCGAAGGCGATGGTTTCTCCACCATCGCCGATTGGGTCCGCAACCGTAAACGACGGAGAGAAGAGATCAAGAAAGACACTGGTAGGTTTTGTGCGTTATTGTTTATATTCAAATTTCAAAGTTTTAATCGTTGTCTGATTTTCTTGTCGTTTATTATAAAATTGATTGATTTATGTTTGATGGAATTTCAATTTGGTAACAAATGATTGGCAAAACTCTTAGTTTGATGTTCCCGAGTACTAGAATCAGACTGTTAATCGAATACTCTGAATTTTGTGTTTAAGTTGGCTTATGGCATAATTATATGAGACATGCACGCATGATTTAGTTATCAATCTCTTGTGAATTTTGTCTCCACTTCTTTAGAACCTGGTTTCTTATTTTTTGCATTAGGCGTGGATTTTTTCATGCAACGTGAGGAGCAGATTTTGCATTGTATCATGCCAGACACCGAGGATGGTGTGGCCTATGAGAATCAGGATGAGGAACCTGTGGCAATGATTGAGGAATCACCTGTTGATGGTGGATTGAACTTGAACTGTGATGGTACATTCTTTGTTTCTTAGGTTCTTTCGAATATTTTTTGAGTAATACTACACGCACAATCTTTTTATACAAACTTTGTCTCACAAAATTATGTGGCAAAAAATGATTGAGTGAAAGTTTATTTTAAATTTAAAATCACGCAATCATCTTTTGCCACATAAGTTTGTGAGAGAAAGTTTGTATAAAAAGGTTGTGAGTGTGGTATTATTGTTTTCATTATTAGTCTGAATCAACAGTGTTAATTCTCATATTTTTTGGGTTTACCACCTTCGTATTAATATTTGGGATCTTAATATTGGCCAAACCTTCTGTAATGTATTAGTTACTGCTCGATTGCACTGTGTGGGATCTTGTATTCATTGTATATATAATGTATTTTAGATGAGGAAGCCACTCAGAGCAATGATGCATCATGGAGCATGGATTGTTCAACAGTTCTTAGGGTCAAGACTGTACATATTAGCTCTCCTATTTTAGCTGCAAAGAGNGTAGTATTATTGTTTTCATTATTAGTCTGAATCAACAGTGTTAATTCTCATATTTTTTTGGGTTTACCACCTTCGTATTAATATTTGGGATCTTAATATTGGCCAAACCTTCTGTAATGTATTAGTTACTGCTCGATTGCACTGTGTGGGATCTTGTATTCATTGTATATATAATGTATTTTAGATGAGGAAGCCACTCAGAGCAATGATGCATCATGGAGCATGGATTGTTCAACAGTTCTTAGGGTCAAGACTGTACATATTAGCTCTCCTATTTTAGCTGCAAAGAGTCCCTTTTTTTATAAGGTGCGTGGTCTTGGCCTGTTTTTTGTTGTCTGTAATTGTACCGTGTCTCCCTTTATTGACTTGTCTTCTTTGTCGCTTCTTGCAGTTATTTTCTAATGGGATGAGAGAGTCAGAGCAACGACATGTAACTCTGCGAATACATGCCTCTGGTAAATTCAATTACATGTGAAATTCTGTATGCTTTTTGTTTGTCTTAATGTAGATATTTTTTGAACTTTTCTGGTAAAAATTTGGTACAAACATTTATAATTCAGTCTCTTCTCTGTTTGTTTTCCCTTGAGCAGAAGAAGCAGCCCTTATGGACCTCCTTAATTTCATGTATAGTAGAACCTTATCAACAATCACTCCTACTGCTTTGCTGGACGTGCTGATGGCTGCTGACAAATTTGAGGTTGCATCATGCATGAGATACTGCAGCAGGTTATTAAGGGACTTGCCAATGACCTGTGAGTCTGCTTTACTGTATCTGGACCTCCCTTCCAGTGTTTTAATGGCTGAAGCTGTGCAGCCACTGACAGATGCTGCAAAACAATTTCTTGCTGCACGATACAAGGACATAACTAAGTGAGCCCCTCTTCAATCCATATCCTTTTTCTTTCTTTGAGCAATTTCTTGATCGTTAAAAATGTGTTGTCTCTTTTGCCTTTGAATATGAATTTCTTTCTTTTTTGGTACAATGATAATTTTGATTTGTGTTCATCAATATGATGTGATGGGTGAAGATATACTATCTGGCAAAAATTTCTCTTACTTTGCTGGCTTGATAATATTGGAGCAAATTGTTTGACCACATTTTGTTTAAAGGGCTGCTTGTGGCACTCGTTTACTTGTTAAATCAGTGGAAAATCATGCGCTATTCATGTCTTTGTTTTAGTTGACTAAAACCTTCGTAATTTATGAATCAGTGTTAAAGACAGTGTCTTTCTTTGCAGGTTTTCGGAAGAGGTTCTTCACTTGCCCTTGGCTGGTATTGAGGCAGTATTATCCAGTGATGATCTCCAGATAGCTTCAGAGGATGCTGTTTATGATTTTGTGCTGAAGTGGGCTCGGACTCATTATCCAAAATTGGAGGAACGACGAGAGGTCCTTGGCTCTCGACTCGGCCGACTAATTCGTTTTCCATACATGACCTGTCGAAAGCTGAAGAAGGTTTTAACCTGCAATGACTTTGATCCTGATTTTGCATCCAAGCTTGTGCTTGAGTCTCTCTTTTTCAAGGCTGAGACACCATACCGGCAGCGCTCTCTTGCAGCAGAGGAGGCCAATGCAATCCATCGTCGCTTTGTGGAGCGGGCTTACAAGTATCGTCCTGTGAAGGTGGTGGAGTTCGAATTGCCTCGTCAGCAGTGTATTGTGTACCTGGACCTTAAGCGGGAAGAGTGTGCACATCTCTTTCCAGCTGGACGGGTTTATTCACAGGCATTTCACCTTGGTGGGCAGGGCTTTTTTCTATCAGCACACTGCAATATGGACCAACAAAGCTCGTTTCACTGTTTTGGTTTGTTTTTGGGGATGCAAGAGAAAGGATCAGTTTCATTTACTGTGGACTATGAGTTTGCTGCAAGAACAAAGCCATCTGAAGAATACTTGAGCAAATACAAAGGGAATTACACTTTCACAGGAGGGAAGGCTGTTGGGTATAGAAATCTTTTTGGTGTACACTGGACAACATTTATGGCGGAGGACAGCCTTTTTTTTATTAATGGAGTTCTTCATCTAAGGGCTGAACTTACCATCAGGCAATAAGTATTTTTCACAAAATGTTGGGTATAGAGACCTGTTCGATTGGTCTTTTGCTTGTCTAACGGCCCTTTGTAGAAAATATCAGCAGGTATAGGTGCTTTTGGGCTATGCACTGTAAAAACTAAAATTTCAGAGAAAATAATTCATCATTTTACAAATGTATTATTGTATTGTGATTAGAATATATCTGATAGTATTTATTTATTTATTTTCTGACTTGATAATAGATCTAAATGACTTGGACAAGAAAGCAGCCCAAACTTTCTGTTGAGAGTTAACAAATTATGCAAATTTGGAGGCAAATTTCATTGGACTTTCAAATTTTTGCTTCAAAGTTACAAGCATTACAATTGTTCTTTTGAGCTAAGCCGTGTCATAAGTTTGTGAGTTCAAACATGTGCAAAAGGGCTACTTTTCAAAGGCACTAATTTCTGCCCACCTCTAATCTAAACCTATGCGTATTCAAGGCATCCAAAGCTCGTCTTATTGTTCTCTAAATCTTAAATTAAACTGTAAATAAAATGTTTATTCCTCAATGGAAGTACTGAGAATTAGTAAGCTTGCAGTTTAATGTTGTCGAAAAAAAGGAAATTTTAATTGTAAGAACTAAAAATTAAACACATGTAATGAAATGAGAGGAAACATAAGAACATTGCTCATGAAAGACAAGCATCATCATAAGGCAGAGGCTCTGGGATGCATTAGTGCAAGAGAATCATAGAAGGTGCCCACATGATGCATATACTTCTCATATGTATTTCTTTCTTTGAGAAATTATTAGTCATAACTCCAACACAAGTGCCCATGAGACCCTACACCTACAAAAAGCTTATTCCCGTAAGTCAGTGAAGAGAAGAGAGCAATCAGCGCACGTTTTTAGTGCTAGCATCCCGCAGTTCATGGGCTGGAATTTCTCTCTTTCTTTTTTGACGGGAATGATTAACAGGAGTGGTTAAAGCATCAAGCCGCTGTTACCTCAACGAGTGATGGGGATCACAACGGCTCAAGTCAAACAGCAAAACTCGTTACAGGATGTAAACAACTTTAGTTTTCTCTTACAGGGTCCCATTCCAGCCATGCCCAGAAATTTATCATCATCAACAAACCACAAACTAAGTTGCCGTTTGTAGCCTCTTCTCCTCAACTTTCCTGATACTTCAACTCCATGTCTTGTTTGTCATTGTTCTCATTAGCAGGGTATAAACATTTTGGTTTGCCACTCTTTTTAGCCTCAACATGAGCTTCAAAATCATCTGGTTGGTTCCCTGTTTATATTTCTTTCCCTTTGTGGATAGCTCAAAAAACTACACTACCAATTCTTTGGACGAATATCTTCAGGATTTTGCTTTCAAAACTTTGGTTCATCACCGGCCTCACCATTCGGGCGCTCTATACAAACCAATTCTCCCGGCTAATCTGTCAGGTACGAGAGTTTCAATTGTAAGGCTCAGAAGCCGGAGGTTATGGAACATCGGTGCTAATTTTAGCAACTTTCATATCCCATCTAGAACCATAACAGAGCCTCATGCCAGAAGGCTGGCTATAGTCTACCAAGACTTTGGCAATTGGTCTTCCCACTACTACAGTGTTCCAGGTTACTCAATCGTCACTCCTGTGATTGGTTTCATGGTTTTTGATGCATGGAATATACGGGCTAAAAGAAAGCTTAGTCTCAATACAATGGGAAAGCCTATAGTGATTCGTTTCTTCAATTCATCATTATCAGATGGAAGGGTCTCAAAAGCGAAATGTGTAACATTTAGCCCAAATGGTACTCTTCTCATGACTGAAATGAGTGAGCCTAATGTATGTTACTCTCAAGATCAGGGTCATTTCTCCATAGTAGTTCCATTGAATTTGAAGAAGAAGCATGCTCTGTGGTATTTGTGGGTGATTGGGTTTGGGCTTGGATTTGCTGGGTTGATTTTGATAGGTTACGTTGGGATTTTGTCAATGAAAGCTTTGAAGACAAAGAAGATTCAAGTAATGGAGAGACAGGCTGATGAAGATTTCGTACTTGATACCGTATGGGTTGGTAGGAGCAAAATGCCCTCTGCAACGGTGACAAGAACTCAGCCAACCCTCGAGGATGGAGGTTTCCCATAGTACTTATTTCCACATTATGAAATTTTGTTTTAGCCTCATGCTGCTCTTTCTGTTCTATCACATCAATATACTATCTACATATTATACAGCAATGTGATACTTGCATTCAGATTTGCATGAGCAATAAATGATAGTTATAAAATTGAAAACGAAAATTTGAAACATTATGGGAACTTGAGGATTTAACAGGCCTCGCAAGAGCTAGAGATTTTGGTGCATCCATCTTGCACAAAGAGCCCAGGTAATATTCATTATTCAGGAATCCAATTGGCCTGCGTATGTCAAATAATTCATACTCACCTAAAAGTGCATGCAAATATACTATAGGCTCTGTACATAGCTTCCACATTTTAAACATCATTTCAACCATAGCTTCCACATTTTAAATATCATTTCAACCATAGCTTCCACATTTTAATACCATTTCAACCATGGGCATCATCAGAAGTTCAAGAAACAGATTTTAAATGTCATAAATTATGACAAAATTACGCCAAAAGGTATGCAAACCGAAGATAGAGAGTGAGCATCAGGAGTCAAATGATTAAGCACTAGAAACACTATAAGATCCTGTAACTAAGAGGGAAGAGTGATAACACGCTAAACCAAATGTGATCTCTAAGAATACAAGCAAAGTCATATTTAACGCAATCAGATGTCCTCTGATGACACATAGCATCATATATTTAACACATACCTATGATTAAAAAGAATCATACCAATTCTTCCATTACTTGTAACTGGCCAACCAAACCACCATAAAAGTCCACCCAAAGAATATACTCGAGCTCCAGCATTAAGAAATCAAATGACCGATACACAGAGCTTTCTGCTCCATAAACTTCCAAGCTAACTATCATTGCTATATAAACCTAATTTTCAACCAACTACTTACATATCTTATATGATAAAAGAGATTGAAAATACAATATTTCATAAATTTCTAACATCCATAAGTAAGTAGAGGGATGAGTATTAGTTTCCTTTGAAATAAACTGACAGGAACATGATGGTGAAAGCTAAGAATTAACAAAAGGCATGAGCGAATTCTATCTTGTGTACTGCATATGAAGAAGGCATGCATTTCTTATTATTGGCAAAAACTGTGAGGCTAAACAATGATTTTGCTACGCCTTTATAATGCTTAGCATTGAATTCTCAACGAGACATACAATCCTCACTTAAATACCAACATTGTCAACACCCAATTGAAACATACAACTCAACAAGGAACCAAAAATACAGATAAACAAGCAGGAGGAGCTCAATTAAATGCACCAACACCAGTGCCACTCTTGCCAGCAAGTTTGGTCCATTCAGTATGGAATGCACCGGGGCGATCAATCCTCTCATAAGTATGAGCCCCAAACAAGTCCCTCTGAGCCTGAACAAGATTTGCAGGCAGCCTTGCCCTCCTATATGTATCAAAATAGGAAAGACTAGCACACATTCCTGGCGTGCTAATCCCGGCTGAAATTGCCATCCCCACAACTCTCCTCCACGCTGCCTGCCTCTGCACCATCTCCTTGGCAAACTCCGGGTCCACAACCAAACTCGCCAAATTAGGATTCCTTTGGTAAGCTTTCTTAATCCTATCCAAAAACACAGCTCTTATAATACATCCACCTTTCCAAATCCTAGCCAATTCACCAAAATTCAAATTCCAACCTTTCTCATTACTCTTACTCCTCAACAAATTCATCCCCTGGGCGTAGCTACAAATCTTGGAAGCATACAAAGCTTGTCTAACGTCGTCGATTAGCCTCTTCTTATCAACATTTATTCCAACATTTAGCACTCCATCCTTTAACCCCGCCTCTCTCAAAACCTCAGAAGCTTTCTCTCTCTCCTCCTTTAAACCACTCAAGGACCTGCAATCCAACGAAGCCGCAATCGTCGGGGCAGCCACCGAGAGCTCCGCAGCTTGCTGCACCGTCCACTTACCCGTCCCTTTCATTCCAGTCTTATCCAAAATCTTATCCACAAGCTCACCCTCATTACTCAACTCATCCTTCACTTTAAAAATATCCGCAGTTATCTCAATCAAGAAACTCTCTAACTCGCCCCTGTTCCATTCCGCAAATATCTCCGCCAACTCGCTGTTACTTAACCCTCCCACGTGTTTCAACACGTCGTAAGCTTCAGAAATCAACTGCATGTCTCCGTACTCGATTCCGTTATGAACCATTTTCACGAAATTACCAGAACCACCCTCACCTATGTAGGTAACACACGGCCCGTCCTCAACTTGAGCAGCCACTTTCTGTAAAATATCTTTCACGTTATTGTACGCTTCGAAAGACCCACCAGGCATTAACGATGGGCCGTTACGCGCGCCTTCTTCGCCGCCGGACACGCCCATGCCGAGATAAAGTAACCCCTTATGGCTAACTTCTTCGATACGACGCTCGGTGTTTAGGTACCACTCGTTACCACCGTCGATAATAGAGTCGCCAGGAGCCATGTGTTCGGATAGCGCGGCGATGGTCTGATCAACGGGGGAACCGGCTTTAACTAAGATGATGATAGATCTGGGGCGTTGGATGGAGAGAACGAAGTCACGGGGGGAGTAGTGGCCGGTCAAAGGGAGCTCACCCTCACGGTGGGCCCGATCTAGAGTCTCGTCGACCTTGGATGTTGTACGGTTGTAGACGGAGATTGGGAAGCCTTTCTCGGCGACGTTTAGGGCCAGGTTTTGGCCCATAACGGCGAGGCCCGCCAGCCCGATGCGAGAGAGAGCAGTGGAGGCTTCCATGGAGAGAAAAGAAGAGAAATTTGGGAGGGATTGAGATTGAGATTGATTTGAGAGGGAAAGGAAGAGAAATGAAGTGGTGAGGAGTTGCAAAGAATTTATATAAAACAAAAAAGGAAGCAAGAAAAATGGGGCGGTTGAGGAGTGACGGACTCGTCGAGGGAACGAAAAGCCACTGACTTAACCACCAACCCAGAGGCTCGATGATTTCGAGGGACAATCAAATGGCCCCAATGCATTACGGCGTATTATTTAATTTATACCGTGGTTTTTTTTTTTTTTTTTAAAGAACTCAAAACGTACCGTTTTATATGTAAAAGCATCCTAATGTATCAAGGCCCACAACCTATCTGAGTTGGTACTACCACGTCGACTACACCACATCCAAGCATAAAATAATTTTAATAGTTTCCTATGAAAGAATGATCGTTTCTCACGATGATTGTTCCTTATGAAGGAACAAGGTTGTTTCCCACCTCAAGGAACAATGTACAACGCTGTTCCTTAAGGAATGTCGTTCCTTCTGAAGGAACAATCTTTTGATTCTCGTAGTGTCTTAGGTGTTGGGAGTTGATGTGACTGTGCCAATCTGCTGACACTTTAGGGTTATAATCAGCTACCACTTTAGGGTTATAAGAGAAAATTGTGAGATTGGGTTGTAAACGTAGATTTGTCAATTTATTATCATTTAATACCATGACAAGTTAAAAACTTTCAAGTTCAACTAGCACATTTGTATTAATCTAGTATTCCAAAAGGACAATTCAATTTGGCGTGTGAGACCAGTGTTCTTTGACTAGCTGCCCAAATAGTGAGCCCTCCTTATTCATCAACTTCAATGGCTTATCATGTTCCATCAAGTTCCTTGTTCGGTTCAACGCATCACAAAAATTACTGTTTAGTTATTATACATACATAACATAACATATGAAATTGCTATTGGGGTTGTTTAGCTCAAACTCACCATCACTTATGGCTAGCACTACATTGCAATCCATCACTGTTGGAATTCTATACGCTACTGTAATTACAGTGCACTTTGCAAATTTAGTTCATATAATTTTTTGAAGTATAATGTCTGTTGCATTGTCGATTGATGTTGTAGCTTCATCAAGCACCAGTATTCGACTCCTCTTAAGTAATGCGTGTCCCAAGCAAAATAATTGTCATTGTCCCGTGCTCTAGTTTGATCCATCTTGAAAAATTGCAATCAGTAGAGGAATAGGTTACCAGTTCTAATTCAGATTTAAAAAAAAATTATGGACATATGTTGTGCCTGAGATCAAAGAAGTTAATTTCTTACCAAAGGAATTTATACCCTCTTCTTTCTCTTGAATGACCTCTTGCAATTGACCCTTTCCAAGAACCTTGTACAAAGAAATGAGAAAAAAAGGTTCAAGTTTGTTGAACTTGGGAATGTGATCACTATATAGATGTTTATGTACCAACATAATTCTAAGAAACTTTACCTCCCATATCTCCTGATCAGTGTGCTCTAATAAAGGGTCAAGATTGTATCTGAGAGATCCACTAAAAAGTGTTGTGTTGCGTTTTGAGACTAAACTAAACACTAATCAACCAATTAATCACAAAAGAAATCAAGAACAAGCAAACACCCATAAGAGTTTACTGTGGTTTACTTGCGCAAGATTTGAGCAAGCTACGTCCACGTTGAGCTCCGAAACACCGAGGCTCACTGCACTGAGAAGATCAATATCGTTTATAGAGTATAATTTCAGAATCTCAAACACGACCCAACTCACTTTGCTAATCTGTCACTCAACTCTTTTACCGTAACCTTCAAACCTAAGAGAAAGACTCCTTAAGCTTTTCTACCCGTGAAGGAAACACCACCTTCACTCAACAACCCAATTGATTGCACCAAGATTACAAAAATTAAAGTAAACCAAAGAACCCAGCAAGGTAGAATGTTACAGAGTCGAAGAAGAAGAGAGAAACTGATTTTCTTTTATAGTGTCTTTAATTGGAGAGCTGCCCTCTTTTATACCTTTGATTTTTCAAGGAAATTTCAGCCATAGGATGAACCTTGAATCAACCATCAGGATTGCATGAAGCTTGGACCAAAACGGTAGTGTTAGACTTAAACGTTAGCTTCACACTTTTATATGTTGGTTCTTGTGGGATGATGCCGAGATGTGATCTTATATCATGAAAACTAAGAGTGCAGATGTTAAGGCCATCAATGTTAATTTCTACCTCTGTTGGTTCTACCAAATGAAACAAAACATTGATAAGAGTTGTCTTTCCACTACCAGTTCGCTCCACAATCCCAATTTTTTGCCCTCTTTCGATTGTGCAGCCTATCCCTTGAAGGACAAGTGGGGCATTTGGCTGATATCTGACCTGCTTGACATTTACTTTGTAATATAGAATTTTGCAGAAATATTCAAGTTTTTGACATAGGATAGATAGGCATTACTTTTTGAGGGAACATATTTACCTTCAAATTATTGATCTCTACTTTACCAAAAGTTGGCCAGTTGAGAGGTGGTCGATTGTCTTCTATGAATGCTGGAGCTTCGCTAGGAATATGCATATATTGTTCTAGTCTTTCAACAGAAATGATTAAATTTGCTACAGAGCATTGGAATTGGATGGAGAAGATGAGGATTACATTCAGTGCGAAGCCACATGACAATGCCGTTCCAATAAACCCTGCCATCAAATGATTAATATAAGCATAATTGTTAGTTATAATCCATCTTTCCCAGAAATATGATAGATGATTCAGAAGAGTAGTGTATCTTAAGTAGTCCGAATGAGGTAGTAAATGTGCTTTAGTTAAGTAAGTTCATGTTCAGGAAAATGACCAAATGTGCAGGAGAAATTTCACAGAGAAGGTGATGTCAGTACTCAAGAGTTCAAGTGAAGGCCTATATTCAAACAAGCTGAAAAAAGGCAAGGGATTGTATTGCCAGCCTAACTAGTGTGATTCAGAATTATATACTTCAATGGAACTGTTGATGCAATGATATTTTGCTGGAAATGCAACTGAATTTCGGTTAGGAGTTTGAAAAATTTTGGCACCAAATGTTCTCTGTTTTTGCAGTGCAACTCGACGTGTTTGAGCTATTGAATTTGGTGTATTTTGCTAATATGTTTATGTGTGATTAAGACTTGTAATTGAAAGGCTTTGTACATGTATTAGTTGAATGTTTACGTTTAAATTCAAATATGTAAAATATCCTTGCAGAAGTTGTTGTAATAGTGGATATTTTGGGCTGTTTTGCTGTATAAATTCAAAGTTTAATGGAACATCAATATCAACCTTCTCTCTATTTCAGTTTCTTCTTTCTTTTCCTTAGAATTCTCGGGCCAAAACACCTTCAAACAGTATTAGAGCTAGCTTAAAAACCTAAAAAACTCTTCCTCAACGATCAACTTTTTACTTCGTCACCAAGAACTCCACTTTGTCTTCAAGAACTCTCTTGTTTTAGACCACTTACCTGAACCGATGGCTACTCAATCAACCTTGATGTCACCTCCAGTTATTAATGGTGAACACTGTCACATGTGGGCATAAAAAATGAAGGCTTTCCTCTGGGGCTAAGGCTTGTGGCAATATGTAGAAGAGAATAGGCAACCATCACAGTTGGGACCAAATCCAACTCTAAATCAGATCATAATCATTGAATAAGAACTTGCTAAGGCTCCAAGAGTGTTGTCCCATATTCATGCTATTGTAACAGACCTTGTATTCACAAGGATAATGGCATGTGAAACTACAAAGGAGGTGTGGGACAAGTTGAGAGGGGAATTCATGGGAAGTGACGTAACAAGGAATATAAAGGTGTTGAACTTAAGAAGGGAGTTTGAGATGTTGAGGATGAAAGAATCAGAGAAGGTGAAGGAGTATGTTGATAGGCTGGTGAGTGTAGTCAACAAAATCAGGTTGCTTAGAGTGAAGTTGACAGATAAGAGAGTTACGAAAAAGGTTTTGGTGAGTTTGCTCGAAAGGTTTGAGTCCAAAATTTCTTCTCTTGAGGACTCAAAGGACATGTCTTAGATTATACTTACTAAATTAGTTCATGCCTTGCAAGCTCAAGAGCAAAGAAGACTCTTGAGGCAAGAAGACATAAGAAAGGGTGCAATGATGACAACTCACAAAGGTAACCATGTACAAGGAAATAATAGGAGATATGCTAGAGATAAAAAGGGGAAAGAAAGAAGTAATGGTCAGTGGGGAAAACCAGGAGGGATGGAGTATCCACCTTGCTTTCATTGCAAAAAGAAAGGGCATTCCGAGAAGAGGTGCTGGTTCAGGCTAGGGATACAATTCAGGGGTTGGAAGCAGTTTGGGCACATAGAAAAGGTTTGCAAGAACAAGGGAAGTCAGCCACCAAAACAAGCACAAGTTGGAGAAGATCAACCACAAGTCTGAAGGCTGAACAACTCTTTATGGCCTCTTGCTATGCATCTCAGATCAGCAATGAAGTTTGGCTAATTGACAGTGGCTGCACTAACCATATGGCTGTAAACCTGCAAAAATTCATCAACCTGAACAAGTCATATAGCTTTAGAGTTAAGCTAAGGAATGGTGACTTTGTGGAGATCAAAGGCATAAGAGATGTTGCTGTCCAAACACAATCAAGTACTAAAATCATCCCTAATGTCTTTACCTGAAATCAGTCAAAACTTACTTAGTGTTGGACAAATGTTAGAGAAGGATTATTCTCTACATTTTCAAAATCAATCATGTGTTATATTAGATAGCGAGAGAAATGAATTGATGAATGTGAAGATGTTGGAAAAGAGCTTCCCGATTGAGTGGAAAAAATCAGAAACTCTTGCATTAACTAGTAGGCTAGAAGAGTCTGAGCTTTGGCACAAAAGGCTTGGTCATTTCCACTATAATGGCCTCAAAGAACTTAAGAGCAAAAATATGGTCAATGACCTGCCTGAGATTGAAGAAAAGAAGAGCCTTTGCAATGCTTGCCAACTTGGTAAGCTCAGCAGGACACCTTTCCCTTCAGATCAGGTTTGGAGAGCGACTGAAAAACTCCAGTTGATCCACACTAATGTATGCAGCCATATGTAAGCAGAATCCTTGAGTGGAAGCAGGTGTTTTGTGTTGTTTACTGATGATTTCACACGAATGACTTGGGTGTACTTTTTAAAGCAAAGAAATGAAGTTGCTACAGTGTTTAAGAGTTTTAAGCTAGTGGTGGAGAATCAAACAAGGCTGAGTATCAAGGCTATAAGGAGTGACAATGGGATTGAATACATATCAAATGAGTTTAATTCAATTTGCAAAGAAGCAGGGACCAAGCATCAATTTACTACTCCATATACTCCACAGCAAAATGGAGTTAGTGAAAGGAAGAATAGGACACTCATGGAGATGGCAAGGTGTATGATTGTAGAGAAAAAGTTGTCAAAGATATTTTGGGTTGAAGCTGTCAACACAGGGGTCTATATTCTTAATAGACTCCCAACCAAGGCTGTCAAGAATCATACTCCATTTGAAGCTTGGAGTGGAGTCAAACCAATAGTGAGTAATCTCAAAGTGTTTGGGAGCATTTGTTGTGTGATGGTTACAACAAACAAGAGGGCCAAGTTAGATGCAAAAGCAGAAGTGGGAATCTTTATAGGGTACAACAGTCAATCCAAGGGCTATAGGCTCTACATTTCTAACTCTAAGAGAATTCTAATTACAAGAGATGTAAAAGTTGATGAGAGAGCAATCTGGAACTAGGAAGAGAAGAAGATTGATGAAGAATTCAGACCATAACAGCCAACTGAATACCTGATTGATGAGGCATAAACTGAAGAGGATGAAGAGTTCTTAGTTAGAGGGACCAAAACTTTGGTTGATGTGTATGCAAAGAGTAATATGATTGTGCTTGAACCAAGGAACTACACTAAAGCTGCAAGGTTAGAGGCCTGAAGAAAGGCAATGCAGGAGGAGCTATCAATGATAGAAAAGAACAACACTTGGGAACTTTGTTGACAGACCTGGAATAGAAAAGTGATCCAAGTGAAGTGAATCTTCAAGAAGAAACTTAATCTTGATGGATTGGTCTACAAACACAAGGCAAGGCTAGTGGTTAAGGCGTTTGCACAATAGCAAAGAGTGAATTTTTCAGACACTTTTGCTCCGGTGGCCAGGCATGACACTATCAGGTTACTTCTTGCATTAGCAGCCCAATTTGGCTGGACAATTTTCCAGCTTGATGTTAAGTTAGCATTCCTAAATGGCTGGCTGAATGAGGAGATATTTATGGAGAAACCCAAAGGCTATCAAGTCAAGGGTAAAGAAGATAAGGTGTATTTACTGAAGAAGGCTTTATATGGCCTGAAGCAGGTTCTCAGAGCCTGGTATAGCAAGATAAATGACTATCTATGCAGCCTAGGACATACTAGAAGTCCTAATAAGCATACATTTTATGTTAGGAAGGCTGAAGATGACTTGATTGTAGTCTCTTTGTATGTAGATGATCTACTGATTACAGGGAGCAATGTTGAACAACTGAATTAGTTTAAGAAGTCCATGCAAAGTGAATTTGAGATGACCGATTTAGGGGAAATGACATACTTCCTTGGTATGGAGATAAATCAGTCTAGTGATGAGAATTTTGTGTGCCAAGAAAGGTATGCAAATGAAGTTCTTAAGAAATTTGGCATGGAGAATTGCAAACCAATGGACACTCAATTGGTTCCCAAACTGAAGTTCAGTAAAGATGATGGTGCAATGAGATTGGATGAGGGCTGTTTAGAAGATTGATTGGATGCTTTCTATACTTGACAACTACACGACCTGACCTCATGTTTGCCTCCAATTATCTTTCTAGGTTCATGAGCAATCCGAGTGAGCTGCATTTCAGGGCAGCCAAGAGGGTATTGAGGTATGTGAAAGGGAGCACCATGCTTGGTATTTGGTTTAAAAAATTAGAAAACCTGGAGTTGCTGGGGTATACTGACAGTGATTGGGGTGGATCTCTTGATGACCTAAAGAGAACATCTGGTTATGTGTTTTACATAAACTCTGGTGCAATTTGTTGGCTATTGATAATCCTATTTTTCCCTATGATTTTGCATTGAATTTTGATAGGATTTAGGATACTTCTCATACAATTTGGGCCATAATTGCTACCTAATTCTATTAATTTTTCTTTGCAGGCCTAAACGATGATTTTGAGCATAAATGATAGTTTTGAGCGTAAATTGCATAACTTGAGCTTGGAAACTCGGAATGATATGAATTTAGAAGCTTTGGAAATCTAAGAAGCAGAGCTACAACTTTCATCTTTGGGTTTTTCCTAATTCGGACTGGACGAGGGTGAAAACTTGGCTTGAAGTTGTGAATAGTACGTTGGAAACTGAAGAAAAGGTCTTTGGACGTGCTTCATTATTTTGGCCATAACTTGATCTGTAGACCTGAGATTGGGCTGATTCTTGAACTATTAGAAATATAAGTGAATGTTATACAATTCATATGTTTACCACTTTTCCAGATTCAGATTCTATCATGTTCAAATTTGGCCCGAAAGATTCTCGCCGCTGTGAAAATGCATTAGATGTGAAAAATAAAACGACGCGTTTTAGCTTACTAGGCTTTTATCCTTAAGTGAGAGAGGTATAAATTAGCATGAAAAGGAAGGGAAAAGGGTCTTAGTTCGTCATTTGGAAGGCAGCTCTAAGAAGCAGAAGATTATTGAAGATTTCGGCTTCAAATTAGAGAAGATTTCTCCATCTTTTGCTTGTTTTTCAATGATGAACCTTGATTCAATTTGTTTTTGTTATTTTATTTTGTTTTTGAGTATGAACTGAGTTGTTTAGCTAGGGTTTGATGTAACCTTGATACAATGATTCAAATTTATATGAATTGATTTACTTTGAGTTTTAATTTCATGATTGAGTGTTTATCTCTTTGCTTAATGACTTTTGGATGCTTGATCACCATTCAAATGTATGTTGTTCACAATGAGACTGAGAAGTGATTGTGATTATGCCTCTTGGGATAAATACCATAGATTGAGCGAAAGCTAGAGATAGATAAACGCGATCTATGAAATCTAGATAGAATTCCATAAAGCTTAAAAGACTTTAAACTATTAATCTTCATTTTGTTGGGTGCGGAAGCTTAATAGAGATAAGTAGGAAAATATAGATTGAGAAGGTATGTTTTACAACTTAGGGAATTCGATTTTCAATCAAGGAATTAGAACTTGGTTAATAGATTCTATGAATTGGGTTAGTGTATCTCGGTGAAATCAACACCCTAGCATTTTTTAGCATTGTTTAATTAGTTAAGTTGTTGGGTTTTGCTTTAATTTCATTATCATTCATTTATATTTTGTTTGTTAATTTTCCATCAATCCAATTTCTTGTTGCTTCAATTAGGACTTAAACTAGAGAAATTGGTACTTAGTAACACTATCCTCATGGGAACGATACTCTACTTATCACTTTATTACTTTTTGCGATTAGTGCACTTGCTACATATGAATGTTTATGAAAACACGCATCAGCTATCAAAGAAACAAGAGACTGTGGCTTAGTCCATAGCAAAAGCAGAGTATATATCTACTGCTACAGCCATGAACCAAGCCATATGGCTTAGGAAGATTCTTCCTGACTTGAAGCAAAACCAAGGAAGTCCAACTCTAATCTTGTGTGACAACGAATCCACAGTTGCCATGGCAAAAAACCCTATATTTCATAGCAGAACCAAGCACATTAAGATAAAGTTTCATGCTGTGAGAGAAGCTAAATGTAATGGTGAAGTTAGTTTAATTCATTGTAGGGGGTGAAAATCAAATTGTTGATATTATGACCAAAGCATTGTCCAAAGCCAAGTTTGAAGATCTTAGGCTCAAACTTGGTGTTTCCAGCAAAAATATCAAGGAGTAGTGTTGATGCAGTGATATTTTGCTGGAAATGCAACTGAATTTCTGTTAGGAGTTTGAAAAATTTTGGCGCCAAATGTTATATGTTTTTGCAATGTAGCCTAACGTGTTTGAGCTGCTAAATTTGGTGTATTTTGCTGATATGTTTAGGTGTGATTAAGACTTGTAATTGAAAGGCTTTGTACATGTATTAGTTGAATGTTTAAGTTTAAATTCAAATATGTAAAATATCCCTGCAGAAGTTGTTGTAATAGTGGATATTTTGGGCTGTTTTGCTGTATAAATTCAAAGTTTAGTGGAACATCAGTATCAACCTTCTCTCTATATCAGTTTCTCTCTTTCGTTTCCTTAGAATTCTCCGGCCAAAACACCTTCAGGAACTATTGTGTTCAGCTTGAGTTTTGAAAATCAATACTACAAAAATTATTGGCATTGTTAGCATGTAACTTCATCTGAACTAAAAATTAAAACACAGTTAAATGGTTTGTTGTTGAAACTTATGAATACTAACCAGAGGCAGAAGGTCCAAGAGGAAGAAAAGTCATGGCAAGGGTTGAGGATGAGAGAACAACAGCACATATCATTTCCAGACATTGGACTAACCACTCATTTGCAGAATAACTATGGAAGCTTGTACTTGCATTCATGTCAATGTATTGTAGGTTCTTTGAAAAGAATCGATTTTCATCCTCAAAAGCTCTGATTGTCATGGTTCTAAAAATGGATTCAGCAAGGTAACTAGCTAGTGAAGACTTTGTCGTCCCATTCATTCGCATAAACTCTTTAGTAAAAGCAAAGTAGTATCGCTTTTATTTCAGATAAAAAGATGAAAACAAAAATATTAGTTGAGAAGAAGGGAGAAAGGAAACTTTGATACAAAATCCTTTGTATATGTAATACCACACCCAACCAATATGTGCATATTATGAGCTTAGAGATCAATTAGAGATGGCAAATTATGGCGGTTTTTCTTATTTATTTATAGAAAAATGGGATTGGTTGTATGTAATACCTAAAAGAATATAGTGAGATAAATCATGGGTATTATGACAAATAGGACTGGCCAAGCAAGAATTCCCAATATTATGAAGCTAGAGTAAGCATTCATAATTGAATCGACTGCAATTGATAACTTGAAAGCCAAATCAAGGTCAACAATACTCATATCAAAGGAAACCTGTCACAGAAAATAAAAATGCAAATGCAAGTTCAGTAAGTTGTAGTAAAGATGGCAATGAGCAATGCCTTTAAACTCTTACCCGATTGAGTATTCTTACCAGAGGTGTTGAATCATAAAAGGACATTGGTGCTCGGAAAAGGGATCTCAACAAAGAAGAGAAAATAAATTCTGATGTCTTGTAACCTAAAATAACTAGAGAATAAGATCTCAAGAGCAAAAGGGCTGCTAAGATACAACCAATGATTGAGTAAACTGCAATCAATATCGCTCTACCTACAAGAGAATTCTGCATGTTAGCAATCAACCAATAGCTTTATATCAATTGCACAATTATGAATATGAGGTGGAGTACTACTGCCGAAGAGAAGTACAAAAAACCCTTCTTATGCTTTAAATATTGTATGTAAGGCTTGAGACCAGTGTCTCCAGTTTCTCTTTCTTCTTTCTTAATCAGCTGATCACCTAATGGTGTTTTTAACTCTTTAGTAATTTTAATTTTCTGGATCTCTCCTTCAGAAGTTGTAGGTTTTATGCCCAACACAACCTCAAGTTGCCTTTCAGAGCCAGCATTATCTTTGTGTGCATTTACAAGGTCTCTAAATTCTTGGGAAGAATTCAACTACTGATCATAAGTATTTGCTTGTAGGATTTCCCCTCTAGACATCAATTACTATGAAAATAAGATTTCTAAGAACTGACGGCTAAAACAATATCTTTAGGTAACCGAAACAAATATGTAGAGACACCTGAAGTTTGGTATCAAGTTTTGTCAAAGTTTTAGAAAAGTATAGTAATAAAAATAGTGCAGTGGTTGCTAACCAAAATTGAATTGAAAGCTGGTAGGAAGTCCAGTTGATGAGTCACAAGTAAGACAGTCTTCCCTAATAGAGCTTCCATAACATATTCCTGTAACCACACATATTAGCTCCAAATAAAGAGTGGTATTATTAGTGGAATAGATTGCAAAGAATGAAAAAAAAATAATTGTTACATTAAATAGGCTGGTTGCTGTATGTGCATCAACAGTGCTAAAGGGATCATCCAAGAGATACACATCTGCATCTTGATACAATGCACGAGCTAATTGAACCCATTGTTTCTGCCCATTACTTAAATTAACACCTTAGTTAGGTCCCCAAATGCAAGCATTTCAAGGTCTTTTGCGAGGCAACATTTCTCAAGAACATCTTGGTATATGATTGGATCCATGGGAGAGCCAAACAAAATGTTTTCTTGTATTGTACCTGTTTCGATCCATGCAGTCTGAGCAACATATGCTATCTTTCTGTAAACTTTAACCTTAGAATATCGCAATCAAAAGCTTCCATTAGAAATCTAACTCTCAATTATAGTTTCTATACATTGTTAAGACTTTTGAAAGAATTATGTACATTTTATTGAAAACATCTAAATATGTATACATATTTAGGAAGCATTTAAATTTAAGGAACCATAATGTAGAAATTAAAATATCATACGAGCCATGGATTTCTTCCAATTATATCACAAATTTTGTTATTGAAGAAAGAACAAATGTAATAATGTGCCAGGGAAGATTTGTTTAATTCATGGACTTGTTGTGCCATCAATTTTTGGAACTTCTCCAAGAATTGCAGCTAGAAGCGTTGATTTGCCTGAACCGACCTCTCCACAAATAGCAACCTTTTCTCTTAGTTTAGCTGCCAAATTGATTTTCCCCAATGTGACCTTTGATGAAGAATTAGTGTCCCACGAAATTTTGTTGAATCTGTTAAAGATGGTGATATCATGCTGGAAATGATGAAGTTGACTGAAAGTAGAATTGCAAGTTTTTAGTGCCACAGTTTGAACTTTTGTTATCCATGGAGCAATAGTTTTTTTGTCACTGTTTAGAATGATGTTAGTGATGTGTTTTGGTGAATTAGGTTTGGTTAAGTGATGTATTTGATATGTTTGTATGTGTATTAGTTGAATGTCTTAGTTCAAATTCAAAGTTGTAAAATATTAGGTGAAACCGTAGACTGGTTCTTGTATAAATCACCCATGTTTATTGAATGCAAAACAAAGCAACATTCAGCCAGCCATCCCTCTCTCTTTATTGAATTTTTATCTTACTTAGCACTCTCCAGAAAAACCAACAATTGGTATCATAGCTCATATTGATCTTAAAGGGTCTGATACACTCATCTTTCTTATTCAACTTTTCAACCCCTATTTCGTATCTTCACTGTCAGACTCCAAATACTCCAAATACCCTGTTTCAATGGCATAAACTACGGCTTCCCTTATTCCTCCAATCTTCTGTGGTGAACAATGTCACATGTGGGTTGTCAAGATGAAGGAATTCCTCTGAGGATAAGGCTTGTGGTAGTATGTAGAGGAAAATCGTCAACCAACTCAGTTGGGACCAAATCCCACCCTGAATTAGATTAGGATACATGAAAAAGAAGCTGCCAAGGCACCGAGAGCTTTGTCTCACATCCATGCAGCCGTAACTGAACTTGTTTTTACAAGGATTATGGCGTGTGAAACACCAAAGGAAGCATGGGATAAGTTGAGAGAGGAGTTTATGGGAAGGGACACAACAAGAAGCATGCAAGTGTTGAACTTGAGAAGGGAATTTGAAATGCTAAGAATGCAAGAAATTGAGAAGGTGAGAGAGTATGTTGATAGGTTGATGAGTGTGGTTAACAAAATTAGACTACTTAGGGTGGAGTTGACAGATAAAAGAATAGTAGAAAAAGTGTTGGTGAGCATACCTGAAAGGTTTGAGTCCAAAATCTCTTCTCTTGAGAACTCTAAGGACCTGTCTCAAATCACTCTCACTAAGCTGGTCCATGCTTTACAAGCTCAAGAGCAGATGAGACTCTTAAGACAAGAAGATGCAAGTAAGGGTGCTATAATGGTAGCCTACAAAGTCAAGTTTATGCAGGGAGGCAATAAGAAGAATTCTAGAGATAAAAAGGGGAAGGAAAAGGCCAATAGTCAGTGGAACAAATCAAGTGGGATGAAAGAGTACCCACCGTGCTCTCACTGCAAGAAGAAGGGCCATTTCGAGAAGAGGTGCTAGTTTAGGCCAGGAATTCAATGTAGGGCCTACAAGCAATTCAGTCATATAAAGAGAGTTTGCAAAAACAAAAGAGAATACTCCCTGCAGCAAGCTCAAATGGTTGAAGACCAACAACAAGGATAGGAGACTGAGCAACTATTTGTGGCATCTTGTTATGCAACTCAAGTTTGCAATGAGGCCTGGTTAATTGACAGTAGGTGCACAAACCATATGATGCCAAATTTGCAAAGTTTTATTAGCCTGGATCAAACATATCAGTCAAGTGTTAAGATTGGAAATGGTGAGTTTATGGATATCAAAAAAAAAGGGCGAAGTGGTTGTCCAAACTCTATCAGGTATTAAGCTAATCTCTAATGTTCTTTATGTACCAACAATAAGCCAAAGCTTGTTTAGTTAGGACAAATGTTAGAGAAGAACCATGTCCTGCATTTCCAAAACCAAACTTGCAAAATCCTAGACAATGAAGGGTGTGAACTCATGAGGGTAAAAATGGTGGGAAAAAGCTTCCCCAATAAAAGGGAAAAATCAAAAGTTAAGGCCTATAATGTTAGAGTAGATGAATATAAAAAATGGCATAAGAGATTTGGCCATTTCCATTACCATGGCCTTAGAGAAATTAAAACCAAAAACCTGGTCCAAAATCTATCTGAAATTGAAGAAACAAGGGCTGTATGCTCTGCTTGTAAACTTAGCAAGTTGAGTAGGCAGCCCTTTCCCATAAAGCTAGTTTGGAGGGTTGTTGAGAAACTCCAACTCATCCACACAGATGTGTGTGGACCTAAGCAAACACCTTCATTAAATAGGAGCAAGTATTTTGTCTTGTTTATTGATGATTGGTCTAGGATGTGTTGGGTTCATTTTTTGAAACAAAAGAGTGAAGTTGCTACTGTGTTTGGGAGATTTAAGCTGCAAGTTGAAAACCAAACTGGTTTGAGTATTAAAATAGTGAGGAGTGACAATGGGACTAAGTATACTTCAAAGGAGTTTGAGACAATTAGCAAAGAAGCAGGAATTAAGCACCAATACAGAAATCCCTATACTCCACAACAAAATAGAGTTAGTGAGAGGAAGAACATGTTAGTTATGGAGATGGCAAGATGTATGGTTGCTGAGAAGAAGTTGTCGAAGTGTTTTTGGGCAGAGGCTGTCAACACTGCAGTCCATTTGCTCAATAAACTTCCCACTAAGACCTTAGTTAATCAAACTCCATATGAGGCCTGGTATGGAGTGAAGCCATCATTGGATAATCTCAAAATGTTTGGGAGTTTATGCTATGTTTTAGTCCCAGCCGCAAGAAGAACTAAGTTGGATGATAAGGCCTTGATTGGAATCTTCATTGGTTATAGCAGCCAATCCAAAGCTTATCGGGTGTATATTCCAGAGTCCAAGAATATTTTGATTTCCAAGGATGTTAAAATAGATGAGGATGGCATGTGGAATTGGGAAGAAAGCAAAGCTAATGTAAAAGTAAGGTCTTAAGTGACAAGACTTGCTAGCGATCAAACTTTTGAAGAAAATGAGAGTGATGCAAAAGAGGAGTTCTCGGTTAGAGGCACCAGACCTTTAGCTGAGGTGTATGAGAGATGCAACATAGCCTCACTTGAACCAACAAACTTCTATGAAACAGCAAAATCGGAAGCTTGGAGAGTTGCTATGTAGGAGGAGTTAGCAATGATAGAGAAAAATCAGACCTAGAAGCTTGTGGACAAACCTGAGAATAGAAAGTGATCCAAGTTAAGTGGATTTTGAAAAGAAAACTCAGCCCAGATGGCTCAGTTCATAAGCATAAAGCTAGGTTGGTTGTCAAAGGCTTTGCTCAACAATATGGAGTTGATTTCTTGGACACCTTTGCATCGATAGCTAGGTATGATATAATCGCTTGCTATGGTAGCTCAATTTGGTTGGAAAATTTTTCAGTTGGATGTTAAATCAACCTTCCTAAATGGATGGTTGAATGAGAAGATTTATGTGGACCAACCTGAAGGGTTTCAAATTAAAGGAAAAGAGGACAAACTTTACCTCCTGAAGAAGGTTTAATATAGCCTAAAATAGGCACCAAGGGCCTGGTATAGTAGAATCAATAATCACTTAATCAATTTGGACTTTGTAAGAAGTCCAAATAAGCACACCTTATATGCAAGGGAGATAGATGAAGATGTAACTATTGTCTCTCTTTATGTGATGATCTTTTGGTGACAAGGAGTAATCTTGCTCAAGGAGAAGAATTTAAGAAGGCTATGCATGTTGAGTTTGAAATGATTGATTTGGGTGAGATGGCTTACTTCCTCGGAATGGAGATTAATCAAACTCCATGTGGAATTTTAGTCAACCAAAAGAAGTATGCCAATGAAGTCCTACGAAAATTCAGTATAGAAAGTTGCAAATCTGTGGACATTCCTTTGGTTCCAAATAAGAAACTCTCCAAAGAAGATGGTGCAATGAAGATTGATGAAGGGTTGTATAGAAGCCTAATTGGTTGTTTGCTATATTTAACAACCACCAAACTAGATATTATGTATGCTACCAGTTTTCTCTCCAGATTCATGAGTCAACCGAGTGAAGTCCATTTTAAAGTTTCCAAAAGAGTGTTGAGATACGTAAAAGGAAGCACTGATTTTGGAGTGTGTTTTAGAAGGTCAGAAAACTTCAAATTAATAGGATATTTTGATAGTGATTGGGCTGGTTTCATGGATGACATGAGAAGCACTTCAAGGTATGTTTTCTTCCTGAATTCTGGTGCTATTTGCTGGCTTTCTAAGAAACAAGAAACTATGGCTCAATCCACAGCAGAGGCAGAGTATATCTCAGCTGTTGTTGCTATGAATCAAGCCATTTAGTTAAGAAAAATTCTTGGTGATTTATGACTGAAGCAGAGGAGTTCCACTGCAATTTTGTGTGACAATCAATCGGCAAGAGCTATGGCTAAAAACCCAGTTCATCATGGTTGAACCAAACATATAAAGATAAAGTTTCATGCTGTAAAGGAAGTTGATCAAGATGGAGAAGCTGAGTTGATGCATTGTTGGGGTTAAGAACAAGTTGCAGACATCATGAACAAGGCTTTATCCAAAGCCAAGTTTGAATATCTAAGGCTCATACTTAGTTTTTCCAACAATGATGTCAAGGAGGAGTATTAAAGATGGTGATATCATGCTAGAAATGATGAAGTTGACTGAAAGTAGAATTGCAAATTTTTGGTACCAAGGTTTGAACTTTTACTGTGCATGGAGTAGTAGTTTTTTTTGTCACTATTTAGAATGACGTTAGTGATGTGTTTAGGTGAATTAGGTCTATTTAAGTAATGTATTTGATATGTTTGTATGTGTATTAGTTGAATGTGCTTAGTTCAAATTCAAATTTGTAAAATATTAGGTGAAACAATAGACTAGTTCTTGTATAAATCACCCATGTTTATTGAATGCAAAATAGAGCAATATTCAGCCAGCCGTCTCTCTCTCTTTACTGAATTTTTATCCTTCTTAGCACTCTCCAGGAAAACCAAAAGGATCTAATTAAAATGGACCAATCAATATTTTCACCCTTATAATTTTGCCTTATATTTGTGTTCTATAGCTTTGGTGCCTCAAGGAACTTAACAATCTAATCAAATGAAACATTTACTTTAATACACACTCTAGCTACCTCAGGGATCAACCTTATTTTCTCTTGAACAATGTGTAAACTTGCTAGAAATGTGAAAACATTACTTGCATTAATAGGCATTCCAAGTAGGTAGCATGTCCAAAAAGTATCAATTGGTACTACAATGGGAGGTGACCAAAACAAAACTAGATTGTACCCTTTTTGTGAAAGAACTCTCGATATCCACTTAATTCTTATTTCCTTAGACCTTCTATAACCTTCGTGAAATGTCTCTCCCACGCATACAACTTCAAAACCTTCATATTTGTAAGGGCCTCAATAATGGCCTCCAGTCTCTTATCTTGTGCCACCATAAACTTTGCTTGATACTTGTGATGTAATCTAGTCGATGGATAACTTACAAGCATAGTCAATATGATGGCTATTAAAGCTGCAATAGTAGCCATTCCATAGAATAGTACACAATAACTAATGCAAGACAAATTTGTAGGCTTGTTGACCATATTTGATGAAACAGATATGGGAATTCACCAATTTTGAAAGCATCGACTATGACATAGTTCACTATCTTGCCAGGAGAATGAGCCAGCTTAGAGGCATTTGAGAGTCAGAGTTGCTTCTGATATATTATTGCAGATAGCAAAGATCTTACTTGGATTCCAATCAGTCTGGTGCGGAAGTACCATTGCCTCTCTGATAATGATTCTAAGAATTTGGCTAAGAAGAGATCTCAAGTCAATGCATAAGCCTCGTATTTAATGGATTAATTCCCTGAAGCAACTGCAATGAAGGCAGTAAGAAATAGTGGGCCAATGGAGAGTGTTAGAACCTTGATCAAAGTGAAGAATCCAGAAACTAAAATAGCTTTCCATTGGCACAACAGAATTATTGAAAACAATGATGAGGGATCTGATGATCCTTTTTGTTTCTATTTGTTCATTTGCTCCATGTACATTGAGTAGCATGTCTATGCTTGATCTGCTGGCCTTAATTATGGGATATCTTTATCGTCAAGAATTTTCTGTAGGATTTTTGGCTAGAGAATACTAAGGAAAGAGAGAGACCAAAACAGACGTGAGAGAGATGTAGAGAGGGAAAATTTAAATTGAGCTTTTTGCTATGTTTTTTATTCATAAAATAGGGGTGATTTATACAAAATATCATCAACTGTTCGACTTAATATTATAAGAATATTTTACAAAATACATTCTTAACCATTCATTCAAAACTAATGTTGGTACTAAAGCCTTAACAACCGGTTGCTATCACCTAAAGCCATCATATTACAATTCAAAAATCTAATAGCTCCATCATTCAAATTCAGCCCTACAAACTTCAAACCTGGTGCCAAAAACCTGCAAACCTGCTACTTATCTTCATGTTTTCAGTAAAACATCACTGCTATCAACACTCCTCCTTGATGTTTTACTAGAAACACCAAGCTTCAGCTTAAGTTCTTCAAATTTGGACTTGCTTAGAGCCTTAGTCATAATATCTGCAAATTGGTCCTCTCCTCTGTAGTGAACTAAATTAACTTCTCCAATTAGTTCAGCCTCCCTTACAGCATGATACTTGATCCTAAAATGCTTGGTTCGACCATGCAACACAGGATTTTTTGTTATTGCCATAGTCGATTGATTATCACAGAGGATAACCATTGGACTACTCTGTTTAAGCTTTACATCATCCAAAATTTTCCTTAACCAGATAGCCTGATTCACAATAGCTGTAACAAAGATATACTATACTTTAGCTGTGGATCGTACAACAGTCTCCTGCTTTTTAGACATCCGACTGAAGGTTCCTGCATTCAAGAAGAATACGTAACCTGAAGTGCTCCTCATATCATCAATGAAACCAACCCAGTCATTGTCTAAAAAACCTCTCAAACTAAAATTTTCAGACCTCTTAAACCATATTCCCAAGTCTGTAGTACCCTTGATATACCTTAATGGCTGCCCTGAAATGTGTTTCACTTGGCTTGCTCATGAACCCAGACAGCAAGCTAGTAGAGTACATGATGACTGGTCTGGTTGCTATTGAATACAACAAGCAACCAAATAAACTTTCATAAACAACCTCATCAATTGCTTCTGCACCATCACTTTTACTCAAGTTTTGACTTGGAACCAATGGTGTGTCCACTGATTTGGTATTCTCCATACCAAACTTTTTTAAAGCCTTATTTGCATACTTCCTTTGGCATACAAATAAACCATTGGAGCCTTAAAATATTTCCATGCCAAGAAAGTAGCTTATTTCCCTAAGGTCAGTCATATCAAATTCCTTTTGCATTGCCTCTTTGAACTCTAATAGGTAATTAACATTGCTTTTGGTGACCAATAGATCATCCACATACAGAGACACTATCATTACTTCACCTCTCTACACCTTTACATAAAGAATGTGCTCATTTAGGCTCTTCTCATACCCCAAGTCACCCAAATACTCGTTAATTTAGTTGTACCAGGCTCTAGGAGCTTCCTTTAGGCCATACAAGGCCTTTCTGAGTAGATAAACTTGATTTTCCTTCCCCTTAACTTCATGTCCTTAGGGCTGCTCAACATAGATCTCTTCATCTAGCCACCCATTTAGGAAAGCTGATTTTACATCAAGTTGGAAGATTTTCTGCTTGAATTGAGCAGTAAGGGCAATAAGCATTCAAATGGTGTCATGTCTAGCAATTGCTGCAAAGATATCCATGAAATCCACCCCATATAGTTGTGCAAAGCCCTTCACAACAAACCTTGCTTTGTACTTGTTATCTAACCCATCAGGGTTCAATTTTCTCTTAAAAATCCACTTGACTTGAATCATTTTTTTGCCTATAGGCCTATCAACCAGCTCCCAAGTTCTATTTCTTTCTATTGAGGAAAACTCCTCCTTCATTGTAGCTCTCCAAACATCAAATTTGATCGCCTCATTGTAGCTTGTTGGTTCTAACTCAACCACATTACATCTTTCATAAATTTCAGATAATGGTATTGTGCCTCTGATTGGAACTTCATCAACTTCATCTGAATTCATTTCCTCAATCTGGTTTTCAAGCATTCTATCTTGCTAAAAGCTTGGCTTAACTTCAACCTGATTTCTTTCGCAATTCCAAACAGCACACTCATCCACCTTGACGTCTCTACTAACTTGGATTTTCTTATTGATTGGATTGTACATCCTATATGCCTTTGATTGGCTGTTGTACCCAATTAGGATTCCCACTTTAGCCCTCTCATCTAACTTGGTTCTTTTGTTTGCTGGGATATATACATAACACACACTTCTAAATATCCTCAAGTGATCCACCCTTGGTTTTACACCATACCAGGCCTCATAAGGTGTCATATTCTCAAGAGCTTTTGTTGGAAGTCTATTCAACAAATAAATGATAGTGTTGACAGCTTCAGCCCAGAAGACTTTAGGTAGATTTTTCTTAGCCAACATGTACCTGGCCATCTCCATTGTAGTCCTGTTTTTTCTTTCATTGACTCCATTTTTCCGTGGAGTGTATGGATTGCTGAATAGATGCATTATCCCAACTCCCCTACACACCTCTTCAAACTCATTTGAAGCATATTCAGTCCTATTATCACTCCTCACAGATTTGAGTGTCAAACCTGTTTGGTTTTCAACAAGTAGCTTGAATCTCTTGAAGACATCAACAACCTCACTATTCTGGTTTAGGAAATACACCCATGTCAGCCTGGAAAAGTCACCTATGAAGAGAATGAAATACCTACTTCCATTCAAGGAAGCTTGCTGCATAGGTCCACACACGTCTATGTGCACAAGCTGAAGTTTCTCACTTGCTCTCCATGCCTTCTTTGCTAGAAAGATGGCCTACTCAACTTCCCAATTTGGCATGTATTACATAGCCCTTCCTCTTGTTCTATCTCTAGCAGGTTTTAAACAAGGTTCCTAAGTCTTAATTCTTTAAGAGCTTGGTAATGAAAATGCCTATATCTCCTATGCCATAAGTTTGACTCATCTATTTTAGCCAAATGGCCTTCAAAACTAGTCTTATCCCACACTAAAGGAAAACTTTTTCCTTGCATCCTCACTTTCATCAGTTCATTCCCATCACATTCTACAATTACACATGATGCTTTTTCAAAATGCAGAGAATAATTCTTCTCAAGCATTTGGCCTACACGTAAAAAACTTTGAGTAATCTCGAGAACAAACAAAATATTAGTTATAATCTTGGTACCTGCCTTGGTTTGGACAACAACATTTCCCTTGCCTCTAACCTCCAACAGCTCACCATTTCCCACCTTGACTTTGAACTTGTAGTTTTAATCCAAGCTCACAAATTTGGACATGTTTGGTGACATATTGTAATAGTTGCTTTATACTCAAATTCTCATAAAACATGTACATAATAAAATACATATAAAGTAGTATAAAAGGTTGGGCCCAAATTTTTCTTTTATTAAATATATACATTCTTAAATACAAAAAGTTGTATCATGTACAAAACATCAAAACAAGGTGGACAGTGTAGCCATTTCCCTTCGCTTGCTGACGCCCATCCGACCGTGTCCTCACCTAGACCCTGCAAAACATGAAAAACAACAGGGTGAGCACAACTAATGCTCAGTAAGTAAATCCTCTACGCATCTATCCCCGTAACTATCTCTCTCTAATTCTTTCCTTACAGTTCTCAGTTACTCTCTATTTATACTTCTCTCTACTTTCTCTTTCTCATAACTCTTTTCTACTAACTCTCTTTAGTAATCACGGCCTCATCTTACCGGAGGCACGACCGGGACTCACCCCCACTCTACTTGACTTCTACTCATTCTAGCCGATCAGACTCGGTTATGCATGGATTCGGAAACCTTGGCCATGTGAGTGTATAATCTCTCTCTCTGGTATAGCCCTCATCCACATGCACTCTCACGGGCTAGACCACTTTTCTCTCTCTCATACTCATGCCGCTCTCTCAATGCGGCGTACATGCGGGAAACTCTACCCATTACTCACGGGTTCCCCATCGTATAACCTACTCTATTCTCTTTTCTCTTTGTTCTCTAGTGCTCATTCTCTCTTTCTCTTTACTCTTAAGGTAGCTTTTACTCAAATTCTCTACTATGTCTCAAGCTACTTCTTAAGTGCATAAAAAAAAACATATGGACAGCTCATGCTCACTAATGCACTTATGAAATGCCAAATGCAATATCGCATCAAAATAGTCATTCTGCATAGGTTGCACTAAAAAGGGCATAACTTGCGTTATACACATCGGATTACTACGGTTTTGGTTTAGTTTTAAAGCTTAAAAACAGGGATACAACTTTTATGTTTTGATCTCAGCCCAGTTCAATCCTTAAGATGCCCAAAATTCACTTAGAAAGTCACATCTGTGACAGGGCAGATTTCACTTAGGCATTTCCTCAAACAACTCATGTGCATACCAAAGCTCTACTTATCTATAACTCTACTCTTCTCTTTAATCATCCAAAATGGGAGGAAAACTCCCTCATACACTATAATTTCCTATCAAGGCAAAACACTCCCATAGGGTTTGCTCAAAACTTCCTCCAACTTCAATCAAACTCAACTCATCATTATGCAATCACAACACTTCTCATAACTCAATTAAATTCATATCAACATAGATAAATATTCATGACATCTCAATTTCTCAGCAAGCATAATACATACATATACATACACAATCTCTACTCAAATAAATTCTGAACTCTCAATTTAGTTTGGATTTACTTACCTTGTGAAAAAGTGACTTCTCTAGCACTTTTCCTTTCCTTTGTTGTCTTGTCTCCTCTCTACAACTCAAAACAACAACAAGAACAATAACAACCAAATAAGACTTCACTATAACTATAAGCAAACTCATATCTAAAGCATGAATCCTTACCTTAGGATGCTTTAGATGAAATCTCTACTCAAAATTACTCAAAAGCTCTCCTAAACCCCTTAGAAATCTTAGAAGATTGGATGGAGAAATTGAGAGAAATTAGACAATGGAAGAGGCGGTGGAAATGAATGAATAAAGGGTTTCTCTACACTTTAACTCTTTTTTAGCTCATATTATAACCATCATTTCCCATTTTGCCCTTGCTCTTCCTTAGAAATCCCATCCATATCCTTTGATTCTTTGCAAATACACCCTTATTACCAACACATTCTCTACTTAATTTCCTTACATTTTACTCCCCACTATTCCCACTAATTAGTGGTAGAATGGTCATTGTGCCCCAAAGGAAGAATTCTCTAGAAAACTCAAGAAACTTTTTATTAGGCTCGTCGCCGCGGCGAAGAACTTTCTGTCGCCTCGACGAAACAGGGTAGAACCTACCCGTGGGTGCAGCTCCTCCTCGTTGCGACGAAGCTTCTTTTTTGCCCCGGCGAAGATTGGATTTCCAAACTTCACCAAAACTCAACCAATTTCAAGGCAACCATTCAACCAACTCAACATACCATTTCAATTAAAGACTCACCAACCAACCATGACAACATACAAACTCAATTGAAACTGAATCAATGAACTTTTAAGTAATACAGCAAATCTTAAGTACGTACCTCAAGCGGGGCGTTACATATATGGTTGGTGCAACCACTGTTAATTAACCACACCTTTTGATCACAACCAGTTACACATTCTGAAGCCACAAATAGTTGCTTGGGTTCTTGAGTCTATTGTTGATTCTCCACTGCCTAGGATTGATGCTCCTATCCACTGCCTGGGATTGATGCTCCTGTTGCCCTCCTTTATTCTTGCATACCCTTTCAGTGAGAAAAAAGAGAAAGAGCATCCAAAGAGAGACAAATGAATATTAAGCTTGAATGGAAGCTGTTTTTCATTATTGCAAAACAATTAATTTATACACATATACGTTACAAATTCAAGAAGTTTCACAATCAATTTACAAAACTTGGTGGGAATGAATAGTAAAAGAGAATGACAGGACAACAATCATAGGACCACAAGAATCCCAATTTATTAGGGAGTTAGAGGATGGAGACACATGTCACCAATGTTGTCTCCCTAGTGTGTTACCATCTGTTCATTGTACATCTTCTTCACATTCCCCCTCAAACTAAGGTCTCTGTGTATGACCTTAAGTTTGTTTCTCATCCATTCGAAGTGGTCCTTACGACTTGGCTTAGTGAATATGTCTGTTACCTATTCCTTTGATGGAATGTAGCTGACTTCAATTTCTCCATTACTCACCATTTCTCTTATAAAATGAATGTCCACCTCAATATGTTTGGTTTTCCCGTGCAAGATAGGATTTAGAGTGAGGGCTACTATTATCACCAGATTCTTGGTGTTGAATTATTGCAGATTTTTAGTTCTGAGAGCAGGGAAGTTAGCCAGGCTATTTTGGCTCCTGTTTTAGTAAGAGCTCTGTACTCACTTTCAATGCTTGATCTGGACACCCCTTTCTGTTTCCTTGAGCTCTATGCTACTGGATTTCCATTCAACATAATACAATAGCCTCATGTAGACTTCCTATCCTTAGTGTCACAGCCCCAATTTACATCAGAGTAGGCTTGGATTTCACACTTTCCCCCTGGGTTGTATAGAATGCTATACTCCAAAGTTCCCTTTAAATACCTTAGGACCCTTTTAACTCACTGCCAATGATCTTCAGAGGGTTGTTGCATAAATTGACTCAACTTGTTCACACTATAAGCAATGTCAGGTCTTGTAATCATTGCATACTGCAGAGACCCTATCACACTCTCGTATAAGGAAGAATTTGGCAGATATTTTCCATCATTACTTGTAAATTTATGCCCAGTGATCATTGGTGTAAGACATTGTTTACTTAGCTCCATATGGGATTTAATGAGAATGTCTTAAATATATTTGCATTGAGACAGATGCATTGAGGACCCTTGTCTATTTACTTCAATTCCTAAGAAGTAGGATAGCTCTCCCATGTCCTTTAAAGCAAACTTGTTTTTCAATTCTTAAACAACTTGATTATCAAAAAGCTTGAACTTCCAATGATGATGATGTCATCCACATACACCAAGAAGATTATTAAGTCTTTCCCTCGGTGTAGGTAGAAGAGAGATGAGTCAGTTTTTTATCCTTTGAAATCCCAACTATTAAGAGCTTCTTTGAGTTTGTGGAACTAGGCTCTTGCAGCTTGTTTGAGTTCGTAGAGTGCTTTGTTGAGTTTGCATATGAAATCTAGTCGTCTTGGATTTTCAAAACCTTCTAGTTGGTCCATGAAGACATTCTCGGTGAGATCTCTAGTGAGGAAGACATTATTGATGCCCAGTTACCTTGTTTCTTAGTTTAGTGTTGTGGCTAAGCTTAACACTAATCTAATAATGTTACATTTCACCATAGGGTTGAAAGTCTCGAAGTAATCTACCCCTGCAGTCTGTAGAAATACCTTGGCCACCAGTGTTGCCTTGTACCATGACACACTTCCATCTACATTGTGTTTTATTTTGTAAATCCACTTGCACTCCATGGTCTTGATGTTTGAGTTTCTTGGAGCCAAAGTCCAAGATTAGTTTTTACATAGTGCAATGTAATCTTCTTTCCATTTCGGATGATTCAGAGCATCTTGAGTACATGATGGAGTTAGGACTATATCAGAAGTCACTTGAAAGACCTTAAGCTTATAAATTCCAACCTTGGCTCTTGTCACCATGGGGTGAGTGTTTTTGGGAGCTTTTCCTCGAGTGGTTTCATCAGATTCTACTGGTTCATCATTGATTACAGGGGCTTGATCACTACTTGAAGGACTAGATTAAGTAGGGGCCTCATCACTGCCTAGAGAACTAGATTGAGGTTAATTGGAGAGGTTATCATAATTTTGAGACAGAGAAGGTGAAGAATTTACTTGAGGAGTTGCCGTTGGTGGACTGCTTACTATTGAACCATCACACTGGTGGAGCTCCATGCTATTACAGGTTGTTAGGAATTGGGTGGTAAAGGTTGTGTTTGATATGTTGTTTAGACTTCATGGCAGTTTGTTCATGATTTTATTGAAGGGAAAGTCATTCTCATCAAAAACCACATCTCTAGAGATGTAGATTCTACCAGTTTCACGCAGGCATATGAAGCCTTTATGGTTTGGGCTGTAGCCAATGAAGATACACTTGCTGGTGTGGGAGTCAAACTTGTGTCTATTGTAGGCTCTTAGGTATGGATAACAGGCACATCTGAAGCATCTAAGGAAGTTGTAATCAAGTTTACTTTGAGTAAGTTTTTCATAAGGTGATAGGTTGTCAATGATTGGAGAACGCATTCTGTTTATGAGGTATGTAGAGGTGAGGAAAGCTTCCCACCAATAGTCCAAAGGCATGTTAGCTTGGGCTAAGAGGGTTAGACCAGTTTCAACAAGGTGCCCATGCTTCCTTTCTATTTTTCCATTTTGATAGTGAGTGTGTGGGCAAGAAAATCTATGGAAAATTCCATTTTCTTTGAGAAAATGGGAAAGGGCAATGAACTCTCCTCCCATATCTGTTTGAATGGTTTTGATAGGCTTGTTAAATTGTTTTTTTGCCATGATTTTGAACTGTTTAAAGGTGTCTAAGGTTTAGGATTTTAGTGCGATAGGATAAAGCCATGTGTATCTTGAGTGATCATCTAGGATGTTGAGGTAGTACCTAGCTCCATTGGTTGCAAGTATGGGTGCTGAACCCATAGGTCAACATAAACTAGTTCCAGAGGGTGACTTGATTTTTTCTGAGAAATAGGGTAATGAATTTCATGCATTTTCCCTAGCCTACATGCTTGCCAGAAATTTAGAAGAGAGTTCTTCTTAAAGTTGTGAATTTTGATGGAGCATGACTTTAGGATATGATTTAAAGTATTGAGGTTTGGATGTCCAAAACATCTGTGTAATAGGTCAAGTGTGACTTTGTCATTGACACAAGAATTTGAAATAGACAAATTTTCATTAATGTGGTCCTTTTCAGGTTTACAACAAGGAGAGACAAGGTTTGTTTCTTTTCCAGTAACTAGAAAGGAATTATGTTGACAATCAACTTCTTGGAAAGCTAAAAGTGAGATAACATTAGACCTTTTTTCCTTAGAATTTTGCAGTCTGGTTCCAGTGTGATGGTTCAACTTGTAAAGTCCTACTTCAACTACTCCTTCCAGTAGAATTGTCCCTTTCTTGTCCTTGATGGAGCAATATTTTCCATGAAACAATACACACAAATTATTATCAGTGGTAACTTGAGATACACTTAAGAGATTTTTGGTGATTTTAGGGACAACAAGAATGTTCTTTAGCAATATTGGAGTAGAGCAAGAAGAGTTTAGGAATCCCTTACCATAATGAGTTATGTTAAGAGCTTAGCTATTTCCCACCATCACCTTCTTTGGTCCTTGGTATTCACTTTTTAGGCTCAAGTTGCTTAAGTCGTTGGTGATATGTGTTGATGCTCCACTGTCCATGTACCATCCTCCTTCACATGAGAATTTGGATAGTGAAAATGGTTGGTTGGAGGCTGCAACATAAGCTTGGTTTGCATCCTCCTTGGTTCTGGTTTCCTGGGCTTGGAGGAACAAAGTTCTTGTCATATTTATGATAGCAAACTTCAACTGAATGGCCATATTTCAGGCATAGCTGGCAGGTTGGTTTGGTCCCTGAACCATTCTTATTTCTAGTATTTTTGCATTTCCCCCTACCGCTTCCTCTGTTAACTTGGTTCCTATTATAATAATTAGGATTTTGTTGAGATGAAAACTGCCTTGAATTGTTACTTTTGGAAAACTGAGCAGAAGGATTTTGTTGCATCTCAAATGTTGAGTTGGTGTGCATTCTTTCCAATCTAGATTCATGATTGAGAAGTAAGTTATATGTTTCTTGCATTGAGGGAAGAGTTCTGAGAGAGGTGGTGATTAAGACCATAGTTTCGAACCCAATCCTTGGTCTACCTAGTATTTGTAAGATGAGTTTATCTTCTGGGACGATGTGGCCAGCTAGATTCAGCTCACCTACAATATCCATCATTTTGTCAAAATATTTGGTTATTTCAGTTGCCTTTTTCCTGGTGTTTTGGACCTGGAGTTTCAGGTGAAGAACTCTATTGTGATTGAGCTTCATAGAATTGTTTGATGTTGTCCCAAACTTCTCTAGAGGTGTTGCACTTGTTAATTTTTCTCAATATACCATCTGAGATGGTGGAAAACAACCAGCCAAGGAGAGTCTGGTCTTGCCTTTTCCAAATTAGATAGTCTAGATTTGGTGAATTGACAATCTCTGTTGTCCTTAGACTTGGTGTAAGGAAGGGAGCTAGTTCTGGTTTAGTTCCATAAATCAAGCCCTCAAGATCATTGGCTATGATCGGAGGTATTACCTGAGTCTTCCATGAAAGATAGTTTTTGAAATCAAGCTTAGTGGGTATAGTGAAGTTGAAGTTGGTAGGTTGGAACGTGTTTGAAAGGGTGGTGTTGGTGGTATTTGTAGTTTGTGGAGTAGATGTGTTAGAACCACCAGGAGTGGAGTTTGTCATCTTCTCCAACCTACTTTGATACCAAGTGAGAAAAAAGAGAAAGAGCAACCAGAGAGAGACAAATGAATATTAAGTTTGAAGGGAAAATGTTTTTCATTATTGCAAAACAATTAATTTATACACATTTATGTCACAAATTCAGGAAGCTTCCTGATCAATTTACAAAACTTGGTGGGCAAGAATAGTAATGAGAGAATGACAGCACAACAATCATAGGACCACAATAATCTCAGTTTATTATAGAGTTGGAGGATGGAAACACATGTCACCAGCGTTGTCTCCCTGATGTTTTGCCATCTATCCATTGTGCATCTTCTTCACAGTTTCTTGGTGTGTTCCCATTTGTCCATTGTGCATCTTCTTCACACTTTCTATTGTTTTCAGTGGACTTTTTTTTTTTTTTTTTTTTTTTTTTTTTTTTTTTTTGTTTTTTTGCAGTGAGAACAAAGAGGGAAGGTTCTCATTCCTGCATGCTTTCCTCTTTGGTTGTTAACTTCCTCGTTTCCCTTCTTCTCTCTAGCATACCTCCTGTTTTCACCTTAACATGCCCTCATTTTTTGGCTTGCTAACATAGCTCCCTCACTTAAATCTTCTTGCCTTAGCAACATCCTCTGTTCTTGTGCTTGAAGAGCATGCACAAGTTCTACTAGGTTGATCTAGGACAAACTTTGGAGTCTTCAAATGAAGAGATCTTTGCTTCAAATCTCTTGGGTAAGTTAACCAAAACCTTCTCCACAATCCTCTTATCAGTCAACTCCTCTCCAAGAAGTTTTATTTTGTTCACAACATTCATTAACCTGTCCACATATGCCTTAACAAACCCAGTCTCCTACATTTTAAGCATTTCAAACTCTCTTCTTAGGTTTAGAACTTAAATGTTGCGTGTTGTATTGCTGCCCCCAAACTGCTCCTTAAGCTTATCCCAAGCCTCTTTAGGAGTTTTACACGCCATAATTATGGTAAAAACCTGGTCGGTTACTAGTGAATGGATGCAAGACAGGGCTCTTGGAGCCTTTGTTAGCTCTTTTTCATGAATCCTTATCTGATTCAATGTTGGGTTTGCTCCAAGCTGAGGGACTTGTCTCTCTTCCTCCATATATTGCCACAAACCATGGCCTCTCAAGTAAGTCTTCATTTTGACAACCCAAACATGGAACTGCTCACCATTGAAGATGGGTGGAGAAAGAGGAGTTGGGTTTGTTGCCATGAAGAAGACCTTTAATGGGGTTGAGTTGAGTTGTAGAGTTGTGTTTTTGGCCCTGAGAATCATGGTGCCTCTGATACCAATTGTAGGTTTTTTAGATAGAGAATACTAAGGAAAGAGAGAGACCAAAACAAATGTAGAGAGAGATGTAGAGAGGGAAAATTTAAACTGAAGTTTTTGCTCTGTTTTTCATTCATAAAACAGGGGTGATTTATACAAAATATCATCTACTGTTCCACCTAATATTACAGGGATATTTTGTAAAATGCATTATTAACCATTCATCTAAAACTAATGTTGGTACTAAAGCCTTAACAACCAGCTGCTATCACCTAAAGCCATCACATTACAATTCAAAAATCTAACTGCTCCATCATTCAAATTCAGCCTTGCAACCTTCAAACCTGGCGCCAAAAACCTGCAAACCTACTACTTATCTTCATGTTTTTTGTAAAACATCATAGCTATCAACAAAAATCATACATGCTACTACATATGACCAGTTGTTGGCCAACAGTAAAGAATTCCAGGCCCTTGTATTTGTTTTCTCAGGTATCTTTGGATTTGAGTATTGTTGACCTTGATCTACGCTTCAAATTCACTTTAGGAGTTGGATCAACCATGATTATAGTCTCTTACTTTGTGGTATTGTGTGCTCTTACTTGGCAACTCTTGCTAGTCATCATACCTATGTAGTTTTTGACAATTCTCTTGCAGGTACTGCTCACTGAAAAACGGAATCATTATTCCTTACTGTGATTCTTTTTGCTTCTGAAAATAATTCTAATGAAACTTGTATTCTTGGAAAATTAGAAATACTACTTTTCTATGGCGAAGGAGTTGATGTGAATCAATGGCACAAGAAGTTCTTTGCTTGCGAGCCATCTAGCTGAATCCATTGCTGGACCTATGACAATAAGAGCTTTCAAGGATGAGGATCGACTCCTTGCCAAGAACCTGAAACTTATTGATACAAATTCAACTTCATTCTTCCACAGTTTTATAGCACAAGAGTGGTTGATCCAATGACTAGAAACTTAAGTGTAGTTGTTCTTGCCGCCTCAGCTCTTTTCACAACTTTGTTGTATCAAGGATAATGGGCTCTGATTTGTACTATTACATTGTTCAGTTTTAAATAATTGTAAACCTTTTGAATTCTTTTTATCAATATTACATAAGAATTCACTGATAAATATTGTCAAATCACAAAATTTGTTCATTTTCGCTTCAAATAATTAGTTTTGATGGCACAAAAATGTTGACTCATATAATAGGGTTATCAATCTTTTGATGGCAAGATACGTAGGAATGGCATTATCATTTGGTCTTTCAGTGAATATTTTCATGGTAAATTTAGTAGACGACCAGTGCACTGTGGCAAACCTTATTGTTTCAGTTGAAAGACTAAATCAATATGCCTACGTAACAGGTGAATCACTTGAAGTTGTAGAAGGAAATCTTCCTTCACCAAATTGGCCTGCTACTGGTAAAGTAGAGATCTATGATTTGCAGGTATTAAACATGACATCAACCGATTTTCTACCACTTTAAGACTAAAAAATTCATATCGATGATTCCTTCAAAAACAATGCTTTCTATCATATAAGGTATTGGCCTAATGCTCCACTTGTTCTCCATGGGATAACTTGTACATTTAAAGGAGGTCACAAGATAGGAATTGTTGGTAGGACAGGTAGTGGCAAGACAACTCTGATCAGCACATTGTTTCGCCTAGTAGAGCCAATAGGGGGAAGGATAATCATTGATGGCCTAAACATCACTTCGATTGGCCTTCATGATCTGTGGTCGAAATTTAGGATCATTCCCTAGGATCTAACTCTTTTTAATGGGCCCGTGCAATACAATCTAGACCACTTGTCACAATTTACAGACTAGGAAATATGGGAGGTGAGCTTTAGTAGTCTATTCTTTTTTACATCAAAATTTGTTATGTATTTGCAGAACAGTAATTGGTCCAAAAGTTTATTCCAGAGATCATAAGCACTGCAATAAGATTACAATAAATGATGCTCCATATCTTGTTTTCGTTCTCAAACTTCAATCTTTCAGTTGTGAATTTTGTTATTAACTTTATATGTTAATGGATAAAAACACTTACAGGAAACAATGTGGTCAGTTGTAGACTGGCAGTTTATTAATAGTAGATAAGTCTGCTAATGCTGATGAAATTTATTTCTTTAATGACAAAGGTGCTTGACAAATGTTATCTTTGCGAAATCATCCAAAAGAAACAAGAGGGGCTGAACTCCTTAGGTATGTGATCCATTTCCAACTAATTTCAACAACACAACATACTCCAAAAATCAAGTAGAAATTCGGCCAAATTAAAAACATGAACTAAATCACACTTACTTGCAAATCCGAACCAAGACAAGTAGAAACACTTCAAGCCTAAAGGATTACTCCACCAACTTGAATTGATTCACCACCAAATCCCCTTGCTAAGACTTGGATAAAGAATGCACACTCAAGAACACAAAAGTTCTCTCAAATGGATAAACCAATTTCATATCTTTCATAAGCTAATTGTTACAATGAAATAGTTGCCCTTATATAGGTAAATACAACGATAAACAAGTGACAAATAGAATAAAATAAAAATAAACTTAACTAATATTACAAGCCATTCATTCAAAAGCAAGGTCATGCCTATTTAATGCAAAGAGACATAATTCCCTAATTCTAGGATTTATGTCTTTAACCACCTTATTAGTTGAAATAAACTTACTTCATTAGATCAAAACTTGATCAATGATCCTAATTAAGTCTACTAATAAGGGTGTAAGAGTTTGAGCCTTGAGAATCATGCAAATGGATCCAATAAGGGTTCATGTGGATCTTCCCCTTTGGAATGAGACTTAGGCTAGTTGGACCAGTTCAACACTTAGGCTTCTTTCTTGGCGGGCTTGAGCTTCCCTTGTTGAGCTTGCGCTTAGAATGGTTTGGGCCAAAATGTTTGGACTCCCTCCCTCCTTGGAACTTGCTTGGGCCGAATTTTCTCCATTGTTTTCCATATTCCACAATCCAAGTGTTTTAGGACTTAGAGTGAAATTCTTCAATCCAAATGAATTAGCAAGTGTTTTAGGACTTGTAATTCCTTGTCCAATCATGTTTACAAGTGTTTTAGGACTTGTAAATGTATCAGTATGGCATAAGAAGGGTCTGTGTATGTTCTTGAAACTTTGAAATGAAAGTAATAACCTACAATTTGGTCCAGTTGTACAAGATGGAGCAAATTGGAGCGTAGGACAACGACAATTAATTGGCTTGGTGCTTGTTTTATTGAAGAGATGTCAAATGTTTACGCTTTTTTGTTCTCTAGAAGACCATGAGAGAAAAATTTGCAAATTGCACTGTGATAGCAGTGGCACACCGAATACCAACCGTGATGGACTGCACAATGGTGCTTGCAGTAAGTGACGGTGAGTTTCTCATTTGTATTGAGAAGTGAGAGATCAATATCTTATGAAGATATGGTTTTTTGGATTAACAGGAAAAATAATGGAGTATGATGAGCCAATGAAGCTATTTGTTGTAACTGTGGAAGAGGAAGAAAACACTATCTATTAATTTTCTTCAATTGATACATAATATATTCTCCTTTCTATAGTTTTAAAGGGATAAAACTAAATAACTACACTTAGCAATTAAAAGAAATTCAAATTCATAATTCAAAAATAACTGCAATTCAGATTTATCTAAAACTGAAATTCTTTGGCCATGCCTTCTTTATCGCTCTTCTTCTTCATCGTGTCTTCCTCTTCTACCAAGAGGATTCAAACTTCAACACTCCTCCTTGAATATTTTTGGTAGTGAACATCAAAGCATGTTCTTCACTTCATGCATGACCTTTCATACCTTCATGGCTTTTCAAGCCAAACTTGCAACCAATCTTGCAGCCAATCTTATTGCCAAACATGTTGATTCCTGCCCCCTCCAATCTTCCTGTTGGAGTGGTTCTTTTCCATCCAATCTTCTATTTGAGTGTCTTCTTTTCCATCCAATCTTCTATTGGAATGGCTCTCCTCCAATCTTCTGTTGGAGTGTCTTTTCCAAACTCAATTGCCATAAGTCCCTTAAGAAAAAAAGCTCTGATACCATGTTGTAACTATGGAAGAAGAAGAAAACATTATCTATTCATTTTCTTCAATCGATACATAATAGGGATAAAACTAAATAACTACACTTAGTAGTTAAGAGAAATTCAAATTCATAATTTAAAAATAACTGCAATTCAGTTTTATCTAAAACTGAAATTCTTTAGCATGCCTTCTTTATCGCTCTTCTTCTTCATCGTGTCTTCCTCTTCTACCAGAAGGATTCAAACTTCAACACTATTGCAGAGGGAGCACTCCCTATTTGGGCAGCTTGTCAAGGAGTACTGGTTTCATACCTCGAAGGATTGCTATGGAGCTTCTTAACTACAGAAACAAGGGCATACACCATCTAAATCATTAGCAGTTGAAATAGAATAAACAAATTGAGATTACAAGAGGATATAGATAAGTGATCTCGTGGCCTTTAGCAAATAACTCTTTCTTCATTTGTTTATTACATATGTTATATGCTTGCATGTCATTGCTGGTGCTTTAGCAAATAGTTTGGTTTAACTTCTTTAATAATTTTCATCATGACCTTTGGCAATTACCTTGTTTTGGATTTTGCTGAGAGTCTGTTTCTATCTGTAACGTGAAAATTGGAAAAGTTAAAAGACCAATGATGGGGACGCACCCACCACCAACCAAATTGTCATTGTGCGCTGTTAGCAGTTGACCAAGCCACCATCAGACATCAGCCCTCCGACTTGAGATGAAATTTTTTCTAGATTGAACTGAAATTGAATTTGTAACATTAGACTAATCTCATTAGTTGAAGGATCGATATTTAGTTTCATAGAACTTCACAGAATCCTGGACATTTATCCCAGATAAATGGAATAGGGAAAGAAAAAGAGTAAACGCCTTTTTCCCACCCAGGGTTTGTGTTAATAGCACTTTTCTACCCAAAAAGTTTTAAAATATCACTTTCGCACCCAAACTTTATATTCCGTTAGTACTCAAAATACACTTCACCTTCTTAGTTGGAGTTCGACGAGTTACCAGGAGCCCAGGGAGGAGGGGTTTTGTAGATTGGAAGCGGTGGATCGAATGGTGGTGACCAATTGAATATTTGTCGTCGGAATCAGCTGAAAATCAACTAAGAACTAGAAACCCTAACTTTGTGGTGGTCGACAATTGGAGAGAAATCAGATGCCAGAGTGAGAGGGATTTTGTAGAGAGGAGACTGGAGGTTCACATGGTGATGACTAAGAGAATTTTCGCCACATGAATCAGCTTTGGATAGTAACGGAAATATTAACTTTGGGTGGAAAAGTGGTATTTTAAAACTTTTTGGTGGGAAAAGGTCACTGAGGCAAACCTTGGGTGGAAAAAGTCGCTTAATCAAAGAAAAATGCAATGAGTTGACAACATATACTTATACTACACATACATTTGTATGTGTATTATTGTTCTAATAGTAATAACAAATTTAATTTCTTGTAATAGCCCAATCCACAGTTATAAAAATTACTGAGGAAAATTGATAAGAACAATAATACATATGTAATAGCAATTTGTGTAAAAGAAAATGAGTTTATAAAAATAGTCGATACAGATATATAATCATTTTCCTATCATATAGAAACATGAGTGCTCAAAACATTATTTGCTTAAGGCTCCAATATCAATTTTCTAGAGCTTATTACTTATTTCACAGCAACTATAAGGCAGAATCTTTATTTGCAGCATGAGACCAGTATTCTTTAACAAGCTGCCCAAATAGTGAATGCTCCCTCTGTAATAGCTTCATTGGTTCATCATACTCCACTATTTTCCCTGTTTCAATCAAAATTCATATTTGCATTAGATGTTTTTTTCTTCAGAACAAGGCCTTGGAATGAGAAACTCACCATCACTTATTGCAAGCACCATTGTGCAGTCCATTACAGTTGGTATTCTGTGTGCCACTGTTATTACAGTGCAATTAACAAATTCTGCTCTAATGGTTTTCTGCAGAGCTGAATCTGTTGCATTGTCAATTGATGCAGTGGCTTCATCAAGCGCTAGTATTTGGCATCTCTTCAGTAAAACACGCCCCAACCCGATTAATTGTCGCTGTCCCACGCTCCAATTTGTGCCATCTTGTACAACTGCACAGAGTTGTTGATCATTACTTACAGTTCAAAATCTTAATAGCATACATAAATGATAAAACCTTGCTTATGCTTCATACCTAAGGAGTTCAGCCCCTCTTGTTTCTCTTGAATGACCTCTCGAAGATGACATTTCTCAAGCACCTTTGACAGTAATGAAATTTATTTTTGTCAGGGTTAGCAAGTTATCAACTATTAACTACACTGCCTGTCCAAAGTTGATCAAAATGTTTTTTACTGCAACCACGTAACACAAGAACAAAAGGGTATATGTTACCTCCCATATTTCTTGTTCAGTGAACTGAGACAAGGGGTCTAGATTATATCGCAGAGACCCACTAAAAAGAGTTGGATCCTGAGGAATGATCCCCAAATTTGACCGGAGATCATGAAGTCCAATTGAAGTGATGTCAAGACCATCTATGATGATATTGCCCCCTGTAGGCTCTACCAGGCGAAACAATGCACTGATCAGAGTTGTCTTGCCACTACCAGTTCGACCAACAATCCCAATCTTGTGCCCTCCTTCAAATGTGCAAGTTATCCCTCGGAGGACTAGTGGAGCATTAGGCCGATATCTTATCTGCATGAAAGTGTTTCGACGTTGTCATCAACGTGAAATTTTTAGTTCTAGAATGGCGAATAATCAATTGATGTCATTTTTCGTACCTGCAGATCATTAATCTCAACTTTGCCAGTAGCAGGCCAATTTGGTGGCGGGCGATTTTCTTCTATTTCTTCAGGGGCTTCACTAGGTATATGGATGTACTGATTTAGCCTTTCAACTGAAACGATTAGGTCTGCCACAACACATTGTTCACTTGCTGAATATACGAGGAATTCATTCACTGTAAGACCAAATGATAGCGCAATTCCAATATAACCTGCCAACAGAAATTGATAAGCCTACAATATACTTGTGTTCTACAAAGCTTAAGGGTACTCTAGTGCATAGACAGAACACATTCTGTGAATTAAACCCATGCTCTTGAACTCTTAAATATTGATACAAACCAGACCCCGCATATCCCTGATGAAGCAAAGTTGTAAACAGAGCTGAGGTGGCAATAACAATTGCACTTAAGGTTTCCAGGCGTTGGATCAACCACTCTTTTGCTGTAAAGCTGTGGAAGGATGAAGTAGAATTTTTATCGATAAGGTCAAGGTTCTTGGCAAAGAATCGCTCCTCATCCTCAAAAGCTCTTATTGTCACAGCTCCTGCAATAGATTCAGCTAGATGGCTTGCAAGCAAAGAATTTCTAGTGCCATTGATTCGTATCAACTCCTTCGCCACAGCAAAGTAGTAATTCTATTTACCAAAGAATACAAGTTTCACAAGAATTATTTTGTTTGGAAAAATAATCCCAAAAAGTAGTAATGATTCTGTTTTGGTGGCAGCAGTACCTGCAAGAGAATTATCAGATATACCACGGGTATAACAACTATCAAGACTTGCCAGGAAAGAGCACACAACACTATAAAGGTGGAGATAGCAGTCATGGCTGATCCCACTGCCAAAGGAACTTTGAAACCTAGATCGAGGTCGACAATACTCAAATCCGAAGATACCTGATGAAAAGAATATAAATTTGAGTTTCCAAAAACATAATTTGTGCAAGATTGCTTCTAAATTCATAACTCTTACCCGACTGAGTATCCTTCCCACAGGTGTTGAGTCATAGAAGGCCATTGGCGCTCGGAAAAGAGAGGTCAGCAGTTTGTCGAAAATGGATTCTGATGCCTCAAGACTTAAATAAGCTACAAGGTAGGATCTTATGAGCAAAAAGATTATCATTACTACTCCAATCCCCGAGTATACAATGACCAGTTTCAAAGTTTTAGTGCTTCCTTCTTTGATGTATGCAGCTAACCACCAGCTTTGCAGTATCTGTGCTACCAAAAACATAAGGTGCGCTAAATTTGACAAAAAGAAGTACAAGAGGCCTTTATTGTGACTAAAGTAGTCTCTGTAAGGTTTAAGACCTATATCTCCTGTTTCTCTTTCTTCTTCCTTTATTAACTGATCCCCTACAGCTGCATTCGACTGTTCCTCGTAATTTATGTTCTTGATTTCTCCATCATAATGTTTATTATGTTTGGAAGGAGCAAGTTCCAGAAGAGTTTCTTCACCCATTGTATCTTTGTGTGCATTTACAAGGTTCTGGAATTCTTTACTAGTGGCTAACAACTGGTCATATTTAGCAGCATGTGTGATTTCCCCTTCATATAGTAACTGCAAACGAAGAATATTGAACATATTAATTTAGCTTCTAATTTTAAAGTCAGATTGACATTATATCTTTGAATCTCCCGTTTTCTAAAAACTGGCAAGGGAAATGAAACCCCAAAGATTGTTTATTGATCTACATTAACTGACCAAGACAGAATCAAATGCAGGAAGGAAATCAACTTGGTGGGTCACGAGCAACACAGTTTTCCCAGAAAGAGCTCCCATGACATATTCCTGTCAAAAATCTGTATAAGCTTTTACCTTGAAAAGAAACGAACAGCAGAAGTTTCATTGAATAATACTTGCGTTTTAACTTACAGTAAATACATTTTTTGCCGTTTGTGCATCAAGCGCACTGAATGGATCATCCAAAAGATAGATATCTCTATCTTGATACAATGCACGGGCAAGTTGAATACGCTGCTTCTGCCCACCACTCAAATTAACACCTCTTTCTCCTATTTGAGTAAGATCACCAAATGGAAGCATCTCGAGGTCCTTTACTAGTGAACACTTTTCAAGCACTTGATGATACCTGCAATGATCCATGGCGGTTCCGAAAAGGACATTTTCTTGTATGGTACCTGTCTGAATCCATGCTGTTTGAGATACATATGCTACCGTTCCATAAACTTTAATCTGAACAACAGAAAGAAGGAAAAACAAGAAACTTAGCCAGGCGCTCTCAAAGCACTTCATAGACCTGAACAGACTGGAGTCTAGGAATGAATTTGAAAGTTCTAATAATTTCAAAACACTATATAGTTTTAAGGCAGCAGAATGGAACCAAAATCAGCATTTCTCAAAAAGTGGATTGCATTAAATATACCATCTATATTAACATTCCTGGAGTAAAAGGCAGTGATAAGATTGATAAAACTTACATAGCCTTCTATGCTGGGAAGCTCTCCAAGAATTGCGGCCAGAAGGGTTGATTTTCCTGCACCAACTTCTCCACAAATTGCAACCTTTTCACCAGGTTTAATCTCCAAATTTATATTTCTCAGAGTTGGCTTCAAAAGATCAGATGCCCATGATAGATCAGCAGAATTTATTAAAACTGAGGGCTTGAGTTCTGTTTCATTGATAATCTGTCGAATATTTGAATTCTTCAGCTCTGGCGCCTCAAGAAAATTGGCAATTCGATCTACTGAAACCTTTGCCTCAATAAACACTCCCAAAACATCAGGAAGTGATCTGATAGGTCCCTGAATGATTCGTAGGATCGCTAGGAAGGTGAAAACATTACTAGAATTAAGAGAAATCCCCAGGAAGTAGCAAGTGACTAAGGTCGCCGCCCCTATTAATACTGATGCCGACCAGAACAACACTAGGTAGTACCCCTTTTGAAGCTGCAGTGCTGTGAGCCAATTATATTCCTCGCTTCTTAGCCTCTCTATAACATTCCTGAAGTAGGACTCCCAGGCATACAACTTCAACACCTTCATGTTCACTAAGGCCTCTGTAATGACCTTCAACCTTTGATTTTGTGCAATCATGAAGTTTGCCTGATACTTATGTTGAAGTTTGCCGATTGGAGAATTTCCAAATACCGTCAATGTTAAGACAATTATAGTTGCGATAGTTGCCAATCCCACACAGTAATAGACAATTACTAATGAAATGCAGAGTTGAAGAATTGTTGACCATATCTGATGAAACCAGTATGGAAATTCACCTACTCTATATGCATCTACTGTAACATAGTTCACTATATCACCTGAAGTGTGCTCTACTTTAGCAGCATTCGAAAGTCTTAGCTGCTTGCTATAAATAGCTGCACAAAGGGAAGACCTGACTTGGAGTCCAATCAATCTACTTTGAAAGTACCAGTGTCTTCCCGCCAGTGATTCTATGCATTTCACCAAGAAGAGTCCTAAGGCCAGTGCATAGACCTCATACCTGAAAATTGTTTCCCCTTCAGCAACAGAAATGAAAGCTTTGAGAAACAATGGGCCAGAGGATATGGTAATCACCTTGATCAATGCAAGGAACCCGGAGGATAAAATAGATTTCCAGTGGCAGGAAATTATACTCCTTATAATAGAAGGATGTTCAGATGATCTATTATTCTTCCGGTTATTCAATTCCCCTATGAGTAAGGAGTAGCAAGTTTTAGCTCGATCAGCCAAACACAATTGTGGCACATCTTTCTCCTCAAGGATTTTTTTCTTCCTCTTCAAAATTAAGGGGTTTAACCACCAAAATGTCATCTTGCTAAGCAGTCCAGCAGAAGCAAACGGTGTCACAAGGCCTTCCTCATTGTCATCTTCATTGGCACATTCACCACTAGTGTTGATGTCTTCATCTCGCAAAGGTGCATATAAAGTATGATTGTTCACATCCTGATTGTAGTTTGTATATTTGGGCCCCCAGAAGGCACAGAAAAGCAACAAGATTGCTCCTGGAAAAGATAGAATGTCCAAAACCATCTTAACTGATGTTGTTTCTTGCCGGATAGCTTCCCAAACAGATGTAATGCAGAGAAACATGGATAATAGGAAGGCAAGAATTGAACCAAGCTTCATTATGATGGTATGTCGAAGTTGTTGCAGCTTGAAGCTAACAGTAAAACTCAGCAACATCCATGTAAAGCCTTGAAATAAAACCACTAGCCACTCGTATAGAGGTAACACTGTCTTCTTTGCACCAATTTTCTCTCCAAGAATCCATAAACCCAGTCCCAACTGGACCAACCCCAGTACAACGTTGTAAATGGCTGAGGTTATTTGCACTGGAAGTAATCCATGAGAATTTAGAGAATTCTCAATCCTTTTGGAGAATAATCCAAGCATGAAGAAGATTAATATCATTAGTAAAACAAGGATATCAACAGAAATAATTGAGACATTTTTGAAACATGCAAATGACACATGAACTGAATTGAATCTTCTTTCTTCTGCATGACTGCAAGTTCCACAAAACACAGATAATAAAACCTCCAACATGTTTATGATCCCTTTCAAAATATCAAACCCCCATATTGATGGCAAGCAACATCTAAGAATTTCTGAAAATGAATCAGAGTTGCATTGATATAACATACAAGAGATAATCATATGGAACGAGTTGAAGTCAACATATAACTGCAAAAGAAATAAACTAGCCCACCTTCAAACCAGATATGTCTGTCCTGTTCTATTAAAAACCATTTTATCTACATTTAAATATTAATATGACATCAATCCCATTATATTATGTATCTATTTTATTTTAATTTAGAAATATTCTACTTTATTTAAAGTCTTCTACAGATCATGTTTGAATTACTAAAAGAAATAACAAATGTGTATTTAAATAAATATTAGTTGCATATCTACAAATTTTCTTTAAAAAATGCTTACAAGATTTTAAATAAGCTAATTTTATATCTTAGAGGAGAATTTTAATAAACTCTTTTTTAAATTTAAAATGTAATAATTTCAAAAATATTCTTATTTTATTTTGTAACTTTGAATTGATCTATTATCGGATATTAAAACCTTTTTTTGGTAAATGATATTATAAAACTCTTTTATATTTTTCTAACTAAACAATTAATAAATTTTTTACTAAAACTCTACTCTTATAAGTTTTATTCTAATAAACACTTTTTCNTTGAAAAAAATTCTTCTGCTATTCCAACCAGGAGGAGTGGTTTTCTTCCTGCTTTATCCATTAATAGGACTCCAACAACTGTTGCTGGAATCTGCCAAAATATATGTATACAAAAATAAGAAATACAATTAGGAGAATCTGGATTTGATTATAACTAAGAGTCTAGTGACTACCGCTGCAATAGCCACCAATGTACTTCCAAGGCTAGTGGAAACACCTATGGAAAAATCAGATATTTGAATTAAAAATCTCTTTTCCTGTACGTCATATTATCAGTAACCAAAACCTGAAGGATAATTACCAGCTTTTTCGAATATACTATCAGCATAATATGTCATACCACTAACTCCTGCTAATTGCTGTAGGAACACGAGGCCAACTCCAATCTAAAAATTTTTAATTCCATGGAAATATTAGGAAAATCATGAAAATGATAGGTGACAGATGTAGATATATTTGATAGGCTCACAATGAGAAAATTTATGTATCTCCTCTGGAACAGCTCCAAAGATCTAGTTCCTGAGCCCTGGTGAAAGTTTTCCAAATTTTCCTACAAACCAATGAAAATTCCTGTAATTACCTCAAGTTGAAGTTGAATTCTACATTAGAAAGATAAAAAGTGGAAAATATACTCTAATATCAGCTGCTTCTTGAGAAATATCAGCAATCTCTCCCCTGAGGCGCTGCAATGCTGTTTCAAACTCCTTTTCTCTACCAACTTTTGCCTGCAAATAATATATATGCACTTGTCCTTTGTACTTAGAACTCCTATATCAAACTGCTTTCCCAACATTAAAGCTGAATTGAACTCACCAGCCATCTAGGAGACTCAGGAATGAAAAATAAAGTTACAATTTGCAACAGGCATGGAGTAGCACCTGGAGAAAAATGAGAACAAAGTATCTTTGACTGAAGTTTTAGATTAAAGTAACACAATACAGCAGGGAAATTTATTACCAACTAGAGCCAATGTGCGCCAAGAAATGTCATTTCCAATGAAGAATACAAGTGAAAAGCCGAATGTATTCATCAACTGGACACTTAAAAAAATTAGAACTCTGCATGTATCCAACAAATAACCTATTGATTGAATTGTTTCTACTATTGTTTTTGTTACCTGAGTGAATGCAGTAAATACTCCTCGAAGATCTCTGGGTGTTATTTCTGCAATATATACAGGTACCTGTTTTGGAAAAAAGAATGCAATTGTCATTCGGTGACACAACTAAATGATCAAATATGAAATGAAAAGCATTAATTTGTTAACTTGCCACATAAGAAATAAGTCCAACGCCAAAACCTATAGAAAGTCTTCCCAAATCCAGCCACAGAACATCCTTGCAATAGAACAAGAATTATAGATCAATTTCATAATCATCTTACTGATACACTAGTGTAGAAAAATGGTTATGAAAAAGGACAGAAGGGAAAAAGGAATTAAACCTTGGCGAACACTATAGCTAACCAGCCAAGGGTACAAAATATTTCAGAGAACAGCATAGCCTGCTTAATAAGATCAACAAGTTACATAATGGAGAAGAATGGTTTAAGTTTATGGATAAGAGAAACTTAAATAATACTTACAAGTTTCCTGCCTAATATATCAGCTATCCTGCCACTTAATATGGCACCAAGCATTCCTCCAACAGTCATTATTGAACCAAAAACTGAATACTGCACAATTAATCATTAAGGTAAGCATGAAAATAAACAAGGGAATAATCCAATCCAATGCAGAAAAATTTATAAGTTGATACAATGTTAAAATTGACCAGGATAAACAAGATGATATATATGTAGCATTGCCTTAAATTTGAAGAAGCAATAATGTTTATGCTTGTTAATTTTGAAAGGAAACAAAGGCAATAATGGAGAAGCTGAAACAATTAGTACTAACAGCCGCAACAGACAGGCCCAGTTCTTCCATGATGCCAGACTCAGCAGGCGATGAGTAACCCACCTGCAAAACAATCGGAAAAGAGTCAAAAGACCATTGATTTTAGTCAAAGTTATGCTATGCTTTCATAACTTGGATAGAGATAGTCTATTTACCACCCGATGAAATAATGCACATATGAGGCTTATTGATGAGTGGCCCAAAATATTGGGTTGGACTAAACCCCTAAAGATCCACTGTTCGAATTACCCAAACCTGTCCAATTAATACTTGAACAACATTTTGGACTTGGGAGGAATTAGAATGGGCTCATACGAAGTCCTCCTCTTCTGTAAAGTCAATTGATGTGAACCTTCTCATGTTTTAAATTCAATCCTACTGGCTTACTTTTTGTGGATCATGACGCCGAAAACTCTGCTGCAAGGAAAAATAGGCTCGGTAATCTAATGGAATACTTCCATGCTCATAAGGTCACCTATTTTTACAAGAGTCTGAAACTAAATAAATTACCAGCTACTATATACTGTGAGCGTGTGTGCGAGGTCTTTTATACCCATCATGAATTTTCATGTTTGTTCTGACCACGCATGTTTGAAGAACATAAACTAACATTTACGTTCCTAAGTAGTAAGTCCTGTATATACTTACAGCAAATCCATAGCAGGAGTAGCCACACACAGCTACCAAGGTGCTAAACACAAGCATCCCGGTGACAGATGAACTGCTCGGTGGCGGCAGGGACAGCGACTGTGTGTTGCTGCAATCGATCCCGGTGCCATTACGCTTTGATTCAAGCAAAGTTGCTTGCAGTCCTTCTTCCAGGTTTTGTCTCTCCATTTCTTAGCTCTTGCTTTCTTCATGAAAGACAAGGAACAAAAACAAATTATTAAGATGAATGTATGTAATCACATGCAATAAACATCCCAAATAGGATACAACCTCCAAGAGTGCACCCAGTTAAGAGAGAAACTACAACTGAGTATCTGAGGTACTGAAAATGATGAACAAACAAATATTTATAACCTTTCAAAGAAGAAACAAATCCAGTTCATGTCATTAGACTTTTTAATTTTTCGGATAAGGTTCTTTTTCAAACTTTGCGTAAGCCATTTGAATAACATACTCATTAGGTTTCGTACTTCTCCAATCAAAGAAGCTATTCGATCTTTGCGTAGAATCTTGGTAAAGAAATTAAGTGAAAAAGAGTTGACTAACTCTTTAAGGCTACCGACTCTTTGCTCGATCCCCAGACATTAGAGATATAAGAAAGTTGTGTTTAACCGCTTTGATTTTAAGACCTCAACTACCTAACTAACACTCAAAAAAAAAAAAAAAAATATATATATATATATATATATTATTTGACAAGCAAGATGCCTTGCAATAGACTATTTTAATTTTTATAACATTCATCATGTAAAGATTTTGTTTCAAGATCTACGTTGTTGCATGTTGTCAAAAAGTCCTAGGTTCGTATTCCCCGTGCTCCTAGGATTTAAATAGGTGATCGTAGTCAAGGACGCAACACACTATAACATATCGGTTTAGTTGAATCTATTAAAACTTCAAAAAAAAAAAAAAAAAACTTTTTAAATTTTATAGTATTTACAATTTTGATCTCATTTAAATTCATATTAAACTCACTCAAACTATGAAAAAAATTAGAAAAGACTTTATATTTTATAATATTTACAATTTTAACCTCATTTAAATTCATATTGATCCTACAAAATTGTATTGTAAATTTATTAACTTAAATATTTTGAACCCACTCATTAAAAATTCTAACTACATCCGTGATCATGGTGGTGGATTGTTGTATTAGTCACTTACACGAACTAATCGAGATGTATACAAGTTGGTCTAAATGCTCTGTTAAAAAAAGAAGAAAAAAAAAATTGTCAAAAAGTCATTTTTTATAACATTCGTCATGTAAAGATTTTGTTGCATGTTGTCAAAAAGTCAGTTTTCACAACATACGTATCTCATGACATGTTCCGGAATTCCCTACTATTTTGTCTCATTTTTTCTTGTAGTGATCACATTAATCCATATTATATATGCACCTAATATTTTACAAATCTATGAAGATATCATATAGTCAACATGATTGAAACATAAATTATTAATTAATGCAAAGACTATGTGACATATTTCCTATTTCAGAATATTCTTTACAAATTTTAAATATTCCTCATGGGTTATAATGTAAACCAAGCACCATGTTCTTTCTTTGTCTCATATAATCTCTAATTCTAGAAGAATTGACAAATATTTCCCCCAATATTAAACACTCGATTGAATTTTTTAGTCGAAATGAAAATTAATTTAAGCAACAAATGCAAAATTTGTTTGAAAGATTCGAACGAACCCATAATTTAACTTAAACTTTTGTTTCTAAGACAGTTGACTAAACATGACAAGATGAATAAATTATATAATCTTAAAGAAAGTATATTAAACAAGACATTTTCTTGACTGATAACTGCTAAAAGGAATCCCAAGGAATACCGAGTAGTGTCATAATGTCTGAGGTATGTTACTATATTTAGTATGGATGAGCATGGGTAAAGGGTATAGTCGAAACCAACGGGTACCCACTCGTCGATTCCAGATAGGAACCGGAATCGATCCCATTAGGGTCTGATTTTGGTTCTAGAAAATTGGAATCGAGAATTTTTTGGTTCGGTTCTTATAATGCTGGAACCGAGATTCTAAACCGAAATCAGAACTAAGATCTGGGTACTTGGGTAGAAACTGAGACTAAATTATAATTTTTAAATTATCAAGGGTGTCCTTGTAATTTTTGGAGGTATATTTGTTAGTTTTAAAAAGTAGGGGGTAATAAATGATCAGGAACCACAATTGGAACTTTTGTTCCAGACAATGTTTTAAAATCTGGTCCAAACCTTGACCCGGTCAAAGGCCTAGTCCCATCCAACCGGTTTGACCGGCGGGTTGAACTAGTGATGTCATTGTATCAGAATGACAAAAAAACTTTTATATATTTGTGGGTGTACCATCATAAACCAAGGGTAATAAAATAAAATAAAATAAAATAAAAAAGATGTTTTCAAAGAAATAAACCGAAAGTAAGAATTAAAAAAAGAGTGATGTTGTTTTCAAAAAAAAAAACGTAATTGATCAAAAATTCATAAATGGCGGTGATACGACATGTCTTGACAGTCTTGTAGTGAAGGTATGAAGATAAGGCTTTTTAATATGGAACACCTTTTGTTAAAATAGTTAAAGAGAATTTTTTTTTTTTTTTTTTTTTTTTTTTTTTTAAGGGTGGATGTGTTTGTTTTATTATTTATATTCTATCATATTTAAAATATAAGTTTATTTTGAGTCTATTTGTTTCTTTATTTTCTATTCTATTCTTAATTTTATTTTCAAAATAACTGTTTTTTTATTATTTAAGAAATATTATTATATTATATTTAATTATTTTTTGACCTTTTAAATTTATTAATTTAATTAAATATTCTAAAAAAAATTTAAAAATTAACAAAAACATATTTACTCACATATAGTTGCTAGATTTTGATAATCATTATTAATGGTGATCGAAATCTATCATAATAGCATAAAAATGATTAGAATTGATCGGTAATTAACCGATCTGATTGTCAACAATAACCATATTTTTTATCGTTAAACTTTTACGATCATCGACAACTAGATCTGATAATAGATTTAATCTTCTTCTACTAGATTTCTGATAGATATGACATGTCCTATATTAAAAAAATAATAATAATAATAAACCGAAAGTAAGAAATCAAAATCAAAAAGAGAATGATTGTTTTCAAAATAAAGTAATTGATCAGAAAATTCATAAATGACGGTGATACGAGATGTCTTGTACTGAAGATATGAAGATAAGGTTATTTAATATGGAACACCTTTTGTTAAAATAGTAAAAGAGAAGTCATATGTTTTTTTTAATCGAAAGTCAAAATAATCGGCTGCATGTTTGGCTTAATATTTTTATCCATATTCTGGATGTTGGCACATTATTTCAGAAATATTATCTTATTTTTTTAATTATATTTAAACCCCATAAGGTTATTAATTTCACTAAATACCCCCTAAAAAAGTTTAAAAATTAACAAAAACACCCCTATCAACCCAACTTGTCAGATTTCGACAACCATCATCGGTGATAGTCAGAATCTATACAACGGCCTAACTTCTGACCATAAATGGTCAGAAGTTCACCGATGTGGCCTTTTTCGGTCAGATCCACCATGGATCTGGCCGTCAGCGACGGCCAAAGAAATGGCCGTCGTTGACCGAAAACGACGGCCACATCTTTGGCCATCGCTGACGGCCAAAGATGGCCGACTTTTGGCCTTTTTCGGCCGTCGACGGCCATAACAGACCGTAGATTTGGCCTTTTCCGGCCAGATCCACCATGAATCTGGCCGGAAAAGGCCATAACGACATGTTACGGCACAGATCCGACCGGTCTGTGCTGTAACGAAATTTTCCGGCCAGATTCCAACGGTGGTGGCCGGAATCTGACACTGCAGGTGGTGGGGGTGTTTTTATCATTTTATATGTTAGGGTCTTTAGTTAAATTAGTAAACCTAAGGGCTTTTTCACAAATTTTTAAAATTTACCTCGTAATACTCCCCTATCCAATAACCCAATACTATCCCCAAAATCCTATCCAAAATACTAAACCAAACGCACCCCGGAATGTTTTTATTTTATTATTTCAATCCTATCTTATTCAAAATATATAGGTTTATTTTACTATTTTTAAAATTTAATTATATTCTATTTAATTCAAAATATTTAAATTTTTTTAATTCTATAAATTTATTAATTTAACTAAACATCCTCAACAATAAAAATTTATAAATTAACAAAAACATTTACACCCTCTCACATATTCTTGGCAGCCAGCATTTAATTAGTGAGTAAGGGTGTTTTTATTAATTTTAAAATTTTTATTGTAGAAAGTGTTTAATTAAATTAACAAATATAAAGGATTAAAAAATAATCATACCAAACACATTTTCAAATTCAAAATAATAATAATCCAACTCAACTTTTTCAAAAATACTACTCAAAATAATAAAACAAATACACCCACGATTATTTCACTTTCGATTAAAAAATGATTTCTAGTAAAATTTTCAATTAGCTTCAAGCAAGTATGTAAGGTCTATTTACTTGGCTGACAGAATTTTAAAGCTTTATTCTATTTCTTCAATTATTGTATGCTTGGAAGTTTATAGAGACAAACGAGATTTTGATTGAAATTTTAATTGGATTTTGATGAAGAAGAAGAAGGTGAGATATGGCTCTGCTACTAGATTGAAGATCTATCGATTCTATTTACCCCAAAACCGGTTGGACCGATGATCAGCTACAGTGACCCCAATCCAACCGTGGGTCATAGAGGGTGAATGCATATTCCCAATTTTTATACCGACTCGGCGGCCAAGTCCCAGTCGAACTGCTTAAACCGGTCGGGCCGAGCCGGGTTTAAAAATATTAGTTTCAGGTTTTGAGGAACTAGAACTGGCCAGTTCTGATTCCTTTCAAAAATACAGGGTGCTCAGAACCGATCACTCCTAATATTCAGCACACTCCACATCTTTTCACAAATTTATTCACAGGAACTGATTAATAAGTCATTGAGCTGCATTCCAGATATTTCCTATAAACATCAAGGGTTCAGCAGGAAGCCTTGTGACATTATTTCCCTGGTTCTGCGCTTTTCTTTCTACTCATACTTTCAATTTATGATGCAATGGAATACATCTGGTAAAGAAGCAAGGGTGAAACCATTATACAGAAACACTCTTGTAGATGTTCTTGAAAGATTTTGATTATTGTCGACATAAATGGAATGTAACATTGCGACAACAACTGTAGCCTAATAAGATGTTAGGATTTCTTCGGCTGATGGAAAATCAAATATAATTATCATGGATAATGCTGTTTGTACAAACTCTTTATACAAACTGACGTGACACACCGTGTGAGTGTCACGTGACATGAGGTTCACATAACATTAATGTGAAATTAAGTTACGTGAGTTCTAATACCACATGGCATGCTTTGTGATGTGTCACGTCAATTTATATAAACTTTTTTTGTACAAAAAGTTTGTATAAATAGCATTACCTAATTATCATTAATGTTTCAAAAATAGAAATGTATAATCACAATGGGATGTGATGTTGAAACTTAAGCCCAAGGGAGAGCCCAACCCAAAAGACCGGCTTGATGGGTGGAAGAGTCTCTAGGTTTAAGTATCATACTTGGTAGTATGAGATCTCGATGTGGGATCCTAAGATTGCACCCTCCAGACCACCCCCACCCCCCCCGAGGGCTTTCACTCTATCAACATTGACCCAACGATAGACCTTTCCCCGTTTGGACAGCTTCACTCACCTATCAGTTACACACTGTACATTAATCTAGCCTATAAGTAACTATTTCCGCAATCCAACTCTCAATGAAAAACATCAGTATTAGAAATTAAGCCCAAGGGAGAGCGTAACCCAAAAGACTAGCCTGATGGGTAGAAGAGCCTCTAGGCTTAACTATCACACTTGATGGGTGTGAGATTTTGACGTGGGCTCCTAACATGTGATCATACACAAAAGACAATACAATTTTGCACTTATAAAGATTTGGCATTTATCTTATGACAAAAAAGAAGTACTAATTGTTGACTGTATTTCTTCTAGCGTCCGTCCTTTAGTCTCCGGAACCATCTTTGCTATGAATATAACAGTTGTCAAGTTGACTCCTGAGAAAATGAAAAATGTTCCTGCAGCAGTGTGGCAATTTCTGAGTGATTATTTCTAACTAATGTGTGTGTCTGAGGCTTTTGCGAAAGAGAGAGGGAGAGAGGATAACCTGCAGAGCTCCATTCCATCATGAAGTTGAAAGTGTAAGTCATAACCCAAGAGCATGACCAGTAGACTAAGGTCACTAGGCTTCCAGCTGCGGCTTTCACATTCATAGGAAATATCTGAAATGGAATACATCCATGAATATATGCTATAAACATTATTTAATTTAAATTCCTGTGAATAAATTTGAAAAGGTTATTTACCTCAGACATTACAACCCAGGGTATTCCTGCCATGCCCACAGCGTCAGCTACAACAACACCCTGTTGTAGTAGTGATTAGTTGACACAAAATCTGTTAATATATTACTTGTAGCAACCTATAACATTTATAAAAAAGCAGCAAGAATTACTGGATTTTTATTTTTTTGTTGGATTACCACTAAGCTTATAAGCACCAAAATAGGAGTGAGCTCCTCCATGTGGGGAATTTCCTGTCCACCAAAATACTCTGCTTTTTTAGCGGAAATAAAAAACAAGATGGTTTATGGAAATAACAAGCAAAATCAATAGTCAAGAGTAAAGTAGAATGAATTTTTAATAGGATTTTGTTAACCTGGAAACAGAATGCCAATCCCATAACGAAGAAACAGATGCACAATCCAGCAACTGAAAACTGCAAATATTTGGTAAACATTGCTTATTGAATTGTTGGTGAACAACATTAAATTTTTTAAACAAATTTCACTGCCATTCTAACCAGGAGGAGTGGTCTTCTTCCTGCTTTATCCATTAATAGAGCTCCAACAGCCGATGCTGGAATCTGCCGACAATATGTACTCATAATAAGAAATACAATAAGGAGAATCCAAATTTGAGATGAGAATTAAAGAGTCTAGTTACTACCACTGTGATAGCTACTACTGTACTTCCAAGGCTAGTGGAAATACCTATGGAAAAATCAGATATTTGAATTAGTAATCTCTTTTCCTGTTCATTATATTATCTGTATGATTGATATGACCAAATCCTGTCGGATAATTACCGGCTTTTTCGAATATACTAGCAGCATAATATGTCATGCCACTAACTCCTGCTAGTTGTTGCAGGAACATAAGGCCAACTCCAATCTAATGAGTTTTAATTCCATTGATATATCAGGAAAATCATGAAACTGAAAGGTGACAGAATGAGTCATATTTGGGACGCTCACAATGAGTGAATTTGCGTATCTCCTCTGGAACAGCTCCAAAAATCTAGTTCCCGAGCCCTGGTGAAAGTTTTCCAAATTATCCTACAAAACAATTAAAAGTACTTGTAATTCCCTCAAGGTGAAATTGAAGTCTCCATTAAAAACATAAGCGGTAATTGGTAAGCATACTCTAATATCAGCTGCTTCTTGAGAAATATCAGAAATTTCTCCCCTGAAGCGCTGCAGAACCGTTTCAAACTCCTTTTCTCTTCCAACTTTAACCTGCCAAAAGAAATAGCATTTGTCCTTTCTACTTAGAACTCCATTATCGTCTTACGTATACTACAGAAAGATCAAACTGCTTTCCCTACAATATGTTGAATTGAACTCACCAGCCATCTGGGAGACTCAGGAATGAAAAATAAAGTTACAATTTGCAACAGACATGGAATAACACCTGGAGAAAAATGAGCAAAAAGTGTCACTTTTGACTGAAGTTTTAGATTAAAGTAATACAATACAGCAGGGAATTTTATTACCAACTAGAGCCAATGTGCGCCAAGAAATGTAATTTCCAACTAAGTATACGAGTGAAAAGCCGCATGTCCTCATCAACTGTAGACTTAAGAAATTAGATGTCTGCAGTATGCACTCAACAAACAACCTATTGACTGAATTTTTTGTATTACATGACTGAATGAAGTAAATATTCCCCGGAGATCTTTAGTTGTTATTTCTGCAATATATACAGGTACCTGTTTTGGAATAAAGAATGCAATTATCATTCTGTGCCACAACTAAATGATCAAATATGAAATAAAAAACATTAATCTGTTAACTTGCCACATAAGAAATAAGTCCAATTCCAAACCCTATAGAAAGTCTTCCCAAATCCAGCCACAGAACATCCTTGCCAATGGTAGAATTAAATATCAATTCCATAATCATCTTACTGATACACTAATGTAGAAATAAGATTACATAAAGCATTTGGTGAATGAAGTGTAGTTATGAAAAGGGACAGAAGGGAAAAAAGAATTAAACCTTCCCGAAAGCGATAGCAAACCAACCACAGGTACATAATATATCAGACAACAACATGGCCTGCTTAATGAGATGAACAAGTTACATAATGGAGAAGAATGGTTGAAGTTTACAGATCAGGGAAACTTAAATAAGACTTACAACTCTCCTGCCAAGTATATCAGCTATCCTGCCACTTAATATGGCACCAATCATTCCTCCAACAGTCATTATTGAGCCAAAAACTGAATACTGCACAATTCATGATCAGGGTAAGCATGAAAGCAAACTAGGGAATTAATGCAGTCCAATGCAGAAGAATTTATGAGTTATATGATTTTGAAATTGACAAGGAGACACAAGATGACATATGTAGCATAGCATTGTATTTGAAGAAACAGAAATGTTTATGCATGTTAAATGAAAATATTCCAATACATTCGGCTTCCACACAGGATCTATAGTTTTAAGCTAATGCGTTAAAGCAAGTGATATCTTGCTAGAAACATGAGAATGCAATGTGAAGGCTTACCCGAGCTGAAGCTTGCAATCAAGTGTACAAGCTAAGATGGATGCGAGCTGAAGATAAATGTGATCGGTAACGATCTAAAGAGCATGTGACCTAAAGGGCATGTGATCTGGAAGAAGCAATCAGGAAGTAATGTGACCTAGAAGCAATACAAGATGGAATCCATGCAACCAAATGTGTATGCAATCAGATGCATTAAGTGACCTTAAAAAAGGTTGATGATTCAAAGCCGATCTAGAAGGTGTCAAAGTTGGTCAACCACCCAGAGTGGTTTAGCTGACTTTTAGGGATGTTAAGTCTGACAGATTTTGTAGTAATTAGAATGTATGGCTTTGTGATAATATCTTGTAAATATCTCTACAGATTAGGTTAGCATTTAATGTTCTGCAAGAGTTAGTATTAATGATGTATATGATGATGTAATCAGCTTGTATATACACTTTGTTTATGTTAATGAAAATGTAGACAAGTCAAATGAGACCAAAAACATTCTCTTAAAAACACTTGTCTATGAGAAAAACTAAAACTTGCGTTCTTTTCCTTTGTATTCTGTAGCTTGTAAACAGCATAATGTCGAATATATTCTTTAAACTATATGAGGATAACTTTAATATTATTGTATATAAAATGGTTTGATTTACTATGAATAATGAAAGGAAACAAAGGTAATTATGGAGAAATGGAAACAATTAGTACTAACAGCTGCAACTGTCAGGCCCAGGTCTTCCATGATGCCAGGCTCAGCAGGTGATGAGTAACCCAGCTGCAAAACAATGACAACCCATTAGTTCCAGTCAAAGTCAGCTGATTGTGTGGCTATGCTCTCATATATTGGATAGTTTCATATTGACTGGCTAAAGAAATGATCCACATATCAGGCCTATTGATGACTGGACTAAACCTGTATAGATCCAATGATGAATGACACCATTACCTATACCAGTCCACATTCAGTCCAAATTTTGCTTGAACACAATTTTGGACTTGGGAGAAATTAGAATGGGCTTATACGAAGTCTTCTAAAGTCGATTAAAGATTGTTAACTTTTCTGGGAATTTTCATGTTTATTCTGACCTTGCATGTTCATGTAAGAACACAAAATGAACATTTATATTACTAAGTAGTAAGTCCTAGCTAGGCCGATATATATATAGAACTTGTTCTACTTACAGCAAATCCATAGCAGAAGAAGATACAAACAGCCACCAAGGTGCTAAACACAAGCACTGCCGTCACGGATGAACAGCTGCGTGGCGGGGGCGCCAACCGCGTGTTGCTAAAATCAATTCCGGTGCCATGTGGCTTTGATTCAAGCAAAGTTGCCTGCAGTCCTTCTTCCAGGTTTTGTCTCTCCATTTCTTACTTGCTGTCTCCTGTCTTCTTCATGAAAAAGAAAGAGAGAGAGATGAGTGCTATTCAATCTAGCTACGTAAACTTGAAACTACAAATTACTAGCTTTTTTGTAAACACTCAAATTCTTAGCAGTTATCCAAAACGTATGAGAACCTTTTTTTTTTAAGTTTATGGGGGACAAAGGGAATATATGTAAAAGTTCAAATATAAAATTATCAATAATTAAGTTATTAATTAAAAATCCCAAAGGGCTACAACCTCAGCAAGAGTATGCTCCCAGCTGTTAAGAGACAAACTACAACTGCGAATCTGATATAGAAAATGATGAACAAACAATTGTATATAATCTTTTTATCAATTTTTTTTTTTTTTTTAATTTCGGGTAAGGTTATTTGTCAAACTTTGAATAGAGCCATTCGAATAACATATTTCTTAGGTTTCGTATCAATTTTTTCTTATATTTCGGGTAAGGTTATTTGTCAAACTTTGAATAGAGCCATTTGAATAACATTTCGTACTTCTCCAATCAAAGAAGCTATTCCATCTTTGCTTACAATCTTGGATAAGAAATTAAGTGAATTAATTAGAAGAAGACTTGACTAATTAACCGATTTGATTTTGATACCTCACCTACCTATCATTAACACTCTAAACTGTTGAATCGTGGAAAAGTTTAAGATATAAAACCGGAATACCTACAAGAAGCTACATTTATGATTTAACCCCTAAAACCAAAAGAAGTCATATCAGGATTTTTGCGAAGGAGGAACTCTGCGGTTTTACCGTTATTTATCAAACAACTAGTAAAAACTTTAAAAATTATCAAACATTAAGCAAAAAAAATCAATACAATATCAAGAACATGAGAAAAAAAATGTAATAACACAATACTTTTCTACTTGAATAAATATATGAGAAGCAAAATTTTGAGTAAATGTATTGAGTAAACCTTGAGCAAAATTCTTTTAATTTTTTGCTTCCAAAGATTATAATATAAATTTTCATGACTTTGATCAGACTTAGTCTAAGCTAAAGTCAGTTAAAACTTAAATCAAGTCAACATTGTGTTGACTTTTAGTATGAATTAATAAAAATTAGGAATTTTCTTGGGATAAACATAAATAGTAACTCAAATTTCTTTAATAATTTTTAGCAACCAAACAGTGACGTTTGAAATATAGGAAAGTGATGGGTGAAGAATAACATCCTTTAAAATATAGTTAAGGTTTTAATTTGGAAAAGCATGTTTATTCTTATACACAAAACACAAAATAAACTCACAAGATCCATGTATTTTTCTATCAAATTAGAATAAAAAATCTCCAAAAAAACAAGCATGATTCAACCATATAATAAACTAATTTGAAATGAACAATACACATATCTAAAATTGATAAAACAGAAAACGGGGTTAATTGTGGCACATTGAGTAATGAAAGATTCAACAATTTCAGTCTTCAAAAGTTTTAAAAGCAAATAGCATGAGAAAGAGAAATAGAGAATGAAAAAGTAAAAAAATTTGGAGATAAAATCATAAAAAGCAAATAGAGCCGTGGAGAAGAAGAGTAGAGAGAGATTTAAAATTTTAATATAATGTAGGCTTGAAATATATATATTAAAAGCAAGTTTTTTATGGGCCTAGATATATGTATAATAATTTTCATTTTTTTAAAAATATGAGGATGGGTTTGGACATATATATTAATAACAATTTTTTATAAGCCTATATATTAATAATTTTTTTTTAAATCTGTGGGCCTACCTTTAAAGGGGCTGGATCCACCCGTGATTATATAGATGATCATTTGACAAGAAGCAAGAGATTCAATGCAGAAGAGTATTTGGCAAGCAAGATGCCTTGAAATAGACTATATTATATAATATTCATATGTACACATTGTGTAAAGATTTGTTTCACAACATACATAGTTTGCATGTTGTCAAAAGAGTAAATTGACTTTTTTTCCCACCCAGATAATGGCTTAATGACATTTCTTACCCACAGACTTTTAAAATATTATTTTATTATCTAAATTTATATTCCGTTTCTAATTCTAGCATTGTTGCAACCACATACCACCATCATTCTCTTCCCCAATCATCACTCACCAAAACTCCTCAAACCCTACTCCCGTCGACTCTGTCAATTGTCAAGATCGAGCAATTAGGATTTGCGCAACCACATCTCTCAAGTCAAATTCTAATCGATTATAACCATTAAAATCTAATTTTTTACCACTAAAAGACTCATGGACTTCTCCTCTTCAAAAACTCTAATAGTTTGAACCAAATTTGTTATTTATTTACTATTAGAATATAAATTTAGATATAGATAAAAAAAAATCATTAAGCCATTATCGTTAACCCTTATCAAAAAGTCATTTTCACAAAGCGTTGGGAAATTTCCCGACTATTTTGTTTAGAGTTTTCTTGTAGTGACATTAATCCTATCATATATACATTTCTTTTATCACCTTTAACTGTCAACTATCAATTATAACAAAGATAATACACCTAATATTTTGGGAATCTGTGAAGATATATACACCACGAGAAAATTAGTCAAATACTACCAAATTAGACACGAACGCAGAGGATATTGTCGCCCTACCCTTTATATCACGACTTACCCTGCAGCGTCCAATCCTGGATACGAGTGGCTTGGTTGCCGCAGTATGTGCCACTGTTTCATCGCCGATGTAATACATAATACAAGCCTTTGAATGACATCAACTTTGGATCATCGATTCTATGCATTCGGCTCAGAGTATGTAGCCTTTTTTTAAGCCTGCAGTACAAGTTGTCAAACGACGCGGCATAAGTGACGAAAATTATGTTGTGTAACATTATTCTGTTTCATCTCCAGATTTCCAGGTCTCCATAACTATCATACGACGTTCTCTCCGGCGTCGACGACTTTATTGCGGCAAACTTGTTTCATTGGTGTGTTGAATTTAATTTATTCCATAAAACTTGTAACAGAACTCTAATAAGAAAAATCTGATGCGTCGCTTCTGGAAATGCGATTCAAAATCAGATCTTAATTTTACTTGATCCCGATCAAATCCACAACTTGCATATACCCACTGGAAAAGTAAGTTAGAATGACTTAATTGCAATTGGTTTGGCTGATAAAAGCCCATCTTCTGGTCTCAGGCGGTTAACACTACCTATATTCTAGTTCTGTCTGGACGGGGTGATAGTTAATGTAGAGGTCTGGTTTTCTGAAAGAAAAGAGAAACAGAGCAACGAAAGTAATAAAGAATTACTCTGAAATTTCTTTCTCAAAAAGTTGATGTGAAAGGTGTACAGTAGCTTATTAATACAAGTGAAATAAAATAACCTTTACATTAGAAAACAGAAAAATGAATATACAATATTGGCCCCAAGCATATGTACAGCTCAACATGTCATGATCAAATCTGTTGAGAATTCTGTTGCGAATTTGTTGGCCATGTAATGGTGTTGCTCTCTTGGTTTTGCTCTTTTTGTGTGGCAGCTGACTCATCATTCTCTAATATCCCCCCGCAAGATGAAGAATAGATGTTTTCTATTCCCATCTTGGATAGAAGAAAGCCAAGTTGAGTGGAAGGAAGTGCCTTGGTGAAGACATCTGCAAGCTGAAGTGAAGAACGAACATGGGAAGTGCATAAAAAACCAGATTGAATTTTGTCGCGAATGAGATGACAATCGATCTCAATGTGTTTTGTGCGCTCGTGAAACACTGGATTTGCTGCGATATGTAAGGCAGCCTGATTATCGCAATACAGATCAGCTAAAAGTGAAACCGAGATGTGCAAGTCTTGTAAAATATAAGACAGCCATTGAAGTTCACAAGAAGTAGTTGCCATGGCTCGATACTCAGCTTCAGCGGAGGAGCGAGAGACCACGGTTTGCTTCTTTGAATGCCATGAGATCAATGAGGATCCAAGGAAGATGCAAAAACCCGTAATGGAGCGGCGAGAATTGGGGCAAGAGGCCCAATCCGAGTCAGTATAACCTCGAAGATGAAAAGAGGAGCTGGAGGGAAAAAGGAGTCCCTGACCAAGTGCATTCTTGATGTAGCGGAGAACTTGGTGAGATGCATGTTGATGTGAGGAAGTAGGAGCAGTCATAAATTGACTTAAAACATGGACAGCGTGGCTTATATCGGTGCGAGTAATTGTGAGATAAATTAATCGCCCAACCAAACGTCAATAAGGGAGAGGATCCGAGAGAGGCTGACCATCATCCATTCGAAGTTTCAAATCTTGTTCCATTGGCAACTTGAGTGGTCGAGTACCAAGAACACCAGCATCTGATAATATATCAAGAGCATACTTCCGTTGACAAATAGATATACCCTTGGAAGAAGAAGCTACTTCAATTCCAAGAAAGTAACGAAGATTACCAAGACATTTAATCCAAAAATGCTCACTGAGAAATGACTGAAGAGCAGCAATGGAGTCCATGCTTGAGCTGGCCACAATTATGTCGTCAACATAGACGAGAAGTGCTGTGAAAGAGCCATTGTGCAGCCAAGTAAAGAGGCTGTGGTCAGCCTTAGATTGTTGGAAGCCGAAAGTGCATAAGGCTTGAGAAAACTTTGAATGCCATTGTCGCGGAGCTTGTTTTAAACCATAGAGACTCTTGTGTAAGTGGCAAACCTGATTTGGTGACCCTTTGAAATAACCAAGAGGTTTGCGCATAAAAACTTCTTCTTCCAAGTCGCCGTGTAGGGAGGCATTTTGAACATCAAATTGCCTAAGAAACTAGCCTTTGATAGAGGCAGTTGCTAACAAAGTCCGAACAGTAACAAGTTTTGCAACTGGGGCAAAGGTTTCGTTGTAGTCAAGTCCCTCTTGCTGTGTAAATCCTTTGGTGACAAGTCATGCTTTGTAGTGCTCAATGCTCCCATCAGAATTATGCTTGACTTTAAAAATCCATTTGGAGCCAATGGTATGCTTACCAGGTGGTTAATCAACAAGTGACCAAGTGTTATTGAGTTCAAGGGCAGAGATTTCAGAATTCATAGCCTCACACCAATGAGGGTACTTGATAGCTTCTCCATAAGACTGAGGTTCAGGTGTGGTAGACAAAGTAGAAATAAAAGCATGATAAGAGGAAGAAAGTTTATGGAAAGAAATAGAATAAGAGAGAGGAAATGGTTCACCTGAGTTGCAAGGCCTTGCCGTGGACAAAAATGAGAAGGAAGCATTATTACACGTCTCTGACAAGGGGTTAAGCTGCATTGTTTGAGAAGGTGGAGAACCATTGGTGGAGAGCATAGAAAATCACTTAAATGAGGGGGAGGGCGACGAGAGCGAGTAGACCTACGAACTAAAGGAGGAGAAGTTATGGATGTGTCAATTGGAGGGGAAACATGATTATTGGGGGCAGGGTGGTGCTGCATGGGTTAAAGGTGTGCTGAGATTGAGTCTGGATCAGGTAATTGGAAATTGGGGAAAAAGGTTGAAAGAGAGGGAGTGAATGACTTAGGAAGTAGGGATGGAGTTCGAAAAGGAAATAAAGTTTCATGAAAGATAACATCCCTTGAAATGAAAATTTGATGGGTGTGGAGATCAAGAAGCTGATACCTTTTCACACCAAAAGGATATCCAATAAAGGCACAACGTCGACTACGGGGATCAAATTTGTGACGATGGTGGGAGGTGGTGGAAGCAAATGCAAGACAACCGAAGACACAAAGATGAGAGTAGGAGGGAGGTTTATTGAATAGGACTTCATAAGGAGTCTTGTTTTGAAGAAGAGGGGTGGGAATACGATTAATTAGTTAGGTGGCTGTAAGAACACAAGCAGACCAGAATTCTAATGGTATTCCTGATTGGAAACGTAAGGCACGAGCCACTTGAAGGAGATGGCGATGTTTTCTTTCGACTAACCCATTTTGTTGGGGGGTCTCGACACAGTAGGTTTGATGAATTATGCCGTGTTCAGAATAGAAGTCAGTCATGGAAAATTCTAGGCCATTGTCACTATGCAGGATTTTAATTCTTGTGTTAAATTGACTGACAACCAGATTACAAAAGGATTTCAAACAAGGACGCGCATCAGATTTATTTTTCAGAATATACACCCAAGTGCAGCGAGAGAAGTCGTCAACAATTGTGAGAAAAAAACGAGAACCATTGTGGTCTGAAATGTTGTGTGGTCCCCATAAATCACAGTGAACAAGATCAAAGTAATTAGAAGTAAAGTTGGTGCGAGAAGGAAACGGGAGCCTTGTTTGTTTGGCAAGAGGACACGTAAGACAAGGTAAATTTTCATTGATATTCATAAGAGTGGTTACATTGGTATCTTGTATGTGTAACATGCGAGAATAGGAAGGGTGACCCAATCGACAGTGCCATAAATAATGCGCACTGTCGAGAGGTTGTACAGAGGCTGAAATGGGATTTTGAAGAGCAAAATGCTGTGAAAAAGTATGAACTAAAGCTTGAGGTGAGACATCTTCTTTGTGTAAGTGATAGAGACCATGTAACAGGCTACCCTTCCCAATCGTTGTCCAAGGAGAAAGGTCCTGTAAAAAACAAACATCAGAGAAAAACATGAGACAACAATTCAGTTGTTTGGCAAGTTTAGTTGCAGATAACAAATTAAAATGGAAATTGGGAGCACATAAAACGTCATGGAGGAGAAGAGTTGCTGTCACTTGCACGGTACTAATGTGAGTGACAGTAGCTACTTCCCCATTTAGGAGTCTAACAAAATTAGAAGTGGTGGATGTTATTTTGGTGAAGAGGGAGGGGCTGCATATCATATGATCTGTAGCTCCCGTGTCAATGATCCAAGGTTGAGAAGAAGAGGAAAAAGAAGACAAACACAAAGAGATACTAGCAGCCGATGAAATATGGGGTTGAGTTGGAGGAACAGTTTGGAGTTGGTTTGCAGATGGAGAAGCAGTTGAGTTTGTCTTGTGCAACAAGGCTATAATTTCTTGATATTGTTCTTTAGTTAACACCAGGTTTGGGTCATTGTTGGTTGCCAAAGAAGGGGCTTCCATGGAGACGGCATTGAGGCGTGGCTTGTGATACTTGTGTCCAGGGGGATAACCATGAAGCTTGTAGCAACGCTCGACAGTATGGCCAGTCATCTTACAATGAGTACAGATAAGGGCTGTGGCATTTCCAGATTTGAAGCATTGGGCCAAAGTATGGCCTGTGATTTTGCAATGAGAGCAATACAGCTTGTCTCGCTTGGGAGAAGATTGAGATGGTCGACGAGCAGCCAACGCAATAGTGTCAACTGGAGGGGCAGCGAAGGTGATGAGATGATGTCGTTCTTGTTGTTGAATGTAGGAAAATACCTTGTTGACAGGTGGTAGAGAATCAAGCAACATAATCTGGTCACGAACATTTGTAAACGAGTCATGGAGACCCATCAGAAATTGGATCACATAGTCTCACTGGTATCGGTCAGAGATGACTTTTGTTGAGTCACAAGAGCAAACGGGTAAGGGGTCATAGATGGAGAGTTCATCCTAGATGGATTTAAGTTTGCCATAGTAGGTGCTTACCATATCCATTTCTTGTGACAGATTGGCAAGGGTTTTCTTCAATTCATAGATACGGGGACCATTTTGAGGGGAAAACCAGTCCTATAAGTCAAGCCACAATACGCGAGCATCATCAACAAATGCAACCGATGGACGAAGAGAAAGGCTTATAGCGTTTTAAAGCCAGGACACAAGCATATCATTGCATCGTTCCCACAATGGGAGGAGTGCAGAGGGAGAGGTGGGTTTGTCGATAGTTCCGTGAAGAAATCCGAGTTTATTCTTTGCCCGCAGTGCTCGTTGAATAGATCTGGACCAAGTAGAGTAACTCTTGGTTGTGAGATGTTCGGTGACCAGAAAGGTACCAGGATTATCAAAGGTTTCAAGACGGTATGGGTTGTTTGGGTTGCTGAGGTCGGTAAGGTTGAGAGTGGGAGTTTCGACACCTGCTTCTGATGCCATGATAGTTAATGTAGAGGTCTGGTTTTCTGGAAGAAAAGAGAAACAGAGCAACGAAAGTAATAAAGAATTACTCTGAAATTTCTTTCTCAAAAAGTTGATGTGAAAGGTGTACAGTGGCTTATTAATACAAGTGAAATAAAATAATCTTTACATGAGAAAACAGAAAAATGAATATACAATATTGCCCCTAAGCATATGTACAGCTCAACATGTCATGATCAAATCTGTTGAGAATTCTGTTGCGAATTTGTTGGGCATGTAATGGTGTTGCTCTCTCGGTTTTGCTCTTTTTTTGTGGCAGCTGACTCATCATTCTCTAATACGGGGTAGAACAAGGAGGATGGAATTCCGTCCTTGAGAACCTGCATCTGAAAATCTCTGTTTTTTCATTTTCCTCTTTTTATTCGAATTCCTCACTCGGAACTAGAAGAATTGGAAAGAATGGAGTCCTTCTAGATCAGACATTACCAAATTCTTTTTAACTTCAGCTGCCCTTTACGGGATTCGTTGCACCACTTTTCTTATCTTTATCCTACAGTTTCACCACAGGCTTCTCCCAAATTTTCGGCGAACGACTTAAAGTTACTATCCGACTGGCATCCACAAATCACGCAGATTTGGTTAACCCGTAATCCCAAGTATTTCACTTTATATTAGTGTAGATGCAAAAAATCTACCATCCCGTGAGGTTGAGGCCACTGACAATCCGCTAGACCTGCACACATGAAAGGGTAAGCGTGAAGCTTTCGGAAAACACTGAGGTGGTGTTTGCTATAGGCACTCCGACGCTCAAGTCAGCAAGGCTGAAAGAGATTATTTGATAAGAATTAAGGAGATGAAGAATTATCAGGAGTCTTGTCGGAAGCTAGGACTACGGCGGAGGCGTCGGGTTTTTGGGAGCAAGAACTTAGGAGCAAATAGATGGTTTTGAGTAGTGTAGATTGACTATAGGAGATTGCATGCCTAATGAGAGGGCAAGCCTCTGTTTTTATAGTGAACCAAAGGAGTTGGAATCCTAGTAGGACATTGAGTCCTCTTTTTTGGGAGATAATCCCTATCAAGAAAGAAATATGATTTGTTGACCTTATCAGATTAAGTTTAATAGTTTAAATAAGATTTAGAATCTTAGTAGGACACTAAGTCCTGTTTTGGGAGATAATCCCTATCATGAAAGAAATATGATTTCTTGACCTTATCAGATTAAGTTTAATAGTTTAAATAAGATTTGGAATCTTAGTAGGACACTAAGTCCTATTTTGGGAGATAATCCCTATCATGAAAGAGATATGATTTCTTGACCTTATCAGATTAAGTTTAATAGTTTGAGTAAGATTTGGAATCTTAGTAGAAGAGGAAATATAATGGGATTCTAATTTCCTATTTATAAACTATTGCAGGCTAATGGGCTGAAACCCAGTTTAGCTTAACTTATAGGATAGCCCAACTCGTAGGGTGGGTAGTTAACAAGGTGATTTTAAGCGTAGGCCCAATCGGGATTGGGTTGAGGCCTTGGGTCATGACATGTTTATTTCGTTACTGGACCTCGTCAAGCCCAAGATGATTTTTTGCCCTAACAGTTAGCCCCCCACTCTCTAAGTTAAAGAGTATTTAGCTTAGAGAGTAGATTTAATCGAATGAGTGCAGACTGAGCAGATTAGTGATAGCAGCTAGTTAGGTCGGATGGATCGTTGTGTGGATTGGGTCAATGACTTGTCGATTTGAGGTGCAAGTCCTTCAATCAGTCTAGGCCGATAGAATGTGTAAATCTATAAATCGGTCTAGGCCGATCGAAGGTGTATACTTATGAATCAGTTTGGGCCGATTGAAGGTGTAAACTTATGAATCAGTCTGAGCCAATCGTAAGTGTAAACTTATGAATCGGTTTGGGCCGATCGAAGGTGTAAACTTTATAAATCGGTCTGAGCCAATCAAAGGTATAAACTCATGAATCGGGTTAGGCCGATCGAAGGTATAAACTCGTGAATCGGGCTAGGCCGATCGAAGGTGTAAACTTGTGAATCGGGCTAGGCCGATCAAAGGTGTAAACTCGTGAATCGGGTAGGGTCGATTCAAATATGTAAACTCGTGAATCGGGCAGGGCCGATCGAAGGTGTAAACTCGTGAATTGGGTAGGGCCGATTCGAAGGTGTAAATTCGTAAATCGGGCAGGGCCGACTCGAAGGTGTAAACTCGTGAATCGGGCAGGGCCGATCGAAGGTGTAAACTCGTGAATCAGGTAGGGCCGATCGAAGGTGTACGCCAAGTGGAGCTTGTATGGAGCTTGCGGTCGAGTCGGCGTGACCAGTTTGTAGTTGAAACTTTGGAGGGTTATGTGGCCCAGTCAGCGTGACCGACTTTGTAGTTGAAAACATTTGATAGAAGCTGGAGCAGTGACATGCATGACATGCATGTTTTCAGCAAAGAGCCGAATGGAGAGTCAATATGTATGATGTGCATGTGTTATGGACTAAATGAAGAGTGAGCTAAATGGAAAAATGGGCTGCATGTATTTAAGTAATGAGCCGAATAGAGAAAGATTTAACCAAATAGAGTGGTAGTTAAAAGGAGATAATGACACATAAATTTCCCTATCAAATGCTGTCACCCATGCTTGCTGGACCGAGTAGAGAGAGGGGTGTTACTTTCTATGTCAGAGCTGAACCAGTTGAAGTTGAGTGGGCACGTGATTCACTTTTGGGCTGAATCGAATGGGCACATTGATATTGTATGTGCAGACGCAAATATCATTGAGTGGACTACTCATGTTGTTTAGTGGTGATAAGTTGCAATGGGGAGTGGAAAGTTTGCAAACAGCAGGGAGCGTGAGGGCTTTTGTGACAGGTGTGCTGGAGATTGTGATGTGAAGGTGGTTTGAGTCGATATGTATTGGTTGGGAAGGGGCAATGGTTCGAGTTTGGAGTTTTGGAATACGGTGGAGTAAGGTGATTAGGCGAGAGTGGGGTGGCGTCACTTAAGCAGGTTTTGTCTGGGGGGTTTCTTTTCATGTTTAGTAGATGACTTTGGGTGTTTTGAGAGGATTACTGCTGTGTTTTCAGGATTTAACTGTGTGATTGGAGAAGCTATTAGGGCGATTTTAGGAGAACAGGTGGACGGGTTTTGGGTTTCAAAGTGGTGGCAAATCTCCGTGAAGTTGAATTGGGATTGGATCAAGGTTGGTCGAGTTTTGAGTTACCTTCTAATGGGGCAGAGGTCCTGGAGATGCTGGCGTATTGCGACATCTTCTTGAATGAACAAATTGACTGGTTTTATGGCGGGTAATGCATTGCAAAGCTCTGATGATAGTGGCGGACCACCTGGTGATTGAAGTGAAAAGGCACGTGTAGAGAGGTTAGAGACAAAAGCTATTGCCTTATCTGAACAGAGGGTTAGAGAAGAGAGATTGTTGAAGCAAAGTCAATGAATCAAGTGGTTTAGGAACACCACTTTAAACTCTAATGCATTATTATTCTATTATTAATTTAGAACAATAGTATGAGCTTCAGGGTCTTATACTACCCACTGAATGGATATAACATAAAATAAATTACGATATGCCGAATAGATATAATATGGCATGTGAATAGATAAAACAAATGAAGAAAAAAAAAGAAAAAAAAATTCTTATCGTGATGGGATTTTCTGATTAACATTGTCAGTCAAAAGGAGTTCCGTGTCGCCTCCCATGTTGTAAGTCGTCATTGGCAGATGTTTGTCAGGGCCCCACGGTGGGCACCAAACTGTAGAAGCAAAAAATCTACCGTCATGAAAATAAGGTCTGATCCTGTGAGGTTGAGGCCACTGACAATCCGCTAGACCTGCACACATGAAAGGGTAAGCGTGAAGCTTTCGGAAAACACCGGGGTGGTGTTTGCTGTAGGCACTCTGACGCTCAAGTCAGCAAGGCTGAAAGATATTATTTGATAAGAATTAAGGAGATGAAGAATTACCAGGAGTCTTGTCGGAAGCTAGGACTACGGCGGAGGCGTCGGGTTTTTGGGAGCAAGAACTTAGGAGCAAATAGATGGTTTTGAGTAGTGTAGATTGACTATAGGAGATTGCATGCCTAATGAGAGGGCAAGCCTCTGTTTTTATAGTGAACCAAAGGGGTTGGAATCCTAGTAGGACATTGAGTCCTCTTTTTTGGGAGATAATCCCTATCAAGAAAGAAATATGATTTGTTGACCTTATCAGATTAAGTTTAATAGTTTAAATAAGATTTGGAATCTTAGTAGGACACTAAGTCCTGTTTTGGGAGATAATCCCTATCATGAAAGAGATATGATTTCTTGACCTTATCATATTAAGTTTAATAGTTTAAATAATATTTGAAATCTTAGTAGGACACTAAGTCCTATTTTAGGAAATAATCCCTATCATTAAAGGGATATGATTTATTGACCTTATCAGATCAAGTTTAATAGTTTGAGTAAGATTTGGAATCTTAGTAGAAGAGGAAATATAATGTGATTCTGATTTCCTATTTATAGACTGTTGTAGGCTAATAAGCTGAAACCCAGTTTAGCTTAACTTATAGGATAGCACAACTCATAGAATGGGTAGTTCACAAGGTGATTTTAAGCGTAGGTCCAATCGAAATTGGGTTGAGGCCTTAGGTTATGATATGTTTATTTTGTTATTGGGCCTCGTTAAACCCAAGACGATTTTTAGCCTTAACAATTAGCAACCCAAAATGTGACATGAATTGATATACCAAATACAATGCAGTTCATCACACATAAAAAAATCTAGCATTTATCTTATAACAGAAAAAAAAAAAAAAAAAACTAATTAATTATTTCTTCCAGAGTTCGTCCTTTAGGGTCTGCTTGGGAGTTTTTTTTTCACTGATTTTAGGGGGTTTTTAATTAGATTGGTTTTGAGGTGTTTAAAAACCCTCACTTGCCATATTTTTAATAGGTTGGTTTTGACTGGTTTAAAAAACCCCCAAAACTAATGTAGTGTATTTTTGAGGGGTTTATAAAACACCCCAAATCGGAGTGTTTTGGCTGGTTTAAAACTTTTATCCCAAAAAAACCTCTTTCCACTCCCTTTGCTGCACACAAACTCTCGCTGCTGTTTTGGCTGGATTTTGTGTTGGAATGTTTGTAGAAATGCTTGTAGGAGAACGCGTTTTTTCTTGTTTGCACTTGAAGGAATGGCAAGTATGAAATGATTCTTCGTCTAATAGTGGAAGATAGGTGATACATTAGAATAAGGAATTTATGCAGTACTTCTTAGTGGCAATTAAACAAACAACTCCATTAGTTTCTTTCTCAAAAAATCCTTTCAATAATAATCATGTATTAACTATTACATCTTCTCAAAACCTGAAAAGAAAAAGTGTCAATTCACCGGCTATTTAAAACCCACCATTTTCAACGCCTCTCAAGCAAACCGTGTCCAGTATTTGACCGCAATCTGTTTCTCCCATTTAACTTAATTTACAATCTTTCCTTTCTTTTCAAATTTTATTTGCTTGCTATTATTCTTTACAGGAGTTAAGAGTGAGTAGCTAAAAACATGACACAAACTAATGATAATGGAAGTAAAACCCAAAACCAGGTGTTAAATAAGAAACATAAGTACAACTTTGTAAGGACACCTTTTTCACAAGACTGAATAGCTAAAAACATGCAAGTCAAATTTATAACTTCAAAGTTAATTAAGCAAAGAGAGAGTGTTTAACTTTATGGGCATTTATGTAAATTTATTATTTAAAAAAACTATCAGAACCATTGGAAAATAAACTCCTAAATACAGGTTGGGTGTTTTAAAAACCGCTACTAAAAACCCCTCAAAACCGTTACGATGGTTTACCTTCAAAACCGCTATGATGATTTACCGTCATAACCGCTACCTTAAAACTCCCAAGCAAACCCTTAGTCTCTGGAACCATCTTTGCAACGAAAGTCGAAAACAACAGTTGCCAAGTCAACTCCTGAGAAAATGAGAAAGGATCCTACAGTAATGTGGAAATTTGTGAGCTTTAATTATAAACCTATGTGTGTGCTTTTGTGTCAGAGAGAGAGACAGAGACAGAGGATAACCTGCAGAACTCCTTCCAGCATAAAGTTGAAAGCAAGGTTCTGAAACCCGGACCGGACCGGGCGGTCGAACCGCCACCCGCTCATATTTCCAGTTTGAAGAGAGTAAATAACCGGGATTTGCTATTGAACCGTTTCAAACCGCGGTTGGACCATCGCACTGTAGCAAACCGACGGTCCAACCGTTATTTAAAAAATTTCCGGTCTTGGTTTTTCCGGTTTAACGCATGAAAAACTGAAATAAAAAAAAAAGTTAAAAACATTTAAATTTCAAAACAATCACATGCAAAAAAGCAAAAGTCAAACTTTTGTCAGAAGACTCAGAACCTTGAACCAAACCCTCAAAATACTTTTATTAAAAAAACAAATTCTTTTTACTTTGTTTTGGCTACAGCCCTACAGATACACTGATAGTGCCGTGACTGCCGTCGCCTTCTTCCTTCAATTTTTCAGTTTCACTTTTTCTTCTGGTTTGCAGTTTGCACTTTGCCGTTTGCTACTGCCATTCACGATCTCCTCCAGTCTAGTCCTCCTCTTCGTGTCNGAAGCAAAGGAAATGATTGTTCTAGAATGGTTATTCCTCACAATTGCTCCTTGTGATGCAGCGGATCCGTGGTAATTAGGATCTCAAGACGCAGCAACACCTATGATGCAAGGAATAATAGACTTACATCACGATATCTTTTTCTTCCTCATTCTGATTTTGGTTTTCGTATTACGGATCTTGGTTCGTGCTTTATGGCATTTCCACTATAAAAAAAATCCAATCCCACAAAGGATTGTTCATAGAACTACTATCAAGATTCATCGAACCATTTTTCCCAGTATCATCCTCATGTTCATTGCTATACCATCATTTGCTCTATTATACTCAATGGACGAGGAAGTAGTAGATCTAGCCATTACTATCAAAGCTATTGGACATCAATGGTATCGGACTTATGAGTATTCAGACTATAACAGTTCCGATGAACAGTCACTTTTGACAGTTATACGATTCCATAAGATGATCTAGAATTGGGTCAATCACGTTTATTAGAAGTGGACAATAAAGTGGTTGTACCAGCCAAAAGTAATCTACGTATTATTGTAACATCTGCTGATGTACCTCATAGTTGGGTTGTACCTTCCCCAGGTGTCAAATGTAATGTTGTACTTGGTCATTTAAATCAGATCTCTATTTCGGTACAGTGAGAAGGAGTTTACTATGGTCAGTGCAGTGAGATTTGTGGAACTAATCATGCCTTTACGCATGTGCCCAAAAACATAGGGTGACTGTTGAGCCCCCTATTAGGTTGTTTGCCATGACTTTTTTTCAATAGGAGCTTTAGATGCCATGAATAGTAACATATAGGAATCCAGATAGCTAGGAGAGAAGACTTGAGAAAAAGGCTCCAGTCAAGCCAAGCGATTTCATTCTGAGCCTGCGGAAACCTTTCCTGTATTTTTGTAAAAACCTTAAAGTGAAAGGCAATAGATAGAGCATTGGGCTACGCAAGCAATAGTTTAGTCTGGGATCTTAAGTGGTGGATCAGAGATAGAAAAGTCATGTTACTGTTCTTTCGGGGTAGGCGAAGTACTCTCGGGAAGGCAGTAGTCAGTTTCAAGCCCTTAACTTCTTCAAAAGAGCTAAACTCTCTTGTTGTTTGATGGTCAGGTGGCTTTGCTTAGAGAAAAAATCCATGTTTGGTAGCGAGAGTAAAGTCAAGTTAGGGAGTCGAAGAGAAATCCCTCTTTCTGGAATGTTATGCGCGTCTCTGATTTTTGGGAAGAATCTTTCCCCAACGACGCGGTTAGTTCAGTACTCTTGGGCGACTTTGGAGAAAGTTCCTCTAAACAGTCCTGCTTTGTAAGTTAAGCAAGTCAGGTTATTCGCTCTTTCTTTTAGTAGGCTTTTGGGCAGTTTAGCTCTAAAGGTCATCATTATGTTAATGCACTCGGGATAGTTAAGTCAAGCTAGTTCAGTTACCGGTCGGTGGAGTGGACAGTGGATGAAAGAATCTTTCGGGTGTGAGACCTAGCCCTGACTTCACACCAACCCGTCTAAACTATTAGAATCGTCAGTTTTGCCAGCTGCTCGGTCATTCTCAGCCTTGGGATTTCTGCATTGATGTTGGGATATCATAGCATCGATGTCCTCCTGCCCTTATGGAGTAGAGGGTTGCCTGATCCCGAGGCCCGAGATGGTTGAGTTTATAGTCAAGGGTGCTTTGAAAGACTTCTGGAGGAAGTACCCAGATCTTTACCATAAAGATCTGTTATAGGCCTACTGAGACTAGATAGCATATCAAGCCATGCTTCGTGTGGACGTTGGAACAAGTATATTCAAGGACTCATTAATCAGCTGAAAGTTATCCATGCCATCTCGGAGAAGGGAGACTCGTAGGCCATCCGTCGAGATGCTGTAGAAGAATTTTGGGCAAGCAAGACGAGGATAGAGAAATGCTAGGAATGTTTTAAGTCACGGGTGCTAGAAGAGGTTGAGGTTTAGACCAAGCTTCAGTGTCAGATACAAAGAAGAGGCCAACTACTTCTTCGGGGCGTGATTATCTTAAAAGACTAAAAGAGCCAAGGGTTTCGAGCACAAGCTCCTGTCAGTCCAGAGGTAAGCACATGGATCTGTCGAATATTGATTCAGGTTCTGTACCCATTTTTACTGCAAGACCCAGAGAACGAAATCCATCCCGATGATCTCCTGGGTCAAATTATTCCTTAGAAAGTGTTAGGTATTGGAAGAGGGCTTGGAGCACTAACTTTAGGGAGAGGGCTATCTTTCAATAACATTTTGATGATGTAAGGAAAAAAAGACTTTTGGCAAACCGCAGCGACGCCTGGTGTTATCTCGGGCTTCCGTCCCAACGCCCTTGCTGTGAATGTGAAAAAAGAAGGAATTGTCTATCACGTGCTAAGGACTGACTTGCCCCACTAAGCTCCGTCCAATCAATATAGGGGCCTCCAAGCCATGCAATCATGAGTCCTCCAACCAAAGTCAAAAAAGCTCGAGAAGCCCAAAAAATGCGTCTATATCACACGTTCACGCTCCTTTTAAGTAAGGTCCCACGATTTCTGACTAGGTCACCTAACTCAAAGTCAACGAACTCTAGCTAACGAAAGGACCGACTCTTCTAAGGCTCAAAACAATCCCGGCCGAAGACTTCCCTAGCACCAACCCAAGCAGAAGCATCTCTATATTTAACATATTAGAAAAAAAATCCCGCTTGCATGCTGCTAGATTTTTTTTCTAACATGTATTGTTGAGCCGTGTGGGAGTTTTGTTGGGCTATGTCTGATAAGGACATGACCGAGTAGCTTGTTATGATAAAGCCGACACAAGATCCTCTTCACATTTCGGTGGGCCCAATTATGAGGAGTCAAGCTAAAAAGATGCAACATGCCTTGTCAAGCATAATTGAAGAACTTGAAGCCAAGGAAGCGATGCATGAAGCTGAGTATGCCTTAGAGGGATCCAAAAAGATTTTTAACAAGATTGAAGCCCAAGTCCAAGTTTGAGGAATTAAAGATCGATTCTTGCTAGCCCTAATTGGGTCCAAGTTGGCGTCCAAGCCTTTGTTCATGGGGTTTAATAATTGTTATTTTATGTCGGCTATTTTAAGTTATTTTAAGACTTATTTTTGTATAATGGGCTGCAGCTATTTATTTACTAAAGCCCAAGTCTTTTATTATTTTTATTAGTGGGGTTTGGGTTAGTTATTAGGGTTAAGACCTATTAATGGGCTGTTAGCCTTATTTTGGGCTAATTAGTTAGTTATATATAGTTGTAGGCAGTTTTAGCCACAGACTTTTGGGAGTAATAATTAAATATCTCGTTTTTTTTAGGATTGCCTCTTGATCTCTAGAACTCATCAAGAATAACCAATTCTTGTGGTGTTCTTCCATGAAACTTATCAATCTAAATCTAGATTGTGGCGTTTCAGATTATTTATACCAAGGTTCTGACAATAGATTCGTTTCAGGTCGCTGTTCTTCGAATGCTGATTGTTCCAAGATCATTATGTTCTTGATTAGCGGGTTTCTTCGCAATTCGAAGGAGTTTGTTTCAGTTGGTATCAAAGCCAGGTTCAAATCAAATTCTTTGTTATTTTTTTGTTTTCTTTTGTTTGTTTTCAAGTCTTTATTCTTGTTTCGTCGTATTCAATTTGTCTTGGTTGAGTCTTGCTGAATATCTTGAATAAACCGATCATCATACTATTGAATTTGGTGTGATTTCTTGGTTATTTGAACATCTTGGGGCTATCTTGATCAATTCGTGCACCAAGGTTCTTTGAATTCAATCTCGTGTTTTGTTATCTGATCTTGTGTTGAATCCATGTTATTTCGTTTGGGTCTTGATTTGTAATTGATTGAATCTTGTTAGCATTTTTTCTTGATTGCAAATTAAATTCAATAAAAATCATATTTGATTTAACAAAAGTCGGCCAAGTTAAAAAAAAAAAATTGCAACATATATCAGATCTGAATCTACTGTTCACGTTCAGATTCTGACGCTAACCTTTCTTTGCCTAGCGTGGTTGTTTCTCTTTTGCAGGAATTTGATGACGTATTCCTGTTAGAGTAGGTGCCCTAGAGCCAATCAATTATTGTAGAATTGACTATTTGTAGGCATTTTATACTATACCGCGTAAATCATATTGTATGTATTGATATATGTCCTTAGAATGGTAGAACTATGACGAGGGTATCAAGTGTTTCAAATCTTGATAGTGAGAACCCTAAGAGCACATATGGTGGCCATTCTAGAAATGTCTGTAGCCCTAGTATTATTCTGAAGTAAGGACACAGATAATACAGTAAGGCTATCATAGTGTTGAACGACTCTGTCGAAAGGCAGTGACTGATCTCACTTGTCAAGGTTGTTTGGTGACAACCTAGTGCAACACATAGGTGCTTGTTGTAGGCAAGTTCACTGGACTGACCCACCAGAGGAATCCATATGAATGGTAACCCCAGTGTCTATGGAGCAAATTCTCTAACGAATGGTGGTGCATGTGATCCTTAGACTTGAGATCACCGAAGCGCCTTGTGCATCGATTGGTGTAGTTTGACACTAGCCCAATGTAATTCTATTTAGAGCTGTCAATACGGTAGTTATTGGCTGCATCAAGGAGTGTATCAAGACTATGGTGGATCGACAGAGGATTCATCACTCTCGAGTACGGGAGAAGTTATCTCACAGCGCAATTCAATAAATGGCAATGACACTAAAACTGTGGCCACAGTGGGATTGAGTTGTTGCTCTATCCAGTTTATAATACGGGTCATTGGTCCATAAACTGAATAAATAATATCGAAAGTAACCGAAGGTTGACTCTATTTCTATGCATTCGTCTCATCGAGATAACGTATGATGAAAGGATCAAATTACACGGTAACCATATCGTTGACAGGTAGCTACTTTGCTGAATCCGAATCTATCGGGTGGCCATGATGCCTTGCTAGGGGCCAATCTTGGTCTGTGTATTAGTGAGACNTATTCAATTCATTAACCCATAGAAATCCGAACTTAATCAAAACCCTAACCCAAAATGGGTTAGTTCATAACTAAATCAAAATACACAGCAAGAAAAATAATAAACACAATGTTCAACATATTGAATTGCAGAGAAAAGGGTAGAGATCTCCCCTAGTTGAAGAATCCCCCATATTCAAGCTCAAATCTTCTCTCTAAATATCAATTCTCTTCAAAACTCAATGAGAACAGACGAAAATTGGACGAGCCGAACGACCCTCTACGAAAATGGTAAAGTTTTTCTTTTATACCTCACCCAAAGACCTAAAACTTTCCTCAAATAAAACTGTGCGTTTTGGAGAAACTAAAATTCGCCACGACGACGAGGTAAAATGGAATCTCGTGCTTAACAGATTTCCCCGCGACGGAGTCTATGGCGAACCTTCATGAAGAATGCTAAAATTATAGAATTGCCCTCCGCTTGCTTCTTTGCTTGAAATCTTCAATCTTCGATGCTCTCCCATAGGAACAAGCTTCATAGTGCTTCACTCTACTTTAGAACTTTCCCAACTTATGAGATCCGCTTGCTTCTGGGTCCAGAAACTCCAATTCGCTCATTATTTGCTCAAAATGTCCATTTTGGCCTGAAACACAAAATGTAAAGAATTAAGTAGCAATTCAGGCAAAAATGAACTAAGAAGTATCTACAATCCGGCCAAAAAGCCTAATAAAAACAGTATAATTCTCGGATTATCAAATACCCCAAAACTAAGGACATGCTCGTCCCCGAGCATCAGGTACAAAACACAAAGAAAGAAAAACAACAAACGCCCAAAACAACGCAAAAATAACAAAACTGAAAATAAAATAAAACATTAGACTCAACTCAACACAACGAACTACCTAGAACAACAAACGCCCAAAACAATGCAAAATAACAAAACTGAAAATAAAATAAAACATTAGACTCAACTCAACACAACGAACTACCTAGAATTTAAACAAGTCTCAAAGATCATTGAAAAATTATTACTAGAAAAATGTTCAACACTCCAAGAAGTTATAAGTTGCATCGACTATCTTCTCTATTGTTCCCCAAGTAGGTGATCCCCACTTCAATCCACATTCCANGAAGAGCCTTCAACGTGCGTTTGTTTTCTTTAAACTCAGATTTATTTTTCTGCAGATTTTATTTAATATGAATTGTAAAATTATACCCTTGATCTTGGCTCATGTAAACGATTCCTACTATATTATTTATTTTTGTTTCCGCTACGTATACGGGACCGTTTACTAACAGTATTGATATATGTCCTTAGAATGGTAGAACCGTGACGAGGGTATCAAGTGTTTCAAATCTTGATAGTGAGAACCCTATGAGCACATATGGTGGCTGGCGTGCTGTCGTAGGCACCCAGAATTAAAACCCTAAAAAATACACGTAGTATTGTGAGTAGGGATCGTTCCCACGAACAGTGTCTAGCCGAGTTTAATGTTACGTGAACAAGGCTGGGGGGTTTTGAGTAAAACAGAAATAATTTCAGGAAAAACAATTCAAATTAAACTATTGAAATCAATCAAATAACGAAACTTGGTCTAGGTCAACATCCACCGTCGGAATCTTACAACTGATCATCGATACAAAAATAAATCAATACATACCCTGAATATTCACCATTGGAACTATTTTCCTATCTCTCCTTAGTTTTAATTAATTAAGAAACACGCGATCTAATTAACCTTACTACTAAACAACCCTAGACAAGTGCAAAAGATTTAATCTAGTGGCAGCCTTAAGACCTAGAGAGATCGATGAAACTAAACAACACAAACTCAAGCGGTTGCATTTAATTCAGTCAAATGTTCTTCTTAAGACTTGACAATTCCTGACGTAGCAAATTCTTAAACCCTAATTACTTCACAAGTTAGAGGGATCAAACAATTATGGATTTGATATCTAACTTAGCAGTAGATTGCAACAATTAATAAACTAGTAGGCCTCCTAGTAATTAAACTGCAACAATCATGAAAATATGCATAGAAGAACATTCAATACTCAAACATAAATTGAACACTTAAAGAAAAAAAACTAGATTGATCTCACAGTTTATTGATTCCGAGGTCTTGTTTCCTTCGACCAAGTTATAAAAGTTTAGCCGCTCATGGCCATAATCAAAACTCAAAGGAAAAGAAAAATTCCAGAAAAGAGAAAGAGAGGGAGAGAGAGAGGCGTGTGTGTCCTTTGTCAATCTGATCTCTCTCTCCTCTTAAACATATCCCATTCAAATTGCAGTATTTGAATTCTACTAAATCTCCTCAAAATACTCTAATATCCTAAAATAACATTTATCCTAATCTGATTCTAATTAATTGAAAATTAAATAAAGTCCTAAAATAAAATAGGAAAGTGGTGTGTCCAGCTGTAATTTGCGTGCAATAGGTCTTCGAATCTTCCAATAATAAACTGCCTATTTGAATTGCATGACAAGGCGGAATGTTCCAGAACGTCAGCAGTGTAGGTGTGTCAACTTGAAGCCCAATTCCAACCTTGATGCAGCGAGTATCTCTCCAAACTCAAAACATAAACATTGTATATCTCTTTCTTAGGGTTCCACAACATTTTGAATCATCTCAATCAAAGTTCGGATGAGAGAGTTATGCCAAGATTACGAAGCGATGTCAAAACTATCCGAATTCACCTAATTAGTTCCGTTTTGCATTTAACAACTCCATTTGCATCCTAAATCAAAATAGAATAATAATGAGTACATTTAGGCAAAAAATAAGTATAAAAGACTAGACATTAAGGGGGGGTAAATATGACATTTTACAATCTCATCAGTGGCCATTCTAGAAACATCCGTAGCCCCTGTATTATTCTGAAGTAAGGGCACAGATAATACGGTAAGGCTATCATAATGTTGAACGACCCTGTCGAAAGGCAGTGACTGATCTCATTTGTCAAGGTTGTTTGGTGACAACCTGGTGCAACACATAGGTGCTTGCTGTAGGCAAATACACCGCAGCAAGTTCACTAGACTAGCCCACCAAAGGATTCCATATGGATGGTAACCCAGTGTCTATGGAACAAATCCTCTAACGAATGGTGGTGTATGTGATCCTTAGACTTGAGATCGCTGGAGCGCAGTTTGACACTAGCCTAACGTAGTTCTATTCAGAGCTGTCAGTACGGTAGTGATTGGCTGTATCAAGGAGTGTATCAAGACTATGGTGGATAGACAAAGGATTCATCACTCTAGGGTACGGGAGAAGCTATCTCACGACGCAATTTAGTATACAGAAATGACATTAAAACTATGGCCACAGTGGGATTGAGTTGTTGCTCTATCTAGTTTATAATACATGTCATTGGTCTAGAAACTGAATACATAAAGTAACCGAAGGTTGACACTATTTCTATGCCTTCGTCTCGTCGAGATAACGTATGATGAAAGGATCGAATTGTATGGTAACCATATTGTTGACAGATAGCTACTTTACTGAATCCGAATCTATCGGGTGGCCATAATGCCTTGCCAGGGGCCAATCTTGGTCTGTGTATTAGTGAGACAATTAATTGGTGTTAATCGTGATACTATACACTACCAGTATGATGAGAAGCCTATGGGTCACACACATAGAAGATAATTTAAGACTCAAGAAGAAAGAAGGGCATTTTCGTCTTTTTGGGCGAAATGGTATNAGCAATAATCATTTTATTGAGGTTAATTACCCCTTTTATTCTTCTTGCCCTTCTCACAAACCCCAAACTAATCTTTTAGTTCATTCACACAACTCTCCAAGCTCTTTGTGTTTGCATTAGGTTTAGAATTCTCTTAAAGGTCGCGGACGTGTTTAGGGTGAAAGGTTCGGGCATTATTGGTTGTCCAAGAACACAAAAAGGGACAATGATGATTTCATAAGGTTCAAATGGGTAACTAGGGATAGAATTCATGGTCGGCTGGAAAGGCTCAAACGTTACGAAAAATCGCCTAAATCACTTCCTCAATAATGTCTATTCCTAGAATTTCACCTCAAGCATTTCTAAACTAGGTTCTAGAGTCTACCAACATTATCAAGACTTTACCTAACCACATAAAATAAATCTAAGCATGCCGAAATAAATGAAAATGGTGGTTAAACCACTCAAACAACCTTAAGCAAAATTCAATCAATCAGCATAAACTTGAAGCAATGTTTAACATTTCTCAACAATAAAATCCCAACAACCCTATTCCCATCATAGATTTATACAATTCATCATTTGCATACACAACAAAACATGAAAATAAAATAAACACAAATAAATTTTTTTCAAATTTTTCCTACCCCCAAACTAAAGATGACAGTGTCCCCAATGTCACATTATGCACAATTGAAGAATAGAAAAACAGAAATCTACAAAGGTACGAGATAGTTCCCTAATTAATCCGTGAAGTTGAAGTTTTGCTCAATAGCATGCACACCCGGTCCTTGGCTTTTTCATCACCAAATTCTGAAAAACAATTGAAAAACTGTGGTGTCTACTGTGTTAGAAAAGTTCACTGACTGATGTGAAAATATTACAATCCTAATCTCGCTTTTCAACTACTAGGAAACTAAAACAAAATTTAAACAATCCAAAACAAAAAGCAAATTAGTTCACTGTTTGAAATGAAAATACAAAAACAACTAAAACAAGGAAAAATAAAATACAAAAACAGCTATTCAGGTTCATTCTTTGGCCTCATCCTCTCCCTCGGTATCGTCCTCTTCTGAGTCGGAGCCCATCCATTCTTCTGAATCCCAGTCCGCCCATTGGAATTTCGAAGTATCAACGTTGAGCTTGGTGAAGCAACTGTGCTGCATGTCATACATCATCTAGGTCTGCTCCACCAGCCAATCCTGACGTTTTGCCATCCGTTTCATCTGACCCAGCATCTGCTGCATCATCTCCTTCATAGTGGCTATGGAACTGGATGATGTGGTAATGCCTTGTGTGGTTCTTTGTCATTTTGTCCCGGCGTTGGGTTGCTCACTGGCTAGATGTTCAAGATGCTTGTGATAATAGTCTGAGTCGAGAATTGGGGTAGCATGGATAAGTGGCTTATCATCAGTTGCCTCGACTCCTGCTCGAGTGCACAACTCTGTAATGAGATGTGGGAAAGGGTAACTCCCTCGCCCTAGTTTGGCTGCATGCTGAATGTTGGTCAGGATAATATTTCCCACATCCATTCTCTTTCCTGTGGCAATAGAATAGAGCAATAATGCCTTCTCATAAGTCACCGTACTATAGTGCGTCTCCAGCATCATCCTCACACAAATAAAGTACTGCCACAACTGAGCCACCGGTGCCAAATTAGTTCCTTTGATGCTCTTCTTGCCCTTCTTTAAAATCTCCCAAGTGGTATCTGGTTTTGTAATGACCGGAAGAATAATATCATCCTCAAACTATGTCTTCCTAAAATCCTCATAATCATTACAGTCAATATGAGGTAGGTTATAAAACTCATTGATGACCTTCGCATCAAGTGCCATATCAGTACCCCTCACAAACACATAACCAGATTCACACTCCGGGAGGTTGGCATAAAACTCTCGCATTATCGCCTCTACGGCCGCATGTGCAGGTTCACTCATAAACAATTCCCAACGTCTCCCTCGACTCCACTCCTTAGCTTGGCTTGCGGTCAATCCACGCTCAGCAATAAATCCTTTATCTTTCCTTTGGATTGCCCCTTCATATCGTTTACGAGCCTTGTCATTCACAAATCGGTTGTCCACTTTTTTTCCTTTTCCTTTCCCCTTGGACAACACTTTGAGCGGCATTTTTCCCAAATTACAATTTTACTTGACAATTCAACTCTAGGCACCCTACTATCAACCATAATCAATCCTGCAAAAATATCACACTTCCAAAAATCGCACCTAGATCCCCAAACTTCGATTCTTCCAAATTTCACAAAACCCTCCAAAATTCAAAACTTAAACTCCTCAATACCACACAATTCACAATCTACACTTCCTTAAACAGAATAAAAGCTCAATAATACGAAAAATCCACGACTCAATCAACAACCAAAATTTTCAGATCTACAACTTTAAACTCGAAATTGTGCAATTAAAAGCTTAGGGAACTTGAAATCTTACCAAAACTAGGAAGTATTCACCACAAATTGAGCCAAAATCAGCCTAGATCGCAAAATCCCCAAATTTTGAAAACCAAGGGTTTCCAAAATCTTTCTCACTTTTTTGTAAAAATTCCTTGCTAAAACGAGTTGATTTGGTGTTTGGAAGAGTTTAGGAGTTAGGAGAAGTGACCGGAATTCACTGGAAGGGCTCAAGATTGAAGGTGGGAATGTTTGCTCTCGAATGTGTTCGAAGTTTGTTGCGTTAAAATGAACAGTCGCGTGGGTATTTATAAAAACAGACTTCGCCGCGGCGAAGTTCTTAATTCCAAAAATAAAAAATTTTCAACCCAGTCGACACCGCGGCGAAAAATTACAGAGGCTACATCGCCTCGGCGAAGAACAAGCTTCGCCGCGACAAAGTTTCCTTAATGAATTTTGCCCAACTTGCTTCGCTGCGGTGGAAAAATACAGAGGCTACATCGTCTCGGCGAAGAAAATACTTTGCCGCAGCAAAGTCTGGGACTTTCCAACTTCCAATTCTTGCAAAATGAAGTTCGCCACGGCAAAAACTGGAAAAATTCCATTTTTCGCCTTGATTCAATAATTCACCTAAAACACCCAAAACCACACAAATTAGACTTCATCTTAAAATTATACGAAAACTACACAACTACAAAACAATAATTAAACAACAACACATGAAAACACTTGGGTTGCCTCCCAAAGAGCGCTTGTTTATAGTCGGAAAGCTCAACTCTCTCAAGTTCTCATGTCGGGATGTCAAGTCGGATGGGGAATGACTTGTAACTCATCACCCCATCAATGTACGGCTTCAATCTCTATCCGTTGACCTTAAATGTGCCCTTTTCTTCATGTGACAGCTCCACCAACCCGTATGGGTAGACTTTTGTAATTATGAAGGGTCCGGACCATCTAGACCTAATTTTTCCAAGGAAAAGCCTAAGTTTGGAATTAAACAACAACACTTTCTGACCCACTTCAAAATTCTTCTTCCTGATATGCTTGTCATGCCACTTCTTGGTCTTTTCCTTGTACATCCTGGCATTCTCATAAGCTTCATGACGGAACTCATCGAGTTCATTCAAAGTCAGCATCCTTTCTTCCCCAGTAGCTCGTAAATCCATGTTGAGCTGCTTGACTGCCCAGTAGGCCTTATGCTCGAGTTCTACCGGCAAATGACATGCCTTCCCATAGACCATCCTAAATGGAGACATACCAATCGGAGTCTTAAATACAGTGCGGTAGGCCCATAATGCATCATCCAACTTCCGTGACCAATCCTTCCTCGATGCATTGACTCTCTTCTCTAAGATTCCCTTTAGTTCTCTGCTTGACAGTTCCACTTGTCTGCTAGTCTATGGGTGGTAGGGTGTTGCAACTCTATGTTTCACCCCANAAACCACTGTTCGTCGAAACCTTTTTTGCCAAAGTGAAGGGTACACTTCTACCAGTGGGAGGTTAAAATGCATTAGAGTTTTCCTTAATGGTGATGGGTCGACTTAAAATGACGGTTTTGCTTGTTCACCAAAGCGAAGGTTGATAAACGCATCATAGGCATAGTAAAGCAGTACACATATTATGTGTACGAGGTGACATGTAGTGTCCACTGTACTGATACTGAGAATCACACTTGAGGACAATGGTTGGAGCCATTGGATTGTGTGATTGGCTTGTTAGCTTTTTCACATTTGAGGTTGATAGTAGGAGCTACCAACTGGTGTGGATTAAGTTTATTGGCCTACCTAATCAACTCAATTTGGCTTGTCCACCAAAGCAAAGGTTTGAAATGGGCAAGATGGGATCTCGGTCCACTAGGAAAGTCAACGGGCTTTCCCGAGTTAATAGTGAGAGCTATTGACCTGAGTAAAATAGTGGGGGCATTGTTTAATAAAAGACCATATTAAATAATAATGAACTTTATAATAACTTTATCTTTCTGCAATTGTAGATTCACCAAAATGAGCATTATGAACCTGTGACCGATAATATAGAAAGAAAACAGGTTGGATGGATCTAATTTCTCTTATTGGTATCGTAATCTTTGGATTATACTCAAGTCAGACAAGAAATTGTATGTCTTTGAAAAGCCATACATGGCTGAGCCTGATCCTGATGCCACTCAGGAAGTAAAGGATCCTTATCAAAAGTTCCTTGATGATGCTGATAGCATTCAATCCTTGATGTTAGAATCAATGACACCTATGCTGCAAAAGCAGCATGAGAATATGGATGCTTCTTCCATAATTCTACACCTCAAGGAGCTTTATGAAACAAATGCTCGACATGAGAGGTACAAGGTGTCGAAAGCACTGTTTGGGAGTCGTCTGACTGAGGGTGCCCAAGTTGGTCCTCATGTGCTCAAGATGATCGAGCACATAGAGAGGCTTGAGACTTTGGGATGTGGCTTGGATGCAGAATTACAAATGGATTTAATTCTGCAATCCTTGCCTGACTCTTATGCTCCATTCATAATGAATTTCAATATGAACACGATGGAGAAAACCCTGTCAGAACTTTTGAACATGTTGAGGACTGCAGAGCAGTCCTTGAAAAAGTCCAAGCCTGTTGTACTAGTTGCTGCCGGTAAAACAAAGGGTAACGGCAAGGGTAAGGCCAAGGCCAAACCCAAGCCCAAGCCCAAAGGACAAGTTTCTCTTGGTCTGAGAGTGGCATAGGGAAGGGCAAGGTAGTTTGCTTCTTTTGTGGCAAGCCTAGCCGCTGGAGGAAACACTGCGAGGCTTTCCTCGCAAGCAAGAAGAAGTCAGATGCTATGACTTCAGGTATTTTTATGATTGAGATTAATTTCTCTAACTCAACATCTTGGGTCATTGACACAGGATGTGGTACTCACATTTGTACTGATGTGTAGCGACTAAGGCAGAGTAGAGTGCTCGCCAAGGGAGAGGTGGACCTATGAGTTGGAAATGGAGCACATGTGGCTACATTGGCTGTATGGACTTACTGTTTATCTTTGCCTACGGGTTTGTTATTGGAACTACATAACTGTTATCACGTACCTTCTATTTCTATAAATATTATTTCAGTATCCGCTTTGGATAATATAGGGTATCATTTTGAGATATCTAATGGATTGTTGTCCTTTAGTTTGAATGGTATTCTATTTGGAATTGCAAGGTTATATAATGGATTATATGTTCTTGATTTAAACAATAAAGATATTCTCAATATTGAAACCAAGAGAGCTAAACATAGCGATCAAAACCAGACATATCTCTGGCACTGTAGATTGTGTCATGTTAATAAGACCCGCATTGCAAAACTTCAAAGGGATGGAGTTTTGGACCCTTTTGACTTTCAGTCATTTGAGGTATGCGAGTCATGCCTGTTAGGCAAGATGACCAAGTCTCCTTTCACGGGACAAGGTGAAAGGGCTACTGAGCTGTTAGGCATCATCCATAGTGATTTATGTGGTCCACTAATAGTTGAGGCCAGAGATGGATATTCATACTTCATCACATTTACTGATGATTTTAGTAGATATGGTTATGTCTACCTCATGAGACATAAATCTGAAGCCTTTGATAAATTCAAGGAATTCCAGAATGAAGTACAAAATATGCTGGGCAAAAGTATTAAAGCTCTTCGGTCAGATCGAGGAGGTGAATACTTAAGCTTAGGGTTTTCAGAGTACCTGAAAGAATGTGGGATAGTATCACAACTCACCCCTCCTTATACACCCCAACACAATGGAGTGTCTGAAAGGAGGAACAGGACCTTACTTGACATGGTTAGGTCCATGATGAGTTTTAGTGATTTACCTGCATCATTCTGGGTTATGCCCTAGAGACTGCGACTCACTTTTTGAATCGAGTGCCGTCAAAGTCTGTAGATAAGACTCCATATGAGCTATGGAGTGGGCGAAAGCCCAACTTGTCTTATCTAAGGATTTGGGGTTGCGAAGCTTATGTTAAGAAATTGACTTCGAGTAAGCTGGGCCCAAAATCCTGTAAATGTATATTTGTGAGGTATCCAAAGGAGACAAAAGGATACTATTTCTACCACCCAGAAGAGTGCAAAATTTTTGTTGCTCGATCTGGTGTCTTCCTAGAAAGGGAATATTTTCTAAGAAGTACTAGTGGGAGAAAAGTAGAACTTGATGAAGTTCTAGAACCACAAGATATACTAGACGAAGTACGGGATGATGTGCCACAGGAAGTGGTTGAACATCAAGAGGAGGTTACTCCATAACTTGTGGACCAAAGTGAATCACCTCAGGCAGCACAGGAGCTGGGAGAGTACGCTGATGCGTTCTTACTACAACATGCAAAAATAGCAAGTGCACTAGTCACACAAAGTAATAAAGTGATGAGTGAGTATCGTTCCCACGAGGATTGGCTACTAAGCACTAATTTTCCGAAGTGTTTTTCAAGTTGGAGGAACCGAATTTGTTCGGATTAATGGGAGAGATTTAAACTAAAACTAAAACAAAACTTACTAAGTATTAAAAACTAATTAATAAAGGCAAGAATTAAAACACAAGAGTAATATCAAATTAACAAAAGGTTGAGGTTTTGACTTCATTCGGACTCTATGGATGAATTCTACAAACTATGTTAATTCCACACTCACATGCACAATTTGTAAATCGAATTCTCTATGTTGTTAAACATACCTTCTCAAGCTATGAATTCCCACTTTTCCCTATTAAACTTCCACACCCAACAAAATGAAGAATAATAGATCCAAGTTCATTAAGCTAATGGAATCCTAGTTGATTTCATTGTTTCTCAAATCTATCTCTAGCATTCAATACTACAATGGTGATTACCCAAGAAGCTCAACATGATTCATTTCTCAATCTCATCATATTCATCAAATAAATTCCATTCGATCAATTCACCTTACTACTAAACAACCCTAGACAAGCGCTAAATATTTAATCAGTGGCAGCCTAAGAACCTAGAGAGATCGATGAAGCTAAACAACACAAACTCAAGCGGTTGCATTTAATTCAGTCAAATGTTCTTTCTTAGACTTAATATTCCTAACGCAGCAAATTCTTAACCTAATTACTTCACAAGTTAGAGGGCCAAACAATTACGGATTTGACATCTAACTTAGCAGTAGATTGCAAACAATTAATAAACTAGTAGGGCCTCCTAGTATTAAACTGCAACAATCATGAAAATATGCATAGAAAGAACATTCAATACTCAACATAAATGAACATTAAAGAAAAAAACTAGATTGATCTCACAGTTTATTGATTCCGAGGTCTTGTTTCCTTCGACCAAGTTATAAAAGTTTAGCGCTCATGGCCATATCAAAACTCAAGGAAAAGAAAATTCCAGAAAACGAGAAAGAGAGGAGAGAGAGAGGCGTGTGTGTCCGTTGTCAATCTGATCTCTCTCTCCTCTAACATATCCATTCAAATTGCAGTATTTGAATTCTACTAAATCTCCTCAAAATACTCTAATATCCTAAAATAACATTTATCCTAATCTGATTCTAATTAATGTGAAATTAAATAAGACCTAAATAAATAGGAAGTGGTGTGCCAGCTGTAATTTGCTGTGCAATAGGTCTTCGAATCTTCCAATAATAAACGCCTATTTGAATTGCATGAACAAGGCGGAATGTTCCAGAACGTCAGCAGTGTAGGTGTGTCAACTTGAAGCCCCATTCCAACCTTAGATGCAGAGTATCTCTCCAAACTCAAACATAAACAGTTGTATACTCTCTTCTTAGGGTTCCACAACATTTTGAATCATATCTCAATCAAGTTCGGATGAGAGAGTTATGCCAAGATTACGAGAGGATGTCAAACTATCCGAATTCACCTAATTAGTTCCGTTTTGCATTTAACAACTCCATTTGCATCCTAAATCAAAATGAGAATTAATGAGTACATTTAGGCAAAAAATAAATATAAAAGACTAGACATTAAGGGGGTAAAAATGACATTTTACAATCTCACAGTGGCCTATTCTAGAAAACATCCGTAGCCCCTGTATTATTTCTGAAGTAAGGGCACAGATAATACGGTAGGCTATCATAATGTTGAACGTCCCTGTCGAAAGGCAGTGACTGATCTCTGTCAAGGTTGTTTGGTGAACCACCTGGTGCAACACATAGGTGCTTGCTGTAGGGCAATACACCGCAGCAGTTCACTAGACTAGCCCACCAAACGATTTCCATATGGATGGTAACCCAGTGTCTAACATGGACAAATCTCTAACGAATGGTGGTGTATGGTGATCCTTAGACTTGAGATCGCTGGAGCGCAGTTTACACTAGCCTAACGGTTCTATCAGAGCTGTCAGTACGGTAGTGATGGCTGTATCAAGGAGGTGTATCAAGACTATGGTGGATAGACAAAGGGATTCATCACTTCTAGGGTACGGGAGAAGCTATCCACGACGCAATTTAGAAAAATATACTAGAAATGACATTAAACTATGGCCCAGTGGGATTGAGTTGTTGCTCTATCTAGTTTATAATACTGATCTTGGTCTAGAAACTGAATACATAAAGTAACCGAAGGTTGACACCATTTCTATGCTTCGTCTCGTCGAGATAACGTAGATGAAAGGATCGAATTGATGGTAAACCATATTGTGACAGATGCTACTTTACTGAATCCGAATCTATAGGGTGAGCATAATTCATGCCGGGCCAATCTTGTCTGTGTATTAGTGAGACAAAGTTTGGTGTTAATCGTGATACTATACACACCAGTATGAATGGAAGCCTATGGGTCACACACATAGAAGATAATTTAAGACTCAAGAAGAAAGAAGGGATTTCGTCTTTTTGGGCGAAATGGATTTTGATAATTTCACATGCAATTAAATTTGTTAATAAAATTAAATAATGAATTACTTTAAATATTGTTAGCATATATTTAAATAAATTATCATTATTGTTAAATGTTAATAGATATAATATATATTAATGGATTTTAATTGGAGATAAGATGAATTAAAATAATTCTTGGGAGTGTTTGGAAACATGTGGGTGTTTTCAGGGCCCAAGCTTGTTCCATATGGGAATAGGGCCATTAAATTTTACTATAAAGAACAAGGTTCTTTGTAAAGTAAAGTTTTTCATTACACTCTTTTTCATTGAAAAAGAAAAACACACAGCCCCTTATTTACTCTCTCACGCCAGAATTGATTTTGGCCTAAAATCAATTTCTCTTCATTTCTCTTTGTTCGTAAGGCTAAAGAGGGATCTAGCAAATCCCTCCTAGTTCCTGCGATTGTCTTCGTGTGGACTACGTCAGTTCGGCCCTACACTGGGTCGTAGCAAAAATACATCAGAGACAAATTTGGAGGAGTCTCCAAACGTGCGCATGTTCTCTAACTCTAGATTAATTTTTTGTAGATTCTTAGTGCGTATATAAACTGTAAAATTGTACCCTGATCTTGGTTCTATAGAATGATCCTTGTTATTAATTTTTTTTTCCGCTGCCTCAATGGATCGTTTCCTAACAGTGGTATCAGACCTTGGTACCAGATTTTACAGTTTTAGTGGAGGTTGATTACAGTATTTGATGATAATATGTTCCTTAAGAATCTGCGTAAAATCTGCCTTAAAAGCATGTTTGTAAGAATCCAAATTAATCGATTAATTTTAATTTGTTGATGATCTGCAGTTTGGTAATCTGGTGATGATTTTTGTTGAAATTAGTTGTGATGAAGTGATTGCAAAATCATTTGGTGTGTATTTGGTGTACTGTTTATGAACAGAATCCAGCTATAGATTCTGTGTACGCGTGCGTTGCTCACATTCGCACTGGTTACGAAATCAACACTCGCGTCGCGGCGATATAAACCATCGTCGCAACGATCTCCGGACGAGTGCTGTACGAAATCAGCGCTCGCCGTGGCGATATAACCCATTGTCGCAGCGATCACACGTTGAGAGTGACGGCAAGTTAACCCTGCGCAGCTGCAGTGGATCTAACTCATAGCCGCAGCGAGTGCACTTCCGAGTGCAAGGGGCCAGAGTGTAAGGTTTCAAAACTATTTGGACCAAAATCTGATCTGTAAATTGTCAGGGGGTAATTAATAATTAATCCACCATTTCAAAAATGTTGTTTTTGAAAGATATATTTGTATTGGCTTGTATATTGCATGGTGCCCGGTACATGAGCCTTAGACCTATGGTGAATGTTTTAAATATTTTTGGGTATGTTGGTTGTATAATTTATTAAATAAGGCTACGTTATCCTGCCTTTCCCTCTCTCAATGTACAATTCTCTATCTCATACTCATTCCCTCGACATGTAATCGAGGTTTTCTAAATTTATTGATGTAAGATTTTGTATAATTATTCTTATTGTAAATTAGACATGATATTTTTGTATGTACTGGGAGACGGAACAAGACGAGGCAATCATACTTGAAGACTCAAGATGTTTATAAAGGACCCCTGGTGACCCACCTATTCCTCTAGCTTGAGGAAATCGGTTTTTATGTTGGGCAGTACCGGCACGTTTTAATATTTTGTTTAAAAATGCATGATAAGGTTGAATGTTCAATAACTGCCAACAATGTCATCTAACAAAAATAATAATCTGGTCAGACATTAAAATACAAACCCTCAATTAAGTATATTAAGTCATGTAAGCCTTCCTCACCATGGTTTAATCAAACCACTGTTCGTCGAAACCTTTTGCCAAAGTGAAGGGTACACTCTACCAGTGGGAGGTTTAAAATGCATTAGAGTTCTAATGGTGATGGGGTCGACTTAAATGACGGTTTTTGCTTGTTCACCAAGCGAAGGTTTGATAAACGCATCATAGGCATAGTAAAGCAGTACACATATTATGTGTACGAGGTGACATGTAGTGTCCACTGTACTGATACTGAGAATCACACTTGAGGACAATGGTTGGACCATTGGATGTGTGTGATTGGCTTGTTGCTTTTTCACATTTGAGGTTGATAGTAGAGCACCAACTGGTGTGGATTAAGTTTATTGGCCTACCTAATCAACTCAATTTGGCTTGTCCACCAAAGCAAAGGTTTGAAATGGGCAAGATGGAGTTCCGGTCCACTAGGAAGTCACGGGCTTTCCCGAGTTAATAGTGGAGCTATTGACCTGAGTAAAAAATAGTGGGGGCTTGTTTATAAAAGACCATATTAATAATAATGAACTTTATATAACTTTATCTTTCTGCAATTGTAGATTCCCAAAATGAGCATTATGAACCTGTGACCGATAATATAGAAAGAAAACAGGTTGGATGGATCAATTCTCTTATTGGTATCGTAATCTTTGGATTATACTCAAGTCAGACAAGAAATTGTAGGTCTTTGAAAAGCCATACATGGCGAGCCTGATCCTGATGCCACTCAGGAAGTTAAAGGAATCCTTATCAAAGTTCCTTGATGATGCTGATAGCATTCAATCCTTGATGTTAGAATCATTGACACCTATGCTGCAAAAGCAGCATGAGAATATGGACGCTTCTTCCATTAATTCTACACCTCAAGAGCTTTTCGAAACAAATGCTCGCACATGAGAGGTACAAGGTGTCGAAAGCACTGTTTGGGAGTCGTCTGACTGAGAGCCCAACTTGGTCCATCATGTGCTCTACTGGAATCTCAACCTCTTTACCACTCCTCAAGACGATTGCACTTACATTTTCTCTTGGATTCACCGCTGTTTGAGAAGGCAGTTTCCTCGAACTTTGCGCCTCCAACTTACTTATTGCGGTTGCCATTTGGCCCATCTGATTCTCCAAACTTTGAACACTGGCCCTCGTCTCCTGTTGAAATTGCAAAGTATTAGTGGCAAGAGACTTAACAATACCTTCTAAAGACATACTAGAATTAGAAGTTTGGCCCAGTTGTTGTCTAGGGGGATATGGCTGCTTATATTGCTGGTAACTTGGGTGGTTTTGAGTCACCGATTGATTCACTTGTGGATTCCCATAGCCAAGATTGGGGTGATCCCTCCATCCCAAGTTATATGTGCTCGAATAGGGATCATACTTCCTTTGCGGTTGTCCAGGAAAACCACCTGCTGCATTCACTTGCTCAATAGGCTCCTCTTGAAGAGTTGGGCACATATCAGTTGGATGCCCTACTACCGAACAAATCTCGCAAGCCTTCATCGTTTGCATATTACCTACAGCCATTTGACGAACAAGAGAAGTTAGACTCGAGATTTGTTATTCAAGGGAAGAAATATTTACCTCATTATCACGCCTAGATGGAAGGTCAAGCCTAGTGCCAAATTGTTGAGAATTGGCCGCCATATTCGCAATCAAGTTTCTCGCGGCCTCGGGAGTTTTAATCACCAAAGCTCCTTCACTTGCAGCATCAATCATGCTCCTATCAGTGCATAGAAGGTCCTCATAAAAGTCCTGGATAAGTAGCTGCTCACTAATCTGATGATGGGGGCAGCTTGCACATAATTTCTTAAAACGTTCCTAGTATTCGTGTAGGGACTCTCCATTGTGTTGCCTTATACCACAAATTTTTTTTCGAATGTTGGCCGCCCTCGAAGCTGGGAAATATTTCTCCAGGAACAACCTCTTCATCTCGTTCCATGTGGTTATAGTCCCGGATGGTAGATAATAGAGCCAATCCTTAGCCGAATCCTTCAAAGAAAACAGAAAGGCTCTTAATTTAATTTGCTCCTTGGTCACCCCCGTAGGTTTCATACTCATGCAAACCACATGAAGCTCCTTTAAATGCTTGTGAGGATCTTCACCTGCAAGGCCATAAAAAGTGGGCAAGAGATGTATTAGTCCAGATTTTAATTCAAAAGTAGTAATAGCATCTAAAACAGGAAACGTTATGCATAAAGGTGCTTGATTCAAATCAGGGGCAGCAAGCTCTTTCAAAGTTCGATTTCCAGCCATGACTTCCTCCTCTTCTAAATCAGAGTTGCTAGCAAATTGGGATTCAAAAAAAAAAATTTCTTTCCTCAGAATTTCTCCGAGCTTCCTTCCTTAGCCTACGCAAAGTGCTCTCTATTTTCGGGTCGAATGTTAAATCGCCAAGATGAGAGGACCTAGTCATACAACAAAAAACCTCATAAAAGAATTAGAATAAATGACAAATAATGAAAACTAACTACAAAATAAAAAAAATTATTATTATTATTATTATTTTTTTTTTTTTTTTAATGACCAAAAACACAAAACTAGCCAAAAACCCTATCAAAACGTTGTTTTCTGGCCTCAAGAGGGTGGGGCTAGAAATAATTTCAAGTCTTGCTCAGAATTTCATTTTCTTTGAAACGGATACTTGCAGTACTCCTAATTCAACTAAAATTTTTCTTATGAATAATACTATTTTTCACAATTGTTTTTTCTTTTTTTTTTTCTTAAAAAAAAAAGAAAAAAAAAAAGAAAAAACAACAAGAACAAAATAAGAATCACAAAAACAAAAAAAAATCAACTAGAATCACTCCCCAGCAATGGCGCAAAAATCTGGCTTGCTGTCGTAGGCACCCAGAATTAAAACCCTAAAAAATACACGTAGTAGTGTGAGTAGGGATTGTTCCCATGAAGAGTGTCTAGTCGAGTTTAATGTTACGTGAACAAGGCTGGGAGGTTTTGAGTAAAACAGAAATAATTTCGGGAAAAACAATTCAAATTAAACTATCGAAATCAATCAAATAACGAAACTTGGTCTAGGTCAACATCCACCATCGGAATCTTACAACTGATCATCGATACAAAAATAAATCAATTCATACCCTGAATATTCACCGTTAGAACTATTTTCCTATCTCTCCTTAGTTTTAATTAATTAAGAAACATGCGANTAAACCTTCCTAAAAACACAACCTAAATCCCCTCCCCCACACTTAAAACTGACATTGTCCCCAATGTAAGATGAAATGCAAAGAAGAGGCAAAAATAACCAAAATTTAAAATGCAAGAATAAGAAAACAAACTCCCCTTGGGTTGCCTCCCAAGCAGCGCCTTTGTTTATTGTCGTTGGCTCGACTCAAGGCTTTTCTTCTTGCGATGCACTGAGTTTACTTGAGATGATCACCTGTAACGTTCCTTTATCTCCAAGGAACACGTACTTGAGGTAACTAGGGAGAGGCTTCAAATATGGAACGAGGGCCTGCAAAACAGAGGGTAAAGGCCGCTCATTAGAAATTGGTAATGCAATATAACGAAGGTTACCTGACTGCTGCTGTAACTTTGGAGAATCATTCAACGCTGCAATAGTTTCCTGCAAATCAGTACTCAAAGCTAACTCCTCATTCTCTTCCTCAAGATGCTTACTAATGGCAACTCCCAATCCATCGTTTCCATCAAGTTCAAAAACTTCCTGTGCTAAAGAATCAATCACATCAATAGAATAAACAGGATTATCATCATCATCATCAGGATATTTCATGGCATCATAAATATTAAACTTTTCAATTTTACCATCAAATTCCATGGTTAGTTTGCCACTTTGAACATTTATCTTAGTCTTGGATGTTTTTAAGAAAGGTCTTCCTAACAAAATAGGAGCAGTTTGATCACCATTTCCCATATCAAGCACATAAAAATCAGTAAGGAAAACTAAATCATTAACTTGTACCAAAACATCCTCAACGACACCCTTAGGATAGACATTAGATCTATCAGCTAATTGAATCATAACACCAGTTTTATTCAAAGGTCCAAGTTTCAAAGAAGCATATATAGAATATGGCATGACATTTATAGAAGCTCCTAAATCTATCATGGCCTTCTCAAACATAGTGTTACCTATCGTACAAGGGATAGTAAACATACTTTGATCTTTGCACTTCGCTGGAAGTTTTCTCTGAATCACTGCAGAAACATTCTCTCCTACTCTCACCTTTTCACACCCCTTAAGTTTCTGTTTCCTCTTAATTGTNATTTGATAACAGAAAGTTTTATGAAAAAAACTTTACACATCAGAAAGTCCAAAAATAACACTATTAAAAAGCTGTATTAGAAAGTGAGTGGTGCATGCATTTCTTCAATTTTGACACTTCTTGATAAGAAGAAATCCTTTTGCTTCACTTGATTTGTCTATTTCATAAAGTGAAAAATTAAAAAATTAAAAATATATATAATGATAAGATCAAGAAAATAATTTATATGCATTTATATTATGACCATACATATTCAATTATTGATTAAAGATAAGCATATTATACGTGCAAGAAATGTAACCTATGTTTCCACAGTCCAAAGTTTGTATGTATCGGGATGTAAAAGAAAATCCGTTGAAACAAAGAACGAAACAAAATTTTGGAAGTAAATATTATGAAAAGACAAGTTTACCCCTTTACTTCTTATTTTAACATAATTATAAACTCTGGGGTTGTTTTTGCTGATTTTGGAAACCTGGATGAATACCTAGGGCGTGTTGATTTGTTAGCCCTAGATTAAAATGCCATCGGCTGTATTGTATGACATTTAAAATATAACGGAGAGGTAAAGAAAGCCAAGGACTCCATGGCCACAAAATTTATAAACCAAAAAATATAAAGCAAGTTTAAAAACTTTGCTTGGATTGCATTGAGATTTCATAATATTAATTCATGAAAATATTCTACCAAATTTGATATTGTTATTATTGGTTTCTCTGTTTGAAATATTTTGGTTTTACGAATATTGTTGATAAGTATATGGTTATATCAATATTTTATATCCGGATGAAAATGTCGTTTAGGATTATGGGAAAATAATTCTCTAGGAGTAATTGATACGTATGAAGTCGAGAGAAACTAATACTCTAATTATATAGAAATAGTGATTGCACTAAAAGATTTTGATTTTCTAATTGTTTTTCTTTCTCATCTCCAATACACTACAAATATAATTGTGTTGGATATATTGTGTTGCATATTATTTTAATCAAATTTTGAGTCATATTGATTAAAGATTCAAGCGACGAAGCAGATCTGTCTCTATTATAGTTTAGTTCAGAAGTGAAGTCGAAGTCCATTATATGTTTTTTTCTAAGCTTTCAAAGACGCCCGTGAACGACATTTCTCTATCTGCTTAGGGGAGTGGAGCTGGGCAGAAGGGTTTGAAGATGAATCGGAGTCCAAATGTTGATGCTTTCTATCCCGCAGCTCAGTGAAGGAATGAAATCAATCCAATCGAAGCGGATCAATCCATCAATAGCTATTGCACTAGCCCCCCTTCTCGACCTGTGACATCTGGGATACATTTCTAATATAAATATAAACAAAAAGATTTGGTACTCCCAGAGGATAGAGAAGAGTCGGTCCATTGCGGTGTCAATGTCTCTCGATCAGTCTTCCGTATCGAACAAGAAATTTTGTATTGAAAACAAGATAAAGGGGGTTGGATGTCATTCAAGGATTGCATCTAGTAAAGCTAAAAGCGTCTACCTGGATGAGACGAGAGAAGAGTTTATTCATCATTCGCGTATGTATACCAAATGAGATCCAGGATGAATTTACTTTATATAACTACAATTTTATACGAAATTCTACAAGAATAGGTGAGTTGGTACCTACGAGTGCTCCTCTGCTAAACAAGATGATAAATGGTAACGTATATAATTGTGAAATAATAGATTTTTTGTTTAGTTGGGCTTGGGCCTAGGGATAGGTCCGTCCATATTCGAAGTCAAAGAGAGCGGCTAAGAAGCTGACTAAGTCGAGCGGGAGTGACTAGCCTTCCTTCAAAAGCCAGATGGGTGCCTTCACCTCTGTAATAACCTTTATCTCGAAAGAGATTATTAAGGCAAGGTTCTTTCTCGTTGACCATTAATTCTGTAAAAAAGGAGCGTAGCGGCGGGCTCGAAGAGCTAAGCCTTAAAGTCCTATTGTCGGAGAGGGGCTTTTCTTCCTATTCCATTATTTTATTTATCCTATTCCTGATCGGATTGAATAAGCTACTAATGTTTAAATCTCTTTCTTTGCTCTAAGTAATGCTAATTAAATCAATTTCATAGCCTCAAGAAGGATGACTAGGACTAGCCTTTCTTGGCTTTGTTTCTAGGATCGGAATACAACTCAAACCAAGTGAGCGGCTTGAGATAGAAAGGTTCCAAGAGCTTAGTGGAAAGGTCAGGTGCGAAGCGCTAGTTCCATGCCTTCTACTTAGGAAAGCCCTCAATCTTCAAGCACTGTGCCCAGCGTTGATGAATCTTCTATCAGGTTTGATTTCGACCCTGATGAACCTGGCACCTCTCTTCCAGAAAGCAGAAGCTAAGTAAAAGGCATTTGATGGGATGACTCTATCTATGGGCCCAAATGCCACTCAATTTCAAAGGTGAGTATCGTAGACACTTGACCGATAGGTTGCCTCATGGTGCGAGTGTTAGTTAGGTGTTCCCGGTCTACTAACTGTTGTGAGAATTAGTGAGTTAGGAGTTGTGCCTTAATCTTTCGAAGGTGCTTGAAGGTCTCTCTACTTATGGCATAACCGATCCTGCTTAGTAGTCATCCTATCCTATGCAGAAGACGATCTGCGGCATTCAACTGAATGAAGATGGCATGAAGACGATTGCTGCTCTCCTTGCTTAGCTTGTGGGAAACTAGCTCTTATAAGAGCAGCCTTTCTCTTATATACGATGCTATGTCCGATAATCTAACATCAGACTTGCCTTTCTGACTGTCTGGCTCTTGCCTTGTTAATGGACGAGGAGATTGAATTTAATGCATCCTATATAGATCGAATAAGCTGCTGATTGACTGGGATTCTTCCCTTCTTGATATGGCACTGCACTGACAAAGAAAGAAGCTAAAGGCTAGGATTCATCAAGCCAGAATGCCTATGGAATCGGCTGTTGTACTCTATGCGGACTTAGCCCGAAAGAAAAGAATATTGCCTGCTCTTCGTAGAGCAACTATGGCACTTCTTTCTATCTATTAGTGAAAGGCTAAGGCTCCATCCCAACTTTCGAATTCTTGCTAAGCCTCTTAATCAAGGGTTTTTGAAAGTAGCATTAAAAGTCTCAGTTCCTTTGATGCTGCTTACATAGTGTTCGCCGATGCCTTAAAGGCAATGAGAATTGTGAGTGGGCTCCTCGCGCTTTGTTGAGTGCTTTGAAGCTCACTCATCTTCTTCCTGACCTTATTCTCGAGTATGAAGGGTTCTAAATCAATTTCTTAAGTTTAAGTAGCTCTTTCCTTAGATGTCTTTCAAGCTGAAGAAGTCAAGCCTGCAGAGCAGTCACAAAGAATAGGTTGTATTCACTGGAACAAGAGTCACCTTCATCTCCTCGGCCACTGCCCTTCCATAGGGCAGGGGAGGAGACCATGTCACTTATTGATTTTTGCCCTTCCTCTTGGAAAATGGATTCATGACTGTGGATGACCCTTATTCAGATGATATTATTACTAGTGGTAAGTTTTCAAATGATAAGGAAGATCTAGGCTTTGAGGAAAAACCAGCTTTCAGTAAGACTGCCTTAATCTTAAAGTCCTTGATGCGTCGATAAGATCCTTGTAAATAAGATGGCATAGAAAAAAAGCTGCTAAGAAAGCTGCTAAGGGCGAGGCTTCCCTAATAGGTTGCTAAGATTTCAAACTTGTCGTCTACTTTCAGGAAATTTTCGAAACAGACAACTGACAATAACCCAACGCCGCAATCACCAAAAGAGCGCTTCGCTACTCCTTTAGGGGATCTCTAAGAAGCAGCATCTGTATCATTCTTCCACCCCCTCGGTAGACTAGGGACGCTCACTGCTCCGGCTAAGGAAAGAAAGAGATTCTATAAGCTTATCTATGTGATTCGCTACGCTTGCTTGCGCCTATCGGCGGACTCTATTGCCCCCTCGGGGGGACTAGATTGACTTTCCTCTCAATCGGCAAGGCCTTTCCTCTCAATCGGCGAGGCCTTTCCTCTCAAGCGGCGAGGCCTAGGTCACACGTCCGGTTATGGATCTATCTAATTCTGAGAAGGACGTTTCCCCCCTAAATCCCCCTCGGGGGGACTTTTTTACTAATTAGATTTATTACCTGTTGAAAAACTCATATAATGACCATTGAAACTTCAGGGGATTAAAGTCCATTTTCGAATGGCAAGGTTATGACGGGAAACTCTGTATGCATCGCAAGTTCAAGGATCTTTTCACTCTAATCCCATACTCAGGGGTCAATGAATAGATCTGAAAGACTGAAGCGACGGGATAGAACCCTTGTCACAACTAAACTCTATTCCAATTTAATCGCATTCCTCGCGATCAACGGAATAGAGGCAAACTGAAGACAAGAAGGCAATGGTTGATCTCAAGACGCGAGGGCGTACGCACTTCGGCACTTCATGAGGGGAATCTCAATTGAGAGGACTTGAGATATGGTACCAAAAGTAGATGTATCTGTTGTGCTTGTGCTGACCCGCCTGTAAAAAATAAACGAGTGCAGATATGAGATCGTGGAAGAGAGTAGGACGGGAGTGGTGGCCCCTAATTTGCTAATGAACGGCAAGGCCTATTCTTGGAAACACGTTATACTTGACCGACGCTGGCTCCATACCCAAGATAAGGTGTATGGAGCTTTTTCGTAAAATTGTGACAGTTAGAGCTGCTAGCTGCTTTAAGGTCTGGCCTGACTCTATTCCGTAGAACGGAATAGTTGGCCAGCTTTTTTTTAGAATTTTGGGAGGCGGCGCTCATTTTTTGAGGTAAAAGCCTGGCGGCTTTCCTTAAAGGGAGGGGGGGTTAAAGGGAGGGGGTAACCCCCCCTCCCCCGATACCCCCTCCCCCCTTCTAAGGGCTGGCCTTACTCTATTCCGTCCTACGGAATAGAGTCAGGCCTGTTAAGAAGAAGGAGATTTTAAAACCGAAGGTGCTGGGACTATTTGTCCGCCTCAAGCGGCGGGGACTAGACTAATAAGCAAAAACAGCGTTCACGTCTACTTTGCTCAGATAGGCTTGCGCTTAAGGGCTAAACTCTAACTCACAACAAATAAATTTTACGAAAAAGCTCCATACACCTTGGGGTGGTGAAGCAGAAGGGAAAGGTAACCCTCGGGGGGGAGGTACGTCTCGTGCAATCAAATAAATTGTATCAATTTATAAAAAGTATCAATTGTATGTAAGGACAATACCCTACTTAATCCACCTTCATGAGGGGAGCTCGCAGAGGCACTCATAGTGCTAGTTCCAGAGCTCAAGTTTACCAGTTGAAGCGCTTGATTCCCATTTGATGATGTGATTCATAACCAACCACCCGCGCTGCTTGTCTGCTTGTTCTGCCCTCGCTTCCACATCTACTTAGCAAGTCTACTTAGCTTCGTTGCCTGCTCTCCTCTATCGAGAATGGGTCTCTCGACACTGTCCTGTGGAAAACGGATGCCGCTCTTCTGGTAGACGTTCTTTGCTTCATCGCTTTCAGTATCCTTTGCTTGGTTAATTTCTTCCCGCTTTACTGACCTTGATTACTTGAATAACTAATAAGGCCCTCTTTTTCTTATTAGCACGATAGGGGGGTAATCCTATGAGTGAATCTCCTAGGCTTTTTTATTTGCTTTCTAGGACTATTTCTCTAAGCGGAAGTACTCGCTCCTCGGTGGAGGTACTACTACCAGTCAAAACTCTCGCTAATAAGGCGTAAGAAGGCTTTACGTTCGATGGAATCCCGTCCTTACTTTAAACAGGAACATCCAATCCCTCATGAAGTGCCGAAGTGCGTACGCCCTCGCGTCTTGAGATCAACCATTGCCTTCTTGTCTTCAGTTTGCCTCTATTCCGTTGATCGCGAGGAATGCGATTAAATTGGAATAGAGTTTAGTTGTGACAAGGGTTCTATCCCGTCGCTTCAGTCTTTCAGATCTATTCATTGACCCCTGAGTATGGGATTAGAGTGAAAAGATCCTTGAACTTGCGACGCATACAGAGTTTCCCGTCATAACCTTGCCATTCGAAAATGGACTTTAATCCCCTGAAGTTTCAATGGTCATTATATGAGTTTTTCAACAGGTAATAAATCTAATTAGTAAAAAAGTCCCCCCGAGGGGGATTTAGGGGGGAAACGTCCTTCTCAGAATTAGATAGATCCATAACCGAACGTGTGACCTAGGCCTCGCCGCTTGAGAGGAAAGGCCTCGCCGATTGAGAGGAAAGTCAATCTAGTCCCCCCGAGGGGGATTGAGTAGGGTATTGTCCTTACATACAATTGATACTTTTTATAAATTGATACAATTTATTTGATTGCACGAGACGTACCTCCCCCCCGAGGGTTACCTTTCCCTTCTGCTTCACCAGCCCAGCGGGATGGCTCCGAAGATAGTAACGATGGTTCCAAACTTCGCCGAATTGCTGCGGTCCCAAAGCAAAGCTAGGTAGCTCCTATTCTGCGGACTTTCATTATGCATTGACTCTCCTTTTGTTGCAGTTGGCCTCTCATTCGATTCATGTTTGCTAACCCTTTCTAATTGTGGAAAAGTCATTCTATGATATTTTCTTTATCGAAAGTAGCTTTTTCAACCTCCTGTAATGTAGGAGATTCATTGACTATGTCTCTCGTTTAAATGCTTGCTAGAGATGCCTATAAGGAAAGCGAAAGGTTGGCTCGACTTAATCGAGGAAAGCTTCATCGCCCTCTTCTACCTGTCCTCTTGTTTGGGAGTTCGCTCGCAAGAACTGGTGGCCTGGCGCACCAAGGGGGATCTTTCGATCACTCTGTTCGATCCAAGGTGCAAATCATTCTAGAAGGTGGGCAATGTGACATAAAGAAGGATTTGCACGGATAATCCCACCAATTCACAGATTTAGTAATGATAACCTTAATCCATCCCACTATAAATTGAGAGCTCTTCTCTCATTTGCGGGATTAGCTATTCTCTCTCAAAAATATATTGCATTTTCTTTCTTGTACAATCATTTAAAAGTCAGTCCGCTAACGCGACCTGACCTCTATCATTAATACAAAAATCAGTGGACGTAGAATTCGTTTCCTTAGCATCCGAATCACTTTAAACGCTATTTTCCATTGCATTTACTCTTATTTTCACATTCACGTGTGTCTTCTGGGCTTGCTCAACATTTCACACGTGCGTTTGGTTGGTGTCAAAATCACGCATCAACAGTTTGACGCTAGAAGGAGGGCCTGAATTAGTGTTTATCTTTCATCAAGAGAATCTCTTACTGGTCCTACAACAGCAAATGACCCACCAACCTGAACCTGAGCAAACCAACCAGGGTGCTGAGGGGATACCCCAAGTCCAGGAGGACACCTCTTCCGAGATACCTTCGATTCCGCAAAATGTCACGGGGGGTATCCCATCAAGTTCACAACTTGACCCTGCCATTATGAGCTACCTGGAAAGGTTCAACAATACTCTCCAGACGGACAACCGAAAGTTGGAACGTTTGGACCAGAGCATGCCACCCAAATCAACTTGGGCGGTGCAACCGCCAAAAACGCCTGCAGGTCGCGCGAAAGCGCAGCAAAGGGAGATAGTCCGTACCGCGAGCACTGCAGCGTGTCGAAGAAAGGGTAAGCAAGTGGCAAAAAACGGGCCTAAGGGCTCCAAAGGGCCGGCAAACACCGACCACGTCCCGAATAGAATACCAGTGGCGTTAAGACTCGGTGAAAAGATGCAGCCTGAGCTGTCCCATGCCACGTCGCATATACACCCCCATAAAAGTGCTGGGCGAGGCGATTCCTATCACCGCCAGAAAAATGATCTTGATCATCATCGTGCGAGAGGTTCCCACACTTTGCGAGACGGTTCGTACCACCGCAAAGGTCATGAAAATTCCCCACACCATTTATCGCCATCACACGACTCTAGCCAGTTTGTGTCGAGAGCGGCCAGAACTGCCGACCGAGGCGAAGAGGAATCCGACCTCCGGTCTTACCTCAATCGCAATCGCGAGGGTCAAACTCACATAGGCAAAAGCAATCCCCAAATGGCTCCACTACCTTAGATTGAAAAGCTACAGCGAGCTCTAGACCGACTAAGAGTTTAGCAAAATGAGTAAGGGCAAGTCACATCTGCGTCCCCCTTCTCTCCAGAAGTGCTAGCCGCCCTGCTTCCATCAAGATTTAGAATGCCCGACATTCGAGCATTCGATGGAAATTCTAATCCGCAGGATCATTTATACGAATTCAATGACCTGATGGAGCTTCACTAGGTTTCAGATTTGGCGAAGTGCCGTTGTTTAGCAGTAACTCTAACCTCTCATGCCAAATGATGGTTCAGGTCGTTCCCAGAGGGATCGATCAGCTCGTGGCCTCAAATAAGCACGACATTCCTGAGGCATTTCCAAGCAAATCAAAAGTTCTCGATGCCTTTGAGCTACCTCAGCAATATAAGGCAAGAAAGGGATAAATCTCTCCAGTCTTACATCGACCGATTTCATAGAGAACTCAACAAGGTAGCTCACACTCCTGAAGAGTCTGTTCGAACTCTCATCATAGCAGGAGTTCGTCCACAGACTGACCTGTGGAAAGAGTTAAAGGCTGAGGATGATGTTTCCCTCACCCTCTTCTATAACCTCGCGGAGAAGTATCTCCGAATTAAAAATTTAGTGGCGGCGCTCCATCGCCGCAACCCCGGTGCTTCAGGCAGTGCGTCTGGTCGGGGGGAGAGCAGGAGAGTTGATCGCAGATGGGCTACTGACGATCAACAAAAAGGAAAGAAACCACGCTATGAGCCCAAAAAGTCTTATGCTCCCGTTCCTCATCACGATCGCGACAGAAATCAATATACAGCTTTGAATACATCTGTATCGGCTATTCTTGACAAATCAGAAGAAGCCAGCCTGCTCGGAGAGCCTGAGCCCATGAAAAATCCCCCGTCAACTAGAAATTGTAAAAAGTACTGTTGCTTTCATCGGGATAATGGGCATCACACCGATGAGTGCTGAGCTCTCAAATAGGCAATCAAAGACCTCATCAAGAAGGGGCATTTCAAAGAATATATTGATGATTCCACTCCTACGCAAGAGAACAATCAAGGGGAACCAAGAAAGAAGCGTCATGATCGTAAAGGCATAGGCAGTATCAACTTGATCTTTGGAGGCAGCGACCACAAAAGGTTCGCAGGGAGGAGGCAATTACCTTCTCCGAAAAGGATGCCGCTCATTTGCATCATCCCCACGATGACGCTCTTGTAATCACGCCTCTCATAGGGCACCATAACGTCCACAGAATGTTGGTGGATAATGGAAGTGCTGTGACCATCCTGTTCCAGACAGCTTTCGAAAGAATGAACTTGGAAAATGCCGACCTGAAGCTCGCCTCGATCCCCTTATATGGTTTTACAGGGGACCATCTGTTGAACCGGTCGTCACGGTCACAAAATTAAACCTAAATACCGTAGTTAGCGGTAAGTAGGGTCGAATCCACAAAGAGCAAGACTAACGACCTAATGTATATTTGAGTTAACGAAAGAGAAATTGGCAAAATGATTGATTAAAACTAAGGAAACTAATTACTTGCAGGAAATTAAAAGCATTAAATAAATTGCTAACTAAAACACAATATTAAAGCGTTGTCGCTACGGGTTCGGTTTGACTCAAGACCAACTCTCACAATTCCTCTCCTCGCTTTCCAATTTCCTAATCCTACAAGGCTAGGCAAATCAATAGAATGGCTTCCGGCAAGCTAGGTATAATCTATCTTGTCTCCCTGTCGTCTTAGTTACAGATCAATTGGTTAAAGACCATCATCGACTAACCGAAAAACGCTAAACCCTTAAACACCACTAGTTGGTACAACGTTAACAAGTACAACCTATCAACCTGTATCATCCAATCAACTAATTACACAACAAATGCATTCCTAGTAGAAATGATATTAAACGCTACTACAACTTGATTGCAATCAGTACCGAAGCAATTTAAAGTCATAATCAACATTCAATAATCTCAAACCGACATTCAATTATGCGAAAAGTTATATATCAATAAACGTTCTCAATGGACATTATCAATTCAACACGGCGAGCATCAGAATAATATTAAAACATCGCAAACAAACTGAAACGAAAACAAATATAATCTGAATACAAGAAACTTAACCAAATGTCCACATTCGAGCTCATCCAACTAGTCGAGAGCTGATGAGGAGATCAATGGAGTCAATCTCGATCTCGCCTACACCGTAACAGACAATAGGGAACTCAGCCGCTCATGGTGGTGATGACGGAGGCTGAAACAGTGGAAACGAAGCTGATCATGGCGAAGAGGAGGTAACCGACAGCGATATGATGCGAAGAAGGGGCGAAAATGACCAACGGACAGCCCAGAATACGAACAGCCGCACTCGTCGGAAAACGTTAATTTTCCGGCGGGTCTTTCGAAAAACGGTGGCGGAAATGGGATCCGAAGGTACCGATGGAAAGCTCTGATGATGGGAAGTTCAGATCAGGTCTTGGGGAGGTGAGAAGTCTCCGGAAATGAGCAAGATCTGGGCTGGAAAATGAAGAGGCGCGGCGGCAAAGTAGCGGATTCTGAAAGTTTTCGCGGCGGCTGAAGCTAGGGAAGTGTATATCCGGCCGTGGGGAAGGGAGATCCAATCCTGGGGAGCCGAAACATCGCCGAAAAATGGTGAAATCTAGCCGAGAATGCGAAGCGTCGCGGTGGGAAGATGAAGCTCACGGTGGCGTGCGTGTTTCACAGTGGTGATGACGGGATGATGTTGACCGGAGCAAGGGGAAGCCGAAAGGTCACCGGAAAAGGAGAGCCGGAGCTTGATCGGAGAAGGTGAAGAGTTTTGGTGGGCGGCAGCCACCCAATCTGCGAACTTACACTCTAGTTTTATACAAAATTTGGCAAATTTCCATTTGGTCCCTACACGATTGAAACATGACAAAATCAGCCCCTTAAAACATGACATTTTACCCCATGAACAGCATAAATGAGACAAAATCACCCCTAATCCATAAACCACAACCTAACATCAACTCACACCATTTCCACATTCATCCCAAATATGCTAAATTAGTAAGAAAAACTCAAAATATGATTTTTATACATAAATTCATAATTTCTCTTAATTGTCTCAATATAACTTCAATTCAATTACATATAGGATCTTTTTATCAACGAAATAGAGTCACTTTCATGATTCTAACACCATCTGATCCCCAAAGGAACGATCTTGCTTTCAATCACGCTGGGTGCTTTGACGAAGTGACCAAGGTAACTGAATTCTTGGTAGTGGATTGCCCATCCGCTTTTAATGGTATCCTGGGGCAACCTCTGCTGAGAAACTTCGAGGCAGTCACTTCGATATACCATCTGAAGATGAAGTTCCCCACCCCGACGAGGATAGGGGAAGTTAGCGGATCTCAGCGCGCAGCTCACGACTGTTACATAAAAGCAGTCCAGATGGCATGCAAAGGGAAAGGCATCTCGCCCGACATTCCCCGATAGGCTATGGTAATTAGTCGGATCGAGCCAGGGCCTGGCCCAGCCGAGGATAATATAGATCCTCGTATTCAGGAATGCCCTTCCAGTGGTCTGGTTAAGGATCTGACTGAAGTATCGGCCGACCAGAGCGAGCCGAGCAGAGCGTTAAGGATTGGGAGCAATCTCAATCCCCAGCTCGCTACCGAGCTGACCAGCTTCCCCAGGGAGAATATTGATGTGTTCGCTTGATCGCACGCAGATATGCTCGGGATCAACCCGAATATCATTTGCCATGCGATGAACATCGACATTGAAGCCAAGCCGGTTCGCCAAAAAAGAAGAGCGATGAATTCGGAGCGATATGCCGCCTTAAAACTAGAGATGGACAACCTCCTTCGAAACAGATCCATTCGAGAAGCGCTCTGTCCGACCTAGGTTGCCAACCCGGTTCTAGTAAAGAAGCCCAATGGCAAATGGTGAACCTGTGTTGACTTCATCGACCTCAATAAAGCATGTCCGAAAGATAGCTTTCCCCTGCCCAGAATTGACCAGCTCGTGGATGCCACCTAGGGACACGAGCTGCTGAGTTTCATGGATGCATACTTGGGATACAATCAAATTCTGATGTATGCGCAGGATGAAGAGCATACATCTTTTGTTACGGATCGGGGACTGTACTGCTACAGAGTTATGCCCTTCGACCTTAAGAACACTGGCGCGACCTACCAGCGATTGGTTAATCGAATGTTCTCCAAACAGATCGGGAAGTCAATGGAGGTCTATGTAGATGACATGCTGGTCAAATCCTATGTCGCTTCGGCTCACATAGCGCATCTCGCTGAGATGTTTGATATCCTCCAACTATACAGAATGAAGCTAAACCCCCTCAAGTGCTCGTTCGGAGTATCCTCGGGAAAATTCCTAGGATACATGGTTAACCAACGGGGAATAGAGATCAACCTTGAGAAAATCCAAGCTCTCCTCGACATAGAAAGCCCGACCAGCAAAAAGCAGGTCATGAGCCTTAATGGGCGAATAGTGGTGCTAAGTCGCTTCATATCGAGGTTAATAGATCGCTGCTTGCCATTTTTCAATGTTCTAAAGGCCAATAAAAAGTTCGAGTGGACTCCCGAGTGCGAACAGGTATTCCAAAGTATTAAAGAACACCTCAGGAAGCCACCTCTTCTATCCAAACCTCTCCCGCAAAAGATCCTCCTCTTGTATCTGTCCATCTCTCAGTTCACGGTCAGTGCAGCCTTAGTTTGAGAAGAGGACAGGGTCCAGTGGCCAGTGTATCACATGAGCAAGCGTCTGTTGGATGTTGAGATGTGGTATCCAGAAATGGAACGGTTAGCCTATGCCCTGCTGATCGCTTCCAGAAAGCTTCGACCTTACTTCCACGCCCATACAATCCATGTAATGATTAATTACCCGTTCAGGCAGGTCCTCTAAAAGCCAAAAGCGTCGGGTAAATTGCTTAAATGTGCCATGGAATTAAGTCAGTTCGATCTAAAGTACAGATCGAGATCGACTATCAAAGAGCAGGCTGTTACCGACTTCATATTAGAATTCTCATATCTTCCGACGAATGAGTCAGAACAACAGCCCAGCGAAGTCATTCAGGAAACTGCTCAAAATCTATCGACTTGGAGCCTCTATGTTAACAGATCATCGAACAGAAAGAGGGCTGGTACAGGTCCTCATTTTGAGTCTCGAAGGGGCTCGTGTTCACGGCATTCTCTGGTTCGGGTTTAAAGCAACCAATAATGAGGTCGAGTATGAAGCTCTGCTCGCTGGATTGCAGTTGGCCAAAGAAATAGGTGCAACCGCGATCAGTATCCACAGTGACTCCATGCTGGTCATTAACCAGATTTGGGAGAGTACTAAGCCAAGGAAGAAAATATGATCCGCTATTTGAAGAAAGCTAAGGCCGCACTCGAGCCATTCAAGCACTTTACGATCACTCAGATTCCTAGAGATAGCAACTCTATGGCAGATGCCTTGGCAAGGATAGCCTTATCATTGGACTCAGATGCACCGGATAGTATTCCTGTTCGATTCATCGAGACCCCCAGTATCAGCTCGATCGAATAGACCATGAATGTAACAGAATCAGATTCCTGGATAACCCCCGTTATTCAATACCTCAGGGACGGGACCTTGCCTAACGACAAGGTCGAGGCAAGGATTTTGTGAACAAGATCTGTTCGTTACACCCTCATCGGAGACCAACTATACAGGCGAGGGTTTAGCGCCCCTCTCCTCTGATGTGTAACCGGCGAAGAAGCAGATTACATCATGAGGGAAATACATGAAGGGATCTACGGTAATCACACCGCCACACGATCTCTCGCCAACAAAATTGTTCGTCAAGGGTACTACTGGCCCCGAATCCAAGAAGACACCTACAACTTTGTCAAAAGGTGTGACAAGTGCCAGCGGTTCACGAACATATCGCGAGCTCCTTCCCACCAACTGATAACCATGACCAGCCCCTGGCCATTCTCCATGTGTGGAATTGATCTCATTGGTCCCGTGCCAGTCGGTAAGGGGGGAGTCAAGTATGCCGTGGTTGCAGTAGATTACTTAACCAAATAGGTAGAAGCCAGCCGTTAGCCGCGATCACGACCAAAAAGCTCAAGGACTTCATTTTCAAAAACATTGTGTGCCGCTACGGGATTCCTCATACCCTCATCTCAGATAATGGCAAGCAGTTCAACAACGAGGAGTTCAAGCAATTTTGCGACGAGCTGGGTATTCATAAAAAATTCACCTCAGTTGCGAGACCGCAAGCAAATGGTCAAGTTGAAGCTGTCAACAAAACCATCAAGCACACTCTGAAGGCCAAACTTGGCGCAACCAAGGGGAATTGGGTCGACGGCCTTCCCGAAGTCCTATAGGCATACAGGACAACTCCGAGGACCTCTATCTTAGAAACTCCTTTTTCACTAGCATATGGTTGCGAAGCGATAATCCCTATGGAGGTAGGAACCGGTTCACTACGGAGGGACTTGTACAATGAAGCCGACAATGAAGCGCTTATGAGAGCAAGTCTGGATCTTGTTGAAGAACATTGTAGCAAGGCTTTGCTAAGAATGGCAGCCTATCAGCAACGCGCGAAAAGGTTCTTCGATTCTAAGGTCAGACGAAGAGAGTTCTAGGTCGGCGACCTTGCATTGAAGGAAGTTCTTCTCGGTACTCGAGAACCAAGTGCGGGAGTTTTGGGACCGAACTGGGAGGGCCCATACTGCATCGCCAAAGTAATAAGACCGGGGACTTACCACCTAAAAAGGTTAAATGGTTCCATAGTACCGCGAGCTTGGAATGCTGAGCACCTTCGCCTTACTATCAGTAATTCCAAACTCATTTTCTTTCCTTGTAAAGCTTTTATAACCTTTATAATCCAGTTCTTTTGTAATCTCTTTGCATGTAAAATTCTGTTCGCATAGAATGTATGATTATGTTCGCATAGACTTATTCTAGTGTAATTATAAAGTTACTATGCGACCTCATATGTAATGGAGGGTACCAAAAATTATAAGTACTCGTGAAAATTATCAAAAGCGATCTTTATTTATAATAAAAAAGAGTACATAATCGAGTAGGACGAAAGCTACAGAGGCGGATCACTAATCCTCATCCCCAGGCTGGTCGTCGACTTCCTTTTCGGGTACCACCTCTGGGACATACTCTAGATGTTCTTCCAGATTAGGTCTCCGAGCCATTTCCTCAGCCTCAACCTATGCCAGAGTAGCCAGTTCATCCCGGTACTCGCTAGGGAGATCAAACTGATCCATCTCAAGGTTCTTCGCTTGAAGAGCAAAGATCGACTTGATCATCCAATCCGCAGCCCTGTTCTCCATCTCCGCTTCCTGCTGTTGCATTTCTGCAGTTAGCGAGGCAATGCGACCTTGTGCAAAGTGGAGTGCAGCCTCAAGCTCTGTTCGCTGCTTTTCAGTAGCCTCCCACAGATTGCCCATTTCCTGCTCAGCTAGCATGGCTCGTTCGGAGGTATTCTGTAACGTTTGATCCTTCTTACCAGCCTCCCTGAAAAGTCTAGCCACGGTCCGCTGGAGCTCCTTCACCTCCTCACCGCTTTTGTCCAGCTCGACCTTCTAAAAGTCCACTGTACGACTAGCAGCGTCCCTTTCAGACATGTGCTGGTCTGCCTGAGCGATGGACGAGTCCCTATTTGCTCGTGTGGCCTCCAACTCCTGTATAAGCCGCGCATTCTCCTTCTGCAGCTAGACCAATTTCTCGGCAAACCCCAACTGGGCCTTTTGCTGGGACATGTGCAGAGAAAGCAAGGCCTGCACGATAAGAGTAAAAGAGTTAGTCTACTTCCCTTAAGAAAGCGAACAAAGGTCCTTGTCCGAGATAGCTCGTTTACCTGGCTAAAGAGTTGGAACAATGTGGACAGCAGTTCGGCAGGACTGGATGGCAGGAACTGCTCGAACTAGGGGTGTTCGGTTTCGGGTACCCTACACTTTTGGAAGGAACCAGAACCGATGGTTCCTTGAATTTTGGAACCAGAACCGGAATCGACGGTTCCGGTTCCGGTTCTGGGTACCCTGTAAAATTAATTATCCCCCCCCCCCCAAAGTTTTTAAAATGACAAAAAAACTCTTAAAAACTTACAAATACCCCCCACTTGGCACTTATTAACAAAATTAAAATTATAAACTTCATATTTCAAACTCCAAAATTAAAATAATCTATTGAAAATCACAAATTCAAAATTAAAATATTACAATAATCCGTTGAAAATCACAAATTCAAAATTATAAACTCCAAAAATAAAATGATGAAATTACATAACATATAAAATTAGTAACATAACAATTAACAACATCCAAATATGAAAAACTAAAAATATCTCATGCTCCATGCTCTGAATTGCTCGCCTCATGTGCATTAATTTCTACAAAACAAATACAAGAAAATTAATTAGTAAGTTCAAAATATTGAACAAAATAATTTGGGCATATCCCCCCTAATGTCAATATTCTCTCTATTTATTGACATTGTTCCTACAAAAAATTTGCCAAGTTCAACTTCAAAAGAATTTAAAATACATATAATGTTTAATAAACATAGTGTTTATGTGATATTATGCCATCAATAAATAAAAATCTGATTTAGTGTTTAGCATCTCATTTTCTTCGACTTCATTGAATCTTTAAACCTATAGTCACCATCATTTATAAACTCAAGAATTGTAGACATGAATGCACCCCACCAATACCTTAAAATTTGAACCAACCCACCTTAGAAAAACAATCCAGAAAGCAAACGGGGACAGAATATAAGCAATCAAAACTCAAAAGGGGAATCCAAAAATAAAAAGAGCATATATACTAGCAAAAAGAAGCACCGAATGAAATGTTTAGATTTGAAATGGAATAAAGAATGTAACTTTGCAGTAAAGAAATGGAGAAGATAAGAATAACAGGAAATAAAATGGACCCACCAGAACTCAAGTGTGTCTAAACAAAAATCTGCCACCAATCCCACAAACTCTGCATGAAAGACACATATCTCTTTCTACTCTTCTCCTTCTTTCTTTATAAACACTTACCACTTTTGCATTTCCAGTACACTAAACACAATCTCATCATCATCAAAATTAAACTGCTAAGCTATGAAGAACACGCGATCCAACCTCAGATCTAACCTCTTTTATTATTTAATGTAGTGTTGGCAACTTTTTTATCATGTGGCATGCTTTTGTAGAATAAAGGGCCAGCTTTCAGGAACAACAGTCTCAGTTTTTTGAGTAAGTGTGATTAGAATATTTTTGTATGCCATTCCATGGAATCAACTCCATCTTTTTTAAGAACAGTAAATTCATTGATGAATTTTCAATTAATTAATAGCTAAACTCACCCAAATTCAGCATACACTTTCTATTGAATGCACAAAACACAATGGAATAAAGACACAAGAGTGATATTAATTAATTTTCTTCTTTTTGGGTCTTGTCATTGTTAGTAATAAGCTTACTTAATTTAAGTTTTATAATTATGGTTAATCATACTTATCCCACATGTAATGTTGGTTACCTTTCTCTGTTTTAAGCTTTCGAAGACAACATTGACTATCTTTTACATACTATGACTTTCAACCTACTTTCAGTTCAGGATTAATATTACACCATTTTAATTAATTAAATTTCATATAGTCCAAGAACAACATAGTTACTTTATATATTAACATCAGATTATCAATTTTTTCTGCCAATCTTGTGGTTGAAGGTCATGAAGATTAAAAGACAGAATATATAGTATACGGTAAAAATTGTATCTCTAGAGTTCTATATACTCTTGGTTTCTTACTTGGGGAGCTAGTTTAACTAGATCTGTAGTTACTCTACAGCAGAAATGAAGTTACTCTAAATCTGTAGATCAAGTTAAAATTAAAAGAAAGAAATGGAAATTACCTTAAGAAATTGGAGTGCTTTAGTGTCTTTCTTCTAGATTCCAAGGATCACGATTTCACAAAGCCAAGCAAATTAAAGGAAAAAAATGCTGAAGTTTTTGCCTTAATCTGAAGTGAGTGGACAGAGAGCAAGAGCAGACGAAGATTGTGAGAAGGGAAGAAAGAAAATGAACTTTTTTACAAAGAAAAAAAAGCTGAAATTTTACCTTAAATCTGAAGTGAATGGACAAAGAGTAGCAAGAGCAGATGAAGAGCGTGAGAAGGGAAGAAAGAAAATGAGTTTTTTTTGCCCTAATATGAAGTATTTATATGTGGCAGGTAAATTACAATAACCCCCCACTCTTTAATAAAATTTCATTTCAGTCCTGGTTCTCGGTTCCGGTTTCGATTCTTGACTGTAGGAACCGGAGCCGGAGCCGGAATCGTACAGTGTCAGTTCCAAATTTTTAGAACCAAAACCTACCCGTTGACGATCGATTCTGGGTAGGAACCAGAACCAAACACCGGGTACCCAACGGTTCCGATTCCTACAGGTTCTTTTGAACACCCCTAGCTCGAACGACTCCGCAAGTCCACATTCCAACAATGTTAGGACCACCGGCTGTAAATGGTCCGGGAGCTGGGCCATTGAGTCTAGCACAGACGTTCTGACGCCCTCGACAGGTAGAGCCTGTCCCACATGCTCTTTGCCCGACCTCCTCCCGGGGACTGCGATCGCAGGTCGTATCCGCTGACAGACGAAAATGCCAGTCGCGCCTCTAAGCGGCCCTCCCGAGCTGAATGCTCGGTAAGGCTGCAACCTCTCGGGCTGAATGCCCAAGCCTTCCTCTTCGGACTCCGTTTCCTTGGTCCAAATTTGCCGCCTCTTCTCAGGCCTCGAGGCCGTAGTCTTTTGCTTCTGGCGAGTAGCCGAGGATGGAGGAACTTCCGCAGGTCGGGTCGGAGTAACCGCCTGTGCCTCTCCGACCAGGGGACCACTGGGAGTAGCTCCAGCTGGTCCGACAGTATGCCTCTGGGGAAAAGAGAATTGTCTTGATCGTGGCGACTTGGACACCCAAGGAGGACTGCATGCAAACATCGTTAGTAAATTAGTTCGCAGAAAAAAAAAAAAAAAAAAAATTTAGAAAGGACAGTCTAGGAAACTTACTCGGTGGGGGCTCTAAAGCTGCGTACTCGTTGAGGAAGCCGTACCTCCGTAAGTTCTCGGTTGTCACAAGCAACCTCGCGTCGCGGCTTTCCTTGGGCAGAAAACTGAATGAAACAAATCTGTCCGGGTCAGCGAGAAAGTTCAGACTGGTCATTCTATTAACTGTTAAGGAAAACAAACAGCTCGTTAGCGAAGAACGGAAATCGAGTGAGTTCAGAAGGAAAGAGAACCTACTCAGATCCTGAAAGCGGCTGATGCCGTCATAACGAAAAAAGAAAAATTTTGTGTCGTATGGTCCCACATTGCTCGGATAGCTATGTATCGCCACTTGTATTGAATTTCGCCTGGACAAGTACCAAGAATCCTTGTCCTTGCTCTTTTTTAAGACGTACGAACAACCGAGCTCAACCGCGGTTAGCTCGTCCAGTTGATTCTCCCGACACGCAATGTACATGGCAATGACGATCATGTACGCATTCGGGGTGAGCTGCATTGGCGCGATCCCGAAGTGATCAAGGACCGACCTAGTGAAATGGTGGAAAGGGATCAACCCCCCACCCTTGAAGATATCTTCTGAGATCGTGACCATCTCACGTGGCGGATCCCGGGCAGTATGCACCCTGTCGTGGAAAACCTCTACGTTAACAGCGAACTAGTTAACCACCCTTTGCAGCTCGTCGGCGGTAAGCGCCGAGTAAATTTCTCGAGGAGGGCCCGAAGGAGCATCTTCTGTGGGCGAGCTGGCTCCTTCATGGGGGTCCATTTTGCAATATGCAAAAACGATAAAATGGTACCATTCAATCTTCGTACATTTTCATACGATGACGTGGAAGAAATTTTTTCCTCCCTAAACCCAGAAAAACCCTAATAAAATACTTAAAAGAGCCACCACCAATGGCTCCAACCCAACGGAGAGTGTTTCGCCTCCGATGAGCTACCGACGGACAGTCATCACATAATGACTACCAAAAGCTAAAAACATTGAAGATAAAAGAAGGGAATCATCTTTACCTCTAGGAATGAGAAAGATTGGCTCCTGTTCCGAATATCGAGCGAACACCACTCAGAAAGGCAAAGAATCAAGACTGGCAAAAGTTTCTTGCTCTTTGAGAATGAAAATGCTGTGACTTTGCCTGAAGTGAGCTTGGGATTTTTATAGTGAAGGAAATGGCGCTTTGGTTTCCCGAAATCAAACGACGTTTGGGCAAAAAACGCATCTGACCGTTGATCAAGATCACGTGTCACGAATCAACGAGGAAGAGTGACCGTCACGCCCCCTTCCGTTGAAACGCTCAAGCGACGGCATGTTTTCCCTCCACATTTAATGCGCCCACACCTGCATTTAATGCTCTGATAGAGAATGTCGCTTCAGCATGGCTTGCATTTAATGTGCATGGCTGACACTTATTGCACATAAGACACATTTGTCAGAACAAAGAGCATTTCATTTAATGCACCTGTTGCAAAAAGTGCAACGAATAATATCTGAAGAGATCATTACCAAAAACACTCTTCATCGTCAATTGCGAAGCAACGTGACTCCGAACTTTTCGTCAGTCGCGAGGCGACGTGACTCTTCGGACTTCTTATCAATCGCAAAGCGACGTGATTGTTTGACCCTATCTCACATCAATCGCGAAGCAGTGTGACCGACTATGAAGCAGCATGGCCATTTATCCTAAAATGTTGCCAAGTGCGAACAGGTCGGGAATTCCCTCAGGTCGAGATCATCACTAGCATTGGATGACCGTGACCAGGTCGTTGATCCTGAGGTCGCGGATCATCCTAGGTTGCTTATGGAAAGATGTCCTCTCGATCTCCTTTACAATTAGGTCGGATTGACCAACATCTCTTCAAACACATCAGATCGAGGCATTTATAGTTTCCAAGGTTCGATTCTCAAACCTTAAAAACTAGGGGACTTCTGTTATGCCTGTAAATATAGGGCTGACGTAAGGCTCAGCCAGCATAAAAAGTCAGAGCTTAGGTAGGCCCGCAGCCAGTTAGAAGCAGCCACGTCGTGTGGTGACAGGAGCAGCACACTCCTGTTAATAAAGTGGGTGTGCGCTAGAAGTTGTAGTGATTCCACTTGTCCAATCCCTGCACCAAATCGCGTAAATCACTCTAGAAGTTGGGCAATGTGACATAAAGAAGGATTTGCACGGATAATCCCACCAACTCACAGATTTAGTAATGACAACCTTAATCCATCCCACTATAAATTGAGAGCTTTTCTCTCATTTGTGGGATTAGCTACTCTCTCTCAAAAATATATTGCATTCTCTTTCTTGTACAATCATTTGAAAGCCTCTATCATTAATACAAAAATCAGTGGACGTAGGATTCGCTTCCTTAGCATCCGAACCACTCTAAACGTTGTTTCCCATTGCGTTTACTCTTATTTTCACATTCACGTGTGTCTTCTGGGCCTGCTCAGCATTTCACACGTGCGTTTGGTTGGTGTCAAAATCACGCATCAACAAAATGATTTGTTAATTAAAGAATTATACCATAAATATAGTTTGTAAGTAGAGATGGTGAGATCTTTTAACTTAAATTTACGACGGTGTAAGAGTTGGTGAGGTGGTAAAGAAAATAACTACTTTCAACTTCCATCCTATATCCGTTTAGATTATAATTAATCCAATTAATATATGTAACTCTATTCATATTGTAAATAACTAAAATGATCTGACTTAAAAGACAATATTAATTAGCCTTTGATTAAATTTTATCAAGTGATGTTGAGAGTTGCTAAGTTGAAATTTAGTTATTTTTAACATCATTGAATTGAGATTAATTAGTTACACTATGATTAGCCTTTTTTTTATCCTTTGAATTTTTATTTGGAGTTTGTATATTCTGATTGAATTTGTATGAAAAGACAAATTTTCCCCTTTCATTTGTATGTTAACATAATATTATACACTCTGGGGTTCTCTTCAATGATTTTGGAAACATATGGGAGGTCATGAAAATGTTCTATAGAATTTGATCTTGTTATTACACTCGTTTGGAACATTTTGGTTTTACGAATATTGTTGTTAAGTTTGTAGTGGTATCAATAGTTCACATTTGAGTGATAATGTTATTTAGAATTGGGAAAAAATATTCTCTTAATTGATATATCTCAAGTAAATAGAAGACAACCACATATTATATAGAAAATAGTGATTAACTTAGCATATTTCTCTAATCGTTTTTTCTTTTTTCTGATGTCCAGTACCTATAGAGAGAATTATATTAGAAATTTTGTGTTACATATAGGGGTGTTCAAAACTGGTTAATCGATTTTGTGAACCGAACCGATTTTTTGGTTCAGGAAATTTCCTGAACCGAAACCCGACCGATTAAGGGGACAATAACCCAACAGGTTAAGGGAAAACTGGTTTTTAAGTTAACCGGTTAGTAAAAACCAGTTAACCGGTTTTAAGTCATTTTAATTTAATATTTTATATATATTTTAATTTAATATTTTTATAATAAATTTTATTTTTTTATTTTATTTTTTAATTGAATATTTTTATAACCAGTTTATAAAACCGGTTCTCATATTCTCGTAAACCAGTAACTGAATCAGAAACTGGGTTTGTGATTTTTAATTGGATGGTTTTGGGATATATTTACGAAGGCAAGTTTGTGGTTTCAATTGGATGATTTGAACTATCGCTTTCTTTCTCAATTTGTGATGTCTAACTCTAGCACTTAACCCATTTTTATAAGTAATACATGGGACACTATTCCTAATAGGACTCAAATCCCATATCCTAATAGGAATTTTATTTTAATTCCTATTACAATAATAATCCTATTCACAATTGTATTCCTAAAGGAAAACAATTCTACTTAAACACAAATTAGGAAAACTCATGTCCTAATCCAACTCTAATTTGGATTGAATTTGGCTCCACAATCTCAACAATCTCCCATTTGGGGACTAATTCAACACATCTTCAATTCTTCACTTCCATTAGCAGCGGCATCAACTTCTCTTTTTCAAGCGAATAGTCGAACTGAAGTTGTACACAACTTCAGTTTCTCAATGGTTACCACCTTCGTAAACATATCAATTTGATTTTTACTCCCTTGAATCTTCTCGAGAGCTATAACTCTTTCTTCCAAAACTGAGCGTATGAAATGGTAACGAACTTCTATGTGTTTTGTCTTAGCATGGTAGACTAGGTTCTTTGCCGGGTGAATTGCACTTTGACTATCACAATACAAAGCACTTTTTCATAATTATGACCCAATTCTTTTAGGAACTGTTGTAACCATATTAGCTCCTTACTAGCTTCAGAAAGAGCATCAATCTTCTGTAACTTTGAAACCCAACTGACCATTGTACCACCTAATGTAAAGACATAACCTGTGGTACTCTTACAGTTATCAATGTCACCAGCCATATCAGTATCCACATAACCTTGTAGCTCTAAGTCTGACTTCCTAAAACATAATTTTGAATCTGTAGTTACTTTCAAATATTTGAGAATCCACTTCACTGCTTCCCAATGTTGCTTTCTTGGATTGCTCATATACCTACTCACAACTCCCACTACATGTGCTATGTTTGACCTTGTACACACCATGACATACATAAGACTATCAATCACTGATGCATAGAGTACCTTGGCCATGTAGTCTCATTCATGCTCTGTTGTAGGTGACTGATCTTTGGATAGTTTAAAGTGACTAGCCAAATGAGTACTTACTAGCTTTGCTCCATCCATGTTGAACCAATTGAGTATTTTCTTCACATACTCTTTTTGTGACAGCTTCAAGAAACCTTTGGCTATGTCTTTGGTAATCCTCATACCAAGCATTTGTTTTGTAGCTCCCAAATCCTTCATAGCAAACTCCTTTGACAATTGCCTTTTTAACTTGTCTATTTCCTGTTTACAAGCCCCTGCAATCAACATGTCATCTAGATATAGTAATAGGATGATATAGGAGTTGCCAAGTTTCTTGAAATAACAGTAGTGGTCTGCTTGGCATATGAGGAAACCGTTACTACACATAAACCCATCAAACTTCTTGTACCACTGTCTAGGCGTCTGTTTTAGCCCATATAGGCTCTTTTGAAGTTTGCACACCATTCTCTCCTTTCCTTGTACTTTAAAACCCTGTGGCTGCTGCATATAAATTTCTTCATCTAGTTCTCCATGAAGAAACACTGTTTTTACATCTAACTGCTCAAGATAAAGGTCTTCTTTTGCCACTAACCCAAGTACTGTTCTTATTGTAGTCAACTTGACAACTGGAAAGAAAAATTTCAATGTAGTCAATGCCCTCTTTCTGCTAAAATCCTTTCACGACTAGTCTTGCTTTATATCGTTTGCTACCATCATGTTCATCTTTCACTCGATAAACCCATTTGTTTTGTAATACCTTCTTCCCTTGTGGTAGCTTTGTCAACTGCCATGTTTGATTTATTAATAATGAGTCCATCTCATCATTCATAGCTAGCTCCCACTTGATTGATTCATCAACTTGCATTGCTTCCTCGTAACACTCTGGTTCACCACCATCAGTTAGTAAAATATAATTCAACGAAGAGGAGTACCTTTGTGGTGGTCTTATAGTCCTGAAAGATCTTTTAGGTTCAAATACGGGCGTTTATGGTTCAACTTCTAAAGCTATATTATCTTGATCTTCCTGGTCATTGTCTTGCGTGTAATTCCTTGGGAAGTCTTTCAAAGGAACTACCTCCTGCTTCTTTACTTCAGTGTTTGGATTTTCTAACTTCATGTTGAGTCTATCCTTGTATATCACTTCTTAATTGAATATGACGTCTCTGCTCCTTATAATCTCGCAGTTTTGGTCATCCCAGAAATGATAACCAAACTCAACGTCACCATAACCAATGAAAAAACATTTGTTAGATTTAGCATCAAGCTTACATCTAAGAGTAAAGTCAATGTGAACATATGCTAAACAACCAAACACTCTTAAAAAAGAATAATTTACCTCTTTGTTGCTCCAAACTTCTTCTGAAATCTTGCAATTTAGCGGTACAGAGGGTCCTCTATTGAGCAAGTAGGCTACAGTAGTAATTGCTGAAAGATTCAGCATGCATGAAGAGTGGTGGAGATGGAGAATGAAAGCATGAAAGCATGGATAAAAAAAACGGTTTACATGCAAAGCTTGGATATGAGATTATACCTACTCCTTTGCTTTGGATTGATGAAGATTAGCTTCAAAAGGATGAAACCTCCACACTTTAACACCACCTTGAGAGGATTAGAGAGTGGCCTTGGCTAGGGAGAGAGAGCTTTTAGTTTGTGTTTGAGTGAACAAGTGAATAATGAACAAAAATGCAACCTTTTGCACTTATATATACTTGGGCTATTTTGCAATTATTTATTTTTCACTTCCAAGCCCAATAAAATCTTATTTTATAAAGGGACCCCACGAATTTAATATGCTACCCTTTGAATAATCAATATTATTCAAGGGCCCATGTAAACTAAACTAGTTTACATTAACAACCCATAAATTTACCCTTTTTACCCTTTAACTATTAAAAGGTTATTTTTGTTCATCTCATTAATCTTAACACTTTAAGATATAATAATTAAATATAATTAATTATTGCTTGACCATTTTAACCCTTAAAATGTCACAAATTGTTTTCTATGTAACTATTACTATAGAAATCCCGTTATTACCCTCGGAAGGTGCTAGCCCTCTTCGGATAATCATTTCTCTCTCTCATCATTCTCTAACTTCTCAAGGCTATTGGTGTGACCATGTAGGTCCACCGTGGATTAGCCGTGAGCCGGTTCTGGATGAATCCGGAAACCCGTCCGGAGGCCCAACGACTATGGTAAACATCTAGCAATGTGCCATAGTCCCTAAACCACGATGAAGAAATACTTCATCGAACCCATTTCAGATCATACGTACCATGCAGGTAAAGTCCCTCCATTGAGATATCCTAATCGAGTATGGATTCATGGAACGTCAAAATCCTAAACTCGATCTTCTACCGAATTGTCGATCAATATGTCCGGAACTTGTCATCACAAACTTACTTTTGTATGACTAATAATAGACTCTGGCCAGAGATTCAGTTTTCCGACATTTATCGATGTTCGTCTAGGAACTCGAATCCGGATGGAGTCAGCGGTACTCCCGATCCTATATTTCCGAGTCAATGGATCCCCTCTTGACCATCGTTCGTTTCCGCATATGAACAACGCATGACCAAATAGGCTTTATTGTACGAAACATGATTAGTCTCGTACTTATACACCGTATGAACCATACGCATCCATATCGGATCCGACTACAATGTCTCAGGTCAAAGGACTACATCGTGCACTGATATAACCAAACGATAAATCATTGACTACATGCTTTTCCAAGTGATTTGTCGTTATTCGGTCACGTTCGAAAAACAGTTCACCAACCGTTAATCCATACCAATGCCCCAGTGACATGACTATCATCGTCATCCGTACTTATATCAACTCATGATATCTTTCGGAAGCATCCGGTATGCCTACTGTACAATATAGTTGCCCAAATTTATATTGCTTCCGTAGGGAACCTTTTTCGATAATTCATTTACCTATTAAATGAATCATCTGGACAATTCATATACATACTTTATTTTAAATGCATGACTGAATAAAGGAAGCAATTTACATATATGAATTGAAGAACTCTTTCTTCTATTATTTATGATATATATAGATACAAGACAAAATACTCTGAAACCGACAACACGAATGGTTTCTAGGGCATACACTAATATACACTAACAATTGCCTCAACCTAAAATGTTTGTGGTAGTCCAGCATGCAATCTCATGCTTCTTGCATGCTCATTTAGGGCTCTGTTCATCCTTTCAGCAACACCATTCTATTGAAGAGTTGCAGGAATGATATTCTCCATCTTGATCTCATTATTAGCGCAATATTCTTTGAACCCTTGATCAATGTACTCTCCCCCATTATCGGATTGCAAGCACTTCACCCTTAGGTTTGTCTCATTTTCAACCATGACTTTCCACCTTTTAAAAGTATCAAAAACATTAGATTTATTTTTCAAAAAATAAACCCATACCTTTCTGCTCGCATCATCAATGAACGTCAAATGATACTTTGAGCCTCCAAAGGATGACACAGAAGCGGGTCCCTACACGTCTGTATGAACCAACTCCAACTTCTTTGCCTTAGGTTCCTTCGCTAGTTTGGAAAAAACTTACTCTTCTCTGTTTGCCAAAGATTCAACCTTCACACAAACTGTGATCAATCAACTTCAATTCTGGTAGTTTTCCCTTCGACTGAAGTTTATTCATTCCTTTCACATTCATATGCCCAAGTTTACAATGCCACGAACTCGAGGTAACACTAGCATCTACACCTACAACTGAATCTCTACAACTAGAAGTCATGTGAAGAGTTTCAGTTTATTTCCACGAGCAATCACCATGGCTCCTTTAGTAACTTTCCATGCACCACCCAAAAAAGACACTATGCCCTTCATCGTCAAGTTGCCCAACTGATATTAGATTGCACATCAATTTGGGTGCATGCCTTACTTTCTGGATTTTCCACATAGATACGTTTGCCATCTTCAACCTAACATCACCCATACCTATAATATCCAGAGGTTCTCCATTTGCTAGGTATACCTTTCCATGATTTCTAGCGATATAATTTTCTAGAATTTCATGGTGTGCAGTGGTATGGAATTCCTGAATCTAAAACCCAAGAGTCAATAAAACTATTAACAGATAAAAGTAAAGCGTCTTGTACCTCTTTAGTTACGGCATTGGCGGTGTCGTTATTGTTGTTTACCTCGTTCTTTTGGTGCTTTGCAATTCCTCTGTTTATGGCCTTTATTGCCACAATTCTAGCACTTTATTTTTTTCCCAAACTTGGACTTGCTTTTCCGTCCCTTGATTTTGATATTCCTCTACCTCGATTTGAATTTCTATTGTAGCCCCTGCCTCTTGTTTTAGCATTCGAAGCATTCGATGTTATCTCACCCGAATCTTTCTTGTAAACCTCATCAGTGAGAATTTTGTCTCTAACATCTGTGAGTTTTAATTTCACACTACGTGTTGAATTACTAATTGATGTTCTCATAGGTTCCTAACTATTTGATAGGGAGGCCATAAGAATTAAGGCATGAACTTCTTCATCAAATCAATTTTTATAGATGACAGTTGATTAATAATTGTATTAAAATAATTCATATGCTATGTCACGGAAGCAACTTCTTTCATCTTATGATTAAATAATTTTTTCATAAGATGTACCTTGTTATTCATAGAAGACTTCTCATACATATCAGACAAGATTTTCATCAACCCTGTTGTGGTTGTCTCCTTCGCCACGTTACTTACCATGTTCTTGGTCAATGTCAACTGAATGACTCCTAATACTTGTCTATCAAGGAGTGTCTAATCTTCATCGAACATCTTTTCAGGTTTTTCTCCTAAGAGAGGTAGATGCAATTTTCTGTCATACAGATGATCTTCAATATGCATCTTCCAGAATGCGTAATCTGTTCCATCAAACTTGTTAATCCCAGGTGTAGATCCTCCTTCTTCTCCAACTATCACTTTCTTCCTCAAACATCGCTCTGATACTAGTTTTTTTGGGTTGGGGGGGGGGGGGGGGGGGGAGGATGGGGGATTTACTTGAATACTAGCAAATCCTGAATCCCTGAAAGCGAAAAATGGTGCAAACAAAGGACACAAAATAACCACACACACAAACACAAGATTTATAGTGGTTCACTATCCGTATGAGATTACGTCCACTTTGCCAATGCGGAATTTCACTATGAAGAAGAAGAAAAGAAAATACAAGAATCTCTCACAAGCCTCACAAATTGGCTCACTCACTAAACCCTATTTGATGGCTCTTAATCTCTAATTGTGGCTTTGCCTTCTATTCAATTTGTGATGTCTAACTCTAGCACTTAACCCCTTTTTATAAGTAATACATGGGACACTATTCCTAATAGGACTCAAATCCCATATCCTAATGGGAATTTTATTTCAATTCCTAATACATTAATAATCCTATTCACAATTGTATTCCTAAAGGAAAACAATTCTACTTAAACACAAATTAGGAAAACCCATGTCCTAATCCAACTCTAATTTGGATTGAATTTGGCTCCACAATCTCCACATGTCAAGCCAATCTCTTTCTAGCAATGTATCTTTGCTATTTTCTTTGTTGAATGTGTGAATTTCTGGTCCCGATTTTATGAGGGAGAGCTGCCTATTTAAACCCGTTTAGCTCAAGATAATGATTACACTTTTGCAAGTGGCCTGATGCCGTGAAGATCCCTCTTGCCTTCTCATTCATTGAAAACTCAAAGAATATCCTTAAATTAAATGGGACTTGGACAGACATGCAAACCAAATTCACTCATGCACAAAATCTCAAGTCAGTTTGGGTCTGTGATAGCAATATTCCTTTCGTTTGTAGAGACATGTAATGTTCTGGACAGTAGATTGATTTTCTGGATTCTGATTGGTGTTTGATGACGTTAGCATAGGTCAACCCTTATTTTAGGCATTACACTTTGTTTGAAAGTATATCAACAAATTAATTTTAAGTTCTGGGGTATGCTTCTTGATTATCACGTTATGAACTTGTATGATTTGTTTGTTTGTATGTTAATCATAGGCTTCTGTTGAGTGTTATATTTTAAGTCCCTTATTTGAGTGATTGACTTTTAATAGGTTCTCATAAGATTTCATGGATGAAGAAATTGTATGAATGATATCAGATGTAAAACCTTGTACATATAAAAAGTAAATTTAATGAAATGTTCAATAAATATGATTGAATGATATGTTAATTAAAGAACTATACCATAAATTTAGTTTGTAAGTAGAGATGTTGGGATCTTTTAACTTAAATTTACGACGGTTTAAGAGTTGATGGGGTAATAAATAAAATAATTGCTTTCAACATCCATCTCATATCCGTTTAGATTATAATTAATCCGTAACAGTATTCATATTGTAAATAACTAAAGTGATCTGACTTAAAAGACAATATTAATTAGCCTTTGATTAAATTTTATCAAGTGATGTTGAGAGTTGCTAAGTTGAAATTTAGCTATTTTTAACATCATTGAATTAAGATTAATTAAGTTAAAAATAACTATACTTAATTACACTATGATTAGCCTTCTTTTATTTACAATAAAACTACACTTATAATTTTTTTATACAATATTTATATACAACCTTGGGATGACAGCTTGCATTTTGGCATATGAGACCTACTACAAACTGACCAATCACGAGTTGCTATATCAAAGTTGTATGAAAAAGTTGTAAATGTAGTATTACTTTTTTTTTTTTTTTTATCCCTTGAATTTTTATTTGGAGTTTGTATATTTTGATTGAATTTGTATGAAAAGACAAATTTGCCCCTTTCATTTGTATGTTAACATAATATTATACACTCTGGGGTTCTCTTCAATGATTTTGGAAACATAGGGGAGGTCATGAAAATGTTCTATAGCATTTGATCTTGTTATTACACTCGTTTGGAACATTTTGGTTTTACGAATATTGTTGTTAAGTTTATGGCGGTATCAATAGTTCACATTTGAGTGATAATGTTATTTAGAATTGGGAAAATTAATTCTCTTAATTGATATATCTCAACTAAATAGAAGACTAACACCAATTATATAGAAAATAGAGATTAACTTAGCATATTTCTCTAATCATATTTTCTTTTTTCTCATGTCCAGTACCTGTAGAGAGAATTATATCAGAGATGTTGTGATTTTTAATTGGATGGTTTTGGGATATATTTATGAAGGCAAGTTTGTGGTTTCAACTGGATGATTTGGAGAAAGGGAGTTTGCAACTTTGTAAGTAATTTACAGAGACGTAGACCAAGGGAGAGACAGAACCAAGAATTTATGGGAGTTGAGATATGGAGTCTAAGAAAAAAAGAAATCGTTGCTGGCTTTTTATTGACCATTGATATATAGGTATACTAATTTAACTTTTTTTTGTTTTTTGTTTTTTGTTTTGACCATTGGTAACTTTTATAGTTTTTCTTATTTTTATTAATATACATAGGATTGTGTTAGGCTTGTGTTACTCTAGTTTGTTATATTAGAGGAAAGAAAGTCATTTAACAAAGGTTTAATTGTGATTTGGAAAAAATTAAAACACAAGTTCCTTCGGCTGCATAATTAAACGCTAGGCTTATTTGGGTTTGCTAATGATTTTGGGCTTCAAGCCCATGTTGTTTGAAAGCTTATATTTAGAGTAGTTTTATTATAATTAAAGACATTTCATTTAACAGTTTTCAACTTTTTATTTTATTTTATAATATCCTATAAATTGAGGCTTCCATGGATACCCCTAAGGTTTAGTGACAGAAAGAAGACCCACAGATTTTGGAATAAAGCACTTACACCCTTATTATTAAAAGACACTTTGTGAAAAGTTTTCGGACACATAATCTTGCTATAATGACTAATATACCCTTATTTTATCTTTTCTCCTAAAATAGAAAGAAGCTAATATTTGACATTTGTCACATGATTAAAATATTAAATGGTTACTTTTCACAAACAATCATTCAATTCTAAAGGCATAAGTGTTTTATTCTAAAACTATAAGAGTGTAAGCGATTTATTATGAAACTTGTGGGTCTTCTTTCCTTTCACTAGACCTTACCTATAAATCATAAATGTCTTTTTTTTTTCTTTTTTTCTTTTTTTCTTTTTTTCTTTTTAAGTAATCCATTTGGGAAAAAAGGCGATTTTTTGGATTTGTAATGCTACTTACTTTGAAAAAATTGTCTTGATTTCTAGATTTGTGTGGGGGCCTAAAATTATACGGGGCCTTATCAAGCCCAAACAGGAATGTTCCACTACATCGGCCTAAGCGTTGTGATCCAATTTCAGTTGGATCAGCACCAGAGCTCGTGACTTGGGCCGAACCGCGACCTCCAGATCCAGCTTTCTTCCAGAATGGGCAACTCCAGCGGCTTACCTAATGTCAAGCCTTCCAGACCAAGGTACGTAGCATTCTTCATATTTTACTTTATCCTAATTTGCCCAAGATTTCGTATCTTAGACAGGTTAGGACTCCTATTACTATTAAGTCAAGTGAATCAGGATCTTTCCTATTCATGAGACCTGTACCCTTAAGGATTTAGAGTCCTATCAAGATACAAAGACCCAACAACTACTATATAAACAGAGATCACTCCTGTAATAACTCATTTATACTAGGATACTCATAGAAATATATAAAGAACATAAATTAAATTACATACCTCCATGTGGGCGTTACAACTCCCCTGTTTAGGCATTCAACCTCAATATCACCTACCAACACCCAAGCTCTTATTCCTAAGAGCTATCCTACTACGTCGTGGTTCTAGTCTTCGACTTGACCTCTGATAACCCTTCCTTCCCTTACCCTCACTAAATTGCCTCATTCAACCTTGCTGACTTGAGTGTCAGAGTGCCTACGGCAGACACCATACCGGTGTCCAAGTAAGCTCCACGCTTGTTTGCTATTTGTGCAGGTAGAGCGAATTGTCAGTGGCCTCAACCTCAACCTCGCAAGATTTGACCATATCTCTGTAACCGTAGATTTTAACATCTATAGTTTGACGCCTACTGTGGGACCTCTGGCATTCCACATCTGTTCATAATCCTGCTCTATAGAGAGTCATGCAATGGTTGAAAACACAGATACTGCCTCGACAGATCTCGTCGCTAAGGTCGAGGTTTTTTCAACACTAATGCAATAACAAGCCGACAAATTCATAGCCCTAGAAGTCGAGAATAACAACATTTGAGCCGAAAATCAAAGCCTACGAGAAAAAGGTAAACTAGTTTTACTCTCTTGATTTCTCATTCAATTAGATACCCAAGAACCACTTCCACGTCTCGGTAAACCCCATGCAACCACTAATGACCCCAGATCCTAGAAACTCGGCTTTCGACCCTTAGTCTTCCCAGATCCAGTCATCCATGACGGATGGACTGTCACCCACTACCACAGATACAACAAGCTTAGCCATGCAAACATACACCTTATCAGCCAATCCCTCAATTACCTGTGACCAGATCACCTCAGCCGTCCCAAGCCACCAGCCACAAAACATCACCAACCTTGACCAATCCCTTGGTTTCAATAATCCACAATACATCCAAGACCCTTCAGCTTGACTCACCCTCACATGTTGACTGATCAATCAATCCATATACCGTTCAGCTCGGCTCATCCTAACGGGTCGAACGACACCCAAACCACACCTTTAACCATCCATGCTGGTAGAAGTACCCTAACGGTAACACTTGGGATGACTCACCTTAAAGGGATGAATGAAGCCCAAAAAACACAAGATAACCACCAAGCCTACCATAATGACTTGGCTCGCCCCACCAGACCGAATGAGAGAAACACACAACATCAAACCATGAACCCAAACCTTTTGTCTACAACCTCCCCTCTTGAGCAGATATTAGCAAAGAAGTTGGTTGAGATGGAAGCTATGATGAGACGCATACCTGGAGTACCTATCCCAGCCAATAAGAGCCTTCCCCATAGTTATGCCAACTCACCCTTCGTAGACTCCATAGCCTTAGCCGAGATACCCCAGAAATTTTCCATCCCAAACATGAAACCATATGACGGAACGACCAATCCAGACGATCACATAGCTTCATACAAACAAAGGATGTTCGTCGTCTCCATACCTCGGGACCTCAAGGAAGCATGCATGTGCAAGAGCTTCAGTTCTAGTTTATCAGGCCTAACCCTTCAATGGTACACCAACCTCCCCAAAAACTTCATAGGCTCATTCGCCCAGCTCACCGACGTATTTGTTGAGCAGTTTGCAAGCAGTAAGAAGTTAAAGAAGCTATCATCCGACTTATACAAGAATTATCAGAAAAGAGGAGAGCCACTGCGTGAGTATGTTAGTCGGTTCAATAAAGAAAAGATATCAATCCCATCTTGCCATCCTAAAATCATGGTAGATGCTTTCAGAAAGGGACTGCTTCCCAACGGGAAACTCCACAAAGACCTCACCAAGCTTGGTTGTAATGCAATAGAGGATGCCATAGCTTGAGCGATCATCTAGATAAGGTGGGAAAAAGATGAGGTACATCGGAGAAGGCATACATCCTACGATGAACACTAACAAAACCGTAGTGAAAGGCGCTTAGACGCATGACAGTATGAAGCAAACAACTCAGCTTTAGCACGGAATTCCAACAAAAATAACCGAAAACCGTACGATCGACCGCCAACCCGACCTACTTATAAACCTTCCAGCTATTCTTCATTCGTGGTCCCTAAGTACAACCTCAATGTCGAGTCAGCACAAGTGGTTCCCATAATGAAAGGGATGGGCCTAGTAGTTAAGTGGCTACCTAAGCTAAGACCGGATGCCAAGAGAGATGTCACTAAGTAATGCGAATTCTATCATGACCACAGACATAATGCAGCCGACTGTATAGCTTTGAGATTGGAAGTCGCGGCCTTGCTTAAGAGAGGACATCTTTGTGACTTATTGACCGACAAAGGTAAAAGCACAATAAAGAACAAAGACAAGAACAATTGATCCTTCCCTTTGCCTGACCCAAAGCTGGAAGGATTCTGCAACATGATATCAGGTGGTTAAGAGATAAACAGAGTCAGCTACTCTTCGGCAAAGAGGCATGCCTGAGCAAGCTATCATCTAGAAACCCGCTCTTCCGATCCATCCACACAGAAGCCTACTTAGCAAGTCGTCCAATTCGAAGATGATGAGCTAGCCACCCTGGTAACCTCGCACCATGACGCCTTGGTTATCTCGCTGCAAATAGCAAATATTTTGGTACGAAGAGTGTTTGTAGATGTAGGATCTTTCGCCAACGTTCTCTTCTAAGAGGTGGTTAAGACAATGGGCTTGGACGAATCAGATATCAATAGGCGTCCCACCATCCTGGTCAAATTCAACTCTGAGTAGAAGTATACTATCAGAGAGATAACCCTGTCTGTCTACATGAGTGGATTAAACTGACATACCATCTTCCTTATGATAGATTACCCCTCACCTTACAATGTCATTCTAGGCAGACGCTGGATCTATGACATGAGAGTTGTCCCTTCAACCTTCCACTAGACAATCAGATTCCCTACTAAATGAGGAGTAAGAGAGATAAAGGGCGACCCGAAGTCCTTTAGAGAATGTTACAAAAATGTCTTCAAAGGAAAGCCCAACATCTTATAGCAACTACAGACGAGTCCGACTCGCCCAACCGAGCTAGCCCAACCCTCAATGGAAGAGCTAGATGAAGTAAAAATTGGTCCCGATCATCCTGACCGTAAGACTCAGATAGGATCAAGATTAAGTCTCAAAATCTAAGAGCAACTAATTGATTTCCTGCAACAAAATCGAGACTGCTTCGCTTGGTCCCATGTAGATATGACAGGAATCAGTCCTAACGCAATCATGCATCATCCAATTATCACCTAGTAAGACAAAAAAAAGGAGAAAGTTTACCCCAGAGCGTAACCGAGTGATCAATGAAGAAGTAGAAAAACTCCTAAACAATGGGCTTATTTGGGAAGTACACTACCCTGACTGGCTAACTAACGTGGTGGTTGTCCAGAAGAAGAATGATAAGTGGCGAGTCCGCATAGACTTCATGAACCTGAATAGAGCTTGCCCCAAGGACTCCTTCCCGCTGCCACACATGGATATGCTGGTTGACGCTATAGCTAGCCACAAGTTGCTTAATTTCATGGATGTCTTCTTAAGGAACAATCAGATACTCATGATCTGGACAACTAAGAGAAAACTTCATTCATCATAGAGAGAAACATTTATTGTTACAAAGTGATGCCGTTTGGACTAAAAAATGCTGGGGCTACCTATCAACGGCTTGTCAACAAGATGTTTATAGAACACCTATGGACTACCATGGAAGTATATATCGACGACATGCTCGTCAAGTTACTTCTAGCTGAGCAACACCTAGACCACCTCAGTCAGACCTTTGCAGTTTTGAGGAAATACAACATGAAGCTCAACCAAGCCAAATGCTTATTTGGGGTCTCTCCTAGTAAGTTCCTAGGATATATGGTGACTCAACGTAGGATAGAAGTTAACTCTGATCAAATATAAGCCGTCATAAACATCCCATCACCGACATGCATTAAAGACATTCAGCGTCTCTCTGGAAGAGTGGCTGCACTAAACAAATTCATCTCTCGGTCGGCAGATAAATGTCAACCTTTCTTCGCAGCACTTCAAAAGTCAAACTAGTTTGAATGGACCTCGGCCTACGAAGATGCTCTGCAACAACTCAAAAGGTACTTGACTTCTCCACCTTTATTTTCTAAACCACTAATTAGAGAAAAATTGTATACATACCTGGTAGTCTTGGAGTCGGCAGTTTCAGCCGTCCTGATTAGAGAAGACAATGGGAAGTAGTGTCGGTCTATTATGTGAGCAAGTCGGTCCTTGACATTCAGTCCCGATACAGTCAGTTGGAGAAGCTAACCCTAGCACTTATTCATGCCTATAGGAAGCTTTGGCCATATTTTTAGTGTCATTCCATAATTATGCTCACTATCTCAAGAAGATTCTGCATAAGCCCGAGCTCTCGGGGTGACTCACTCAATGAATGGTCAAGCTAAGTGAATTTGACGTCTCATTCCAACCACGCATAGCTGTAAAGACCCAAGTGTTAGTGGATTTCATAGCAGACTTCTCCCCTAGCACCTCCACTCAGGTAGAGAAATAGTTACTATGCCTATCAAGTGAGACGTTTTTTAAGTGCACACTCTCGGACGACGGATTGAGCAATGTAAACGCCAACGGTTTGGGAATCGTGCTAATTACTCCAGATGAGGACATCATCCAATGGGCCATCCAGTGCGGCTTCAAATGTACAAATAACGTGGCCAAGTATGAGGCTTTGATAGTTGGTCTCTTACTCGCGAAGGAGATAGGGGTAACAAGGTTAGAAGTCAAGTCTGATTCTCAATTGATAGTCAATCAACTTCAAGAGACCTACTAGGCTAGCGACTCAAAGATGACAACCTACCTGAACTTGGTGAAGGAGCTCCAGTCCGCTTTCGAAGAATTCACGATCACTCAAGTACCAATACAGAAAATACACATGCTGTTGCACTCGTTAATCTCGGCCAGCCTTTCAAGGTACGTCTGACTTTCCATCCCACTTCTTTTCCTCCAATGGCTAGCCAAATGGAAAAAAACCTTCATCCGAGGCAGTACTGGTCCCCAAAGAACCTTCAGATGTCATAAACATCGAGCCAGCCGAATCTTGGATGACTTTGATCCTAAAGTACTTAGAGAAAAATGAGCTCCCTACAGACAAGAATAAAGCACACTATCTGAGGGCTAAGGCCTCCCAATTCACAATCTATGAAGGACAACTCCTGAATAGGTCATTCTTTGGCTCATACCTCAAATGCATAACTTTAGAAGAAGTGCGACAACTGCCAAAGATTTGCTAACATCTCGCACCTTCCCTCCAAACTACTCAACTTTGTCCTAACCCTTTGGCCATTCATGAAATGGGGAATGGACATAGTGGGCTAGCTTCCAACCGCACCCGAGCAACGAGTGTACATGTTGGCTGTGATGGACTACTTTACAAACTAGATAGAGGCAAAAGCATTTGCCCAAGTGCGAGACCGGGAGGTAAAAGGCTTTATTTGGAAGAACGTACTCTGTCGGTTTGGGATTCTAAAGGAGATAGTCACAGACAACAGGTCCCAATTTATCAGCTCTAGCTTTAAAAATTTCTACAAAACATGGGGAATCAATCTCAACTTCTCAATTCCCCGAAACCCCCAGTTGATCGGTCAAGTTGAGTCATCTAACAAGACAGTCATACAAATTATGAAGAAGCGCCTTCAAAAAGCAAAAGGAGCATGGGCAGATAAACCAAGGGTACTATGGTCTTACAGAACAATCGCCCACTTATTATGAAGAAGCGCCTTCAACTATTCTGCTACAAAGTCTCAACTACACAGTCGATCATGCCGACCTACCCTACGTCACTAGGGCAAACTTTTTCAACTACGAAGTTGGTCATACTGACTTGGTTCAACTACAAAGTCGGTCACGCCGACTGGGCCACATAGCCCTTGAATGCTTTCAACTACGAAGTCAGTCACGCCGACTGGGCCACACAACCCTCGAATATTTTCAACTACGAAGTCGGTCACGCTGACTGAGCCACATAGCCCTCAAATGTTTTCAGCTACAAAGTCAATCATGCCTACTTGGTTCACTTGTGATACAGGTATCACTTGTTAAAATGCACTCCAATACTTAGAAAATTTGTCAGTCAAATAACTCATAGTCATTCAATTTGAGCGACTGAATGAATTAATTTGTCACTACAACCAAGTATTTAGCAGCATCAACCCATAGTTGGTCTATCGTGCAGAAAGCCTCCGGGAGACAATAAACAAATAATCATTCAACCAGTTCAACAGACTTACAGCTTCAACAAAATATCATGTTTTGCTAAGGCCTCATATGGCTTGTTCAAGTACAAAAGTACGGGCATATAACATCAAAAACATAAATCCGTTCAAACAAAAAACAAATACATTCAAGGAGCAACATGTTTTGGGTCATCTTCTGGAGTCAGATGCCCTATAGTCAGCTTAACCTCCTTTCCTTTGCTAGTCGAAGCCTCAATCACGGAGTCATCTTGAGGAAGAGTCTCGATTGAGTTAGTAAGAAACCCTTCCAAGTCTCCAGTGAAGTCGTCCATCGAGTCCTTGCGCTCGGACTTAGCCCGATCTTTCTTTGCCCCACCGTCCCTACCAACTGACTTTACCTCGATCTCTTCCCATAGTTCAATATCCTCATCTAGATTCTAATGGGAAGTGTTGCTTGCCTTGTACTCCTTCATTAGTTTAGTGCAGGCCTTGATCATGGCGTCTGTATAATCGGCATTGCTCCTTGAGGGCGACTGACTCCTCCTCCTTCTCAGCTAGTGACGTGTCCCTCTCGGCTAGCGCCTTTTCATTCTCCACCAATGTCTTCTTCAAGTCCCCCAATTCTAGGTTGGCCTGTCATAGCTTGGTAGCACTCTCCTTCAAAGATTTTAAGGTTGAAGCCTCCTGAGTGCGGAGGCTAGTGTTGGACTTCTTTAAGTGTTGAATCTTTATATCTTGGGCGACCACGACCTTCTTCAAACACAAACTCCCAGTCAGAGCCTGGAAAAAAAAAACGGAAGTTTAGAAAAAGTTTCTCTTCAGGAACAAAGTGTTCAAAGATAAAAACTACTTGAAATTGTTGAGCTACAACACATTCAACAGCCGCACTCATCCCCATCTGATCCAACCGGCTCTCATCGGTGGGTAGCAGGAAAAAGTCGGCTAACTTCCCCATCCCGAGTGTATCAGAGTAAATAGAAGTAGTCATCAAGAGTGTGACGATAATCTTCTCAGTATCCTCGTCGATCTAGACGCTCTTCGATGACCTTGCTCCAACATTAGGTGGCGTAGCTGATGCAATTGACTCGGTTCGTTCCATCTGGATATTTTCACTCGGCCTAGCCGCCAATTCTCTCTTTCTCTTAGCTTGATGCTAGGCAATCGCCTTTCCCGCATTCGGGATGTCGATGTTAATACTCTTCATCAGCCTCTCCACAAGAGCAAACTCTCCAGGAGTTAGAGGATGAAGAAATGAATGTTTAAAGCAGATGTGATTGCAGTAGCATGTCAACAGAACACTCCACGTCTGCTTCAATGAAAGGAAAAGTGTACCTCTCTGTATTGCAGCGACCCAACTCAAAAGATGACTCGCCCTAAGGTTCGCCTATTTTAAGAAAACTTTCCAATCTTTCTGTTTCAACGGTATGGCAAGCAATTCTCGGGTTGACACCTCCAAGCCGTCTCCACTATACCTAGCCTTGTTGAATCTTGGATTTATAGAAGAACAAAAGATAAGGCTCAATACTCAAAGCAAAAGACAAGTAAAAGTTACTAACCAGTCACTCTTCATGTAAAGGGTATGTCGCCCTGCCCTCTCTCCCCCAAAAACCACATCACCCCTAACGAAGAAGAACTTTCCCTTCCAGTTCTTGTCACTCAATCGCATGAATGTCACTAGGTGGACTCGGTCATGCCTTAGTGTGACTGAGTATCTACCCTTATCTATGTCGTGCTCCTTTAAGTAGTAAGAGTAAAGGAACTCATACAGGTCGAATCTTACTCGATGCATAGTGCATAAAAGTTCCAACGCTATCAACGGCCTTCAGCCATTAAACATAATCTGAGTTGGCGCTATCATGAAGTGGTTTAGCACTTCCCAAACCAGGTGAGGAATCGACAACCTTAGCCCATCATAGAAGTAGATGTCGTACACAACAATCCATCATAGAACATCCCAGTTGACTCGCTCGTGATCTCTCGGAAGACGTATCTCGACCAAGTCAGAGATATGGTACATGGTCCTTATACTCCATTCCTCATCCGAAGTAAGCTTTGGGGGATAGTCTAATGGCAATATCCCTTCACCCGATTGGTTGGTTGCATCCCTCGCAATCCCGCTTGTAGAAGGCTCGCCCTCGGGATTGCTACCTGGCTCTTCATCGCTATCTTCCCTACTATCCCCTTGCCTATCAGAGTCCTCACCACTCGACTCGGTAATAGTCAAATTGGTCTTAGCTACACTCAACCCTTTAGGAATACCCACGAGCACATTACCTTCCTCTGACAACACCACCATAGTAGGGGCATTCTCATACTCTCCTTCCCCCTCCATCTCTTCCTGACTATCCTCACTCAACTCGGAACGCGATATCGCACATGCAGACGATAAACTTTCCTCACTGCGATCTACTCAGTCAGACAAACCAACTGGATGATCAAATAAACTTTTGTCTAGGGATGAAACTACACCTTACCCCAAAAAAAGTGTCCACTCGGCTTGGTCAAGCACCCCGAGCATACCGAATGGTGACAGTGAATAAATTGACTCTTCTTTCTCCAAACTCAAAATTCCGAGAAATTTCCCTAGTAGCGCCTAAACTCCTAAACCCAAATCCTTAAAAGCTTTTTCTCCTAAAATTTCAAAAGACTTACCAAAATCGTCCCAAGAAATTGAGCCTATCCTCGAAATCTAGCCAGATCTAAAGATATGCCTCAAACCTTTGGGAATTCCATAGAGTTGCAAAGAAATCAAAAGGAAAAATTGGTACTTCAAACCACCTGAGGAAAAGCAATCCTAAAAACTTGCCTAAACTAACTCTAAAGTAGATGGAAAGGAGAAGGAAAGAAAAGAAGTCAATTTTTCTGAAGGAAAAGAGAATTACCGCGAACAAACGCTGAAAAACTATTGAAAAAGCTTCGACGACAACCGAAGAAAAGTTCCTGGAAAAAGTGGAGAACGAAGTGAAGGCAAAGATGAACAATTGCCAATGAGTGCTTCTCTTTTTAATCACCTAGCCTACCAAGACAACATGCGGCAACAACCAATTGGTTGCGACTCTTCGATTTCCCGCTTAAAAGAAAGAAGAAATCTTGATTGTACAGGTGTAATACGATAGGACTGCCTCGGGAACCCGAATGTCTTGTCTCCCGCTCAAAACATAGGTAACCCTATAGTACACGTGTCCCGCTCTCCTAACGCCACCCTATTGCGCTCAGACGAAGCTTGACTGTCAACCAAACGAACTTAGCTTCAAGGGATGTTTCTTGCATCCAACCGCTCGGCTCAGTCAACCAAGTGGACGCAGCTACTAGTACAACGCCGTGCATTCTAACATTCGGATCGACCAGCTGAGTAGACCCAGTTTCACAAGTTTGCAAAAATATAGTCAACAGTGTCTTTGCAACTTTCTCCAAGACAAGGCATCTCACTCAACGAATAAGGATACTCGACCGACTCGGCAGACCACCTCTCTATTCGATTAGCTTCCATCAGACCATATACTCTCCAAGCTAAAGACTCTTTAGCTTAGAGAATGAGGGGCTAAATGTGGGGGCCTAAAATCATATGAGGCCTTATCAGGCCCAAACAGGAATGTTCCACTACATCAGCCCAAGCGTTGTGATCCAATTTCAGTTGGATCAGTACCAGAGCTCATGACTTAGGCCGAACCGCGACCTCCAGATCCAGCTTTCTTCAACAATGGGCAACTCCAGCGGCCCACCTAATGCCAGACCTTCCAGACCAAGGTAAGTAGCATTCTTCCTATTTTACTTTATCCTAGTTCTCCTAAGATTCTGTATCTTAGGCAGATTATGACTCCTATTACTATTAAGTCAAGTGAATTAGGATCTTTCCTATTCACGAGACCTTTACCCTTAAGGATTCAGAGTCCTATTAGGATACAAGGACCCAACAACTACTATATAAACAAAGGTCACTCCCCTGTTTAGGCATTCAGCCTCAATATCACCTACCAACACCCAAGCTCTTACTCTTGAGAGCTATCCTACTACGCCGTGGTTCTAGTCTCCGACTTGAGCTCTGATAACCTTTCCTTCCCTTACCCGTACTAAATTGCCTCATTCAACTTTACTAACTTGATCGTCGAAGTGCCTATAGCAGACACCACACCTGTGTCTAAGTAAGCTCCATGCTTGTTTGCTCTTTGTGTAGGTACAACGAATTGCCAGTGGCCTCAACCTCACGTGATTTGACCCTATCTCCACAACCATAGATTTTAGCATCTACAATTTGTAATGCAAGGATTCGAGCTTTAAAATTTTGGGTAGAGTTGAGGCTGATTCACTTTGGTGATTTGTGAATTTTATAGAATTTCTCAATAAGGTATTTTTCTTAGAAATGTACTAGTTTCCCTTTTCTCACTTTGGTTTTATTTTTTGGTGAAATTTTTTGGATTTGATTTACTTTGAGGTTCAACTTCATTTAGTATACATTTGGAGATGCATTTTAAAGAAAAGTTTATTCAGACAACCACCCTAATAAAATAGTGAGAACTTAAATAATTGTTCTAATTATATGATATAGAGAATATTATTTAGTGATATCGATAAATTGTAACTTTAAACTCTTTAACGAAACGAGGAAAAAGAATAATTTGGTTTCCAAATTTTAGCTTAAGTAGTTTTAGTTTGGTATATTATCAGTCACGGTACAAACTTTTCAAATTTTATCAATGGGAGGATATATGTTACAATTTGTTTAATTAGGAGACATCTAACGGTTATTTGCTATTTAGTTCTTAAAACATAAACTTTAACAGAAAATGATAAATCACTTAGATGCCTTGATTTTTATCCTTTTTCTTTTTTTTTTTAAGTGAATTTAGTTTTTAAAACATAAATTTAATTTTTTTTGAAAAACTAAAAAAAGACCAAAACATATTTTTTAAAGAAAATCGAAAAAACAAAAAAATTAAGATATTTAAAACTAAAAGAAAATTTAATAAAATAAAAAACTAATTTTTTTCTTTATTTTGTAAAAAAGGGATAATTTAAACCTTTTACTAGTTTTTTAATTTATTATTTATTTTGTAAAAAAGAATAATTTGTTCAATTACATTTTTACCCTTATGTAAAGTTAAATCTAACCCTTAGGGTGTGTTTGGTTGGAGGTAATGTTGGATTACTGAGGTAATGTCATATTATATTACTTGATAATTATCACGTTTGATTGTCAAGTAATATAAAATTTCAGTAATCTTCTAAAACGTAGTTACTGTTAGTAATAATGGAGATAATCTGATTACCTCAATTTTCTTAGGTATTTTAAGATTATTTGATAATCTTATTTTTGTTACAATTTTACCCCTTATTAAAAATTTTTTTGGACAATAATGCCTTTGTTTTGAAAACAATTAACATTAATCAGCCATTACAATTTTACCCTTGTTTAATTAAGTTTTTGGACAATATGCCCTTATATGTAAAACAAAGTGCAGACCACCATCGTCGACAGTTGGCCAACCACCACCGACAGCTGGCCAACCACCGTCGATAGCTGGCTAACCACTGCAGACAGCTGGCCAACGACCATCGACTGTCACCGGAAATGGCCAGAATAAATCTAGCCATTTCTAGCCAGATTTATTGCTATATCGGTGACTCCCGATGATTTTCACTTCCGGCAGTGGTGGCTAGTAGCGGGCAATGGCCTAGGGTGGGTGGAGGTGATTTTGTTACAAATTAAAGTTTTATATAAGCTCTAGGTGTTTTGGCTAAATCTGAAATGTTGGGGGTTAAAAGAAATTATTCAAAAATTAATAATAAAAATAATATTATATTAATATTTAAAAATGAGAGTAATTAAGTAAGAGTAATACTAGCCTTACAAAGAGACGTACAAAAAGTCATACAAAGAGTCAAATCCAGCCCTTGAAATAAGGGAAAAAGAGAGAGAGAAAAAGGCAATCATGAATTTTAAGGGCTGGATTTGACTCTTTGTATGTCTCTTTGTAAGGCTAGTATTACTCATTTAGTAATTTATATAACATAGCCACCAATTTATTCCTCCCAACCAAACATATTAATATAATATACCTACTAATTTATTCTAACTAACCAAACACGTTTCCTTAAAGATTTTTAGTAATATTCAAGGTAATTCAACATTCCCTGAACCAAACGCACCCTAAGTAGTTTATCGTCTCCTAATTGAATAAATTAAAACTTTTGTCCTCCCAGAAAGTATAAAGGGGACGTTTGGATCATGTAATGTTTTATTATAGAGGAATGTTATATTAATGGAAAGAAAGACCATCTTGAAGATTACTAGGAATGTTTAGAAAATGTGTTTGGTTGGTTTGAATAAATTGGTATATAATATGTTATATAGATTACTAAATTGCCCTCCTTTTTAAATATTAATATAATAGTATTTTTTATTATTATTTTTTGAATAATTCATTTTAGCCCCCTACATTTGAAATTTTGCTAAAACAGTCTAGCCATATCAAACTTTACTTTGTAGCAAAATCACCCCCACCCACCCCAAACCACTGTCGGCAGCTAGCCACTACCATCAGCCACTGCCGACAGTCGATGGAATGACGCATGACTAGCAGTATATGGCTGGTTGTGCGCCGGCAAAGCCGAAAATGGCCTATGATCCATGGCCGGAAAATAGCCAGATCTATAGCCATTTCATGGCTAGATCTGTGGTCGTAACGCTAGATCTGGTCGTTTCCGACCATGGATCTATGATCCATGGCAAGAAAAGGCCTTATTGGCACATGACTGACCAGATCCCATTGGTCGTGCACCATTACGACGACTGATGCCAACGGCCGGCAGTGGTCTTGGGTGGCTAGGGGTATTTTATTAACTTTTAAACTTTTTTGTACCTAGGGGGTTTTAGCTAATTTCTCAAATATAGGGGGTTGGGTAATTGTTATTTGGTAGACATTTGAGGGCAATTGTGTCCAAAATGGTTTTTAATTAAGGGCAAAATGGGTAGAAAAATTAGATTATCTCGATAATGTTTTAACACTCCCTAGCATGGTAATAAGATTACCTCCCACATTACCAATAATAAACACTATTTGCAATAAAATATTACCGTAATATTTTATTACTTACAAACCAAACACCAGAATCTTGCAAAATAAACGAAGATTAATAAACGAAGATTACCCCCGTTATCTTATATACCCCCGATGCAAACGGCCAAAAAGTTTGTTACCCTATTGATAATATCCCTTTTAATTTTGTAAAAAATTTTAGCAACATTTTAGTCCTTGTCTGGAATTTTTTTCTCTATTCTTGGTAAACCTAAGATGCAAAATGTTATTGACAGGACCAAAAGTTACTAAATTTTTTTACAAAGACACAAAGTAAAGTTACGAAAGTCAGGGATGAAAATGTTATTATCCCCGAAATAAACAGAGTCCCTAAGTTTTGGTTAAATTTAATTAAGATACCCTCTCGAAATTTGAATATAATTTGAAAACACAATACTCAACGCCTAAAAACGAACAGAGCCTCAAAGCTTATGCAAATGGCGATGCAGTGCCCGTACTCATGCGAGACTGCTACCGATACTCTCCAATGGATCAAGGCGATTGTCGATTTCTTACAGCCTTTCACTTTCTTAATAAATGCTCACGTCGTCAATTTCTTCACCGACAAACTCTGGGAAGCCGTTGATAAAGATTGGATTGATTGTCTTCGCAATGAACCTATCGAAAATCTTCTCCTCATTCCCTCCGGAGTCGTCCAGGTTCGCGTTCTTATTACACAATTAGCTATCTCTATTGTCATTGCGTTGTAGTTGCATTTTGTTTTGTGTATAATTAGTTTTTGCTCTTTAATTTATAGGACCATTGGCCTGATTCACTTAAGGAGTTTGTTCTTACTTTGAAGTCTCTTGTGCTTCCTAGAAAGCAAGCGGACTTGCACAAGGTTTGAATTTTTTTGGCTCCGTATGATTTGTGATACAATAATAAGAAAATAAGTTTTTTTTTTTTCCTTCAAAATTAGGTTACAATTTATATCTCAATTTAAATATTCGAGAATGTGTTCGATTTAATATCTAAAAACTGTTTTCAGAGTTAAAAAGCTATGATAAATGAAGAAAATGACCTTTTTTTGTTCTGAATTTAAACTAGTTTTCGGACTTGTATGCACAAAAGACAAAACTGTTTTCAAAATCATTTCAACGATGCGCATATTCTTAATTTTTCTTATATGGAATTTACTATTATACAGCAAGTGTCATGATTTAATGTGAGAAGTTTAATTTTTTATCTATGTTCAATGTTTAATGTGTGAAGATGTGTTTGTGGAGTAAGGTTAAACCGCTGGTGTATAGTAAGAGTTTAATTTGTATATTTGTTGTTAGAAAATTACTATGATACTGAGATGCAAACCACGGTAACATTATTAGGAGAAAAAGAGTTTTTAGTAATAAATATGTTATGTTTGTGATGTGTAATGCTCGAAGTCTATTTGATAACAAAATTTGAATTATAGGACAATGTCATTACGATAACATGCAATGTGTGGTGGGTATATGTTTTATTCTTGCTTTGGCAACTAGCTTGGTTGCATTACCGGGCCATTACCATGGTGGTAGCCTTGTCAATGATTTGTTTATCTATTCTTAATTTTATTGAAAGTTCATTGGGGACTGGTGCAATTGAAGTTACTCTAGTTCACCAGTTTTGAGCAGGAGCTGAATTTAATCTTCTTGTCTGACCTCTTTTGATCACTCAGCATATCAACAACTTGGCTTGTTGCAGGTATTACCTGGATGGAAAGTGACATCAATTAGCAGTGTTCTTGCTCAAGGCATGAATCTGAAGAAAAAACATGAAGTATGTCATTCGAATTCAATCTGTAGTTATATTCTATATTCTTCTATTGTTTTTTTTTTCTTCTTTTATGCCTGTAAAAAGTGACAAATCGATGTTGGTGTGTGTCATACCATCATAAGATTGATATGTTTTTCTTGGAGTGTCCCAGTTTGTCTTTCTGGTTTTCTTTCTCTTTAGTCTGAATTGTAGTTTGTTTATGATGCAATCAGGTGGAGGTTCTTTCTGCTGTTGTAAATTCGGTAGCAAATAGTGTAAGCACTGATACTATAGTTGATGTTGGTGCTGGCCAGGTGTGCCCTCTTTGTTTTTTGCTCTTTTAATTTCTGTTTAAGTGATTGGAAAACTGAGACTGCTTGACTGAATATCTGATGAATTTTGAATGTAGCTGTGACAGCTATTGGTTGTTGGGATCATTTTTTTTTTTTTTTTGTTTAATTTTATAATGTAGTGTTAATTATTTGGAGAAAAATATAGGGTGTCATTACCGACGTGATGTGGCGAACCACCCTTGTCAACAAAATGGTTGAGTTTCTCTTGAGAGAGAGAAGAAGGCAGCTAATTTCTAGAATAATGATACAAAATACAAGGCTTTACACTTATCGCTAATGTTTGTTCCCTATCTAGTACCTAAAGAATTAGTCTTATTACTGACCTAATGGGATCTCATCTTTTGCTTTCTTGTCATTTTCCTAGCATTGCTAGAATGCTATTTCAGTGATGCTTGATATCTCTGGCAATCATCATTAAGTTGTTCCACTCTTTGTCTTAGGGCTGCCACTTTATCATGAATGTTATATCCTGTGACCGACACAATACTTTCGATGGAAGTCCTTAGCCTATTTGCAAATTTTTCTGTCCAATCTTTGCTGAAGTTCACCTTTTTAGGAGTAAATGGTGATAGATGGTTGAGCTTTAGTTTCATACTGGACACTAGTCATATTTTGTTAATGAAATCTAGAAATTCTTGCAATTTTACCCCCACTAATAGTCTCATGGAAATATTGGTTAACTCCTCTAACAGAGTTTGTGCAGCCAGCAAATCAAACTTTTTAATATACTCAAAGACATCAATTTCATTTATTCTATTTTCCCGAAATAAGCAGTTTGTTTGTTCAGTTTTAGAAACTGTAAGTTAGATAATGATATCCACTTCTCAAAACTGTATGTCTTATAACATAGATTTTTTCTGGAACAAGATAATCTTTTTGGTTTGTTTCTTTTGCAGTTCTTTACTTGTGATTGAATTGGTTTTGTAGGGCTATCTTGCACAAGTTCTATCCTTCCAGTTCCAACATTCTGTAGTTGCGATAGATGCTTGTTCTCATCATGGAAAGGTTATGAATGCACGTGCAGAACGAATCAAAAAGCATTATGCAGCTCAGATGCGGAAGTTTGGGTATTTATGGGATTTCCCTTTTGATTTCTTATACATAAGAAATCTTCAATACCTTGAAATCACTAACATAATGTCTGAGCATCTTTCTCATGTTGTGCAGTTGTAGTTTTGTTTGATAGGTCCTATTTTAAAATATATGCAATGATAACTTTTATAATTGGTACTATATTCATTCGATCAACAGACATAGTTTATTTGTTTGGTATACATATTTTAAGAAAAAGTGATAGAAGCTTTCTTGTCATTTTGAGCATGGATCTGGGTAGTTTTGGTGGTGCTTGTGATAATTTATGAATATATTTATAATAGGCTGCTCAGGATGTGCTCATTAAGTATTTGATACTGCTTGATCACCTCATATTCCATAGTGATGTCTGTAGTTATTATTAGAAGTTTAAATGGTTTGTCCACTACTTACCATTACCATAATTGAAACAGTTTTTTTATGTAACTTTCATTTCTTGACTTACACATTGACTATTTGTAATTATCTATTCACTTAGATCAGAAAACAAGAGTTTGAATATGCCCAAGACAATTACATGCCAGGTAATGTCTATTGACATGCTGAGAGCTTTAACCAACATGTCGCTACATAAGGATGATGCTGAGCAGCCAAAGCTAATGTTGCAAAATAATAAAAAACTCGATCGAAGAAAACTAAAATCTTCAGGCAATGCAGAAAGTGAAATTTCATTGGTTCTTGCTGGACTTCATGCTTGTGGAGATCTATCAGTAACAATGCTTAAGTGAGTATTCTATATGAAGCTTATATCTTTCCAAATTAAGAGTGGAATGAAAGTCATTTTTTAGTCCATATCTAGTACTAATTTATACACGATTCTACGTATAGGCTATGTATGTTGTAATTCACTCATTAGGTACCTTATGAGCTTTCGAATCTACAAATGAGTACAAGTAGCATTTTCGGTTTCGTGATTCTGAAGTAATAACTTATGTATGCTTTATGTATATTTCAAAGTTGAGAAGTTATTGAAAAACAATTAGCCTTTGATTCTCATATTAATTGCATTGTAATTTTTATTATATGATGATATAGCAATTCCTGAAATGAAGGAGAAAGCTTTTGTGGAGATTTTAACTAATATCAATGTCAATGATTTCTTGGAAGAGGCATGAATTGTAGTAGTAAATTATAAAACTTTATATGTGCATAGCATTCAACTTGCTCGTGATAATAATGGACAAGTAATAATTAAAATTTTGTTGATTCTTTACCTCTTAAACGTCGTACGAGTATGAGATGTTTGAAATTAGAAATTGCAAATAGTGTGAAATGTAGAAGGTTTGGTATCCAATCTGTGCTTCTCCATCTTTCAATGTAGTTCATAGTTATGAAACAAAAACTGAACATGTGTGCAATTGAAGAGATTTACACTTCTAATTTCGATCAAATATTAGTTTATTTTTCTACTGCAATAAAAAATCATCAGTATTGATACAAGTTTGTACATGAGGACAGTCACTCTACCGCAATGTTGAGAAACTTGATGCTAGTACTTTGCTGCTCAAAATAATCATCAATTAGATATGTCAAAATTATCTTGGTATCTCTTTATGTTATATAGTGTAAAATAAACGTAATGAATATTCACACTTCTCATTATTAGCTTAAAAGGATACATATTTATATACACTTGTAGTGTTCTAAACTAGGTAGGTGATCAATCTAAATTAGGATAGAAGTGATCCCTATAATCAAGGATTTTAATGTGATCCCCATCATCTAGGAAGTCATGTACATCTGTAACATACAGAAATTAAATCTTTTGAAATTCTCATATACATGTCTGTATGAAATAATTGAATTTTTCGTGAATCTTTAAATACCTTGAGATTCATATGATTGCTATTAGGGGGGCAAAAATGTTGAGGGAAAATTAAAGTTAATTGTGAATAATGTAAAAGAAAGAGAGGGACAAGGTAGGTAAATATTGGTCATTTAACTCGATCTTTCGATGATCAAACTGCTAGGACATGTTGGCTTTGGTATATAAGCTGTTGGACTCTGCATTCTTTGTGTCCATGTTTCTTCTTTCACTTTTAGAAGTTATAGCAAATTCATGTTGTGGCTCTACCAATTTTGTTTTCTGGATTTTTATTGCCAGACTGGTTTATTTTAATATAAATTTTTTCTGGCGATTTGTTGTTACTATAATATCTCTTGTTTAATGGGCGTTATATATCTTATTTATCAATTTAAAAGTATGTATTTATTGGACCAGGACCTTTGTGGATTGCAAAGAAGTTAATGCAGTTGTTAGCATCGGCTGCTGTTACAACTTATTATCTGAAGAAGGATTTGACATTGCTGGTTCTCTTTGTGGTTTTCCAATGAGTTCTGGTGTTAAATCTGCTAACTTTCCTCTTGGAAAAAGTTCGCGTGATCTTGCTTGTCAGGTACGTGTATCTCTTGCTTTTCTTATTTGGTTTTTGAAGTGACATTATGACAGTTTGACATGTGTGGGGTTTTTGTTTGTTTGTTAGGATTTGTGTCGATTACCAGGTCTAATGAAGAAAATAAACAATATTGAGTGCTGTAAATCACCAACAAACAAAAAAAAAAAAAAAAATAGAAATGGTGTAACTATCAAGAGGTATTGGGAAAATGGAACTGGTCTGGTGCTCATGATCCTGGGGCATGCTACACTATAGCTCCCCCGCAGGTCATTGCAGAACCGTTTTTGGCTTATAGTCCTAACACCTAGACTTGAGATAAAGTGACCTGTTTTGGCCTGCCTAAATCTTTTTAGACTACATTGGTTATGGTAAAATGGAAAATCTTATTAGGATTTAATATTCTTTCTTTATCATGTATTATTCTTCTCGCCTTTCCATTTTTTTTATGATAACTGTATAAGAGAATCTCTCTCATGCGGGACAGATGTTGAAAGAATCCAGATTTTGCTCCTCGGCAGTACAATTGATTTGATGACACACAGATATATGAATATAAAGTTATTTTAATCTTTGAATAAATTATCAAGAGAAACGAAAAGTTCGTCAGACTTTTTTTGTGCAGGGAATTCTAGCTCCCTGTCCAAAGCTTTTAATGCAATTAGATTCTAGAGATTTCAACTTTGATACATTTGCTTGTTCTTTTTCCTCATTCTAGAGACCAAAGTCTCAAGCATTTCTTTTGGAGTCTGAACGTCAGTTAAGAGTGGTGAGATTTTGCTATATATGCTTTCAAAAATGAAGAAGAAATGAAAATCATGCACAATCTGTTATACTCTTTAGACTAATATTCTAATTTAGTGTATAAGAATTCTATAACATAATTAATTGGGAAATATATAAAGATTTCAAATGAAGCTTCAAGTTTCATGGTCAAACCATGGGAATAGGATGAACACGTATATGCAGGGGTACAACAAGACGTGCTTGCAAAAACTGTCATACTGGCTGGGATGTTTAAGCAGTTTTTACAACAATTTTTTTCCATAGGATCTTGAACTGAAAATTCCTTATGAACGAGAAAAAGCGCCTCAGTTCCTATGTACAATGACAAAAGTGATATATAAAGTTGTTGAAAGTATTGGTGTGTTAAGCTTGAGTCACAATGTAGATCCATAGGAAATAATGGTTTTACATATATAAATCCAGAGATCTCTAGTCGATAGTTTTCTTTGGGAAATGTCTGACTGATATACTTTAACCTTTTGTCGGAAAAACTTTCTGCTAATGCTTTGAACAAGCTTTATTTTTGGTTATGTTAGGATGAATTCAGTGACTTGCTTTACTTTGTTTAGAGTGCAGAGAGATGGGGAAGTCTAGAAAGAGATGCTGGTGTTCATAATTTTGAGCTGCACGCTTTCCGTGCTGCTTTTCAAATGGTATGCAGTATTTCAATCTTGTTTTATGTTGGCTTAGTTATTTAGCTTTGCAACACATTGGATTTGTCTTTATTCATGTAAGTTAGTTTCCATTTTGCTTTGCATCCTTTACCCCTTTGTGTGTGGAGTGTGTGCGATGCTTCTGGATGGTTTTGATATGTGCAAAATGATTAAATCTTGTAGCCAATTCTGTCATTTTATTGTTCTTTATGCACCTTCTGGGATGAGGGTGTTTTCCTTGTTGCTCCTTTTGTTTTGATAGGAAATATTTCGATGGATAAGCTGTGAGAAAAGAATGTTGAAATTTGAGTGTATGGAGATGTTACAACTAGTTTCCATGATACCTTGCATTCCTTACCTTTGTTCATTGACTGTCTTTGTTTGCATGTTGCTACATGAGTGACCAAAGGAAAGGAACTCAGAGGATCTCTTCGGTCTCTTTCTTTATTTTTTTTTTATACCTATATATTTTCCAACTTTTCTTATGAGTTTACTGGGTTTTAAACTGGGGTCTACTACAGGACTTGTGGCCTATATTATCCTAAGTAGGTGTCTGGAGTTGAACCCTTCACCCATTGTTTGAAACCAAAGGCTTTGAGGTTCTATTTTCTTATTTTTGTGACTCTCATATGTGCATTCCACATTTTTATGGAGATTATACAATTCTCATTCTGTTTAAAGGTTTGAAAAAAAAAAATTAATTTATTTTGACATTCTATACTGTGAATAACTTTCTTCTGAAGGTCCTTTCTAGATATTATATGGAAGTAATTGTAACAAGTCCTTCAGTTGGACGTCAAGGGAAGGCATTGCGCCGCCAGCAGCAAAGGAGGATCTTGGAGTCCCGTTCACAATGTGAAGAAAACTCATGTCCATCTTTCAGTCAGAAACACTCTGATACCACACGCTCCTCTGTGGAGATTGGAGAACCTAAAGCAGGTACAATGAACTTATTTAATTTAAAACCTGTAGCTAGCTGTTGAAATTGACAACCTTCCTTTGCTTTGCATGGCAGGAAAATCACCTAAAATACATTTAAAAGAAATAAAAAAGAGAAAAAGAAAAGTATTTCTTCCTTCTTGTTTAAGAAAAAGAAGGCCCTGAAGTTATATGCAAATGTAAATCATAACTGCAGCAGAGTTACACAACCACTGCTCATTCAAATGGCTGTGTTTGATGTGTCTCTGTTCAAATTAATCCAAGTAGATATACCTTTTGGAAACTGTATAGTATGAGATCTTATAAAGATACAAAAACTTTACTTACAAAACATGTTCTGCAGATGATAAATCAGCCTCGGTTTTGGACATGGCTGCCTTATCTCATGAAAATTCTTCAAACAAGAGTATAAGACAAGAAAGCGCTGTTTCTACTGACAAATATCTACTCTTTGAGAAATTTTGCCAGTCTGGATTATGCCGCCTTGGTCTCAAACCATTGGACAGCGAAAATCTTCGTGGGATATGGGACGAAGCTGAGCCCTTTGCTGTATGCTATTTTATCCTATTTACTATTGCATTAAGAATGTTTTATAAGCTTGATCTCTATTTCTTTTTTTCTCCTTTTGGAAAGTTGTATTGCCTACTAGGCTAGAGGCAGGAGAATAAGATTTCAGTGCATGTATATTCGTATGAGCTAGGTCCTGATTGATAAACCTACTATGTACAGGACATTATAGGACCTTATTGGTCTCTTCGAGCTGCTTTGGGGCCTCTTTTGGAAACATATATTCTGTTGGACAGATTATTGTTCCTCCAGGAGCAAGGCAGTTCTCTGGAAGCAGTCATGTTACCTATATTTGATCCTGTATTATCTCCAAGGAATGTGGCCATAATTGCTAAAAAGAAATAATTGTTGGCTTGGATCTTACAGCTTAGTCTGATAAATGGTAAGGCCATCTCTCTCTCTCTCTCTCTCTCTCTCTCTCTCTCTCTCTCTCTCTGTGAGCATATGTCTGTCTTCCTGTTTGTATCCATTTGTGTTTGTCCATGTGTGTGTGTACCATCTTGTAAACATACTTCTGCCTAGATGCTGCACTGCTTTTAGGTGTCTACAAGTTGTACTCCACTAACATATTTATATTGTCTGCTTCCTACATATAATATCTGGCTAACACTTTTTCAGTCTACATTTTATTTAACTGGGAAATTTGGCTGCACGTAGTTAAGAAAAGCTAAATATATTAGTCTAAATGGATCTAGCCATTGCAGATATGTCTACAATAGTGATGCAATGTTGGTTCTTTTATATTATTTATCTTACTCATCTCTATTCTTATCCAAAACTGCAATTACATTTGACACCAGTCTATGTATCAGTGTACTTGCATATGTTATATGAATTATAGCTACAATTGCTATATTTATTAAGAGCAATTACACTGCTGCAGAAATTGATAAAGCCAATTATATTGTGGTAGACATTTTCAATGCTTTGGGATGAGTCATGAAGCATAGAAAGGATACAGATAATGGCTTTGACTTCATAACTTTGTGTCATTACGATCAATCAAAATGTTAAGTAGATTATGGACATATCAGTCGTGCATAAATTTCTCCTATCCTGAAGAAAAAACAAAAAAAAAGATAGATAAACATTTGATTGTGGTTTTTGACATATTGTGGCAGATTGAAGGACCTTCTGCTGTGGGACTTGAGTTCTCTTTCACCTGACATGTGCAGAACTGTTTTTGGCAAACAAGTATAGTTAATGGTAAACCTGTAAACCTTGATATATGAGCTTTTCTTATCCGGATGAATGTTTATACTCTTACGCTCTATACAAGGTTTGTTGGGCAGTCATAAGATTTGTCGATGAAATGTGAATTCTAGGGGTTATATATCTTTGAATCGATGAGTATATTTTTTGGATATATCAGGTTTAGCAGTGATGGGCATGGTGAGTGTTATTGTAACTGCTTTATGCAATATATTTCACATTAGCAGCATGCATAAAAATGTGCTGTGTTCTGACCTACAATGATAGTTAAATTAAGAACTCAGAATTTTGAATTTAATCCATTGAACTCAGCTCTGTCAATGGTGAAATTTTCTTATTATTGGTGTACTTTTGCAAATGAAGAATTAGTATCGATTCACCTTTCTTTGACAATGTACTTAAACCTTTTGATAGGAAAGAAAGTAATTATATTTCTATCAAAAAGGCGGATTCAAAATTGTAGGATGAAGTGGTGGTCAGTCCACTAGAAGATTTACAAGTTAGTGGAGCAAAGTCTCTACACTTAATCTTCTATACATGGTTTAGCCCCTCAATATAATATAACGCCACCTCCAAAGTGTACTTTAAGGATGATTGTTATCGCTTAAAGAAATTTGGCAACCTTTCTGCTGGTAATGGTCCCTGTGAGTATGTTGACTTTGCTTAACATGCTGGTAGTACCACCTTATTTTTTTGACTTGTTCTGATTGATGTATGTATTCTTGAATTCTATAATCTTATCATTGTTAATGTGAATGTAACAAAGATTTTCTAAAGAACATTTGCTGGGCATGATAATTTGATTGTTACAGCTTCATTCTAGTTCTAGAGTATCACTGTAATTGTTTTAATATTTGAAGGTGAAGTTTCTAACTTTCATCATTATGAATTCAATCTATCTATGCACGACAACTATAATAGTTTTCTCTGTGCAGTTGTCTTAAAGATCGCTTGATCCTTGACAGCACTTGTTTTTCATATTCTTAAAATCTTTTAAGTTATATACTGGGGACTTTGAGTGAAGGTTTAACACTTTGATCGCTTTCATATAATTTTCTTTTATCTTTTTCTGGGAACCATGGCTTAAAACTATGCAACAATTTACAATGGTGATCGGTTATGAATCCCCAATTTTAGATATTCTATACTGATTCTGATTGTCATGAAGAGGTGCTGCTATCACCTTCTTGTTGAAACAACTGAGAAATATGGAGTAAATACTAGTTAATAATACAAAGTATGATATGATTGTTGTGCTGTCTGTTTGCGACTAACAAACTAAATTATTTCCCTACGATTGTACTTGTAGACATGCTAAACCAGAACCTTACCCTTTTTGTACATTGTCATGGTACTGTAGGTTCAGGTGGTGAAGTTTGAGGTGAGTCTTTTGACTCTGGAAAGTGAAAAGAATAGATGTATAATGGTTTGGTTGTATTTCATATTCTAATCTTTTTTCCTTTTACTTTCTATGCTTTCAGATAAGAATTAAACTATGCCACTCCAAATAAGATATTTCCCCGCTAGGCTTTGTTTCTACAAAGGAATCTTCCTATTTGTTGTGGTTTCACATCTTGACTTTATTCTAGATTCCTGAACATCTTCAATAGTGTCGATTTTTTTATTTGCTAATTTAAGTGGTAGGCATTATTTGATAGCTCCAAAGGTTCCTGAATGACTGCTTGACTGTTTGTCCTTCTGCAATCTGTATTCCTCACCAAACAATCTCTGTAAGAAGTCTCTATACGCACGCTGGAACGAAAACGACAGATTTGTTTGCTTTCGTTTTGTTATTCACTTATCTTTGACTCACCCCTTACAGCTATTGATTTGTCAGCTTTAGAATACTAATTTATTTTGCAAAGAAGAATGATTAAGAATTTTACAAGTTGAATTAGTTTACATTTCTTTAATGTTTTTATATCCCAAAGAATCTCCGAATAAATCTGTGGTTGGTTTGTTTTTAGGAATGGTCAGATAGTGTAGAAAACTTGTGGTTGCCTTCACAAGAATTTCATACCAATCGGTATCATCGACATCGAGGTAACCTGAGAACTCGTGACAAGTGTCGTTCTTTGAACCGGTTCTGTTATTTTAGTCATATTTGTTCTTGTTTCTTATAATAGGCAGTGACAGTCCTGGAATTTTCAGATAATGAACGTGGGCATATTGCTATCACGGAAAAGAGAGGTCCTTTAAACTTGTCTAAGTGGAGATAAAAAAAATTACAGAAACATCAATTTTTTGTTGTTTAGATATGAACCCTTTCACTTTCATATCCTATTTGTGTTCAATTTGATTTATCCTGTTAATATTTAGTTTGAATTGTGTGTTTAGATTCAATTGATCTCTACAAAGTTGAACCAAACCCATTTCGGTAGATGAACATAGGAAATACAAAAGGTGATTTTCAAATATCATTATCTTAATTATTGTGAGCATAGTTAGTTAGTTATAAACGACTTAAAATTTGACCAAATTGCCGATAAGATTTGTATTAAGGAAATCCTATAATTTTCTTATAAATATTTTCTTGTAGTTAATGGCAATTTTCCCCTTTGATGTACCCTTTCTAAAATGTTAAATGACGTTGGTATTCTGTTAGGGTTTTATTGTTTAATTTATCTCATGCCGTCAGCTTTCTGTTAGGATTTTATTGTTAAATTTATCAGATCAAGGGTAAATGTTTTAGTCAGAAGTGTGGGATAATATGATAGAATGAGACCTAAGGGGGAAATAGTCATTGCCACCATGGGTTACTTTTAATTAATTGAGATAAAAAGTAATCAAAACTGTAATAGTTTTGTTATTTGTAACCAAGTGTTAGGTTAAAATGTTTGTTTCTCTCACAACTCTTATGTGATAGCTTCAATTTTTTGTTGATGAATTTTGAATTTTGGAAAATTCATCTGCAAAAAATTGGGAGTTATCACTTAGAGATTATGAGAGAGTTTGTGAGATTGGATTGTAGGCAATGTTTTAATAACCAACTTAGGTGAAACTTGGCAAAGTTGTCGGGTCAGTTTGATCGACCAGTCAAACTGGGTGTCAAAAAGTATAAAATTAAGCAAATACACCCCTAAAAGTTTTTAAGTCTCTATAAGTTTGAAATTTAGCAAACACACCCCAAATACAAATCGGCGATTGACTGGTTGGCTATGGCAACACACCAAATGTAATCCTAATCATCCGTTGAGCCCATTCCCTAAAAAATCTACTCAAGATCTGGTCGAAATCGACCAAAATCAATTAGATCTCACCACTGTTGGCGTCGACAATCCTCCTCATTATCACGAAAATACTCTCCTTAGCCTCCTGACCAAAATCTATCTCACTTTACCCTCATTTGCCTAGCCAATTGCCAGCAAAATTTGACTATTGTTGTCGTTGGTTTTTTTCGATTTTCGATAGATTCACTCACTGGAAATCACCTTCGTCGCCATCATTGCATTCACCGGTCATTTTTTTTCAAAAGTCCCAATATCTCGGCCTTCAATTGTTTACCAATTATCATCCTAATTTCTAGGGCTTTGGGTGAATAGGAAAATTAGTAACTTGGTCCAGTGAAAGCCCCAAGTCCATATTGAATTGGTTCAATCAATTGGGCTAGATTGAGTTTTAAAACACTAGATGTAAGTATAGTATTGCCCTTATCAAAAAGACATATCAAATCAAAGTGTTTTATATGAAAATGAATCCCATTAAAAAGACACATCAAATCAAAGTGTTTTATATGAAAATGAATCCCATTAAAAATTTTGCGAAAATGTATGTACAAGTTTATAAGATGAGAGAGTCAAGAATTTCGGCCAGTGTAGTTTCTTTAATAATAATTTTAAAAATAAGTCATTCTAATTTCATTTGGAACTTGTACTTGTCATTCTTTTATCTTATTGGAATCCTTGTATGATACTTTTGATCATATTAAAATTCTCAATATGCTAAATTAGGCTTATAGTTTCTTGAAATTATTCATAACCAAAAGGAGTATTATCACTTACCTCCCCGGAGGTTTCCATAAATTGTCGTTACATCCATGTGGTATGAGAACCATCAAGACCTCCCTTCACATTTGAATAAATACCTTACCACCTTTTCTAACGGTAATTGTTAATTGAAGTTGCAAAAAGCCTATTTTGCCCTTGTAGAATAATTATTTAATTTGTTATTACACATTTGACCTTAACAAATTTTTTTTTTCGCATTTTCCCAAAAATCATAAAATAAATTCAAATATTGTTGACTAAAAATTATTAGAAATATAAAAATTATTTTGTATTTTTCATATTGTCTAGTTTTTTTATTAATTTTTCATTTTTTGCAGTTTTTCTTTTCATTTTTCTTTTTAGAATTGTTTGTTTCAATTTTTTATATTATTTTATATTTTTTCAATTTTTTAGTTTTTCAATTTTCTTTATAAAATTTTAATTTCAAATTATTTGATTTTTTCCATTTTTTACTTAATTTTAATTCCATTTTTGTGTTAAAATCTACAATTACAAGTCTACCCCTAGACTTAACAATTGACCGTTAGAAAAAAGGACATGAGGGGAGGTAAGTGATAATTTATTCAAATGTGAAGGGAGGTCTTTAAGATTTCGGATACCATAGGGGTGTAACGAACTTATGGAAACCTCAGGGGAGGTAACTGATAGTACTCCTAACCAAAAATATATTATGGTGACGGCTAGAGGTGGAACAAATGGGCCGGGTTAGGTGGGTCAACCCTAACCCGGCCCGCAATGAAGAGGGTTGAACCCGGCAGCAACCCTAGGGTGGGTCGGGTTGCTGTTTTGTCCCTTCTAAGAGAAGACCGCCAACCCGCCGGGTTGGCTGTTGTCAACCTGGTGGGTTGGCTGTTATACAATAACGGTTAACCTGCCGGGTTGGCCCAAAAAAAAATATAAAATTTAATTTGTTTTTTCAAATTACCCTCGAAATATAGCCGTTGGAAGGGTCTTTTTCGTCATTTTCCTTTCCCATTTTTTTCTATAAATTGGCCCTAAACTCTCACATTTTTCTCACAACTCAAATTCTCTCATTCTCTCATATTCTCTAATCTCTAATCTCTCAATTATTCATTTATTCTCTTAATCTCTTTGTTATCAATTTGCTCGTATTTTAATTTTTATTAGTTTTTTCAATTTTTAATTCATATTTCCAATTTTCCAATTTTCCAAATTCCATATTCCAATTCTCTTTCTTTAATTTTTATTTCTTCTACATCATTTTTTTTTTTCAACTACAATGGATAGATATTTCTCTCTCATCAATTACAATGATGAAGAAACTACTATCCTAGTCCTATCCCGCTGATTTTACTAACATAAATGCAGGAGGAGATTCAAATAGTCCCGCTTTCCTATTCTCAGAATCCGATACACCTCAAAATATGCCCTCGATTTCAACAGCTCCCGGTGGTTCTAAAAGTGTTTCGTAATCGTCGTGTTCGTAACTTCATCTCAAGCTGAGGCAGGATCAACTGCCGTCGAAACCGAAGACAGCACACATCAGAAGTTTGGGCGCATTTCGACAAGTTTTACGAGACAGAAAAGGCGTTCAAGTCAAGAAAGCGAGATGCAAATACTGTGGAAATATTTATAAAGCTGATTCAGGTAATGGTAATAGTACTTAAAAGGCATGCTAATAAACATATTAATCAACATGGAAATAGAGAAGCAATCAAACCAAATAACTAATATGGGTACTACTTGACGTTATAATTCTGATGTATAAGAAACAGTTAGCTTTATATATGCTGCAACTGATCACCTATTAATATGGCTGAAGATAAATATTTTGAAAGATTTGTTCAAAATTCATTTTTTCCAGGATTTAAAAGTTATTCTAAAACTGCAACTAGAAATGATTTAATAAATTGTTTAGTAAATGAATAGAATTAAAAAATAAAATACATACTTGTCATGTTGGTGGACTCTAACTGCCGATATTTGGAGTGGGAGAGCTAAACAAGATTATATTTGTGTGACTAGTTATTATTTTGATAATGAATGTAAATTAATAAATCTTTATTAGGATTTAGATTAATGGATGTGTCACATAGTGGTGAACAAATTTATAATAAAATTGTTGAAGTTTTAGAAGATTATCATATTGTTAGTAAAGTGATAAATTAATTAGCTAATGCAAGTTCTAATAGTAAAGCTATAGATTATTTAAAGTAATCCTTTATATAACAATTTGAAGTTTTTTCACCAACGTTGTGCATGCCATGTTATAATTTAATTGTGAAAAGTGGTATGAAAACAATTAAAGAAAATATTAATAGAATTAGAGATTGTTTAGCTTGGGTTACTAATAGTAATAAAAGAAATGCTGAATTTCAAGACGTTGTATAAAATCAAATATGTCTCCTAGGATTTTTGTATTAGACAGTCTTTAGATGGAATAGTACTTATTAATGCTTGATTCATGTTACCTTATGCTAATATAATTAGTTATTTGTAGCAAATAATAGATGTCCTCATTATTTGGTAGAAACTGATTGGCAAATAGCAAAGTATTTCATTATTTTTTAAAATTTTTTACCAATCCACTTTATAACTTTTGGTGTGTATTATCCTACTAGTCCATTGGTAATATATCAATATAAAAATTTCCGAGTTATTTATAAAAACAAAGACAATGAAATTTTAAATGCACCAATAAGGCAATGAAATTTTTTTTTTAAAAATATTGGGAACCCATTCATTCTTTATTGTTTAGGTGTATATGACCTAGAATTAAATTAGCAGGTTTAGAAAATGGTTTTGACAATTTATGTGAAAATTTCAAACCGAATATGCCAATCAAATAGGAGAGTAAAAAATAGACTTTTCGAAGTATATTTCCAATATGAAAACAGGTATGAGAACCCGCAAAGAGGCAAAACATCCAGGGAAGCTGCATCAGAAGAACAAATGAAGACTTTTGCTCTTGGGGTGCACTGAATAGGTCGAAGAGGACCCGAATCCGAAGCACAGCCTCCTCTTTAGAAGTCCACCAACAACAACAACTAAGTACTGTCTTCCATGCAGTCGAAGGTAATGAGCTTCAACAATATTTGGCAACCCCAAAATGTTACCAATAGACCCCAACAGAGAGCAAACATTGATCTCTAGACTATTGGAGCCAGAAAATGTATTTTTCGGTATTATCAAGACTTGCCTTGGATGTTTCGCTGTTCCTGTCTCCACCGTCTCATCCGAACAAACATTTAGTGCAAATGGAAGAATTTTAAATGAAAGGAGGACTAAACTTTCACAACAAATGATTGAAGTCCTCACATATTCGAGATTGGGAACGGTCGCGCCATCAAGGTCATACGAGGTTGTCGACGATCCTTTAATAGAATCATTTCAATTTTGTAATATAGATGTACGGATGAGAGAGGTTCTAGTGAACCCCAAAATTAGTTGTTTGTGAAATTAAACTTGTAAATTAATTGTCAATTATACACTCTTTTCCTTACTAAGTTTTTGTCCCATTGGGTTTTTCATGGTGAGGTTTTTAACGAGGTAATAATTATTGTAATTCTTATTTATTTTTTAATAAATGAATAAATTTAATTTTCTTATATTACAATTTTAATGTATACAATTGAATTAATATTTGAAATGTTAACAAAAAAAATATTAATTTAATTTAATTATTGATATTTGAAAAGAAGTTAACACTTAACTAAAAACAATTATATTTATTCATTTATAAATTGTTAATTATTCATTTGAAAAGTTAATTAAACATTTAAACTTAAACAAATAAAACAAAACAAAATTAAAAAAAAAAAAATCAAAAAGAGGGTTAACCCGGCCCAACCCGCGGCCTAACCCGGCTGCCAATGTTGCGGCGGGTTAGGACCGACCCGCCACTTTGTGCAACCGCCGCGAGTCGGGTCAGACGGGCTATTTTCCACCTCTAGTAACGACTGGTAATTGAAGGTCTGACTCAGTAGAGGGAGTTTATTAAGTATAGCACATTTAAAAAATACTTAAACAAAATAATTAACTTGGATTCACAAAAATATCTTCGGAATATTACATCATTTATTTCTTCAAGCTGGCAAAATTTCGCCCAAACTTCTTTTTGTTACTTAATTTTGTTTAAAATATATTATATTATAAAGAAATATTACTTGCAATATAATAATTTGAATATAACATTAAGAGCGAAAAGAGTTTATCTAAAGTTTTTGCATTTTTGAATATTTTTTTAGATGATTTGGTTGTATTTGGCTATTGCAAAGAGCTTATAGGATATTAAATAAGCTATTTTATGGCTTGTGGGAGAAACTTAATAAACTCTTTTTTAATTTATTTAAAGTGTTGAAATTTAAAAAATAATTTCAATTATATTTTATAAATTTGACTTGATTTATTCTTTTGAGTCTTTGACCAAAAAAGTAACAATCTTTTCTTAGAAAACTATATCATCATAAGTTTACTCAAACAAGCTTTTCTTTTATGAACTGTATTTGAATAAGCCGTACTAAATAGATCCTAAGTATTATGGGTTTTGTTGACCCTAATCCTTCTACTTGGAGCATCAATAAAGTATATATATTGATGCGTCATTGTTTGATTATATATATAATGAAATTTACTAATTACTTAAAAGTAAAATTTAAAAATCTCAAATTATTGTTATTTTTACAAAAACCCTTTTGAAAACTCAATTTTAGAGTTTATATTGATAGAGTTGAATTACAAATAAAGTATATAAATATTAGATTTGAAAATATTTGATTTATATTCCAATCATTTTTTCAAAAAAGCCAAAAGTCAAAAGTTATATTGATAGAGTTGAATTACAAATAAAGTATATAAATATTAGATTTGAAAATATTCGATTTATATTCCAAGCATTTTTTCAAAAAAGTCAAAAGTTAGTAGTATGGTCAATAATTAACACTGTTTCATAAGCCCATTCTTAGTATTCCAATTCTTGAAGCTAATGAGTATTTTACCATATCAAAACAAGAAAAGTAGTAGTTCTTATAACATTCACTTCCCCTATTTGTTGAATTGATAAATTGTCAATCAGAAATATCAACTCCACAAATATATATTAATATATATTTGTGGAGTTGATTTTTCTGATTGACAATTTATCAATTCAACAAATATATATATAATGGAGTATAGACAAATTTCAATAATTTTTTATTATATATGTTTGTGGAGTTGATATTCCTGATTGACAATTTATCAATTCAACAAATATATATATATAAAATGGAGTACAGACAAATTTCAATAATTTTTTATAACGAAAATAAATTTTGATAAGCACAGAGTTTCCAAGGGAAGTAATACTTTTTTTTTTTTAACTAATTGATAATCTAAAAAACCCCCCGACCTCAATTTTGCAAATCCATAATATTTTTGTTCAATTTCATCTCAGAGAGAGTAAAGAGAGTAATTATCAACTGATTACAACTAATTATCAATAATCCAATACCCCGCTCAAGTTAGTGGGTGATGAATATCAAGCACCCCCAACTTGGACAATAGATGACGATGAAGAGAAGTAGCAACATCTTTAGTAAACAAATTAGCAGGTTGCCCTTGAGTGGGAACATAAATGGGATACACCAAACCTTCCTTAATCTTAGTACAAACAATGTGACAATCGATGTCAAAATGCTACATATGTTCATGGAACATCATATTGGAAGCAATGAAAATTGCGGATTGATTATCACAGCCAAGAGGAATGGGCAGCGGAAGTGGAAAGCCAAGATTAGTCAAGAGCTGAGTGAGCCAAACAAGTTCACAAACCATGGAGGCCATGGCATGATATTTAGCTTCAAAGGATGATTTGGAGATTGGACCTTGATGCTTAGACTTCCAGGACAGCAAAAAACTTCCCAAGAAGATGTAGAAACCAGTGACAAACTTGTGAGTCATGAGGCAAGAAGCCGAATCAGAGTCACAAAAAGCTTGAAGATGAAGAGAGCCATGTGCTGGAAAAAAATAGACCCGAACCAAGAGACCCTTTGACATATCGAACATGTTGGTCGCAGATGGGTTTACGCAACGAAAAAACAAAAATAAAATCCCCAACAACAACATTAAACCCAAGAACCTTATACCCGATTTACATTATTTGCATATGAAATGATATTGAATATAAAATTTTCAAATTTCATACAAGCATTTGGAGGCTCCTTCAATCGATACGAATCGCTCCCACTCTAAGATAAGAGTGAACTCTCGGTATCCACATGAAGACAGGATGGTGATCGACTTGCAGTCTTAAGTGCTAGCATGACACACAAGCAAAAAGGATGCATAATTTTTCTTCAAGAAAAATTCTCTTCTCCACCAAGAGAAAAACGTGAGAGAGAGTGAGGTGAGTGGCTTGGATTTAATTAATGTGTTCTCCAATTTTATTTTAATTTTAAGTTGCCTTTTATATGCAACAAAAATTAAAACCCTAATCTAGTTAGGAATAAATTTATTCCATGACTAGAATAGTAAATCCTCATTACCAAACAAGGTAATAATCCACATGACATCTTATTCAAATTCAAATATGATTTTCATTTTCATATATTATCTTTATTAATATCATCAAATATTAATATTGAATATATATTTAAATTCAAATATGAATTTCATATTTCATATATATTATCTTCACTAATATTAATATTAAATAATATTTAAATACATAATCTCACTAATTTTAATTTCAATATGAAATTAAATATAGGCAATGACCTCAGCAAATTTAAGTGCACTGTGAGATTACCAAAATGCCCTTTCATCTCAAAAGACTAAAATATCCTTTCCATCATAAATGACGAAAATACCCTTTCATCACAAATGACGAAAATACCCTTTCTCACCAATTCATCCTTAATCTGTCTTCTATATGTGTGACCCGAAGGCTCCTCATCATATCGGTAGTGAGTAGTCTCGTGATTGACACCAATCAATCGTCTCACTAAACATAGACCAAGATTGGCCTCTAGCAAGACATCATGGCCACCCGATAGATTCAGATTCAGCGAAACAATTGGCCTATCAACAATATGGTTATCGTGCAAATCAATCCTTTCATCATCTGTTATCTCATCGAAGCTGAGGTACAGAAATATTGTCAACCTTAGTTATCTTCGATATCGTTGTATTCAGTTACCAGAACAATGACTAGAATAATAAATTAGATTGAGCAATAACTTAATCCCACTATGGCCACAACTTTAGTGTCATTGCCATTCACTGAATTGCGCTGTGAGATAACTTCCCCGTACTTGGGAGTGATGAATCCTTTGTTGATCCACCATAGTCTTGATACACTTTTCAATACAGCCAATCACTACTGTATTGATAGCTTTGAATAGAACTACGTTAGGCTGGTGTCAAACTGCACCAATCGATGCATAAGTCTCAAGTCTAAGGATCACATGCACCACCATTCGTTAGATGATTTATTCCATAGACACTAGGGTTACCATATATATGAAATCCTTTAGTGGGTCTGTCCAGTGAACTTGCCTACAGCAAGCACCCATGTGTTGCACCAGGTTGTCAGCAAACAACCTTGACAAGTGAGATCAGTCACTGTCTTTTGACAGGATCGTTCAACACTATAATAGCCTTACCGTATTATCTGTGTCCTTGGTCAGAATAATACTGGGGCTACAGACATTTCTAGAATGGCCACCATATGTGATCATATGGTTCTTACTATCAAGATTTGAAACACTTAATACCCTCGTCACGGTTCTACCATCCTAAGGACATATATTAATACACGCAATTATGATTCACAAGAAAATTGCCTTTTATGGATTAATAAACATTATTACAAAAAGTCAATTTTACAATAATTGATTGGCTCTAGGGCACCAACTCTAACAATCTCCCACTTGCACTATAGCCAATCATTCATGTATTTAATGTCAAATGACCTTAAGTGTTTTTCATGCTTCTGCTATGATAGAGGCTTCATTAGTGGATCGGTTAGATTGTCATCAGTATGCACTTTACTGATCTGTACATCTTTCCTCTCAACCATTTCTCTGATGAGATGAAATTGTCTGAGTATGTGTCTAGACTTCTAGTGAGACCATGGTTCCTTTGCTTAAGCTATTGCTCCATTGTTGTCACAATAGATATCTATTGGATCAACAATTGTGGAGACCACACCAAGTTCGATGATGAACTTCTTAATCCATGCCGCCTCCTTGGTTACATCGGATAATGCAATATACTCAGCCTCCATTGTAGAGTCTGCTACAGTGCTTTGCTTGGAGCTTTTCTAGCTCACCGCATCACCATTGAGACAAAATACAAACCCGCATTGCGAACGATAATCATATTTGTTTGTCTGAAAACTAGCATCACTGTATCCTCTTACAGTGAGCTCATCTTCCCATCCATAAACCAAGAACAAGTCCTTAGTCCTCTTCAGGTACTTAAGAATGTTCTTGACAGCTATCCAGTGACACTCACCTGGATCCGATTGATATCTGCTACAAGTGCTCAATGCACATGAGACATCAATCCGAGTACACAACATGACATATATGATGGATCCAATTGCTGACGCATATGGGATCCTCTTCATTCTATCTCTCTCATCGTGTGTTTTAGGACACATATCCTTAGAGAGATAGACACCATGTGACATCGGAAGAAATCCCTTAGTAGATTCTTCCATACTGAATCTCTTCAATACTTTATCAATGTATGTACTCTGACTTAGACTAAGTAACCTACGTGATCTATCACGGTAGATCTTTATTCCAAGGATGGAGGCTGTTTTTCCTAAGTCTTTCATGGAGAAGTACTTGGATAACCAAGTCTTTACGAACTACAAGTTCAATATATCATTCCCAATCAGAAGTATGTCGTTGACATACAACACCAGGAATGCCACTGCGCTCCCATTTACCTTTTTGTAAACACAAGGCTCATCTTCATTCTTAATAAAACCGAATTCCTTTACGGCTTCATCAAAACGAATGTTCCAGCTCCTTGAAGCTTCCTTGAGTCCATAAATAAACCTCTATAACTTGCATACTTTATCAGCTTGTCCATTAAGAACGAAATCATCAGGTTGTGTCATATACACATCCTTTTCAAGGTTTCCATTCAGGAAAGCTGTTTTGACATCCATTTGTCAAATTTCATAGTCATGATATGCAGCAATCACAAGCATAATCCGAATGGACTTAATCATGGTAACTGGCAAGAAGGTTTATTCATAATAAATACCATGAATTTGTTTGAAACTTTTGGCAACCAGTCGTGCCTTATAAGTATGCACATTGCCATCCATGTCAGTATTCTTCTTGAAGACCCATTTACACCCTATGGGTTTTACCCTTTTAGGTGGATCCACCAAAGACCATACTTGGTTCTAGTACATGGAGTCCATCTCAGATTTCATGGCTTCAAGCCATTTAACGAAATCTGGATCCGATATAGCGTCTTCGTAGGTTCTGGGCTCATTGTCTTGGTAGATCAATATGCCACCATGCTGACTCATGAGAAAACCATATCTCTCAGGCTCATAACGTACTCTCCCAGACCTACGCAGCTCCTATGCTACTTGAGGTGGTTCACTTTGATCCACGAATTGTGGAGTAACCTCTTCACAATGTTCAACCACCTCTTGTGACACATCTTCCCATCCTTGGTCTAATGTATCTTATGGTTCTAGAACTTCATCGAGTTCTACTTTCCTCCCACTAGTACTTCTTAGGAAAAATTCATTTTCTAAGAAGACACCAGTATGAGCGACAAAAAATTTGCGCTCTTCTGAGTAATAGAAATAGTATCATTTAATCTCCTTCAGATACCCCACAAATATACACTTACAGGATTTTGGATCTAGCTTGTTCGAAGTCAATTTCTTGACATAAGCTTCACAAACCCAAATCCTTAGATAAGACAAGTTGGGCTTTCGCCCACTCCATAGTTCAAATAAAGTCTTATTGACAAATTTTGACGGCACACAGTTTAATATGTGAGTCGCAGTCTCTACGACATAACCCTAGAATGATGCAGGTAGATCACTAAAACTCATAGTGGACCTAACCATATCAAGCAAGGTCCTATTCCTCATTTTAGACACTCCATTGTGCTAGGGTGTATACGAAGGGGTGAGTTGTGATACTATCCCACACTCCTTCAGGTATTCAGAAAACTCTGAGCTCAAGTATTCACCTCCTCGATCCGACCGAAGAGCCTTAATACTTCTGCCCAACATATTCTGTACTTCATTTCTGAATTCTTTGAACTTATCAAAGGCTTCAGATTTATGTCTCATAAGGTAGACATAACCATATCTACTGAAATCATTAATAAATGTGATGAAGTAGGAATATCCACCTTTGGCTTCACCTGTTAGTGGACCACATACATCACTATGGATGATACCTAACAGTTAGTAGCCCTTTCACTTTGTCCTGTGAAAGGTGACTTGGTCATCTTGCCTAAAAGGCATGACTCGCATACCTCACATGATTGGAAGTCAAAAGGGTCCAAAACTCCATCCCTTTGAAGTTTTCCAATGTAGGTCTGATTAACATGACCCAATCTACAATGTTAGATGTATGTATGGTTTTGATCGCTATGTTTAGCTTTCTTAGTTTCAACATTGAGAATATCCTTATTGTTTAAATAAAGAACATATAATTTGTTATATAACCTTGCAATTCCAAATAGAATACCATTCAAACTAAAGGATAACAATCCATTAGAAATCTCAAAACGATATCCAATATTATCCAAAGCGGATGCTGAAATAATGTTTCTAGAAATTGCATGTACAAAATAACAATCTTTGAGTTCCAATAATAAGCCCGTAGGCAAAGATAAACAATAAGTCCCTACAGCTAATGTAGCCACACGTGCTCCATTTCCAACTCGTAGGTACACTTCTCCATTGGCAAGCAATTTACTCTGCCTTTGTCCCTACATATCAATACAAATATGAGTACCACACCCTGTGTCAATGACCCAAGATGTTGAAGGACAGAAGTTAATCTCAATCATGTACATACCTAAAGTCGAAGCGTCTGACTTCTTCTTGTTCACGAAGAAAGCCTTACAGTGTTTCCTCTAGTGACCAAGCTTGCCACAATAGAAGCAGACTACCTTCCCACCTTTCCCAACGCCACCCTTAGGCTTGAGAGCGTCATGTCCTTTAGGCTTGGGCTTGGGATTAGCCTTGGCCTTGGTCTTTCCCTTGCCTTTACCCTTTCCTTTATTGGCAGCAACCAATAAAATAGGCTTGGACTTTTTCATGTCTTGCTCTGCAGTCCTCAACATGTTTAGAAGCTCTGATAGGGATTTCACTATCATGTTCATATTGAAATTCATAATGAATGGTTCAAAAGAATCAGGTAAGGATTGCATAATTAAATCCATTTGTAATTCTGCATCCAACCCAAATCCCAAAGTCTCAAGCCTCTCTATGTACCCAATCATCTTGAGCACATGAGGACCAACTTGGGCTCCCTCAGTCATATGAATTCTAAACAACGCACTCAACACCTTGTACCTTTCATGTCAGGCGTTTCCTTCGAAAAGCTCCTTGAGATGCAGAATTATGGCAACAACGTCCATATTCTCATGCTGCTTTTGCAGCTTAGGTGTCATCGATGCTAACATAAGGCATTGAACAGTATCAACATCATCAAGGAACCTTTGGTAAGTTTCCTTTACTTCTTGAGTGACATCAGGATCATGCTCAGCCAAATAAGCTTGTCAAGGATATATAATTTTTGTTCGGACTTAAGTACAATATGAAGATTTCGATACCAGTCTGAGCTAGCCTGTTTTCTTTCTCAATTATCGATCGTAGGTTGATATTGCTCATTTTTAAATGAATCTACTATACAGAAAAGTAAAGTCAATATAATGTTTATTATTATTATTTTGATATGGTCTTTTATTAAAAAACGCTCCCACTTTTTGTTTCAAGCCAATAGCCCTCACTATTAACTCGGGAAAGCCCGTTGGCTTTCTTAGTGGACTGAGATCCCATCTAGCCCATTTCAAACCTTCGCTTTGGCAAACAAGCCAAAATGGGTTGATTAGGTAGGCCAACAAACTTAATCCACATTAGTTGATAGCTCCCACCGCCAACCTCAAATGTGAAATGAGCCAACAAGCCAATCACACAATACGATGACCAAAGCCATTGTCTTCAAGTGTGATTCTCAGTATCAGTAGAGTGGACACTACATGCCGCCACGTACACATAATAAGTGTACTTCTCTACCATGCCTATGACATGTTTATCAACCTTCGCTTTGGTGAATAAGCAAAACACGTCATTTTAAGTCGACCCATCACTATTAAGGAAAACTCCAATAAACTTTAACCTCCCACTGGTAGAAGTATACCATTCACTTTGGTGAACAACGTTCCAACGAACAATGGTTTGATCAAAGACATGGCGATGGAAGGCATTTCAATTTTGACTTAATCTACTTTAGTTGAGGGGTTTTTATTTTATTTTATGTCTCACCAATTTTATCTTTCTTAGCATGTTATAGTCATAACATACACCCTTAGCATGCATACTAAGCGTAAAATAAACGTGTTGGTGCATAGCCTTAACTAAAATCGATTTCCTCAAGTCAAGAGGAATCGGTAGGTCAACCTAGGTTTAAAAGGAAATGGATTCTTCAAGTAATTTCGCCTCCTTCCCTTCCATCGTTGCTTCTTCTCGAACATTACACAATTTTCAAAAATAAAATTACATTTTATATTATTGAAAAGAAACCTCGAGTTACATTAGAGGGGAATGACATGAGAGAAAGAAGTTACATTGGAGGTTTAGAGAAAGGCAAGGCACGCAGACCCAATTTTAAATTACATAACCCAAAATAATTAAACTAGGTTTGTAGGCTTATGCACCAAGCACCATGCATATTCACAAACAAGAGTCATGCATAAACAATCAAAATTTAATTTTGATTAGGTTGGTAAATTACCAGTAACCCCTTGAATTTCAACAGTGTTGCATTTAATCCAACAAGTTTTAAAATTTTCATTTTAGTCCCTTGTTATCGGGCCTCACTCAATTGGGCCTCTAGAATGTTTCTAACATGCAGCAACATTTTTTAGAAAATTATGGATTAAAAATATCACACAACAATGCGATCACGGCCCAAAATTCAGCCCATTGCATCTTTACGTGGGCTGCCCAAAAAAAAAAAAAAAGATTTGGTGCATGTTTTAACGCGCACCAGATCAGGCCCTTGGCTGAAAAACCAAGTGCCAACCGAGGCCAAGTGCTGGGAGCACTTGGCCACCACAGGGTAGCCCCAAAATAGCAACATATTAAGAGGATAGTAGCGGCGCATTCGCATGCGCCACTGCTGTGTATGGCAGCAGCCTTGGTGTAGTCGCACAAGGTTGATGTTGTGTCGTTTGCAGCGACATAGCCCAAGGCCACATGCATTAGCATGTGGCCAGCACTCCTCCTCGTGCGGCAGCGTGCAACAGTCGCACGCAATGTGTGAAGCAGCAGTGCGCATTTACGTGTTGTCGCTGCTGCTTCTTGTTGCTGTCGTGCGCGGCAACATACAGTAACAACACGCCACCCTACAAAGTAGCATCCTCCTCTGATCAGAATCAAGTTTTATTTGATTTCGATCCCCTAAAAACAAAAAAAAAAAAAAAAAAAAAAAAGATTAGCAACACATCAACCGCAGCAAATTTTTAACACAAAAAAATCAGTTTTTACACATCATGCAATAACATAATCGATACACATCGAAATCAATTCAACCAAACGTCAAATAACAATGTAAAAGGTATAAGGAAGGCTCTGATACCACTGTTGGTCGCTAATGGGGTTTATGCAGCGAAAAAACAAAAACAAAATCCCCAACAACAACATTGAACCTAAGAACCTTATACCTAATTTACGTTATTTGCATATGAAATGATATTGAATATAAAATTTTCAGATTTCATACCAGCGTTTGGAGGCTCCTTCAATCGATACGAATCGCCCCCACTCTAAGATAAGAGTGAACTCTCGGTATCCACATGAAGACAGGATGACGATCGACTTGCGGTCTTAAGTTCTAGCAAGACACACAAGCCAAAAGGATGCATAATTTTTCTTCAAGAAAAATTCTCTTCTCCACCAAGAGAAAAACGTGAGAGAGAGTGAGGTGAGTGGCTTGGATTTAATTAATGTGTTCTCCAATTTTATTTTAATTTTAAGTTGCCTTTTATATGCAACAAAAATTAAAACCCTAATCTAGTTAGGAATAAATTTATTCCATGACTAGAATAGTAAATCCTCATTACCAAACAAGGTAATAATCCACATGACATCTTATTCAAATTCAAATATGATTTTCATTTTCATATATTATCTTTATTAATATCATCAAATATTAATATTGAATATATATTTAAATTCAAATATGAATTTCATATTTCATATATATTATCTTCACTAATATTAATATTAAATAATATTTAAATACATAATCTCACTAATTTTAATTTCAATATGAAATTAAATATAGGCAATGACCTCAGCAAATTTAAGTGCATTGTGAGATTACCAAAATGCCCTTTCATCTCAAAAGACTAAAATATCCTTTCCATCATAAATGACGAAAATACCCTTTCATCACAAATGACGAAAATACCCTTTCTCACCAATTCATCCTTAATCTGTCTTCTATGCGTGTGACCCGAAGGCTCCTCATCATATCGGTAGTGAGTAGTCTCGCGATTGACATCAATCAATCGTCTCACTAAACACAGACCAAGATTGGCCTGTAGCAAAGTATCATGGTCATCCGATAGATTCTGATTCAGTGAAACAGCTTGCCTATCAACGATATGGTTACTGTGCAAACCGATCCTTTCATCATCTGTTATCTCATCGAGGCTGAGGTACATAAATAGTGTCAACCTCAGTTATCTTCGATATCTTTGTATTCAGTTACTGGACCAATGACCGGAATAATAACTTGAATTGAGCAACAACTTAATCCCACTGTGGCCACAACTTTAGTGTCATTGTCATTCACTGAATTGCGTCGTGAGATAACTTCTCCCGTACCCGGGAGTGATGAATCTTTTGTTGATCCACCATAATCTTGATACAATTCTCAATGCAGCCAATCACTACCGTATTGATAGCTTTGAATAGAATTACATTAGGCTAGTGTCAAACTACACCAATCGGTACACAAGGTGCTCCGATGATCTCAAGTTTAAGGATCACATGCACCACCATTCGTTAGACTATTTATTCCATAGATACTGGGGTTACCATCTATATGAAATCCTCTGGTGGGTCTGTCCAGTGAACTTGCCTATAGCAAGCACCCATGTGTCGCACCAGGTTGTTGGCAAGCAACCTTGACAAGTGAGATTAGTCATTGTCTTTTGATAGGGTCGTTCAACACTATGATAGCCTTACCATATTATCTGTGTCCTTTTATTGATTAATAAACATTACTACAAAGAGTCAATTTTACAATAATTGATTGACTCTAGGGCACCAACTCTAATAGAACAATCTTAAGGGTAGCATTAAGATGGGACTGCTTAGGCTGATGTATAAATTGGTTCAGTAGGTTCACCGAAAAATTGAGATCAGGTATAGTTAAGCACAAATAGAGTAGCTTACCAATCAATTTTTGATATACTGATGGATCAACTAAGATAGGATCCTGTTGACTAGGATTAGCATGATCATACTCCACAGCAATGAACTTCAAATGTGGATCAAGAGGAACCAAAGTTGGCTTGGCAACAGTTAACCCTGAATCAGCTATTAATTCCAAAGCATATTTCCGTTGGCACAAACTTATACCTTTGGAGGACCTATCAACTTCGAAGCCTAAGAAATACCTAAGAGAACCTAAGTCTTTTAGCTTGAAATATGAGTGCAACAGATCCTTAATAACCCGAATAAGGGAACTATCATTGCTAGTAATAACGTAATCGTCAACATAAACCAATAAGATAACAATATGGGCATGATGTTTCTTAAAGAAGAAAGAATGATCTAAAGGTGATTGCTGGAAACCTTTTGTCAACAAGGCAGCTGTGAGTTTGGTATTCCAAGCCCTAGAGGCTTGTTTCAAGCCATATAAAGACTTGTGGAGCTTACAAACTAAGGGCTTGTCATGCTGGTTAGAAAAACCTTGTGGTAAGTGCATATAGATTTCCTCTTGAAGATCCCTTTGTAGGAATGCATTATCAACATCTAAATGGTAAAGAGGCCAATTTTTCATGGATGCAATAGCCAAGATTAATCTCATTGTCACCATCTTAACCATAGGAGAAAAAGTCTCCTCATAATCAATTCCAGTTTGCTGGGTAAACCCTTTGGCAACTAACCTTGCCTTACATCTCTCTAAAGTCCCATCGGCTTAATATTCGAGCTTATAAACCCACTTACATCCTATTGAAACTTTATCAGGAGGCAAGGGAACTAAAGACAAGGTTTTGTTCCTTTCCAAAGCCTAAATCTCCTATTGCATAGCTGCAATCTAGTAGGGATCTTTGGATGCTTTGGCAAACAAGGTTGGCTTAGTGAGGACAGAAATGTTGGACATACATTTTTGGTAGCAAGGAGAAAGATGTGTATAGGATATGTAGTTATGGATAGGGTACTTAATAGTGGAGGAAAAGTTTGAGTTGGACAAAATGGGACATACAAAATCAATGGTCTAGATTGGTGGTTTGGTGACTCTATTGGACTTTCTAAGTGGTCTATTATGCTGTAAAGGTGTACTAGGCATAGGATGTGAATGAAGTGAATCTGAGGAAACAGGTTTCACTAGTTTTGTCTCATGAAGAGCATTTGTAGTGTCATTATGCAAAGGGAAATCAGTGGAAGATGTAGATGCTAAATCATGTTCCATGATCTTGTCAAGTAGAAAAGGTTGATTGCCGGATTGATGCCAAGTAAAAGGGAAAATTTTCTCACGAAAAATGACATCTCGATTAATACTAACTGATTTAGAATGCAAGTCATACAAAATATAGCCTTTTTTGGTAGAAGAATATCCAAGAAAAACACAAGGAGTGGACCTTAGAGTAAACTTATCTTAGAGAATCATATTGGTACCATATGCTAGATAGCCAAAGACTCTTAAGGGATCTAACTTAGGCTTATGGCCAAAAAATTTCTCAAAAGGTGAAAGACCATTAAGAACTTTGGTAGGCAATCGATTAATGACATAAACAATAGCTTTGACTGTATAGCTCCACAAATAATTAGGAATATGTGACTAAAACTTAAAGGCTCTGGCTATGTTAAGGATATGTCTATGCATGCTTTCGTTCTACTACTCTATTTTGCTATGGAGTAAAAACACAAGTACGTTGATGTATAATTTCAAAGCTAGCTAACAGGTCATGACATTGATGATTAAAGAACTCCAAACCATTATTAGTTCTAAGACATTTAGGTATTTGGCAATATTGATTTTGGACCATTTGAAGGAAATCTCTTAGTGTTTGATATACATCATACTTATATTGCATGAGAAAAAACCAAGTTTTCCTAGTAAAGTCATCTACTATGTGAGAAAAAATCTATCATTACCCTGGGTTGGTATCTTGTAAGGTCCCCAAATATCTAAATGTAACAATTCAAAGACATGTGATGCAGTTGTTTCACTTAATGCAAATGGAAATCTTGTTTGCTTAGCTAAAGGACAAATATCACAATGAAAATTGTTTTGTTCAGGAAGACCATGATGTAATTTTTGAAGGACTGGAAAAGGTGCATGCCCTAATCTCATGTGCCATAATTCAGTATCTTTATTATGCAAATGTGTAGACATAACTGAAGGCAAACAAGGTCCTTTTATTGATGAATCAAAAGATCATTTTGAGGATCACGAACTGACCCTTTATTACAAACTGACTCTTTTATTCCTAAAGTTGGAAAACATTGTTCTAATTTTGAAATAGGTATGAAATGGTACAGTCCCTAACATTGCTTACCAATCCCCTTCAGTTTGCCACTCCAAAGATCTTGGATAACACAAAAAACTGAATAAAATGTGATGGAGTAGTGACCAGTAGAAGTCAGTTTGGATATTGACATCAAGTTATACTTAAAATCGGGTAAATATAAAACCTTTTCAAGTGACAAATTTTCTTGCAATTTGACAAAACCAACATATTCAATTGAGGTTTTTGTTCCATTTGGGAGACCTACATAGCTGGCTTGCTAAATTTTTTTAAAAATTATAGGTCATATGGTCAGTAGCCCCTGAATCTAAAATCCAATCATTTGCAATATTATAATTTGAGTATAGAGAAACGATTTTACTTGCCAAATTTGTAGATGGTGCTCCCATATTCTCCTTACCCAGCAATTGAAGCAATTAAGCATACTGCTTTGGTGTTAAAACATTGCCGAGATTGACTCCTCCTTTGATGTTGTCAGATGCAGATTCAATGTTCAACATTTGTTCCTGACTTGAATGAGCTTGATTAGCTTTGACCTTCATCCTTGACTTTCCTTTAGTGAACTAGAAATCTGTTGGATAACCATGTAGTTTGTACCAAGTATCCCTCTTATGCCCTGCAATATGACAATAGTCACATTCTATGTAGGGTCTTTTTCCCTTATACTTCAAATTTTGATTCTGATTCCTTTGATTTCCTTGTGAGTACAGTGTTGTAGTAACCTCAGTATTTTGATTAGATCCAATCAAGACCTCCTGACTCTCATTTTGACTCACTATGGAATAGGCTTGCTTGACTGAGGGCAGAGGAACCATTAACAAGATCTGACTTCTCACCAAAGCATATGATTCATTAAGTCCCATTAAGAACTGTAATAGCTTCTGTTGGTTGAGATGAGCCAAATAACCCTTGGCTGAGTCACTATCTGGTGGTAGCAAACTCACCAACGAACTCAGTTCATCCCACAAAGTTTTCAATTTATTGTAATAAACAGCAATCGAACTTGTTCCTTGCACCAAATTAGCTATCTCCCTGTGAATCCCAAAAAGTCTTGTTCTATTGATCTTGTGATACTATTCTTGAAGATCTTGCCAAACTTGATGTACATTGTTTGAATACACAATGTTGTTGAATATTTCCTTCGAAACAATGTTGAAAATCCACGCCAAAACTAAAGAGTTACAGCGTTCCCACTATTCATACAAAGATTGATTGTACTTTGACTTCTCTCAAGAACCATTAACAAACCCTAATTTGTTCTTTGCCCTTAAAGAAATTGTCTTAGCACGACTCCATATCCCATAGTTTTCTGTTTTGGTGAGTTGTTCTGAAACTAGAACTGGACTAGGGGTGTCTGACGAATGAATGTAGAGAGGTGAACTTGAATCTATAACATTCTGACATATGGCTATTAGGAATCAATTGATTTCAGAATGTGTGAAGAAATCAGCTCGATCAAGGAAGAAATTAGCTCGATTTAGTGAAGAAATCAGCTCAATCAAGGACGAAATTAGTGATGAAGATCGATTAATCTTGAAAGATGATGCAAACACAACTTCAAATTTCAGCTCAATTCTTCGATTGAAGTCGTCAATTTCGCAGCTTAAAACGCTGCTCTGATACCATGTTCAATTTCATCTCAAAGAGAGTAAAGAGAGAGTAAAATATGTGTCTTGTATTATTCAACTCAAGTCTTAAGTACAAAAGCTTATTACACTTGTTATATACAATTCTTAGTAACCATGGTTAAGTCAACCATAGTTCAGTATATTCTAACTAACCATAACAGTAACAACTACTTAACAACTAATTACAACAATTATCAACTGATTACAACTAATTATCAATAATCCAATAATTTTAGAAGTGGAAAACAACGATAATAATAATCTTTAATCATATAAGTGGTTGTAAAAGGATTTAAACCCTTGATCTGATGGGAGTGACCCATAAGCTTGACCTTTTGACTAAACCATAATTGATCACTTTACGATTGTGTTTGGTTCCGACAATATTTTTTTACCAAAAAGATATGATTACCAGTGAGATAAATAACCTTGGAGATTAATGGGTATAAATTATATATTGTGTTTGGTTCGTGTGGGTTGTATAAATAATTAATGTGTTTGATTGGCAATAATTACAAAATACTTAGATATTATTTTACTAAAATGCCCTTTACAAGATTAGTGTGTTGGCCGAGCTGCGCGGTTTCATTTAGGCAAAACACCAAATAGTTGGTGGGCAGGCACAAAGGAGGAAAACTCAGTGAAGGTTGGCTGGGATTTCCAGCCAAAATCAAACACAAAAACACTCTACAATATCAACCAATCAAAACCTAAACTTCAATTTCATCAATCAAATCAAAAAAACCCACAAAGAACCTTAGGTGTGCGCCGGAGAGGAATGGTGGTCAATTGGGGTGGGGGAGCATGGGGCTTTTAAAGAGGAGGTTCTGGTGAGTCAGCAGGTAGTGGTGGTAGGGATTGTCATTGCTGCATTCGACTGAAATCCGACGAAGGATAGTCACGTGACGTAGCTGTTGTAGTGGGGATTAGCCTTAAAAAAAAAAAAAAAAAAAATTATAAAGCCAATGACTACATGGTATTTTTGTCCAAATAATTAATTAATGAGGTTAAAGAAGTCATTCAACAAGTTGGATTAATTGTTATTTGACATCAATAGGAGGACCTTTGTGTTCGAAATTTTTATTAGTAAGGGTAAACTTCGCGTAAAAATAAGATTACTACAGTAATCTTAAAATACCACCATTTGAATTGGTAATCACTTAACTCCATATATCACCTCTTATATTACTTGAGTAATAAAATATTACTAGAATTTTTTATTACCTATTGAACGAAATAAGGTAATAACCAGATTAAAAGATAGAATACATTAGTAATCTTTTTAGGGCCCTAACCATAGGCAGCCTAAGTGCTAATTTTATATTCTAAGTGGGCCAAATCCATAAATCTTTGAGGTATGGGTATGGGTAAAAAGGGAGATCCTCTCCTGTTAGCATTTTCTTGTTGCAGTTAATAACTATAGTTGAATTGAGTTTTAAGTTATTACCCATACCTCAAATAGTTTATTCAGGTTTGGCCAAACCTTTATTCATTTTGTGTCATAATTGAGTTAATAAATCAATTGTTATTTGTCCAATTTAATTTATATCCATATCATAACAATTGAACTGTCGCCTGGATTGGTACCTTTTTTTAACATTAAAGTTACATGAATTTATCAATATACAAATATCAACCATATTTTCTCAAGAAAGAAGGCTTAATTGACTCACCGACACTGACCTTCAGCAACTTCAATGGTTTGTAGGATAGAAAATATTCTTTTAAGTTGACCCATAATTATATTAATATTTTACATTTTATTTAATATAACATTATCAAATCTTATTTTGGATATAAACCCGCCAAAATTAAAAAAATAGTAATATCTTAACAGCTTAGCTAATTTAAAAATATATAAACAAAATATGTATATATACTATAGTTGTTTTACCAATAGACATTAATAATTATGTTTTTATAATGAATAAAAATGGAAAATCCTTTCTCGTAACTATTGATGAAATGAATTTCTTTTTTTTTTTTTTTTAAATAAGAAGTGAGGTACAAATGAAGTTTGAAAATTTTATCACAAATACTCCTTTGTGGTCACCTCGCTACGTTGTCCTTAAGTTTGCAAAACACTTTCTTATATGACTAAAATTACCATTTTACCCAACATTTTCTTATAAGACCAAAGTTATCATTTCACTTATCCACCACAAACAACAAGGCAAAGTTAAGACAAAGGGGTATCTATAATACATTTTCAAACTTTGAGGGTAGTCTTGATAAATAGTGCAAACGTTATCATCAAATGATGAATTTGAGAACCTTAAGGGTAGTCTATGATATTCTCCCAAAAAAATTTGATAATCTAACCAGATATAAAACCTAGTTCTGAAGTCTTACCTCATCCGCATTTCATTTACAACATTTCGTCCTCCAAGTTCGAGGAAACTAATAGCATACCCAAAAGTTTCAGATAATAACAAATGCATCCAAATAATTGATTACTTTACTATAAAGATTATAACGCCCTTTCGCTAAGTATATATTCTTTTCAATTTTTATTTTAACTATATAAAATTTGAGAAAATAGAACAAAAAAGAAATTGAAACTTTGTTTCAAAAAGACCTTAGTATCCCTTATCTTTTATATTTCCCTTTCCCTTATTTTATTCATTTTTAAATATGTAATTTAATTCAATTTAGTTTGTTGTATAAAAATGAAAAAATAATTCAACTATTGATAATTCAATAGCATTAATACTAATATAATATTTAGGTGTAAATAGTAATTTCAGTATTGAAATCCCAAACTTGAAGGAAGAATAGAACAAAAGGTCTCTAAGAAAAACAAGAGGCCGACTAGAAAAGGACAAAAAGCGATGAATATGTCATGATCATGAAAGTGGGGCCCATCTTATGTCATGATTTGGCATTTTCTGGACCCAATTCTATCTCAAAGTCTTTGAAGAACAGAAAAAAGTAATGACCAAAAGTACACGTCCGCACATTGGGCAGTAATTGGTCAGTCCACGTCATCATCAAATCAAATCACATTCAAACCCACCCACCATCCCTCCTTTTACGGAATTCACCAGTTGACTTTCCTCTATTTATACTCCCCCCCACTTGCCCCCCCTCCTCCTTCTTCATTTAGATGATTAGATCTGTCTTCGCGAAGTTTTAGTTTTCTTCTTCTTCAGTAATTTCTCTTATTTTTGTTTGTTTTTTTTTTTTTTCCAGAAGAATAAAGCTTGAACAAATAACAATTATCTGAGTTTTTTCTTCTTCATTAATCATCAAGATGAGCAACATAAGCATGGTGGAGGCGAAGTTGCCACCGGGGTTTCGGTTTCATCCGAGAGATGAAGAACTGGTTTGTGATTACTTGATGAAGAAGATGAATCACTGTGACATTCTTCCCTTGATTGAAGTTGACCTCAACAAGTGTGAGCCCTGGCATATTCCTGGTAATTAAGTCAAATTCTTCACTATGATTTTCATCTTCATCTTCTTTATTTATTCTGTTTAGGTTTTCTTTTCTTTTTTTTATTTACTACTTTCTTTGGAATGAATAAATTCTCTCTCTGATTTCGTTTTTCCCTGCATGCAAAGATATTGATGAGTAGGAGAGTTGGTAGTAATGTTACTGAGATAAAAATCTCAGTATGTTAATATTAAAACATTTTGTTGTTAACTTGTTATGAAATAAGCTCAGTTATATTATTTTCTGTAGAGGAGGGTGAGGTGATAGCAACCAGATTGGCTATAAATGGATATAAATAAATATAATAATACTAGGTGTAGAAATAAATCTTGTGTGTGAACGGATGTGTCATAAAATGAATGGAAGAACACATTCATTACTCAAATAAATAATCATTGTGACGTGGGAGTATATATTTGCGGCTAAAGAAAATAGCTGAAAGCTTATTCGTTTGATTATTATGCATGAAAAGACATAATCTGAATAATTTTTATAATTTTGGTAACGTATGAATTGAACGGTAGAGATTAATTATCATGTGCGTTCTAATCAATACTGATGAAGATGAATGGTTGTCAATTCAATTCTCATGTCAGAAATAATTGACAAGTTAATGCTGTGAACCCCCAATGACCACGATTATCATTTTATTCATATGCCTATTTTTATTTTTATTTTCATTTTCTTTTTCATGCAATAATGAACAGCTTATTAGTAATTAATGTTAATTAATGGATTTACATTAATTACTTTCCTTTTGGGATGTCGTTTTATACTTCTAAACCTTCTGCTCTAGTTATTCTATCAAATCCTGAATTTCTTTTCCTTTTTTTTTTTTTTTTACTGGAAAAAAGCCGATATGATTTGGTTGAAAAAGATTTGTTAAATTCATAAAATAAACCCATCACGGTCTTCTCTATGAGCTATGAAAATATTACTCTCCTCCTTATGTGATTATTATTTTTTAAATATAAACTATACGTGATGATTTATATGAATTACGTACGTTACATAAATTAAAAAGTTATAAATACATCAAAACTCTTATTATTTATTATTTTTACACGATATGGAATCAAGTATGGAGTGTTTAAACCGGATATGCAAGCTCCAAGAATATCTTAAAGATGATTTTTTTTTTAATATTTAAATTAATTAATTAATTAATTATAAATTTCACTCTCATAGCTTTATAAGAAATTGACAGTCTTGGCATTGTCCTAACCAATAGTTGTGAATCGATAGAGAATTAATAATGCAACATTCAAAGTCATAATATTATCTCTCTTATTGCCGCCACCACACGTTTGGCTATCCCCTTGAAAAGGAATTTGGATTTGGATTTGAATTTGGATTTGGATTTGGACTTTTATTAATTCTTTTCTACCAAATCCAATAACCCTTGTCAATTTATCAACTGTTTGATCAAATCCTTTTTGTTTTTTTCTTGGTTTTTCAAACTAATTATTTTTTCAATTATTGTGGTTGATATTCTATCTATCTATCCACACAAGATATTCATATATGGCTCTTTGTTTTCAACGAAAATATCAAAAATTCAAATCTCTAGGGTGTCATTGACCTAGGATTTAATTATATAAATCACGTTTGGTACCATTCTCGAATCCTATTTTTCTTCTTTGGAATTCCAAATCAACCAATAACATGTTTGGTAAGAACCCTAATTAATAATTAAGTTATTATAACTTAAATTTTCAACTCTTCTTGTCAATCATTCGTCTTTATTAACTTAACCCTGATAAGACATAAAGGTTTTTATTAGAGTAGAGAAAATTATGCAACTTTTTCATTCATCCGTAAAAAAGTTTATGTATTTTTGGCCAACTCAAGTTGAAAACTCATTTCTACTTTGCACTTCTACTCTGTGATGTATAAATTTAAGAATTGAGAGAAAACTTTATATACCTTGAGATTTTATTCAACTACGGACTAGGTCATGCTTTTAAAATATTAAGATTTACTCTCGATGAATTGAACAAATGTTTATGTAATCTGTTAATTGATATGATTTTTCTGTTTAAAAATCAGAATACCCCTCACTTTGATATTTTCTTAGATTTTAAAGCCTAGATTCTACCCTGATTGTTTGTTTCTCCTCAGCCATTTTCCTTTTTTTTTTTTTTCCTAACTTTGTGGAAACATATTTTGCAGAGACTGCATGTGTTGGAGGAAAGGAATGGTATTTTTACAGCCGGCGAGATCGAAAATATGCAACAGGACTAAGAACAAATCGAGCCACAGCATCTGGGTACTGGAAAGCCACAGGGAAAGATAGAGAGATTAAGCAAAAAGGCACTCTTGTTGGGATGAGAAAAACTTTGGTTTTTTACCAAGGGAGAGCTCCGAAAGGAAGAAAAACTGATTGGGTTATGCATGAGTTCAGAATGGAAGGACCTTCTGGTCCTCCTAAAGTTTCTTCTCTCAAGGTATATACTTTCTATTTAATTCTTTACTCAGATTAATATTGAATTCCTGAAGTTATAGCATGAATCATGGAGCTTGTTACATATTACTAAAATATATGTGGTAGTTTCTCTCTCTCTCTCTCTCTCTTTTATTTTTTCTTTTTTTTTTTTTTTGGGGGAGGGGTCTATAAACCTAATTGAATTTCATTATTAAAATATTTAGGTAAAGAGAAAGTCTTCTAAATATCTTGTTATAATATAACCAACAAATGAGAGTATGTCATATAAAGGAGACTACTATACTCTTGTTTTCTCATGATTGGTTGTAAAGCATGTACATAAGTATTTTTTTTGGTATGTAAATCTCCTAATTTTACAATTTACGACTAAATTCCTAGTTTTGTCCATTCAAAAGACTATCCATAAAGGAAAATTTGATATCATTTTTTATATATTAATTTCTTGTATAAGAGAAAGTCATTTTTGTATCATGTTATAATACAACCAGTCAATGAAAGTATGTTAAATCAATATAAGTAAAACATATTTTTTTATTGACAGATTGTACTGCAATAAGATACACAAAAATAAGTGTTTTTCATTCGTAAATCTCTTAATTCTACAACTTATAACAAAATTCCTTCTCCAATCCATTTAGAAAACTATGAATAAAGGAAAATTTTGATATCATTCTTAACTTGTACAAGCAGGAAGATTGGGTGTTGTGTCGAGTGTTCTACAAAAATAGAGATCAAGTTGCTGCCCAACTAAGCATGGGAACAAGAACAAGCTGCAGTTATGAAGACACAGGCTCTTCATCTCTCCCACCATTAATGGATTCTTACATCACTTTTGACCAAACTCAAGCAAATAATAATCTAAATGAGCTTCATCAGCAAGTGTCCTGCTTCTCCATTTTCTCCCCAAACCAAATGACCAACCCCATTTTCTCTCATCATTTTGAACCAAAGAATACTGACATTGTTTCTAATTCCCAATTTGGCCAAATATTTCCAGGATTAGAATCTTTCCATTCCTGTGACGATAACAAGGTAATTAAAGCTGTTTTGAACCAGCTTACCAAAGTTGAAAGCAATAATGATAATATTATTCCTAATAATATGAAAGGATCACCTCCAAGCTCTGAAAGCTTGTTATCTGAAGTGGGTATGCCCGACATGTGGAATAATAGTCATTATTAGTTAATGATATGTATTTAGGCTATGAAATATTGTAGAACATGGAGCATGCATGTATCTCCATCTCCATTATTAAAACTTGTAAAGGAATATATAGTAATATATATATCGAATTTTTCCTTTGTTACTTAATTTTAGACTAAAATTTATACTTCTATTTGCATTATCGATAGGGACAAAACTTTGTATTGCTACAAGCAAAATTTGTTAGCCTTTTCCACTCGTCATTTTTTCATTTTAATTTCAAAACAACAGATTAATATACTTATTTATCCTATGCATTTATCGGATTTTTTTTTTTTTTTTTTTTTTTGGTTAATAAAAGGATAAGGGTTTTATGATAATTTTGTAAAACCTCGAGGGAGGTCAATGGATTATGATGTTTTTTATATGTACAGGGACACGATGTTTTTCTCTTAAACTTGAGAGGTTATTGATAGTTTTCCTTGACAAATTCTGATAAATCAAAGATGGCAGAAGAAGAGCTAAGATTACTCTATTGAAACTTAATCTCTCTTAGTCAAAAAGTTTTAATAATTATTCATTAATTATGTATTATTAAACAAACAAATAAAATGCCTAACAACTAAGCCAGAAAAATTCGATTTTAATTTTAAAAAATTATTTTTATGAGTGTCACTTTCCTCTAAACAACTACCAGGAAAAGACAAACAAAAGAGAAATCCAGATGATCTCACTACTTAGATTTCATAGACCCTGAGCTTATACAATAATATGTAAGTCAATATTGATTGTTTTATTTGGTTGTCTCTTATGGTTTATAGAATTCCATTCCAGGAAGTGAAACTAAATCTCAACTTGTTATTTATTTTGTATTTAATTAACATGACAATGAATGCTCTGGCACAATAGGTCTTCAATTTGGTATTTTTAAATCGTTATAAAAAATAAATGTAGATTTAGAATCAAATGTGAATAAAGAAAAAAAAATTGCTGTCCCACAATTGTTTAATTGTTCCTTCTTGAATATTTTTTGCCAGGAGTAAAGCACTCGTCTTTGCCAATTACTATTACGGCACATGCACTCATACTTGTATGGCTACTAGTTAAATTTCTTTATAATATATATTTAAAATAAGAGTAATAAAAAGTGAACGAGTGGTTCGATCAGAACTTTTAGATATATTACTCAAAAGGTCTTGAGTTCGAATCTCTTCTCAGTCCCTAACAGGGATAGCCATTAAAGCTTTTATCAAGTCGGTAGTTCCAAGATCTGAGAGAATTATTTGAGGTACGCAATAGCTAATAAATAAAGTGTAACGTTTGTATATATTTAGTTAATTGGTAACTTAATATGATAAGAGTCAAAACTTTATCAAATAATATATAGAGTTAATTACATAGACCTCTCCACGTTTCAATATTTCACAGGCATATAGAAAAATTTATTAGTTTAACACACACCCTACTCTTTAACTTTGGTTACGGTTCCGTTAGGGTTATTTTAGTACAACCCCTTCAACATAAAAAATTGACAACTTGCTTTTTTAATGAGCCACTTACACCTCCTACCATCAAGTTTTGGTGTTAAAAATTAATTGAGAGAATGGAAAAGATAAAAATTAAAATATTTTCTCTTTTGTGAATATCATTCATGTTATATGAGTTATATTGTTAAATTTATAGTTATTCTCTTTTGTGAATATCATTTTAGTAACAAAAGGATATGATATAATAAAAAGAGTTATATAAGAGGTTTTTAAAATAACAAAAATTCATTTACGGCTAATGAATTGTTAGTGAACCATTAAAATTTACTCTATTATAAGTTGGTAAATAATATTAAATTACTCTTATACAATTTATTTTAACATTTTAAACTTAAGACAAATAAATTTCTATTATTTTCAAAATCTCGAGAGGAATTTTGTTATTGGGATTAATTCATTAACCCTTTCTAAACCCAATCATGGTAACAGTTAAAAACCATCAGTTAAGGAAAATGAGGAAAAATCAATGAGTAAGGAAATATGAAGGAAAACTCTTTAGTTTGATCACTCTTAAGACTAAAAAATCAGGGCAAAAAATGGGGAAAACTCTATATTCCCGCTCTCCTATAGTTTGATCATCCTTGAAACCGAAGAATGGAAACAAAAAGTAGAGGAAAAACTCTTCATTCCTGATTCTCCTATAACTAAATCATTCTTAGTACCTTTTGTGCCTAATTCATTGGTGGTCAGATCTGTGCCACACGTCTCTAAGGTGTATCAAAGGCTGATGGCCTATATCTTCTCACATGTCGTCTCATTAGCGTTTATCTTCTCTCAAGATGATTATTGTCAAAAGCATGGGTTAAGCTACCATTAGCATAACCCAACCTGTCACAAGTATGAGGATTATTGACTTAGATCCTAATTAAGGGGGTTATGCATCCAAGCAACTTCGTAACACCCACTTTCAACCACTGTCAAACGAGCCAGTATAAAAACAGCCAATAGCCTCCGTTCCAAAGGATTCTAGCATCAGTAAAGTCCAAATGAAAAATACATTGATCTTTTTAGAGAGAGTTTAGAGAGAATAGGTTACGAGAGCCGAGTGTCCCCCATTTATCTCGCAATCTTCCCTTTGTAACCTCATTCGACCAACACCCCCACAATAATAACATGACCGTGGATATATGTTTGGCTTCTATACCGTCAAACCACTATAAGATCTCTTTTGTTCTTTACTTTATTACGTCATTTTAGTGACCTTGCTGGTTATGAATAATCACGTGCACATCTTACCTAGTCCCTTCCCAGGCCGGTTGGACATCTCTCGCTGGTACAAATTATCGCATCAAAAGTACCAAAGACTAAGGACTAAAAATGGGGGAAAACTCTTAATTCCCAATTCTCGTAAAACTAGATCATTCTTAAAACCACACAGTCGGGATAAAAAGTGGGGAACAACTCTCTATCCGCGGTTCTCGTATAATTGGATCATCGAAGCCCTATAATCTTTACCAAATTATAAACGCGTGTGATCAGAATATCACTTTTATGGTATCGATACTGAAATATATCATAGAAAACTCCCTAAGATAAGAACAAAAGAATAAATTGAACCTCATAATCAAGAAGGGCCTTACATTTTTTTAATCGGGTTGACTTGAAGCAACCCCAAAGCCCAATAGGCCTAATGGGCCCATTTTAGCCCGGCCCAACCTAATTACAAAGAAACCCGCGGCCCAACCGAGGCTCTTCTTCTTCTTCACTTGTTGCTATATCCGAATTCTGCAACCCATTAGTTCATTGATTATTATGGAGTCTTTACACTCCCCTCTCAACGTAAAACTTCACCGTCACTGTTCACTATCTCTGTTTTCGATTACTTCATGCCCTCTTCAATGCCAGTCTTCACGTTCACGCTTTTTCACGTCGTCTAAGTTGGCAGCTGCAAAGAAACGAGTTAAAACGATTCATTGTGAGTTTGACGGCAAAGTTAACGGCGCTTTATCTTCTGACTTAGACTCTCGCTTCCTTGACAGGGTAACTTCTAATTCTCTCTGGGGTTTTGGGTTTAGTTTAAAAATTAAAAATTGTTTAATGGGTATTTTTTTATGATTTTTTTTCAGCTATAATTGAACTACTTTAGTTGAAATTTAGAAACGTGTAAATTAATTTTAGAGCTAATAGAAATTTTGAATACAATTGGGGAGATGTAGTGAAATTGTAGGTGAAGCTTATTGAGTTGGCTATGGACATGCTTGAGTTTTCAAAATGTGACTACAATTATTATATGGATTGACTATTTATTAAGAAGATTATTATGAATATAAACTGTAATGTTATTATCTAGAAATCAATGAACCCTTAGCAAAGTCGAGTTTCCGTTGATGTTGGTTTTTCTTGGGTTGCAATTACATGCAATGCTTATGCGTGGCAGTTACTTAGCAGAGCTTAAATTCTAAACATGAGCTGTTGACGATACATTGGTGGTTTTGTTGGTTATAATCATTTAGGAGACTCTTGTTTCCTTTTCTCTGACAATTTGATGTTATATGATTACTTGGAATACCTCATCAAAAGCTACCATTGGCAGGGAGGTTAGGTCACAAATTATGTAAAAGGCTATCTCAGTTCAGAAGCTCATGGCATCACTCTTTGGTTTATATTTGATCATATGCATACTGATCGTAGTTTGTTGTTCTGCAATTCATTTCTGATGCCATCTCTATAGCATAGGGAGTTCAATTATGTCTCTTCTTCTGTTGGATTTCAATGAAATGCTTTTTGACAAAGTTATAAGTTTATCGAATCTGACACTATTATATCTGTTCCAGCAAAAAGCACTGGATGCGGCAATGAATGACATAAATAGCTCATTTGGAAAAGGAAGTGTTACAAGATTGGGTAGTGCTGGTGGAGCTCTTGTGTATGTTTTCTCCCATAAAAGTTATATGCTACCTTTTCTCCCCAATTCTCTTTTTTGCATTATTCCCTGTTCAATGTGTTAAATGTCCGGTGTGGAAGTAGGAAAGCAAAAATGAACAATGAATATCATATTTCCTGATTGTCATTAGTTAACCCAGTACGACCTGGAGATATTGCCTGGCATCACTCTTACGACTTATGACAAGCCTGACTTGTTTAGTACCTTCTTTTTATCCTATGCAGTGAAACATTTCCCAGCGGCTGTTTAACACTAGATTTGGCCTTAGGTGGTGGACTTCCTAAAGGAAGAATTGTAGAGGTATAATCTTTTTGTACTTCTTTACGTGTGCTTCATTGCCCTTTGATTTGTTGTTTTAAATATTTCGCCACACAAAGAAGCACTTTTCTTCTATGTGGTGCATGAGACGTTCTTATGATACTTAAGTAGCATTTTCATGGACATGCTTTTGAACATGGTGTTGAGGGGTATGTAAGCAATGACAACTTTTCCACCTATGCTGACTGATTCATCCTCGTTGAATTAACTAAGTAATGATCGTTTCAAAAATAGTTGGCATATCAGTTAGTTTTTTTTATTTTGCTATATATTTGTAATTTTATCAAGCCAAGTGCATTTTGGCATAATTCTCAAGTGTCATCCTGTGGTTGCCTGGCTCTGTATTATTCTGCTCCTATTGATGTCTCCTGCTCATTAAGTCAAACTTCTGGCATTAGTGAATGGTATAGTACCTATGTTGATTTGTGTACTCTGAAAAATTACTAGGTCATCATAAGCTTATTCTTCTTTCAGTTAAATTCTATTAGAGATAGCTTGGTACCAATTGCAATCTTTCTTTGCAGATATTTGGACCAGAAAGTAGTGGAAAGACAACTCTTGCACTCCATGCAATTGCAGAAGTGCAGGTTTTTATTTTTCTGCTCTTCTTCTGTAATTTTAAATTCTATGTATGGCTTGAAAGTCCTTACATTGTTGTATGTGTCTAGAGGCCAACATGCAGTTTTTTTATGGTAATTATGCAGAAGCTTGGAGGCAATGCAATGCTTGTGGATGCAGAGCATGCTTTTGATCCTGCGTATTCGAAAGCATTGGGTGTGGATGTAGAAAATTTGATTGTTTGCCAACCTGATAATGGAGAGATGGCTCTAGAAAGTAATATATCTTACTCCATGAGGTTTTGTATCTGAGAAATTCAGGATTTATGTAATCATTATGCAATATTCACTGCTACAATATATGGTGCCTAATAGATTTGTTACTATCCAAAACTCATAAACATAAAGTGTATGAACTAAGTCAGTTTTCATTTTGCAGTTGCAGATCGTATGTGCAGATCTGGTGCCGTTGACCTTATTTGTGTTGATTCTGTATCAGCTCTTACTCCAAGAGCAGAGATTGAAGTATGTTATAACTCTCCTCCTCAACCACCCCCCCCCCCCCCCCCCCCCCCCCCCCCCCCCAAAAAAAAAAAAACTAACAGTTGTTTTGCTACTTAGATAGTGGGATCTTCCCTCATTTGAATGCTTTTGTTACATAGGGTGAGATCGGGATGCAGCAAATGGGATTGCAAGCTCGCCTCATGAGCCAGGCTCTACGTAAAATGTCAGGAAATGCCTCTAAAGCTGGTTGTACTCTCATTTTTCTCAATCAGATCAGATATAAGGTACTAATAATTTATATTTGATGTAGGACAGCTTGGATAGAATTCTTTCTTTGTGATTTTGATAGATTAGAGTGTTAGAGCTTAAATACTAGTTTTTGCTTCTTGCATATGAGCTTAACTTCAGTTTCACCATTGAAACTCATTGAATGCAGTTAATCAATTCTGAATAATATTTATGCATATAAAGATAATATGTAAAGTTCTGTTAAATAATCCTAATGGCATTGCATTTAGGGACTGTGACCGATAGTATGTAGCAAGAATCACCTAAAGACCAGATTCAAGATTGAATAACACAATAGATAATCAAGTAAGATTTATAGAATACAGTTTCAGCCAATTTCCTGAAGTATAAAAATATTAAAATCTCCCTGAGATCAGTAGTTAACAGAACTATTAAATTAAAAGACCAAGGTCCAAACAAACTAGCCGGTAATTCTCAAATTTCCTAAGAAGAAAAGCCCTGGGCATTTAATCTTTTTTGTCTTTTATATTACTTTTCTCTTTGTTTGTCTCTAAATTTTCTGCATCTATCTGCTTTATATCCTATTGGAAAATATCTTCTTGTAGTTACTTATTGCTTTTCTTATCTACATTTTGCAAGATTGGTGTATATTATGGGAATCCAGAAGTCACTAGTGGAGGAATAGCACTAAAGTTTTTCGCCTCAGTTCGTCTAGAAATACGTTCTACAGGGAAGATAAAATCTGTGAGCGCGATAGCTGCTTGATTGTTTAATATTTATGCAAGTTTCTTAATTTCATTAAATTCAGTCTCTATATTTCTCATTACAATATCTCACATTGTTGCAGGTTAAAGGAGATGAGGATATTGGACTTCGAGTTCGTGTAAGAGTGCAAAAGAGTAAGGTAAGACTGATGCTATCATTATGTCTGAATATTAGCATTCTGATTTAAAGGACCGACATAAATTTCCATAATTTTCAAGAGACAATATCTTTTCTACCATATATACTCGTAAGAAACTATTGCTGATATTGACATGATAAAATACCATTTTTTGCATTTTTTATTTTCATTCATACTTACCCTGAGTGTGTACCAATGTAAGCAAAATGGCCTAGGTTACTAAAGACTGAGTTTGCTGAAAACCATTTCTTATGCAACACTTGTACTGATTCCTGACCTATTTGCATCATTTCATTTGCAGTATGCTTTGTTATGGTGCTTGAAATTTGAGTATGGAATATATTTGTGGCAGGTGTGATCTGCTAGTTTTGAAAAAATAAAAAACTTGCACATTTTTTGTCTAACATACCAAATTTTGTATTTCTGATTAATGCTATATATGCACGGAAGAAGTTCTTAATTTTTTGTTGTCATAGGTATCAAGGCCATACAAGCAAGCAGAGTTTGAAATCATATTCGGAGAGGGAGTGAGTAAACTGGTTAGTATTGCAATATAAAAAAATCACTTCAAAGGGTGCAAACTGTGCTCTTTCTTTTGACTTAGGAGAATTTTGCAGGGATGTGTTTTGGATTGTGCTGAAATGATGGATGTTGTGGTAAGGAAGGGAGCTTGGTATAGCTACGGAGACAATAGGTTAGCCTCTGAACTTCTGTTTTCCGTTTACTTTTATTTGCATTTCACTCCGTTCTATTGTATTTTTACTCCTTATCTTCAATGTTCTAAATTCCAATTTTATTCGTCGATTGATTTTCTAAAGTTGCATTATGACAATGTATAGCAATAGAATTGTTCGTTTATTGATCAGTTAACATGGCTTATGTGTATTATATGTTTACCTTTTTTCAATATGTGAAACAAGAAAATTTTATTAATAAAATGAGGAAATGATTTCTGCCAATGACGGCATATCATTGGACTTCAATGTTTTTATTCTCCATTTCTACTCTACCTCCAGACATATATGAGACATCTTTTCAGTTTATATAATGGAAAAATTCCCGCTAATTATTGTGTATCAGTTGCAACGATGTATTTGTCTAACAGAAATAGCTTGTACTTTTCTTGAAAAATTCATTTGAATATTGTCTAATTTCAGAAGCAATTATGGCTTATGATGTCCTCCTTTGTTTATATTTGGAAACAGGTTAGGACAGGGGAGAGACAAAGCATTACAGTACCTGAGAGAGAACCCTATTCTCCTCGATGAAATAGAGAAGGTTGTGTTGCCTCAGTTTTATACTTTTGCTTTCGTTTTTCTTTTCTTTTTTTCATAATTTCTTAAAGTTTTCCCTTTGTAATGTGGATTACATGGCGTATGTGTAAGAAAAAGTTATTATACATTATCGTGTTTATATGTGCAGATAGTTCGATCTACAATGGCTGATGGGATGGTACATCAAGGTGTGTCTCATTTGAAGAGCTTAGTACAGCCTCATCAGGATGAAAATACTTTTGACGATATTTAGCAAGTCTCATTTGAAGAGCTTAGTACAGCCTCATCAAGACGAAAATACTTTTGAAGATATTTAGCAAGACAAATCGGATTTATTCATAACTATCAGAATTCACAGGCGGAAAACAGATGGAACGATTTTTTCCAGATGCATCATATTTGTAGTAAGCAAGATTTGGTGCTTTGATGTACATACCCCTCGATTCCGCGAGATGAAAACAACAAAACCTCTCTTTACCGAGTTAATGCTCATGAAAATTCAATTCGCTTTTATTTTGTTGCTGTTTGATGATGTAGAGGAAGGTGAAAGGAGAGGGAATGGAATGAAATTAAACAATTTTTTTAGTTGTCTCCTTCCCAATGTATGTTATTATTTAGCTGAAATCTTCTTTGCCAAGCAGCCGGTTGGTTTCACTAACAGATAACATGAGATTTTCTATTTGCATTTTGAGTTAATGACATGAATCCTTTTCTGAGGTTTGATTAAATAACAAAAATTTTCTTAAATAACGAAAATCTTTCTGCTGTTAAGATTTAAATGTTTAAATAAAGTGTTAAATACAGTATCCCAAGTTTTTCTTCTAAAATGATCACAATTACATATAACCCCCAAACTTTCCATTAATTACCCTCACAACCCCAACAAAAATATAAAGATTTAAAAAAGTCAACATTAAAGATTACTAACTGGTCTCAGATTAAATCCATACCAAAACATTACACAAGTAGATACACCAACCAAAAGGAGTTGTAGAAATTTTGTTTGAACAAGTTATATTACATCACATCACATAAACATATTTCTTGTGTTGTCTACTGTGCCAAAGCACTTGTGTTGTACACAAGAAGGGCTCCTCCTGCAAGAAGGCCAAAAAGAGTAACTGCCCAGATTGCCAACCCAGTAGTGCCTGCATCGCCATTTTGTCAACACATAAATTACACTTCATACCATCAAAATTAACAATAGTTACAACAAGTAATAAAGATTATAGCTAAGAGTTTGTTTCTTACCACCGACGTAAACATCGCCGCTGGGAGACCAGTCATCGGTGTTGTAGATTGGACTGCAAATCAACCATCACAAAAGAAATTATATGCATGAAATGATATTTTAGTTGTCATTAAGGGTTCGTTTGATACAGCTTATTTGAGAAGAGTGAAAAAGAAAATACAAAATCCAGATGATATTCTTACCTGTACCCATCAACATTAGCTCCATATTTGTCAACAAATTGGTAAACACCCTTTCCCTGCATTACTCAAATAAATAACTAACTTGAAATGCAATCATTTATCGAAACTAATAGATTGTCTATACTATTGAATGGTATAGATATAGGATCCTTTCAAATTCAAATCTTCTGATGAAAATATTCAGCTCTCAAAAATGGAGTCATTTCTATTCTCTCAAGTACTATATTTTATCGATACCACAAAATAAAGTCTAACAAACTATACAAGTAAAAATAAATAAATTATAGAACCCATTTCTATGCTATTGTTGAATGCCATATTATAATTTAAATTTTTTTGTGAAACATGTAAATTCTGGTTCAGGGATATGAAATATTTTTAAGTTGATTAAAAAAAAAAACTATTTTGTGTTGAATTGTTAAATGTTAAGTAAAAAACTTAAATTATGGTGTTATAACTAATACTAATTTATTCAAAAAATAAAAATTAAAACCAACCCTAGCCTTCCTCCCAGATGCATCAACACCATCTCTCAAGTCCATGCCACCGTTTACTCCTGCAAAATCATTTTTCGAATATAAAACTTATAACATTTAACGACACAGTACAATATATTTTTATGTTAGTATCTAGAAACATTAGCGGCGGAAGCTGATCGGACTACAGCCCGGCCGGGTCAACTTTTTTCAAAAAAGTTACTAACCAGTTTTCTTACGAAACAATTATTATAATAAATTGTTTTAAATGAATCGTCAAAATATTCTTTTAAAATAAATATAATAATTCTAAAATTTTATAAACTTGTTCATTTATTAATACAAATTTCACAACTCTCTTATTACAAGAACAAATTAATTAAAATTATATACATATTTATGCATCATATATATTAATACTTATAAAACAAAATATTCTCTTTCAACACTCCCTAGAAGTAACATTTATCTAAATATTATATAGAAATCAGTATTATTTCAAAAAAAAAAAAAATTTCTCGCATAACGTGCAAAGTATTAAACTAATTGTCGATTGAATATTACTAATGTGATTCGACAACGTTAAGATTATACGTACCATAGGGCTTATTAGTCTTGATCTTTTTGCCCCCACTGGCAACAATTTTGAAAGGGGTGGTTCTGGCAAGAGAGGGGAGGCCTCGTACGGCTGATTTCTCAACGGTGAAAGGGACTGGTTTGAGGTTCAATGAAGAAGCCATGACTGAGGCTGCCATTGTTCTGCTTGAATATGAGCTCTGTTTGTGTTTTTTCTTCTTGCTTTCAAGTAGTGTGCCTGGTTTGGTTACAAAATATTTAGATAATAATAGTGAGGAAGGAGGGTAGTGATTGTCATGCTGACACGTGGCGTCGTGTATGTGGTTTGTATCAGGATATGATATGGCTGTCACAAACATTATCAGAATCCAATCTCTTTTAACCAGTTGTGTTTCTGGCTAATAGAAATCCACCACCACATCGGCTCCATGCCACGTGGACCATGCCAAAGCGGTTGAGCAAATTTCATAGGTTAATCTTCCCAACCCATATAGCCAATGAGTTGGTGTTAGCAATTTGTTTCCACAAGGTTAGTAGAACAATTAAACCGTGATTTGCTCCCACAAAGCCCCTAGTTTAAGTCTCCATATTTATACTAATATAAAGTTATAAACAAAGGCTATTGTTTCTCACCACTTAAAAGATTATCGGGTCTGTGTGGCACACTTTTTTCTCCTATCCGATTCCACTATCATATCCGAATACTAAAAAATGCATTTATTCTAATATTTTCCAAAATCCAATTTTATCCTACTCAACTTAAAACATTAATAATTATCTTTCTTAATAAAAGTTATAAAATTATCAAAAACACTCTCACCCACCCAAGCCACTATCATCCGCTAGCAACCACCGTCATAATGACGCATGACCGATTGGATCTAACCGATCAAACGTCAATTTGTCCGTTTTCAACCAAATCCACCATAAATCTGACCATACGACTAAAGATCTGATCATTGACAATTAGATATCTTGGCCGTCAACGACGAATAGATCTGACCAGATATAACTGTTAATGATAAAAGATTCAAAAAAATATCACAAACCCAAAATAAAAACAATTAGAACAATGGAATAGCTCGAGAAAATCATAACGTGAAATCACAACTCATAGAAACACATATGTAACTTTAATGTTCTTTTAACACTAAAATTTATGCTTAAATATACTAAAAGGAGAATTTAAACTCTTTTAAACTTTCTACAGCATTAATTCAAATGAAGAACAAAACATAAGCTAATAAAATATCAGGCAATTATAATTTCCAAATAAGAAGTTCTCTGCCATGCCAAATCACATAAGAGGTATGTACAGTTTCATATAACTTATTGCCTATCGGATATTCCATATGATGCGTAAACCTTTTTAGTTAAATGATTAATGATACTATCAAACTATAAGCAACTAAGGATCTCCATAAGTTTTGAAGCTGCAGACAAGCCGCTAAGAATTGCACCTTCAACGTTAGGACCAACGCAGAAATCTCCACAGATGGCTAGTCTCTTGTTTCTATCCCAGAGGCATTTCTCCTCTTTGGCTACGCTTGTAGCTGGAAAGGCACTTCCCCTGGACAAAAAACGCCAATTGATAAATATAGTTCGATGGCAACAAAATGCGATTAGACAACAACAGACGACGTATAATGCAAAATATAAATTTGGAATTAGAAAGAGAGAGGCTATTTTTTCTAATGCAATCTCAAAAAAGTGATCATATGTATTTTGTATTGGAGAACTATGGCTTCATTTGTTCTTAAGTAACTTGTAGTAAAATGTACACATAAAATCTTTTTCATGTGAAAGGAAAAGATATTTCACTCAATTTTGATGCTTGGTGACAATCTGCACTTCATATTGAAAACATATTTTCACATTACAACATTAATATATATGCAAGTTTCAGACGTTTTAGAATGTTACTTAGCATAAAACAATGGAATCCAATCCTAGTTTCAGCACTAAACAAAAGAGCATTAATGTGTGGCTAGTTTTTACTTTCTAAAGATGTTTTAGATATTTTTTACAATTTTTAGTAAAACGTCCAGGTCTAACAGGTCAAATTTTGCACAAATGTGATGAGCCTAAATATGCTTGACAGTTCAGGTATTGAATTTGGATACTGACCATCTATGAGCTTTTCTGAAAACTGGCAGTGAAATACTGAGACCTACGCCGTGAAATTCTTGGAACATTTCTTCAGCCACTTTCGTCAATGTCTCATCTGAAGGCTTTTGAAGTCCAGTTTGAGCAATTACACTTTTAGCATACTCAGCTGTCGAATGTAATACCCATCGTTCACTATACAGTACAATTGTATACTAGTGAAAATAAGTAAATAAAAGTAGCACAGAAATTTGATCATACTCCCAATTAGTTCACTTGTAATGCAACATAAAATACATATATACCTTGTGGCAGAACGCCCAGGCTTGCTGCTGTCACAATGGGCCCAGCTCAAAATTTTGGAATTCTGGAATGAGAACCCTTTTACTGGATTCTGAATAAAGATATTACCATAAATCAGAAGCCAAGAGCCACCCCGTATAAACCTCTCAAACAATTTAAGTTAGGAGAAAATATATTATAGCAAGGATGTACAAAAGCATTACGTAGAAATCAAGCATCCCTACAGCCAAGGAAGAAGAAAGGTTGTAATAAGCAGTTTGCAAACCATGTTAATATTGAGAAGCTGGTGAGAATTTGAAACTCTAGAGTACCTAGCTTAGAGACGCATAATTAATGTCCTACCGAAGACAAAGGCTCAGCAAATGCCAGCATTAGAGCAAAACAAGGATTGACAGGGATATCTTCCAACTTTGCAACCAACTCTGGGGCAAAAGTCAAATCTGTATCAAAATAAATAAACAGAAAATCAAATCCATTTCCATCAAAGTGAAATAATGACCAGTGATATGATTCATGCAAAAACTAGAAGTCATGCCATTGTTTGCCAAAAGTACCACCGCAAAAATGGCATCAAAAGAAACAGTGAAATAGAGGTAGAGAACTTCTAACTGGAATATAGTATTGTTGACAAAGTAAATTGCAAAAATACACTAAGGTTGCTTTAAACTTAAAGAAACAAAACTATCCATTTAATTAATTCTAACTATTTGTAAAAATTTTATCTCATATTCCATATGAATTGAACAAATGATTGCTATACAAAATGCAACACGATATCTACTTGCTCTATATCATGGATTTCAACTCTGTAAAAGAGGCATAAGTGGCGAATGATTCTTTGCCATAATTTTGAATGACAGTTTCTTAAAAAGGCAAATTCATAGTTTGAGATGAATGGCTAACTCCTGATGATGGGTTAGATATATTGTCATCAGCTTAAATGAACAAACATGATCCAGTTGGAGGTGGAACATAGAAACTCACTTAAGAAGAGGAAGAAGAAGAAGAAGAAGAATAAAGCATCAAGAAACATTATTAACAGGATCATGATGCTAACAGAAGGTAGAGTAGAAAAGAAGAAGTTATGGCAACACTTGACAGTATAATATTGGCAACTATAGACTACCTCATGATTCTAACAGGAAAGAACAGTAGATAAAATAAAGTGTATACACCAGAATTACATGCCTGCAGTTGAAGACTTGGACAGCTGAAGACTAGCTCATGATGCCAACAGGAGAAAGACTAGAGAAGAAGTGCAAACACAAAGGTTATTCCTATAGTGCTATACTTGGCAGCATACGAATGACAACTATACTTTAGCTGGATATGAGCTGGTGACAATGGCCACCACCAATGAATCAGTCTATAGTAGAAACCCAAACTTTTAGCTCCTTTTAGCAATCAAGAGAATTTCCTTCCCACTGGTCATAACCAAAGCATTGTTAAAAGCTACAAGAAGAAGAATGAGAGAATGAGAAAAGATTGACTAGGGACTCATGAGGATTTCTACTTTATTGTTTGCTTAAAACTGGGGATACTTAACAGGGAGTCCAAGATCTATGGTCTGGCTTTAGCAACTCATACACTTGCTCAGTTGAAGATCAGTATCCGCTTGAGCAGCATTAATGATACTGAAAACAAGAATTGGCTATTTCAGGCTGTCATAAAGCTGCTTAATGTTCAATAGATGTATAATTACATAACAAGTACTGCTTTATGGACGATTGACAGTAGCTATTTCTCTCTAGTTACAATTCAATACATCTAACAAGGAAACTTGGTGTCATGAAGAAAAACGGTATCTATGCTACCAGCACAACTCTACATGACATATTCACACGAGCAAGAGAAAGAGAGACAGGGAAAGAGAGAGAGAAGGAAAAATCATTATACCAAGAGGAGGTGGTTTTCCTGTTACATCTCTAAACCTTGCTGAAACCACATTTTTGTCCGATGCAACCACTCCCTCAAAATTACCAAGACTTTGTCCATCCAACCCCATCACTGACCACAAATTCTTCTCATCCAACCAGTCCAATCTTCCAACACCTACGCCAAACTTACTTTCCACTCCTGGGTAAATTTGATACAGTAAAAGATTAGGCAACTAATTTAAATTTATATATACACTTGAATGTAAATATAATCAAGAAAAAAAGGTAGCACTACTACTTACCAGGCTGACGGCATAAGGCTCGACAAATCGAGTTCATGCCTGGCACACCCACATATTTCTTGCTTATTCCAACCTAAATATAATTAAAATATTAAATGAGAAATATGTCTATATGCCATTATTTTTTATTTTTTATTTTTAGTTACAATAGTGCATCCAATTTCAGCATTTTTGGAGCATATTCATAAATAATTCTAATGCACCAAGAAAACTACAGCGACATCAATAAGATACCACTATACTTTCTTCAATTAGTGTGGTTAAACTATAATTTAGATATTTGTCATATATTGCAAGATGCATGGCTACAGTGTAGGCTATAAACAGTAGCGGATCCAGAAATTTGTGTTAGGGTGGACCAAAATAAAGACTAATTGCACATTAATATTTTTGTCCATTAATATTTTTGTTAAGATGGACCAAAATCCAGAAATTATACATATTAGTATTTAAAAAAAAAAAAAATTGAAGTGGGCCATGAACTAGGCTGGATCCGCCCCTGGTTATAAATAACGGAAGAAAGAATATCTTAGTTGAAGAGAAGTACCTTTATAAATATCAGATTCATTCTGACTTTGTTCATTTGATTGTTATCACATTCTTATACAGAACTATATGCAAAATGACAATCTATAGTATCTAAACAAAACAAATTCGATGTGCCGGAATAGTTGGATTCTTCAGAAGATTTTGTCATACTAATGGAAAAATTGTTTATGTGCCTACGTCTAAGAATTACAAGAAGTAGCATGTCAGGGGACATATATTTTATATAAACTTGAGTCCCAAGTTTAAGATAGATATAATATTTACTCAAAAGGGGACCAGAGTACAAAAAACATACCCATATAACATAATTGACCGGAGAACCAACTAATGCTACCATGCAAATAGATCCCTTCAAGTGAACTAAAACTTCCATGACAGCACAACATAAAACTAAAAAAATAAGCCAAGTGTAAGCAAATATGCCTGCCAAATCTTAAGTTTTACTTACCAAAAAAAAAAAACTTACCAAAAAATAAATATGCCTGCCAAACATATACAATCGTGTGCAACTATACATACGCAAGGAATGATCACAAACCTGTTGTATATCAACAAATTTGTTGAAGACACAATCAAAAGAACTGAAATTCACTTTCCATTCAGCAACAAGACCTACTGATTCCCATTCACGAACAAGTTCCAACACATCAGGATTGCTAACAGTAAAATAAGGAGCACCATGGTCGAACAACAGTTCCTTCCCATCTTCAGAAATTTCTCTATTTGAACAAACCATCATATGTGTAAAACCTCTTTGTCCTAATAATTTGTCAACAACAAAAAATAAAATAAAATTTCTACCGATATGCACAATGAAATTCTTCTAACTTAACTTCAAAACCTGGAAATTCCATAAATAAAATTCTTTAAAAAAAAAATAGCCGTTGCGTATCTAGCAGCTCACCGTGAGATAAATGCACAATAAAATTTTGATGTTTATAAATTTATGATGGAGAAAAGAATATGTCACTCATAATTTAATAATACACATAACAAAAGCGCAAATTGAACATTCATTTATCGATCAATAAGCGTTATCCACCTCCCTTGTATTAGGCTTAAATTGTTTCATGAAATTTCAATAGAAGTACTTTCAGTGAATTATAATAATTTTCACAAAATTTGCATTTGTAAAATTACAAAGAGAGAGAAATGCAACCTTCTCTGAGACATGCGGCCACCAGGTCCTCGAGCGGAGTCGAAGAGAGTAACGGGGACGCCATTCTTAGCAAGAGTTGAGGCACAAACAGCTCCTGAAACTGCACAATTTTCAAATTCATTATAATTCCTAATCTGATTTTTATGAAATTCTATCCAAACAGAAAACAAGAAGAATACAAAAGATAAAACTCACTTCCGCTTCCCACCACCGCAACCTTCATGGCTCTGTTTAGAGAAGCAAACAACGGCACGACGCGGCGAGTCGCCAGAGAGTTGAGCTACTCTGAAGTCTGAACTTGAGTGAAGATTTCTTTTTATTTTTTAATTATTTATTAAATTTGAGTAAAATCTAAGGGCATGTTTGACTTACTATTTTTACCCATATTTCTAATTTTATTCTCCAAATAATAAATATTACCTTATTTTTTAATTATTTTTATACCTCATAAGGTTATTAATTTTATTAAATATCCGCTATAAAAAAAAAGTTTAAAAAAGCAAAAACACCTAACGACTATATTAAAAAATTCAGGCCAACCCCGTCGGATGGTAGACGGATCTGTACACGGCCTACTGCCGACCAAAAAATGGCCGAAAGTTCACTGATCTGGTCTTTTTCGGGCCAGCATCACCACGGATTTGGTCGAAAAATGCAGATCTGGCCGTGACAACGGCCAAATTTGACCATCGTTGACCGAAACCTGGCCATATCTTGGCTATTTTGGCCTTTTCCGGCCTTCGAGGCCACGGTAGGGCCGTGGATCTGCCGAAATACCATAACAACGCGGTTCGACACAAATCGACGGTCTGTGTTGTAACGCAATTTTTCGGCCATATTCCGTGGGTGGTGGGAATGGCACTGTCAGGTGGTGGGGGTGTTTTGTCATTATACATTAGGGTGTTTAATAAATTAGCAAACCTAGGGGCTTTCAAAAAAATTTAAATTTACCTCGTAATCTCCCCTATCCAACTACCCAATAGTATTCCCAAAATCCTATCCAAAATAATAAATACTAACGCACCTAAAAGTTGTGAGTAGTGACGCATTCATGGCTTTAGTAAATGCACACGTTCTTCATTTACCGTGGCCGCCTAACATTTAAAAGAGCAAAAGAAAAGTTATTATAAGTTTTTTTTTTGGGGGGGGGTAATTGAAGGGTTCGGACAATTGTACGTATCTTAATAATTTATAGATTCTTGAACACTCCATAAATCCAAAAAAATAATCTCTGAGATTTTTTAAACATTTACAAGTCCAACCGATAGTACGTCACATGGATAAATAACTCTAAAGTGGTGGAATCCAAAAGTTACTTAATTAAGTTTTTTTTTTTTTTTTTTGGGTAATTGAAGGGTACGGCCAATTTGTACGTATCTTAATTAATTTCTAAGATTCTTTGAACACTCAATAAATCCAAAAAAATTAATCTCTGAGATTTTTTAAACATTTTACAAGTCCAAAAGAATAAGTAAGTCACAATGTGATAAATAACCCTAAAGTTTGAATCCAAAATATAAATAAGAGAACAAACCTCCTTGATCGCACTTAATTAAGTTATTAAATCATCATTAGTTTCTTTTTAGAGTATATATTAGAGATATATAAAATCTTATAAAAAAAATAAATACATGACCTAACATTACTTTTTAATTAATTTTATTAAAATATTATTTTATATATACATATTTTTATGATAATTTTAAAAAGTAGTATATTATTTTTTCAATGTGAGCAAATTGCTATTAAATCGATTGCATGTTTAAGAAATTAGACCTTAACATTCATTAGTTATTACATTAGTTTTTAACTAATGACTAAGTATTAATGATATTTTAATTTTCCAATAAGGTATTATTGATTTTATTATCTTTTTGTAAAATTAAAAAATAAGAATTCCCGTCTTCGCCTTTTTCTTTATCTTATATTTGGTGCTCCTATAGCTGCCTCTAGCCTCCACTGGCAGCCAAAAGGCCGTTTCGGAACTCCCAATTGTTTAATGCTAGACTGAATCCTGTCCACTGGTTTTTATTCGAAAACTTTGTTTTTGATTTGTGCTATTTTCAATTTGATTGGTGTTAGGGCCAAAAAATGTCCTCGGCCTTAAGAGATGGGGTGAGAGAAATAATCCGAAAACTGATCCGAAACCGAACCAAAAATTAGGTTTTTTTAACCAGTTCGGTTTGAGAATCTCCCAAACCGGTTAACCGAAACCAGTTTTCAAAACCGGTTTCACCCTATGTATATAAATAAAATATGTTTTAATTGTTTTGCCCTTTTTTTTTCAATATCTCTTCCTATTTTCTCCGCCTCCACTCTACTCTCCAGACCCCATCTTCACTTTTCAATATCTCTTATTCTCTTCTCCGCCTCCACTCCATTCTCTAGACTCCATCTTCACCAGCGCCACCCACACCCACCATCAAATTGAAACTCCAAACCCATCCATCTGCAATATCACCAACGCCATTTCGTCGACAACCACCCACCCACCCAGCGATGACCACAGCTGTTGTGCTGCAGTTCCTTAAACCAGGAACATTTACAACAGTCGACCACGGTTCCAGTTTCCTCCGCCATTCAGATCTTCAATCCTCAGCTGCTCACTTGCTCCACGATCAATAGTCCACTGTCGATTCAACAACCTAATGCATCTTCTAATTCAGCAAGAGATCTGATGAATATTTTGATGGATGCTTTTAATTTTTAGAGGCTTTAATACAATGAATTATTCAAACACTTTACTTTGTTAGGTTGTGGTAAATCTAATACTTTATCACCATATTATGTTGAGTAAAAGGTAATTCTGGTCTAGCAGGGTCCTTTTTTTATATTATCTCTACGAAATTTGAGGTGTTTTTGCCATCAGTTTTCGGTTTCGCTAAGGACCATTTTCCTATCAATTTTGTTCACATGAATTTGAAAATCGATTTGAAGATCGGTTAACCAAACCGAATATTCGGTTTATTCTATAAACCGGTCCGGTTTCAGTTTACATTTTTCCTAAATCGAATAATCGATTCGGTTTTTGGTTTACCCTATCCGGTTCGGTTAACCGGATTATCCCACCCCTACCAATAGACCCAAAGACGAAGACATCTTCAACAAAGCTCGGAGTCATGGCCTAATTCCGATTAGGCTCGCGACAGAGTTCGCATATTAGGTCCACTCAGTACACCTACTATGTTGCTCACTACTTGAGCTCAATCAGTAAAGGCCCCAATTCGTTTAGGCCTCATCATCAACTTGTCTGGGCTCAGGCCCTTTGATCCAAGATCACCTTGGACCTAAGGTTTACTTAGACCCCAATGTTGTCTACTTCTTATTTTGGTACTGTTCGGATTCTACCGAAGAAATCTATTACTATCCTAATTCGTCTAAGATCTATATCTTAGACCAACTAGGGCTCCCTCTCCAACTAAGGTGAAGGAATCAAAGGCCTTCCTATTCACTAAACCTCAACCCCCAAAGGACTCAAAGATCTTACAGCTACTATTTAAACAGAGGTCGGCCCTCTCACAAGGGACGGAACATTACGCCTTCTAACCTCGCACTTCTCACTCTCGAGAGCTTTACTTCGCTGCCATAGCCTTTGTCTCCGACTAAATTTTTGGTAACTCTCTCTAAATTAGTCTCACCCAGCCTTGCTGACTTGAGTGTCGGAGTGCCTACGGCAAACATCACTCCGATGCTTTCCGTAAGCTTGTTTTCTTATGTGCGTAAGTGTAACAGATTGTTGGTGGCCTCAACCTCACGGGATCAGAACTTATTTCCATAACGGTAGATTTTTTGCATCTATAATTGGTGCAATGGTTAAACCCAAAAAAAAAATTTGGAAGGATTGAATTTCTTTTAATTATACATAAAATATATTACTAATGTTAATGATATAAGGAATTTATAACTCATCTAATCCATATGGTTAAGGGGAATTTACGATAGTCTGAATAGGTACACGGTTATATTGTATTCATACGATTAATTAAATTTATTTTAATATTGTTAATTGAGAAGATGAATAAATTTGTTTTAGTTTGTAATTTTGGAAAAAAAAAAAAAAAAAAAAGTGTGTGGAAATAATTATTAAAAAAAATGGTATAGAGGCTGAATTTCAACTATAATATCTCTAAACCTTTCCTTTTTTCTTTTTTAAATGCAATATATTTTGATAACTATTTATCTTTAATAAAAAGTGTTTAAAGAGTTGGAAAGTAAAATAATTTACTAGAATTAAGAGACTTTTTGCTTTATAAAATTAAATTATGTTAAATAAAATATAATAAACTACTTATAAATTAAAATATTATATTAAAAAAATTCCCAAATTTTACCCGTGTTGCGGGCAAGGTGAGCCTCCCTCTCCGTCCACCCTTGGATCGCCGAGTGAGAAAAACTGGGTTTAGTTTGTTTGGTGGTGAATGAGAAATTTTGGTATGGTATATTGGGTAAAATGGAAAAAAAAAATTGAATTTTTTTGGGTTAAAAATGTATTTTTGTTTGTAAGTTAAAATTTGATAAGATCAGAAATAATATTTAAGTTGTTAAACTTACGAGGATATGTAAAAAAATAATACTATGCTCACAAATTTTATCTCACAACACTGATGTGACAGCTTTTAATTGGTCAGCAGTAATTTATTAGGTGGAACCTATTACGAGTTAGAGCTCAACGCTAAAATTTTCAGCTCGAGCTTGAGCTCAAAAAAATAAAAAAATAAATAAACTCTCGAATTATCTGCTTTTACACTTTTACAATCAAGCTTTTTGAGCTCGTCCAGTTGAAATCTGGCGACTTCAAACTCAACTCGACATAGTGGTCGAGCTGAGCTCCTAGGTCACTCTAGTATGGGTCGCCAGACTTCAATGGCTTGAACATTTTTTAGTCTTAGGTGACAATATTAGTATCAAAATATCCTCTTTATACGCTCTATCTATATCTACAATTAATTTTAGTAATAAACACACCAATTGTCTGGCATATGATAGTGATCACACTTTCATTTGTTCTGGGCCAAACGCCATAATTTTTCAACTTAAAATTATGTAGATAGATAGATCATTAAAAGAATATCATATTGATGTCTATTTTGTGACTATTACACGCTGAAAAATTTTTGGTCATTGGAGTTCGACGGCTGGCAAATGCATTCTAATGACCCATTCACCAATTTCTAGTTTAACATATTTGGATATTAATATACAATAATAAATTATAATTTAATAATATAATTATGGGTATAATTACTACAATTAATATAAGGATAGATTAGTAATAGATAAAAATAGGAAATTTTTATTTAAACATCATTAATTTAAAAAACAAACACATCCCATATCATATACCCCCTCCATTTCTTTATAATTGACGTTTTAAGGCTCTGCAGACTTTTTAATAAATCAATTTTATCTCTCCTCTAACTGACTTCTTCCTCTGATATTGTAGATGGGAAAATTTTGTTTTTCCTACTACGTACACATGTGTGAAATACTAAAATAATTTAATATGTATATATCGTCATTTTCTCTCTCCTACTGACTTACTTCCATTTCTTTTATTCTGTTCGTCACTCACCATGACCGTCTCTTTTTACTAACTTTCATCTCTCTTATTCTATTCGTCACTCACCACGGCCGAACAAGGTAATAGTAGAAGTATGCTTGGGGAAATTGATTTGAATGTTCTTCCAACATTAGAAGCTACGAATGAAGTTGATGACATAATTGAGGAAGTTAATACGCATGTGAGTCGAAAAAACCTCACAAATGAACAAAGACAAACTATTTTTGAATCTTTATTGAAGCGAAGTGTCAATGGACAATTGAAGAAAAACACTACATCGAGGAGGCTCAATTATTTTCAGTTAGTATGCATACAGTCCAATGCATTTGGCAACGAGGAAAAGAAAATGAAGTATTGGATTCAAACACTAATGTGTCTAGTAGAAAGGCACTCAATTGCGGGTGCAAGCGTCTTCAAATTGACGTCAATCAATTTTGACATATTCCATTGGAAGAATAACGACACTGAGGTCTTTATCTGCTACAACAAATTTGTCAATGACAACGTTGTTTAGGTGGTTAAAAGAGGGCTCCATACGTCGTCATTCAAATGTTATAAGACTTGTATTAAACGTAGAAAACATGAAAGCTAGAATACGCTTTTGTTTATCGATGATTGAACAAGGCAACAACCCCAGTTGTTTGAGGTTTGTAACCATGGAAAATATTATTCATGTTGATGAGAAGTGGTTCTACATGACAAAGCAGTCAGAGAAGTATTACCTACTTCCTGACAAAGACGAGTCTTTACGCACATGTAAAAGTAAGACTTTTATTACTAAAGTAATGTTTATGGCTACAGTGACATGCCCAAGGTTTGATGAATCAGTGAATGAATTATTTTCTGAAAAAATCGGGATATTTCCTTTCATAAATAAAGAAGTTGTAAGGAGGAGCAGTAAAAATCATTCTGACTAAAAAAATCAATTCTATCAATAAAGAAATTTACCGATCTTACATAGTTGGGAAACTCTTGTCTGCTATCCGAGATAAGTGGCCAAGAATTGATGCAAGAAGTCCAATATTTATCCAACAAGACAATGCGAAACCTCATATTGGTTTGGATGATGAGTGTTTTCAAAGTAATGTTACTAAGGATGGCTTCGACATACGTTTGATCTGTCAGCCTCCGAATTCTCCAAATATAAATGTTCTAGACCTTGGCTTTGTTAATGTGATACAGGGACTACAATACCAATAGGTGCCCAACTCTGTAGATGCGCTCATAAAGGTTGTTCAAAAGTCCTTTGATGAATACTCACCAACAAAATTGAATCATGTGTTTTTGACTTTACAGTCATGTATGATTTCAATTTTGAAAACCGAAGGTTCGAACAAATATAAGGTTCCGCACATGAAAAAACATAGGTTGGACGGACATAATTGCCTTCCTAGGCAATTAGATGTTGACCCCACGTTAATTGGAGAAGCAATTGCTCAATGTCAATAAGTGTTACAATTGACCTATCTAGTATTGTAGATTATTTTTGTTTTATCTATAATGTTCATATGGGTTCTGATAATATATTGTTTTTTAAGAGTAGTTTGTGTTTCATTTTGATTTCTGTGGTTTTTTGCTATAAAGAAAATCTACTCTAACATACAAGAAAAGAACTTGTTCTATTTTGTAATATAAACTTTTGTTATGGTAATTTATGGTAATATATAAGAACAAAAGAATGAGTCCCAACCAAAGGACCCTACAAAGTCATGGTCCTTGGACAAGCCCAAGAAACCAAAGCAAGAACAACAACAACAACCAAAAAAAAAAAAAAAAAAAAGCAAGGATTAAAGTCTTAACAAAACATGTAGTTAGTCTAAGAAATACTAGACAAAAAAGGTCAGCAATGAAAAAGCAAGTCGTCTGGGCACAAAGCAAACTGCAAAGTCCACACATAGAGGTCCATAGCCAAAAAGTCTCAAAACTCCAGCCACCCTCGAGGAAATCTAGCAAAAGCTTCAATCCCCAACTAGCAGAAAAACCAAGACTCACCATAGCAAAACTCTTGCAAAGCACACACCCAAGGACAGGAGAAAGCAAGCAGCACCTCCTGGCAAGAATGGAAACTCCAACAAAGAAGGTTTTGTAACCAAATCCATGGCCTACAACTTGGGGCAGCCACATGCCCTTCTCAACACCAAAGGCCCTGCAGCATAGGCTAAAACAGAACATAGGCAAAAGTCACAAAAATTGAGCCAAAACCCAAATAAAAAGCAGCAACCAACTGAGAAAAACTAAAACACTCAACAATCACTCTCACCAAGGAGTACAAGGCCCAATCATCTCCTAGCAGCCATGCGAGCCATGACATAAGCGAACATATCCACACTAATAGGCACTTTATAGACTTCGACATATGTAAATGAATCAAGCAAATCACCCAATACACATTTTTGTTCATCATTCCTATTAAGGATGTCAATTAGCTTTTGAGAGTAGGACAAACATTTGACTTCTTTAACGCCATTTTCACAAGCTACACACAGTCCATGATATAAGGAAAGATATTCTGCATGTAGTGTGTTAGAAGCTGACACATACTATTCCAGTAGAGTTAAATTTCCACAACGTGTATCATGCATTACAATACCCACTGTTGATTTTTCCTAGTTATTCCAAACTCCATAAATTTCAATTTTGACAATCGATCTTGATGCACCTTCTACATTTTTTTTTTGCAACATGTACTATATAAGAGAAAATATTGTAACTAATTAACTGAATTGATGAAAGAAAAAAAAAAGTGTATTGACATCGACCAAAGAAAAAATCAAATAAAACCTCCACTATTGATATCCACCATTCCAGATTGATTTGCAATGCTTATACTGCCTTCAGTGTCAATTAATTTGGCCTCATTGTTGATGTTGTGATTATCTTCAAAACCTAATCATTCATAAATTAAAAAGTCAAATGAGTCATGCAATAATGTACCATTATCAATTTTAACAATAATAACCTTAAGAAAACACAAAAAAGCCACTTACATGATAAAGGCACCCATATCCTCATTTGTTCTAATTCTTCATTCGAAAGTTTACAACTCATAATCTCCACCACATTTACAACCTAATGTATTTACAGAACCTCAATTTATAGAACACAATAGCGCAACAACATCAACCATAGTCAACCATAACATTTTTTTTTTCTTTGTTGCGCATATTTTACTTCACAATCAAACAAAGCACAAAATAGTGGAGGCAAGGCAATTAAATGCTATCAAAGCAAGGAAGAAATACCTACCACTCAACCGTCTTCCGGACTGCTAGATTGAGTAATGCTAGAGTCACAGCATCAAGGTCTGACACACAAATTGAGCAAGGGCAACCACTTTGCGATTGAAAATCTCGATAACCTAAACAAAAAATGCAATTTTATCTTAAAAAAAAAAAAAAAAAAAAAGGAGAGGCTAAAGAGTACACAAGAGATCATAGCATACGTGCTTTCAATTGAAAGAGTTCTTCCTTCCTTTTTGTAGGTTCTACAACCTTAGTAATCAAGGAAGGAATTTTCTTATTTAACTCCTCTGGTTCAAAAGGGCGCGTAACAGTATCAATTGAAACTCTCTCCTTCCAAAAGGATTGATTTGCATGCGTTGCTCTCAAAGGGCTACTCTGTTTCACATCATGAATATTCTCACGTTCTTCACCTGTGTTTGAAAGAGAAAGAGAGAAAGGAGATGAGGGGCGGAGATAGAGAAAGAGAGAGAGGAGATGTGGGCGATAGAAAATGTGGAAGAGAGGAGACGAGGGAAAGAGATAGAGAAAGAGAGAGAGGAGATGTGGGCCATAGAAAAAGTGGAGAGATGAGATGAGGGGCAGAGTAAAGAAAGAGAGAAAGGAGATGTGGGTCAGAGAAATAGTAGAAGAGAAAAGATAGGGGCAAATGTTGAGCAACAGAGAGAGGGTTGAGTTGGTAACGTCATTTATTTTGAAAAAAGTTAATACCCTTAAAACGTCAATTATAAAGAAATGGAGGGAGTATCATATATCTTAAAACTATTAAGAATTAAATGACACTAATATCCTTTCAGAGTTGAGTAAAAAAATAAACACATTGTAAGAAGCACATGTAAATTTATCATTATATACTTGGATAATTACATGTGCAATTGCTATCTTTTTTTTTTTCTTTTTTCTTTTTTTATGAAGTTTATCGTAATGTTATAAATTTTTGTAAGTAATAGTGAAACCTCGTTTATTAATATGAGAAAATCATGGGTTCTCAAATCATTTTAAATGTAATTAAGATAATGTAAAATAGGCCTAGTTTATTTTTAATATAAATTATCTCCACCTTTCATAATAGTCATTTGATGAACTATTCAATAGTGCCAATGTATACAACAACTAATGCTTTTCAATTTTTTTTTTAAAATATATTTCTTAAATTGCTAAATTTAAAATACAGTTTAGTAATTACAAAAAATAATTTCTGAAATACAGTTTTATCAATTGTTGTCCATTTTGCCTACAACAATCAAAATATTTAAAGTAAATTTAAAAAAATAAACTTCATCGAAAATAATATAACTTATTTTATTTCTACAACATAGTATTAATTTAGAAGCTAAAACAATTAGACTTCAATTGTTCAAAAACTGTCCCCCACCAAATGGCTTAGATAATTAAAAAATAAAAAATCATTTAATGTAACTTATATTTATTTAATGGGCCGAAAAGCAATGTCCCTAAAACATGAAAATTAAAAAATAAAAAGCTGCTTAGATTCAATGAGAATTATTTTATAATTACATTAAATTTTGGAAGAAATGTGTGAAAAAAAAAAGAATTTCAACTATAATCTGTCTAAATCTATTTGTCTTTTTATATGAAGTTTGGTTAAAGTGCTTACAATAATGTACGAATACTAATTTGTTTGATATGAAAAGAAAGTTTCTTCAACCAAGACAAGACTCTGACTTTCTTTATAATCTTGACATCTTAATTTAAAAATATTATATATAAAAAATATTTCGGTTTGGTTCGGATTTTATCGGGTTTACATAAACCCATAAGAAATCACATTCACATACCCGCTCGGTTCAGTTTGGTCCGGTTCGGGTGGGTTTTGCACACTCCTAATTTTATCCTTATATTGAAATAAAGAAATGTTTTTCATACTTTTGGTTTATTGGTAAATCTTGCAAGACATAGTAACATTAACTATGTTGAGCTTTCATCTAAATTTATATTGTTATGAGTTAGTAAATATTACTAAATTATTTTTATATCATTTATTTTAATACTTAAAATTTAACGACTAGAGATTTATATTATTTCATATAACTAATACCTTTGGGAGATTTTTATTAATATTTCATACTTTAGGATAAAGCAATTATTATTTTTTTTTTTTTTTTTTTTTTTTTTACATTCACAAGTTACCGTCAAAGACTTTAAGACTAAAAAAGAGTAACATCCATGTGATAAATTTTGTCTTTATGTTATATTTTTTCGTTAGTAATAGTCATATATAAAATCTTTTATTAATTATTGATATCTTAATAATGACTATAAAAAAATTGAAGAATTAAATTTTGTAAGTATAAATTTTTATATATGATTTTTATAACATTGATAAAAGAATAAGAGCAAACGACAAACTCTCACCCGAAGTTTGCGAAATCCCAAGTTGATACCCTCAATTGTATTTATTATAGATTTTAATCTTTAAAGTAACGTCGTCTCTTTTATTTTAACAGATTCTTAACTTTTCATTATAGTGTGGTGCACTTTCTTTGGCCAAGAAGGACTCATGTTAGCAAAAAGTGGCTCAAGTTAGCAACATTCAAACCGACAGTTTTTGGCATTTTTTCGACCGATAATGAAGTCTAAAATCACTTCCAAGATCACCATTAAACTTTTCACAATCTCTTTATAAAACCCATACTTTCACTTGCTGATCTCATTTACTGTTTTCGACCACCTCTAACAGTCACTAACTGTGTTGTTTGATGGTGATAATCTATAATAAATGCAATCAAAGGCATCAATCGGGGTTTGGCTATACCTCGAGTGGGAATATATCATTTACTCAAAAAATAATTGTTATATATAAAATGTTATTTATTAAGATTCTCATGATGTCCCTCTTACGTAATTTCTCGGACGGCCATTGGTCAAACAAATATGCTCCAACTATAATTATACAAATTTATTCACAAAAAATGTTATCAACATCAACTTTGGAAAAATATAAATGTATATACGGCATAAATAATGCGGCGGCTAAATAAACAAACTTTCTTTCGATTTTCCACTATGATAGGGAAAAAACATTCATTAAGAGAGCATATCTTTTAGAAAAGACCATTGTACTCTTTTTCTTTTGACCCATTTTTATCCATTAAATTTTAATTGACAAGGTTTTTAACGAGATAGTTTAAACACGTTCAGTACTACTACATTTTCTTTCTACAATTACATATATGAATCTTTCTATTAAGAGTAAACAAACAACCTTTTCCCACTAAGGTTGCCTTAGTAACACTTTTCCACCAAATGTTTTCAAATACCATTTTTCCACCAAAGTTTATATTTCTTATACCGAAGCTGATTCTGGGTGAAATTCTTTCGTCATCACCATTTGAACCTCCGATCTCCTCTCTACAACCCTTCTATCTCTAACACTTGATTCTTGCCAATTGTCACCATCACAAATCTAGTGTTTCTTATTTTTAGCTGTTTTGACTGATTTCGGTGGTGATATTCATCAGTTACCACTATTCATACACTCGGCATCCACTCTACAAAACCTCTTTTATCTTGGTTCTTGGTAACTCGTTGAACGCCGACTGAGAAAATGCGTGTTTTTTGAGTATTAATAGAATATAAACTTGGCTAGGAAAGCGATATTTTGGAACTTTTGGGTGAAAAAATTATTAAGTAAATCTTGGTGAAAAAAGTCATTTACTCATCTATTAATGTATCAATTGGTCCAAGTGGCGGCTGAACGTGCTACAAATAGCTGCACATGCGCTCCATTGTACACATGAGATGAACGTGAAATGTGAGATTCTAAAGCAATTATAAAAATTCCCTTACCTTTTTCCCTATCCTTTTATCATAATGTCTACTTCACTATATATGTAACTTTTCAAAAGCACCACAATTAAAAAACGAACTTCATGGAATATAAATTAACTTATTTCTACAACATACTATTAATTTAAGAAGTACGAATTATGCTTCATTATTTAAAAATTTCCCCCCACAATAGCTTAGTTGATAATAAAAATCATGTAATGACTTATAATTATTAATGCCAAAAATGTCCCTACAACAAGGAAATTATAAAAGAAAAAAAAATATTTTAAAAATTACATTAAATTAATTATATCTACACCAAGCACTTTAGCTTTATCCCACCACTCTCTATTTTATAATACACAAAACGCTTTAAAAAAAAAAAAAAAAAAAAAAATCACTTTTGTTGCCTCTTTTAAATCAATTTTGACTTTTGACTGATTTTTTTGCAGTATTAAGTATTAAACTTGTATAGGTGAGAGAGAGGATTATCTTGACGCCAAATAAATAGGGGTGGTTGGCTGCCTATCTACCTTATTAATAATTTTCGGTAAAGTTAATACTTATTTATTATTGAAGGCCGAATCATTTTCCACCCTAGGTTTTTGTGAATATTGATACCCTCAGTATCAAAACATCAACGTTACACCCCAAATGAATTTACCTTGACCACTTTGACCAACTGAATCCCATTTTACCCTTATAGATACGTAGTTATTATGATAATAAATAAATTAAATGATTATTTTTTAACCGCAAAAGCTAACAAGCTTGAAATAACCATCTAAATCTCAAAAGTTTTACAACACCCTTTTTTCACCACAATTAACATATAGACCAAATAATTTACATTCACAATTAAAAAAAAAAAAAAAAAAATCTCAAACTCGAAACAAATTGTGAGGGGAAAGTGCGCCAGAAGCTTGAGGTGGAGGGGTAATGACAATAGAAGGTGGAAATTGAATGGGGGTGAAGGACCTTGTGGTAGCAACACCATGGCCTTTGGCTGGCCTTATTGCATTTTTTTTTTATTATAATTTGTGTTGTTTAATTCTTAGGTTTAGGGTTTAAGAAGCTAATAATGTGGTGCAAAAGGGCAAAATATCCTTTAACCTTATTTTTAACTGAAATTGAAAATTGGTGGAAGTTGATAGTTTTCAAAACTAAGGGTATCAACTATTCTTTCGCCAAACCTAAGGTGAAATAATTCGCCCCATTTATTTGGTTTAATTAATGAACACGCTCACACATATAATTGAAAAATAAACAAATCAAGCAGCCTTTCTTAGACTCAAGCCATTGAAGAAATTCTTAGTCAAAATATTTCTACTTCTAGATTTGAGGTCTCTTTTCACACGTTGTAACAAAATGTTTAATTCTACCAAAACGCCGTCGCTATTGCCTATTGGTTCAAATTTCTTTTTTTTCTATTTTATAATGTCAACAATAAAAAAAAAAAAAAAAAAAGTAACAATTAATAAAGGTACTATCCTAATACGGACTCTTTTTATATCTTTAGGGCCGAAATGACATTTTGGCACCCATATATTGTGATAGAACACTTTCCCACCTTGGCTTGTAAACATGTACATCATCCCTATCATGGGTATTTTCTACCCTCAACGATTAAAAGTTAACTATTAAAAGGTAATCATGTCAATTTACATCTTATTTAAAGAAATGAAACCTTATTATATTTCTCCCAAATACAACCACAAAACTATTTAAAACCAGCATAAAAGAATTATAAATTTACCAAAACACAAAAAATATTACTTTAGCATCGATAATCGATTGATTTGGCTTAGCCAATTGTTGCTTGGCCTCACGGCTTGGCTACGCCACCTTCTCCTTCTCCTCTTCTTGTTGTCACATTTTCTAAGCATTAAATATGATATTTTTCAGGTTTTGTGATTATATATGACACACTTTTACGTTATTTTTTAATTATGGTGAAGAATGGGTTTGTTTGGTATATTGTGGGCGGAAGGAGTTTTTTCATTAATTTCGTTTGAGTTTTTTTTTCTTTTTCTTTTTTTTTTTCGTAAAGAAGATTAATTGTTTTATAATTTAGTTTATAAATGATGGACTTGGTTAGAGTTTTTGCAATGAAATTAATTAAAAGATTGAAGTTTTAACTAACTTTAAATCTTGGTCAAACTATAATTTTGATAGATAGAGACCTCATTGGGGATGAATCGAGCGTTTCCAAAATCAAGTAAATAATCATTAACGATAGTTAGGGGATCAAATGTAATTGAGCATATATATTATCTTGGATGAGGAAACATCAAAACCTAGCAAATTAGTAACATTTAAATACGGGAGGCCATTCCTTACCGCCATCGTATGTAACGTTACGGCAGGAAGGCCATCTGATCTGCCATTTCTTAAAATTAAATATTATAATATTAGTAAATAATAAATAATTTCTATATTATTCTTTAAAAAAAAAATGAGCCTACAATCTGCCGGAATTTATTGTAGATATTCCGTTGTATATATTATTATATTCAACATGAACCTGAATCTTTAAAAAAAAAAAAAAAAAAACAGTTACTTATATTTGACTTTAACAAACAAGGTTAAATGCTCACAAACTTACATTATAAAAGAATTTTATTACAAATTTAATTTCATTGTCTCCAAAGAGATAGCTCGAATCAAAAAATTTCCTAAAATACCATAAACCCCCAAAAATATATAACCAAATCCTTACAAATATAAAAAAAAATCACCCTAATTAGAATTATTTTAATATTTTCTAAAAATAATATGACATTTGAAACTTAATTATCTTTATAGACAGTGAATTAAATCTAAATTTAAAAAAATTAGATATATTTAGAGAGAGCACAAGTTAGAACACAATTATTAATTAAATGAGCCAACCGAATTTATATATTGGTTCGAATTTTTAATATACTACATACATTTTGATTGGCTTGAATTTTTATTATCTAATACACCTGTAAATAAATATTATTAAGATTCTAAAACCTTTTATATTAAATATCACGATTGTGTTATAAAATTAGATAAGGAGACACTCCAATTATCCCAAAAAAAGAAAAAAGAAAAACAGTCCTACATAAATATAGAAAAAGGCCCATAATTATAATTATACAGGTGGGAAAACAAAGGCAAATGACTGAGTCATGACGTTGTCTGTGTTGACGTTTACTCCTTCCTTCACATAACCCAAAAAAAGGATGGAGTATTTATACTTGCACTTGTAATTCAAGTTGTGATTTTGAAAGTCACAGTCAGTCTTGGCTCTCTCTCCATCTTCATCCTCATCTCGTCTTCCATTCCACCTATGTTTTTTTTTTATTACAACTTATTTTTAGATTGAATTTTCCAAAGCCGTAACCTTCCTTCGTGGACTTTACCAAGACTGTTCTTTCTCACTCGCCTCTTCTTTCATATTTCTCTTTCATACTCATCATCATCATCATACCCTTGCCTTGTTCCTCTTCTCTCTCTGCTCTTCAGGTCAGTTCTTCTCCTCTCCTCTCTCTCTCTCTCTCTTCTCTCATTTTCTGTTGTTTTTTGCTTTCGTTTTCTTTAAGCTTTTAACCACCTGGGTGGACTTTTGATCAAAATGAGATCAAATCCATTTCGGAATCAATTGTGTTTGATTTATTTTCTTTTCAAGTTCTCTGCTCTTAACTTTTTTGTAGTTTAATTCTGTCTTCTGAGCCTTTTGGTTTCTTTTTAGTTTTTTGTGTGTGAAATGGTTTATTTGTTCTGATATTTTGGTGCTTTTGTGGTATATTGAACATTTCCCATAAGTTGGAGTCTTCATGGTTTTCCTTTCTTTTTGGTTTATTTAATTTCATGTTTCAAAGATTGTGTTTAGAATTCTATGGCTTCGGCTTGACTGTGGAATGCATATTGTATGGGGAATCGGGTCACTGTATTTGACCCGGATCTTATGACTGGCTTCAGATATGTAATGAATTCTGACTGCTAGAATTATAATTCCTAGTTTAGAAACTTGTATAATTGAAAGACTTAAGAAAGTTTTGGTCAACTAGAGTTTTTTCTTGGTGGAATTCTTATGGGCAATGCTTCATAGGCATGAACTTTGATTATTTATTTGAGTGTTGTAATATCTGAATTCAATGTCTGGGCATCTTCTGTCAGCATTGGTTTGGCAAGGGGAAAAAATTTATCATTTGGGGAATCTAACAAATTAATATTTTGGTGATTCAATATACGTCCTGAGAAATCCACAATTGTGCATTTTTTTGGAGGACATTTTTGGGGACGTTTGGAGGTAATTAGTGATACTTTTGGCATAATTAGTTGGTATTGTACTATTGTTCGGCTCTCTGTGCTTGGCAGAAGTTGGTCAGTCAAAAGAGTTGATGGTATTGGAGTTTAGTATATGTTATATAAGTTGAATATGCCGCCTAATCCGATTCAGTTATTGGGTGAGTGTCAAGTTTTTTTCCCTTCATCATCAATGAGAATAGACACATTTACAGATCGAGAGAGGTTGGCAGATGCTGGCATGGATACAATAAGGGGTGCAGCCTTTCTGGGGAAAGTGCTAACGAGTCTTATTCTTCTGTGACCTTGAATTCCTTGACAATTTATGTGATTTTTGTTGTTATTATTCCCTGATTTGCTAATACTGTGAACTGGTGTAGCCGATTACTTGAAGTTTACATCTTCTTGCATTCCTTTGATGTCCTTTTTTGGCAGAGTTATGTATCTATATTGACATTTGTGTTTTCAATGATGCAATTTCTCAGGGCGTGGAAGTGGTTTAATTTGAAGCAGCAGCTTGACTGTCAGTAGATAAGTTGGTCACTGGTGTATTATACAGTTATGCCTTTTTTTTCTTGCTTATTCGGTAGGAGTGACTCTTCAAGAGAGCAGTCTTTGGAAGTCGATGATGGTAAATTGCAAAACTAGCCGAAGATATTTTTGTCATGCAACAAATGACATTCTGTTATGTTTTACTTTCAAAAATGTTTTGTCATGCCAATGCAAACTTCTAATCAGGTTTATTTGTGAACAGAACTTTCAGGCATACACAATGCTAAACTCTACACTTACAAAGAATTAAGAATTGCCACTGAAGATTTTAGTCCGGCTAACAAAATTGGAGAGGGTGGTTTTGGTTCTGTATATAAGGTAACCTCATATTCATTTCGATGTTGTGGTTTAGTTTTGAAATTCCTTTTTCCCTCTTGTTCAAAGAAATGACGTCTGAAAAATTTATTTATTGGTCAGGGACGCCTTAAGGATGGGAAAATTGCTGCCATTAAAGTTCTTTCAGCTGAATCAAGACAGGGGGTCAGGGAATTTTTGACAGAGATTCAGGTGATTTCAGAAATACAGCATGAAAACTTAGTAAAGCTCTATGGCTGCTGTGTCGAAGGAAATCACAGAATCTTAGTCTACAACTTCCTTGAGAATAATAGCCTTGCACAAACACTTCTCGGTACTTTCTGAATATAGTTTTTTCCTACCATTATTTTATTTAAGCAATGCTGGATACCAATACCATGAAGTAGTTGCATCTTGAAAATACAGTTTTTATTCAGGAATACGTCTGTGCCATATTTCTTTTTCCCATTTGTTATGTAGCTCATAATATCATAGTATGAAAATAATAATGTTATGTAGACTTCTATCCCATTCAGTGGGTTTAGACTATGCATACCTTAATTTCCTTTTCTATTGAATTGAACTTGAGTGCTCTGGAAACATTTCACTTTCAGGTGTAGGCAATAGCCAGAGTAACATCCAATTTAATTGGCAGACAAGAGCTAAAATTTGCATTGGGGTTGCACGAGGGCTTGTATTCCTTCACGAGGATGTACGACCTCACATTATTCACAGAGATATTAAAGCAAGTAATATTCTCCTTGACAAAGACCTGACACCCAAAATTTCAGATTTTGGTCTCGCAAAGCTTATCCCGCCCAACATGACTCACGTTAGCACTCGTGTGGCTGGAACAATGTAAGTTCCAACTTTCCTGTTACCTTGTTGAAATTGTGCATTACATCTTACAGTTGTTGATAGCATCTAAGCTGTTTGGAAATGTTTGATATACATATTATAGTCCAGTAGTATGATGGAAATTTAACTTTTCTATACGTTGATCAAAATTATCAAAACTTATTCCTCTCTTTATGATATTCAATAAATATTATTTATCATTATTCACATTTGCTTTGTTATTTCAGAGGTTATCTGGCACCAGAGTATGCGATAAGAGGGCAATTAACAAGGAAAGCAGATATTTACAGTTTTGGTGTCCTCGTTGTGGAAATAGTCAGCGGGAGATGTAACACAAATATGCGGTTGCCAATCGAAGAACAATATCTTTTAGAACAGGTATGAATTTTTTACTCCTACTGCTGTGGTCAGTGTTTATAATCGAAATAAAAATACTCAGGGTTTGCAATAAATGGGCATGGGCATTGACTTACCCAAAAAATAAAAAAAATAAAAGGGCATTGACCTGGTACTACCTCATTGTGAGACTTTTTTCCGCAGAAAATTTCCTTTTTAAGTTCTTATGAAATAATCCTGGTAAAATTAATGACAAAGCATATGACTTGTTCAAAGTCAAGGGTATGGCATATGTATCTTGAAGTTGACCTCTATATATAAATATTAATAACTAGGCTTGATGATGAGGGGACCCAATGCATTGTAGAAAATAATGAAAAAAAAAAAAAACATATTTTATGGAGGATTATGATGAAAATTAATGTGTTCATTTATGTTGGGATGGATTATTTTGAAGTAATGCAAATGACAGATTACACTTAGATGGTGCATTGTTCATAACATGTGATTTCTTCTGTTGTAGACATGGGATTTATATGAGCGAAGGGAACTGGTTGGACTGGTGGATGCATCATTGAACGGGGATTTTGACGCTGAGCAGGCTTGTCGATTCCTAAAGATCGCTCTCCTCTGCACTCAAGACACTCCAAAGCTCCGACCAACCATGTCATCAGTCGTCAAGATGTTAACTGGTGAGAAAGCGGTTGATGAAAAAAAAATAACTAAGCCGGGACTAATCACCGATTTCATGGACCTCAAAGTAAGAGGTCCCCAAAACACTCAGATGGAACCAAAGAATACATCTCCTGACAATAGCTCGGACAACCCAGATACTCCAAACTTGTCATCTGGAGCCACAAGTTACTCAACCTTTAATACAAATGATAGAAGCACTTAAACATGGATTGAAAGGAAATTTGTCAATTAATTTTTAGTTCTTAATTTTGGGTTTTTGAGGCATGTTATCCAATGTAAATTATTCAATCGTGTGTTTGTTTATACTTTTTCATGGTTCATACAAGTCATTTAGTCTGAGGTAACTATCTTGTAAATGCAGCAAGTTTGGTGAATTAGAGAAAAGTTTTGATGTTGTGATATTTTCATCTTTTCGGTTTTATTTAATTTACGCCCTGGGAGATCTCATCCTAAATAAGGGTGACAAAATAGTTCCTAATAACAAATCTAAAAGCTCAAATAATTTTAGGCTATGGGACAGTTTCTTCAATAATTGATCAAACCTTGGTTCTTTATATATATAACTGTTCCTAATGTTAAAATCTGCAATATTAGTGTAAGATTATCACTCCTGCACCATGGTAGGGCCTCAATTGGGTATAGTTTTTTAGGTTTTAGGTTAATATTAGACTTACACTTTTGAGATTGATATTTTTTATTCCAAACATATTAATTGTCAAGGTTAGTTATAAACCGATTAATTCCATGGACCATGACAATGAATTAGGTATTGAATAAAAGCTTCTTACATTTCATTGATTTCTGTGGTGGAAGAAGGTGATGTGACAGGTGAGATCTTAAATAGTAACACAAAAACTGGACTCTAAAATATAAAACTTTAATTGATGCACATGAAAATCAAGGTACTTGACAATATTTACCATATTTTAGAGGTTAATGATAAATACAGTTAATATAGGGGTAATAAAGTTTGACCAAATTTTTGGGGTTTTTAAAAAATAACCACCTTCAAAACCCAGGACTAAAAAACAATCAAATGCTTCTTTTGACTTGAATACTATTGACATATATAGCTTCATCTTAACTTTATTCTGTCCTCCAACATCATCCATAATTTAACACAACTTTGTTGAATTAATTAAAGCTATGAGAACAAGATTTTCACTTAAGTACCATGTTCTTTCTTTTGGGTACAAAATTTTTGTAAATACTCATTTTGGACTTTCTTATGTTAATTTCATGCTTAGATCTATGTTGTTTAGTGTATTAGGTTGCTAATTAATTCCTCAACATTATTAATTATTATTATTTTGACATTTTTCCATTGTAAAGAATATGCAAATGGTGATTTGGGCATTTTGGTAACTTATGGTGGGCAATGGAAGATAGTGGACAATACTAGTCTCACTTACATACATGGGTAAGATACCAATAAATGTCAAATATGAGAAGTTGATTGAAAAATTTGGTGCCCTTTTAATTCGGTCTTTCATCTTCTCGACTGCCCATGCTGTTAGATATGTGTTTCGTCCTCTACAAACAAATGGACTTGTAATGTAAAAAATTCATAGTCAAATTATAACTCAATCACAAATCACCAACAAATATGGTCATTCCAATCTCATTTTGGTTGTTGCAAGATTTACATCCTTGTCTCATGTGCAAAATCAAAAAAACCATGTTTGGCATTAGGGAAAGGTTGTGTACACTATAATGGCAGTTGGAGGATAACCAATCCTTCTACTTTCACTCATGGTGTCACGCAATTTGGTAAAAAAAAAAAAAAAAAAAGAGTTAATCGTTCTTTAAATCATGACCAACACTAAAAACTATAAAGTAAATTTGGTATTGACAAATATGCTTATTAAAAGCTCCACCTATAGCCATCAAGTAATACAAGAAATGGTTTTTGATCATCTATCACTATACAAGTAATTGTACTTAGATTGTGATGTTCCAAGTGACACAACTAAAGACTCTTCTCAGTCTGGTCTATTATCAAGATATTGTCTGTTTTGAATTCATACATACTCTTAACTTAGATAATGTCCAATTTTTGACAGGTAGAGAGAAACACCTAGTCCATTATCAAGATATTATCTATTTTGAGCTCATACATGTTTTTGAGTTTCACGCAAGCGTATTTCACCAAAAACAAGTTTACTAAATCAGGTGGACCTAAACATTATAAACTAAGTGATGTGGGATATAACAAACTCTCTATCTTATGGACATCCATAATGGTGTTGATCGATTATGGGTTTACATTCATAGTTGTAAATGCTTTAGCTTTTGGTATGATCATCGTCACCTTAGGTCGATATTTTTCCATATTGAGAGAATATAAACTTATTCTAATATAAACTCTTTGACTAGTTATCTTCCTGGTCAATAAAACATGTGTATATCGGAAGACATAGTCCTACATCATGTTCAAGGGTAATATAAAACCCAAAACCTTTGGAAATTCAACTCTTTGAAATTCAAAAACATGTTGCTCTTTAGGAATTGAAGCTTCAGCATAAGATTTAGTATATGTCTCTTTTGATAGTTGACTATCAGTATATTGGTTAAACAATAAAAGAATAATTTTCTTGAAATTCTCAAAACAATAAAAAAAAATATTAAAGTCAACCGTTATACTTACACACCAAACTAACCTTATGTGATGCATTGTCTTTTGGAAAATAAGTTTTAATTAGATTAAAAGGATACTATTAGATACATCTAAGATATTTTCTATTCAATAAATTAGAGTAATATTTAAATGACATTTAAGTATGAAATGTTCAACAAAAAATTGCCATTACTTAACTACCACTGGATGGCCCAACAGTCAACTAGGACTTTTAGGTGTATTACTTAAGAGGTCTTGAGTTCGATCTACTTGAGTTGCTAATAGGGGTGACCACTGAGAGAATTTACCCGGCTGTTAACTTCAGAGCTCTGGGAGATTAGTTGAGGTGCGCGCAAGCTGACCCCAACACCCCCAGTCACCAAAAAAAAAAAAAAAAAAATTCCAATTACTTTCTAATTATGGTTGTTAATCACTTAGCACACATTTTTAACTAAAGAATGAAATATTATACTAAGAAATTAATAAGTCTATGGTATAATATTTTTGTTTTATCAGCCATAGGGATCACACATTCACATGACGTGCAAGACTCAACCACCATCGCGGCTAAAAGCCCCTTGGTTATCAAAAGAATTCTAAGTGTTAAGTATCAACCTAAAAACTTTCATATCCATAATCTAAGATTCTTACACATGATTTTACTCTAATATACCTAAGAAAGGATGTCTCATCACAAATCACCCTTTACAACCATATGTCCTTATGGGAGGCTCATCCATCATTTTACCATATTTTTGCTTTAATATTAATGGTAACGACCTAAGCTCCCCAAATATAATTAGGGGTGGGCAAAAAAATAGGGCAGAATTGAAACCCACGAGCACCCAAGGTTCCAGTTCTAGTTCCTACCCGAAATTGACTCTCATGGGGTCAATTCTGGTTCTAATTTTTTAGAACTGGTATTTTGTGGTTCTGGTTCCGGTTCCACCACTACAAGAACCAGGAATCGAGAATCGAAACCGGACCAAGACTCAGGTACTTGGGAAGGAATCAGATTGAACTATAATTTTTGTACATTTTTGTGAATAGTAGAGAGTAATCATAATTTTCCCAGGTACTTGAAATCGGAACCAAAACCTGTGTTTCAAATTCTGGTTCCGGTTCCATGGGATTTGGGCAGGTACCCAAACCTGTCCACCCCTAAATATAATATTGTCCACTTCATAATCCTTACCATTGTATTTTTGAGTTTTCCAACCCAAGTAGCCCGCATGTTTATCAAGGTAATCCTATGTATAAATAGTAACCTAAAAGCTCTCATGTCAGGCTTGTGTGACTCTTACAAATACTCTTGCTCTTGTTTCCTTAATAATATCACTATTAAAAATATCAATTTCGTCGGAGTTATAAACTATATTAAACATATATCATCTTCTTTTATCGTGATAGTTGATGATACTCTCGATATGCTTGATAGTAAAATTATTGAGTAGATCAACAAGGACAAACTTCAATCATTAATTTTAGTTATTTTTGTTTTTTTCTAAAAGTATATCTAGATTGACTAATAATGTAAGAAACATTGAGACAAGTTTATATTATTTAATCTTATTATCCATGACCAAAATAGTTTTCACTTCTTAAATGTGTATCAAAATAGTTGATTAATGGATAGATATCAAACCATGTGACCCGACCCGACCCGACTGTTCACTTACAAAAGAAAGAAAAGCAGAGGGTCCCGGGAATATTTATTACTCAACAATTCTCATTCATCAATCCAGCCATCCTAAAAATGAAACAAAGTAATTGATGTCAAACAATCTCTCTCTCTCTTTCCTCTGCAACTAAGCCCAACATCTCTTCTCACTCCTGTCTCTCTCTTTCTTTCTTTAACCCAACTTTTTTAACACTTTTTTACTCTCTTTTTCTGATGCACCACCATCAAAACCTAGGGTTTTTTATATCTCTCCCCCACATTCCCCCTTCAATACATTACAATACAAATACTGTCCTGTTCACTTTTCTTTCCTGTCTCTTTCACTTTAACCCATTCTTTCCACACTTACTCTTCAACCTAACTCTTCTACTTGCTTCCTCCTCTTCTACTGTTCCTCTAATCTTGTATTTTTTTGCTTATTTTTTCTGTTTTCCAAGTGTTCGATCTAGTTCCCCTGAGAGGAGGAGGGCTTCTGGCTTGTGGGTGGTTTTGGATTCAAGTGGGTTTGTAGAAAGAGAGTCGACAGTGGTGTTGAAAAGGGTATAATTGATTCTCATTTCTCTGGCTTTTTTGAACCATTTTTTTTTTTTTTGCTTTATGGAAACGTACATGTGAAGCAAATTAGCGTTGAACGTGACTCAATTTATGGGTTCTCAGCTTTGTTTCTAATCTCTTCTTATATTCATCACATGGGTTCTCAGTATCTTCTTCCTTTGGGCTCTTTATTTGCGAGAAGCCTGTGAAATCACCGGACATTTTTGTAATCTTGGTAGATCAAGCTAAGTTCAGGGTTTGATAGTGGCGTCAACTATGAGAAGAACACGTTTTACGATTCATTGTTTGTAGTTTTTTGATTGTATTGGTGATATGGAGGATATAGGGCTAGTGAAGCAAGGTTGGAAGTGGCTGCAATCTCAGAAAAACGTGTTTTCGCGAGCACGAGTGGGGCTGGGTTGTTTCAGGGAGAAAGTGGGTGTGTTTATAGAGCGGCATTGGCCGATGGTTTGCCGTGGCTTTGCAAAATTATGTATGGTGCTGCTGTTGTTGGTGGTTCAGTGGAGGAATTGTTTTGTGAGGGGCTTTCAGTCAATGGTCAAACTGGGTTCTTCTTCCTTGTTGATTATAATGTGGAGCTGCTTTCTTAGTCTGACTTCTATGTCTTGCTTGCTCTATGTACTTCTCTGTATGGTATGTTCTTGATTCTTCGTACCTTGTTGCTTTTTCGTTTGATCTCATAAATAAGTGTTCAAGATTTGAATCTTAGTTTGGTTTCCTTATGTAGTTTTATGTATTTATTTTAAGTGGGTATGTATCAATACGTTTCCATAAATTTATTGTTTTGTGGAGGAATTGTTTTGTGATGTGTTAATAAATGTTAGTCGGCAGTAGCTTTTTTGGGTTTTGATATCATCAGTTCATTAATTTATTATTGTTATTATTTTTAATTTGGTAATTTTTACAGTTGAGTGCCCTAGATTATGTGGATTGGAACTGTGGCAAACTCTCTGTGATAAAGTTGTTTAAAACATCTATAGTCTTTTCAATCAGGCATCTCTTGTTCCCTTCAACATGTTTCAAATCTTTCTGTGGTTCATTGTTTATTCTGTCTCTTTTCCATGTTTATTTGTTGCACATATGCTAGCTCAATTTGTTGAGAGCCTTATTATACTTGGAAGTTCCTCATAGGCTAAAATAATGTTGTGAAATTTAACCTTTATTTGTGTATAGTTACTAGTTTCAGTTTGATGAGGGCTTTGACATGTTTGAACATTTCTCCTAGGATGAATAAATGTTATATAATTTTGGAGAAACATGCTCTACATTTATGGCTTAGATCTCTAGTCTAGGACAGGACTAGTGGTATTTTGATTGGGATGGAATCTTGGAATAAATTTTCTTATATATACATAAGGGCAACCTTTCAATCTGAAAAATTTAAATAATTGAGTGATATTATATTTTTAGTTCTTGTTCAACATTTAATTTATCTAATTTCTTATTTGGAGAACAAAACTCCATCGTTGAGTTTAATTACACATTACTGTGCCTTATCTTTCTTTTTTGAGAATTTTCATATTGTTATATTATGTGCCTGGTTTTTCCACCTCTCACCTTTAATATTTTCATGCTTCCAAATTATTTGACTGTTGGAAATAGTTGTTCTGCTGATGACTATGGGTGTGAAACTTAGTATTGAAGTGAAAACATGTAGCAGATGACATCAGTGGATATGTGTTGACTTAAATGATATTTATAGTTGCATTGGCTTTGTGCAATTGCACCTATCTAATTAAATATCATTTTATTAAAATTAAACATGAATAACTCGGGCTAACAATTGGCTCCAATGATCCAGGGAGCTGCTGGAGCTGCTGTTCAGTACTTGGGTTACACTCCTGGGCTTTTTATTGTAGGCTTGTTTGGTATTTTGGTTTTATGGATGTATGCTAACTTTTGGATAACTGGAACGTTGTTTATAGTTGGAGGTATGCCTTTTTTCTTGGCCCTTGGATTTTGTGGTTTTAATGTTCATAGTGCAATTGCTCATAAATAGTTTATCATTTTCTTCTGCCTAATATTGTAATTCAATGCCATTTGGATGTTTTAGCTATTGCATTGATTATACTGCATTGTATATTTTGCTTCAGAAATACAAAGCAATTTTTCTCTATGAATTAATGTTTTATGCTGTCTCTTGCTCTATTTTATTTGTTTTTCATAAGATGTAAGATATAGTTTACATATTTATTCCAATATTAATACGTTTTTGTAATGTATGTAAAACCTTTCCAGTTGTCATAATGTTGAGTTTAGAGGAAGTTGACATGTATTGCAATTTGAAAACTTTGTTGAACTCTCAAGATAAATGTTTTGCATATAATGTATGAGTATGAGCAAAGGCTTTCACCCTGAATATTCTATTGACCACAGAATGAAGATTTTGCCTGACTCTCTTATTATTGTAACAAACAGGTACTTGAAATTAATAGTTTTGATTAACTTAGATATGGGTTGCAACTCGGTCTGTTCAAGTATACATGGATTTGGAATGAGAGACTTCCATAACTTAGCTGCCTATGTTTAAGTTATATATTCTTAAGTGTCATCTGCAATCTGTGAAGCAGATTATTGTTTGCAGCTTGCATCATTGAAATATGGAAGGGATATTTACAGGATGGTGTGGAATTTGTTTCTAAGAGGAAATATTAACTCAGTTTACAGCAATAACTTAGAACAGACCTACCAAAATAATAATAATAATAATCTTAGAACATTACAGTGTCTGCATCTCCCAAGATTCTGGAAGAGAAATATCACTGACTTGTACTGCTCCTGTGAGAATGAATATTTTCTGGAAGACTTGGAATGATATAGCATATGATATTTATCATAGCTACATGGGAGAAAAAAAAGAGGAAGATATGTAATGCCTTCAGTATGCTAAAGAAAGATGGCTTGAAGAGGCAACTCTTTGTTAGATCTTCAGTTAGGCTGATATCACAGTGGTAACTGAAAGAAGTGTGACGGAGAGTTGATTTTTCTTGTTATCAATGTTAGATGACTTGATATGCATTTTGGAAAGGCAAAAGAAGTGGTCAAACTTAATAAGAAAATAGGAATTAGAGAATTGATGGTAAACTTCATTCTTAATTATACTAGCGCAAAGCACTAAATCATTTTCTTAAGAATATGAGTAAAAGGAAACAGAAACTGGAATAGAATGAAGTATACACTGAATGTTTGTTTGTGTATTCTTCTTTTCAGTGGGTCCATTATTTATTTACAAACATGACATTGACTCAATTTCTTGGTGTCCTCTATGGCTTGCATTTTCTGCTCATGGTTTTTCTACTCACTAAATTTTGCTTTTGTGCACGAGTTCTCCTGTTTGTCTAATTTATTAGAGATTTCTTTTAAACTTGGCTTGCATTCATCACTAGACCCAATGGTCTTGGCAGCGGGAAATTTGTAGCTATATCCTGACTTATTCTAAGGGGAAATCAATTTATCAGTAATTGGTTGACTCCACAATAACAAGTGCAAATGCATTTATACGTTAAAAAGAGTGCCTTTAGTAAGCATACAATGGCATGGGAAGTGTATGTTGTGTTCATGCTGCATTTCTGCATTCCCTTGATTAAAGATGTCTCCTTGTGTGCATGATCCTTTGAAGTTTTTCTGGAAATTGGGACATACATTTCTTATATTTGTCATTTGTCCTGCTCAATTTCTGTCAATTTTAAGATATTTTACTCTTACTCTTTAAATGCAGGTTATTTGTTTTCCCTAAATCATGCACGGTTCGTGGTCTTAATGGCAACTATTTATGCTCTTTATTGTGTCAAAGTTCAAGTTGGATGGTTTGGTGTTTTCCTCGCAATAAACCTTGCGTTTGTCTCTAATGATCTGTTGAATTATTTGCTTCAATTTTGTGATAATGTGAGTGAAAACGCACGCTGTGAGGAGCCGAAAGAATCAGAAACAGTCACAGAAGATGAGTTCTCTGGAGGATGTGAATTCTCTACTCCTACTGATGAACCTGAAAAATTGCACTCATGCAAATCATCCAGCAAGTCAACTGCTACTTCATTTGTAATTAATAACCAACAAGAGACTTCTGTTAAAAAGGTTGTGAGAGAAGAAATAACCTCAGCTGATGAGATGAAAAGAATATTAAATTGTATGGATCATTATGAAGCATTAGGTTTTCCTCGCCAAAAGAAAATTGATGCTACACTCTTGAAAAAGGAATATCGGACGAAGGTATAGCTAATTTTTGTTGTTAGAGATGTATTCATGTCTCTTTTGGTAAATTTAGATTTTATTGGTCACTGTTGTTCTTTACAGATTTCAGTTTTGATTGTTATTTTTTTAAATAATGAATTAATTGGAAGTTGCCTTTACTAATTCAATTGAAAGTGCACTATGATGCAAGTCTCCTTTCAAAGATTTGTTTTTAGGAACAAATGGGATTCATTTTCCTATTTAGTCAAATTAATTAAGTATGGTATATGTTGTGGAATAGAATCACATTGTTCATCAACATTTAGTTAATTTTAGTTCTTTGTATGTTTTTGCATTCATGCATGTGCTCTTACTGATTATTTTCAATTTTATGTTTTGCAGGCCAAGCTCGTTCATCCTGATAAAAACATGGGAAGTCCTTTGGCTAGTGATTCGTTTAAGAAACTCCAATGTGCTTATGAGGTATAAAGCAATATATAGAATGTTCTTCTATTTGCTTGTTTTTTGAGTTTTGTGGTTTCATCTCTTGTATCACTAAAATGAAATCTCGATTAGTTTAATAGGCAGGAGTGATTTTTTTTTCTGCTCTTACTATGAGTATAAATTTGTAGGTGCTTTCCGATTTGACAAAAAAGAGAGATTATGATGAGCAATTGAGGAAGGAAGAGCTGAGGACTAAGAGTGTTTGTCAGAAATCATATGGGGCTTCACGGCAGGTAATTGCACATGGTGTTGGTTTTCATTTGTATTTCTTGGCTATATTGACAAGCATCAAAGTGGTTGCAAAAAAATTCATAGAAAGGCAATGTTTTAAAACCCAACCGGGGGTGAAACCCGGCGAAGTTGCCGGGTCCCTGGTTGCCCGGCCGGTCAAACCGGGTGACAAAATTTTTAAAATTCAGCAAATACACCCCTGAAAATCACTGTTAAGTCTCTACAGGTTTGAAATTTAGCAAACACACCCCAAATGCAAATTGGCAGTCGATTGGTTGGCGGCGGCGACACCCGAAATACAATCTTGATCATCCCTTAAGCTCATTTCTTAAAAAATCGACCCAAGATCTAGTCGAAATTGAGCAGATTTCACTGACTTCGGCGTCGACAACCCTCCCCATCACCCCCAAAATACTCTCCTCTGCCTCCCAACCAAAACCCACCTCACCCCATCCCTGTTAGCCTTGCCAATCACTGACAAAAGCCAGCTGTTGCCACCGCTTGTTTTTTTTTTTAATTTTCGGTCGATTCACTCACCAGAAATCAACTCCGTTGCCACCATTGCACTCACAGGCACTTTCCCTTCAAAAGCCCTAACATCCAGGTCTTCAATTGTTTGCTGGTCATCATCCCAATTTTTAGGGTTCTCGGTGAATAGTGAAACAAGTAATCCAGCCCGGTGAAAGCCCCGGGTCTTGGTTGAACCAATTCAACCAGCCGGGCCGGGCCAGGTTTAAAACAATGTAGAAAGGAATACTTAAAAACATTTATGTTTGCAAAACACTAGTAGTATATGCAAATCTTGTTTTTGAATTCATAATATAACACTGGGTCTCACAATATTAGTTTTCTGCCCTAATATTATAGAAATTTGGGTTCTAAGGAGAAATTTCACATGGTGTTGTCCATGCATGCTGATTTTACATTTTTGTTAATGAGAGAATTAATTTATAAAGTACGGTGAGGTGATTCCAGGGGCAAACTACAAATGGAAAAGTAGGGTAAGAATTTTTTAAGTAGCAGGAGGTGTTTTCTTCGAATGCAATCAATGCCTGTCTGCATATGCTATGATAGTAGATCCCCTCATGCAGAAATTTGTATGTCTTTAAGCCAATCCTGGTGGCTGAGTCAATTCTCTGATGCAAAGTCATAACTATATTGACAAAAATCTCAAAAGCTTCTCTTATTCAAGCAGGATTCTCCAGATTACTGCTCTGAGGAGTCGAGGCGCATTCAGTGCACTAAGTGTGGCAATTCACATATATGGGTCTGCACCAATAGGAGTAAGGCCAAGGCAAGATGGTGTCAGGTCAGTCTTTTCGGTTTTGCTCGGTTTATGTTAACTCTCAAATGAATCTTCTTTTGTGATGTTATGGATTTGTGAGAGAGCTTTTTGGCTTCAGGACTGTTGTCAATATCATCAAGCCAAAGATGGCGATGGATGGGTTGAATACAAAGGTTCATTGGCCTTTGATAGGAAACAAAAGGTACATTATTTTTCAAAAAGACCTTTATTTCCTTATCTGCAGTTTTTAAGTAATTCAGCTTTATTATTATATGGTTTTGAAACTTTTAAATAGTTGAAAACTCTTTCTGATGCTCTTGCATTATGGGGACTTCTAGTGAAAAGTATTCGGGTACAGAGTAATAGACTTCTTAGTTAGAACAGGCATCCAAATCAATTCGCCCAATAAAAAGTCACGGCCCTTTAGAATGTATGCATGAAGGTATTCTTACATATTATTCCTAAGACGTGGTGGCTGATTCCTTGGAATTCTATTGAGATATTCAAATCACTCATCTAGCTGCATTTTGTTATTCCCTTTTTGGTCATCATTTTCTGAGTTTAACATTCCACAGAAGGATTCTTTGAACTTTTTATTTATTCTGTATGGGCATGTAAGTTCATCAACTTGCCATTCATCAAAGACTAGTACCTGCTTATGAGGCTGTGAAGAGTGACTATTCCTTTTTGTCTCCATTAAGCTTGGTATTGTTATTAGCATTCTTGTTTTGTATTTAAATGTCTGCTTCTAACATCAATTATTAAGTGAATATTGTGGCATTTTCTTTCATTTTTTTCCTGTGATGTGACAGGTTTTTATTACTATGATGCTTAGCAATTTGATTTTGCTGTCTTTTAGGTGGAAATACCCCGAGCTTTTGTTTGTGCTGAGAGCAAAATCTTTGATGTCTCAGAATGGGCTATCTGCCAGGTCAGTGATTAAATTTAATGTGTAATCACTTTGTATCCTTTTTCCTGATTTTGTTAAAGAGATTGTGGAAGCCATAGGTTTAAGTTCTAACTGGCTGGGAGGAGCCAAAAAAGGGAGGAAACATGTTATAAATGGGGCAGAAACTCCAGTCTTATTAGTATTTCATAGCCTGAAATTATTCCTTGCAGGGCATGTCGTGTAGGCCTAACACACATCGCCCAAGCTTCCATGTTAACATGGTTGGTTTGGAGAAGACACAACGATCCCATTCAAGCAGATTCCCTTGGGATTTGGATGCTGAGATGATGGATGAGGACGAGGAAGAATTTGAGCTGTGGCTTCAGCAGGCTCTCGCCTCTGGCCTCTTTTGCGAAACCTCCAAACGCAGAAAGAGCTGGAGTCCATTCAAGTTGAATCAGAAAGTGAAGAAGCAATGGAGAAGAACGTCGACCTAAATCACTCAAGTGAAGGGTTTTCGAAAGTCTTGTCATCCTTCACAAAAAGTAAAGAACCGTCTCCTAGTGGAAGAATCCGGTTTTGACAAAAGAGGGGTTTGAAGGTTGAGATGAAGAGAAAGCTTGTTTCACCAACCAAATTTGTTGGATGATCCAGGAAAAGACAGATGAGAAACACAGTAGGGTGGGTTGTTTTAGGGCATTTTTCAAGTATAAAGCTCGCAGCCCTGATTGAACAAAGTTCTATTGACCTGGAATGAATGAATGCACTTGGGTTGCAATCTTCAATCTTTGTACATAATTTGTCAATAATTTTCTAATATGCATTGGGACACCTTTTTAACTGTTAGGTAAATATTACCATGTAATTCTAAATTATATCCATTATTCTCTTGTTTACTATAGTTGTCTGCTTTGTCCCAAGATAGGGGGTTTTAAGTTTTATGTTCTCTTGGAAATCCAGAAGAAACCTTGTTATTCCACTAAACCTCAAGTTCCAGATAAAAACTATTAATTAAAAAGATGGTTCAGATTACGCTGGGGATATTCCTTTAGATCCCTGGGGTTTAGTTTAGACCAATAAAATCAAAAAGTAACATTTAGGTCCCTAAAACCACCCATTTAGTCCCCGTAAAATGAGAAGGTAGTTTTTGTCCCTTAAACACAGAACACTGGACCAAAGTGTTACTTTCTGATTCTAGCGAACCAAACAAAACCTAAATCTTTGCGAATGTGTATAAAGTAAACAAGTGTGAGCAACTCGAGCTCCTATTGGTTAGAGCACGTCACCTACACAAACCCGACCAACATTAATTCACATTCACCTATACGTACTCTTTTCACACGCGATGAAAAAATCAAACCCTCTTCACTCGCTTTAAAAATCCAACACGAGTCAGGAAAAGGTACTTACAATACGCGAGTCGCTTTCACTTCTCTACCGCGGCTGGCTATAGAATGTCCTTTTAACATTTCCTTAACCGTTGGCGACATTACAAGGGGTGGCGCGTAGTTTCTGAATCTAATTCTAATTAGTACTAAAACGTGTTGTTGACATTTCTCTTTTGGAGGCTTTGATAATATCGAGCTGGAGGATTTGATGATATAATTGAGAGATTTTGAATTTGAGATGGTGAAGGAGGAGATGAGTAGCGGTGAAGGAGAAATCAAGAAGACGCCGACGACGAAGAGGTGGCGGAGATGGTCTTTGTGGACGGTAGCATTAATCACGGCATTGATCGCTGTCTTGTTGGCGACGGCAGTGAAGACGGCTGTAACGTCCGGAGCTGCTTCTAAATCTTTTCTGTTCAGTAACAATGACAAGTCCTGTCAGTGTTCTTCTCAGGTATTCTTTCTTTACTTTTCATTACAACTAACAATGATTATTTTTGTTTTAGTTATGCTAATCTTAACTATTAATTCAAATATATGAACTATCATGGCATGTTATCGGAATCTCGTGCCGGTAACGGTAATGTTACGGTAGAATGACCTTATTTTGTGCTTTAAGTGGCGTAGACTTTAATTCGTGTTTACTTTATGCAATTTAGGGTTGAGTCTGGTTAAGTCGATGTTATGATCACCTTTTCTTTTCAATATCAGAATGCGGTAATCGTAAGGTGAAATGATAATGTGAAACTCATAGCGAAATAGCAGTTGAAATATGATATAGATATAGATATAGATCGCGTTCTTGTAATCTAGAAGTATAATGTTGTAAATCTCGTGTTTCACGAATGCAATCATATGTTTTAGACTCCAAGTAAAGTGCAACAAGCGTTTTAACTGTTTTTGTTTTTGGAAAATCTTTTTTTTCAAGTACACTATTTAATACATGTAACATATGTTAAAATTGGGAGATTCAATTTTTATAGTTTTATTAGAGAATTATATTTCAAAGAACAATAGAGAGCTGCTAGTTGCACTGTAATTGTTTCTTATTTAGTGCAGGTACGAGAAATGATTCCTTTAGCAATGTGGAGATTTTGTATGGACTACTTAAAACTGAGTTGTGGCTTTTTTTTTTTTTTGTAGGAATCAGGGAAGTATAAGGGCATGATTGAGGACTGTTGTTGTGATTATGAGACAGTGGAGAGTGTTAATGCGGAGGTTTTGCACCCTCTGCTACAAGAACTTGTTAAGACTCCCTTTTTCCGATACTTTAAGGTCTGGTATGCGCTATTATTTAGCTCTGAATATGTGCAGACTGTGTTTGAATAACCTAATTTATTGTTTCTTTTAGTGCAATGAATATTATAGAACCATGCTTCTTAAATTGATTCTTTTGGGGATGAATGAGGATGTAATGAAAGATTGTTTTTGTCTTCAGTAGTCTAATATTGAACAAGATGGACTGAATATAAACTGAAATGATTAAAAGACCATATTTACTGAAAAAAAAAAATCATTTACTCTATTGAAAGTGCTAAGAAAACAAGTAATTTGTGAAGCATCATAATTTATTAATATTTACTATGGTGGCAGTACATATGTAGGTAAATTTATGTATCAAGATTTTCTCAGTTATAGAAGGGTCATTTAATTTCAATGCAAAATGTCTCTTAGGATGGCTTTTATTTTCTCTTCTGGTACAGTATTCTAGTTACTATCATGTCAACCAACGAATTGTGGATATTTATTCTCTTTCACCAGCATCATTTTACTTGTAGGTCAATTTAGCAGCGGCTTCCTTTATTGTTCTCTCAAAGTACATTCTGAACAAACACATTTTGTGGGTTTTGTTCTTGGGAGTTAGGAGGACATGGTTAGTCAATGTCAGAAAATACTGTGTGATTATAGAAAACTTACACAATGTAATGTCCAAAATCAATATTTATTCTCTCAATGTCGTTTGAAATGGTATTATGCTTAGGAAATTCTTTAGCCATGTATATTTATTTTCTTGTTTCTTTGGTTTCTGATATCTTTCTTTCCCATGTAGGTTAAGTTGTGGTGTGATTGTCCCTTCTGGCCTGATGATGGAATGTGCCGGTTGCGTGATTGCAGTGTCTGTGAATGTCCAGAAAATGAATTTCCAGAACCTTTTAAGAAGCCATTCCGCAATGGTCTCCCTTCAGATGATGTGATGTGTCAAGAGGGAAAGCCTGAGGCAGCTGTTGACCGCACACTAGACAATAGAGCTTTCAGAGGCTGGATAGAAACAGATAACCCATGGACAAATGATGATGAGACTGATAATGGTACAACTACTTTTAGAATGCCTACCATATAATATTTGCTTAGGTGATTTTACAAATCAGCAGAACATTTTTGAATTAGGGATAAGACCACAAATTCATATAATTGTTTCCTTTTGAAGAAATCATGGGTACAGTAGACTTATCTTTGGTGCACCTTCTTGGTGTTCTCTTTGGATGTAATCTGGGTAAATTGCTTTCATGATTATTGCATAACCAAAAGATGCAGCATGGCTACAACTTTTTATTGTCGTTTTTGAGATGCATGTTGTTTGTTTTAATGAAGTTTTATTGAAAGAGAACTTTGCAGAGTGTATTAATCAAAATTTTAAATTGCAGGTGGGATGACATATGTAAATCTTCTGCTAAATCCTGAACGTTACACTGGCTATGCTGGTCCATCGGCTAGGAGGATATGGGATGCTATTTATACAGAAAACTGTCCAAAATGTGAGTTGATATCTTTTTGGTTGATCATTGTGCCAAACAACATGCTGAAATGAATTTTGTTATATACATTTAGGATGCTTTATCTGAGTCAGTAAATTTATAAATTGTCAAGGCTGATTTGACCATACAAAATACATACGAGGTTTTGACTGCATTATGAAGAAACCACTGGAAAGCATTCTTTATTGCCTTGACCCTCTGCTCCTACATTAGTGTCTCTTTTTCTCCTTTACGGATCAATTTTGTTTAAAATGTTTGCACGTTTTGCATATCCTGATTAAAGAATAATGAATTAGGAAACATAGAAAAAGAAAAGATAGTGGATGATTTAGCTAATTGGTACACTCTGTTTTTTGTATATGTATATCTGCTTGCTGCTCTGTTCTGTTTCTTTAGTAAGAAGCTCCATGTTCTTTCTATAATACTATGGAAGCCTGATATTTTCATATTAATCAAGTTTTATTGATTATTCTGCATTTAATTATATATAGGTATTTGTAGTGAGATTCAATATAGGCTTGGCCTCATTACTGCTCTGATTTTATGCTTCTCTCTCTTTTTGTTCTTTCCTTTTGTAATATTTTCTGAGGTAATATTGTGTTTGATTTTGTGCAGATTCATCGGGAGAGATATGCCAGGAGAAAAAGGTTTTGTACAAATTAATATCCGGTCTTCACTCTTCAATTTCAATCCACATAGCTGCTGATTATCTTCTTGATGAAACTACCAATCTGGTCAGTATTCTACATAATGCTATTTGACTTTATAGTTCTTTCTCTTTTTACTATATATTCTATGATGGGAGCAATTTTATATTTTTGAGGTGATTCCATATTGTGTGGTATTCATATTATGTGTCTTGCTCCTGGTTGAATGATCTAGATCATTTCTTCCATAGATAATTATATATTCACATAATATTTTAAGGCATAGAATGGCTTTTAATGAATAAAATTCTAGCTGCATCATTCAAACTTGTTTTTTGCTTAAAAAGGATAAAAAACAATGGTAAAATCAAACTTTTCTCCCTAAGATATTACTTTTTTAAGTAATATCAGTCTCACCTAGATTTCATACTTGTATTTCGCTCTTAGGTTTTATCTTGATATCTTCCTGTGTACATGGGTTGGGCCTTTATGTTCTTTTAATAAAATTCACCTTTCTTTTTTACCATGCACCCCACCCCATCCTTCTCCATACACAAACTCAAATTAAATAGATCCCCCTCCAACGTTGGTATGACGCAGATCCCTAACCTGTTACTTCCACTACAAGAAATTTAATCAACTAGGCCATCCTCTTGGTGATAATAAAGATTCACATATGGAGAAAGTAAATTAAAATACTGATGAATGTTTGACTTATTGTATGACTTGTTATTGATAACTTCATCCGTGACGCATGCAATTCTTTTATGAGATGTTATACTATAGCCAAAATATAATCTGTAAAAGATTTTGTTGTTTTATCGGTTAATTTGGATCTGACATATTCTGTATAAAATTTCAGTGGGGTCAGAATCTGGAGTTGATGTACGACCGTGTTTTAAAATATCAGGATCGTGTAAGAAACTTGTACTTCACTTTCCTTTTTGTTCTGCGCGCGGTGACTAAGGTGAGTTCTTCTGGCCTAGTTTTTGTGTTTCCAGGTCTTCTACATATAAATTGGCTTATCCGCGAGATTGATGTAATACCTTAAAATTGTGTTGCAGGCAGCAGATTACTTGGAGCAGGCTGAATACGATACTGGCAACCATACAGAGGACCTCAAAACACAATCTTTAATGAAGCAGCTACTTTACAATCCCAAACTCCAAGCTGCATGTCCTGTTCCATTCGATGAAGCTAAACTTTGGCAAGGTCAAAGTGGACCCGAACTGAAGTTGCAGATTCAAAAGCAATTCAGGAACATTAGGTTTCTTTCTTAGTCTCAACTCATAGTTATTTATCTATTTACCTTACTAACAATGGAAACTCCTTTATTGTGTGTGTGGCTCAATATTGACTTCTAGCAACGCTTAATATTTCACCGAATTTCATTGTAAATCTGTGTAAATTGTGTATCCTGCCATGTCTATTGCAGTGCATTGATGGATTGTGTTGGCTGTGAGAAGTGTAGACTTTGGGGAAAACTTCAGGTTCTTGGTCTTGGCACCGCATTGAAGATCCTCTTTTCTGTTGACGGTCATGATCTCCAAGTACAACGCGTGAGTTTTTGCTGCTTTTACAGTATATGTTGTCGCATTGTCTAACTGCTTGCAGATCTTAAATTTTTCGTTTTTGACTTATTGGTATGCAGTTCATATAGTATTTGCTTAATTTGAATTGACCTCTCTCTCCACATTGCTGGTTTCACAGCTCCAGTTGCAACGTAATGAAGTGATTGCTCTGGTAAACTTGCTCAATCGACTCTCAGAATCTATCAAATTTGTGCATGAAATGGGGCCATCAATTGAGAGAATCATGGAAAAGCAGACAGTTGAGCCTTCTACACTTCAATTTAGCATCTGGAGAAGAATAAGGGAATCAATGTTTCGGCTTTGGTGACAAATCCACTTAGCCTGCATATCCATTTCATCGCCTTTTTGGCGCCATCCTAACAGTTTTGGAAAGGTAAGTTAAAAACTCAGATACATTCCCACCATTAAAGAGCTGTAGATCAGAGTTTCAGAAACTTCTTTTTGGAGGTGATACAAATGTACACATGCATACAAAGTTAAAAAAGAGTCTAGAGCAATCATAAAGGAATCAAATATATTTTAATAACTTTGGTGTTTACATTTTTATTTTATTGTAAAGTAAATGAACAATATTAAATAGTTTCAGCAGATTAACTGAATAATTCCTTTTGGTTTTACTATTATGTTTTAATTTTTATTTATATAGTGAAATATCGAAGTGGGTGAATGTTAAAATACTAGAGGCTCTATACCAACTTCTACTTTTGTCATAAACTAATAAACAATAAAGATCGGCTTAGAACTTAATCTCACAACTTTTACGTGGCAGGTCCTAGTTTTTTGTTGATGAGTTTTGAATTTTGGGAAATTCATCAGCAAAACATTGAAATAGAGAGTTTGTGAGATTAGGTTATAAGTGTAGATTGTCTGTAAATAAAATCCGAGCTCTTGATTTGACCAATTAATGTGACAATGATCTATTAGGGTTTTTGTTTATCTTGATTTGTCAAATTAAATACTAAAACTTTACTGGAAGACGGTGAATCGGCGGGTTCGAAGAATCGAAAGGTCCAAAAATTGTTATCCTCAAGTAAATGTTTCCCTTAAAACTATTTTCTAAATTACAATTAACTCATACATAAATTAAGCAAAACCCAAGAATTAAACTGATCACAAGAATGTCATTCTGTACATTAATAAATACAAAGATTCAAACAGATGACAAGCATCATCTTAAAAAATCACACAAGTCAATTTTTTTGTTTTGTTTTGTGTTCCTTGTATCATACAACAAAGAAGCACAATAAATGATAAAATCACAAACTATTTTCAGTAAATTATATCTAAATCCTGCTAACTGTTCCAATATTCCACCCTCTTTCCTTGTCCTTGTGACTCTGCTTTTGCGGAATTTCCTTTGTTCCTCCTCTTCTCCCACTGCCCAACAACACTCTATGTGCCATCCTTCCTCTACTTCCAATCGAGATTCTAACCCTCTCCATCCCAACATTCACACCGCCGCGTCTAAAATGTTGCTGCATCGGAGTTTTCATCTGCATTTTCTTCTGCAGACTTCTTCTCAATATGCTGCTCAGCTTCTTACTCCCACTTTTTATACCCTTTGGACTATTACAATGTACTATTTGTTCCGGTAGGCTTCCATCACTCTCTTCCTTCTCATCATCTTGGCGTGTTGGCAATGGTAACAATGCCGGTGGGATTTGAGCTGAGGTTGGTGCAGTGGAGAGTGGTATTAGAGAGTTGCGTCTTGGAGCTGGCGCAGCTGGGATTCGCCATATTGCTGGGCCAAGAGAGGCTCTTCCTGTTCTCTTTGGTAATAATCTTGGTTGTTCAGCCATCTCAGGGTTGTTTTCTTTTTCTGTTGGATTGATGTACTTGACTATGCCATCAGTTGGAGGAAGAAGTATGGGAGGCTTGTAGTTGTTATTTTCCATTAGTGGTCGAGCAAGATTTGCTTGCTCTTTAATCATTGTATTAATACTTGCTGGTTCATTGGAATTTTTGAGTCCTGGCACCCGACTTACAAGTGGCGGCCTTGGAGGCGCTGTAGTTTGCTCGTCTTGCTGTTGTTTCAGATGTTGCTCGGCTATCTTTGTGTCCACATGTTGACGAGCAAGCTTCCTCTCAACTAGAAGCTGCTGTTCCAGTTCCTTTACCTTCAAGATGTACAAGATAAGACTATAAGTTTACCATGTGAAAGAGAAAAAGAATAAAACTGCAGCTGCTGGGTTAGATACACAAAGTCCCTGGAAAAGTACCTTGTCTTGCAGGCTCTTGATTTTAAGGTCTTTGTCTTTCAACTTCAAGTCCAATCCATGGATTGTTTCCTCCATCTTTTTGCTTTGCACATCTTTGCTCTTTAGTTCTTGCTTTGTTTTCTCAACCTTAAAAACAGATAAATTCATGATTTTCCAAAACCAGTCGACAATCGCGCACGACACAACTTTGGAAACAGATCATTTGTGAAATTATTTCAGCAAAGAACATGGGTAATAAGAAGTCATTTTTACCATTTGTTTGTATCTCAGGAATTCGGAATTGTCTATCTGCTTCTTTGCAGGACCCAACTCTATCCCTCTCACTCTACTTGCAAAGTTCAGTGAGCATAAGGTCTCGCTAAAGTCGTTCTCACTAGGACTGACTTGGACAAACATGAGTGTCTTTGAATCTCCTCCTACCAGATATAATTCCATTCATCAGGTTTTCCATTTTTATCATATTCAAATAAATTCTAAATTAACTAAATATTCCTTTAATGGTAAAATCCTAGGAGTAGTACCTAAAGAGTCTTGAAGCAAGTGCGTGAGCTTGGAATTCCTACATTGCAAAGAATGCGAAGAAAAATTTAGAACAAAGAGACAGATTGTGCTGCCGATTGCACATTAAGAACCAGTAATACAAGATGTAACCTGAAAGGGATATGAGGGCTTTTAGTTGCAAGAGCTGATATAACATCGCCAAGTGCTGATAATGATCTGTTGATATTTTGAGTTTCCTTTAGACGTTCTCCTTGCACTTCTGTCTTTGCAACTCGCTCACTTCCTGCTAGGTCCACCAACCATAGCTTGCTTTTCGTGTGTTCACCATTCAATAGATTCTCTCCCTTCACCATCACACAATGTAGACTGTGCATGGACAAAGAATTACATACTAGTATTCAGCACTGTGTATGAGCAGATTTCACAGAACATATATTACACTGGATTTAGTTTAGGTGTGATATAAACGTACCAGTGGGATCGACTGCTGTGCTCATTGGCATTGGTTGCGCCAACAGCCCGTGCATTACTGCCAGTTTGTAGAACTTCCCATACCTCACTGATGTTACTTACAGGTGCTTCAACCAATCCTGGGACATGATGTATTCCTTCCCCTGTTTGGCGTACTTCAAGCCTACAAGAAAGTTTTAGTATAATAAACAATGCCATCATTCACAGTGGTCTCAAATATTTTACAGATATTAGTTAAAAAAAAATAAAAGTAATCTCTTACAAGCTTGATGACCTCTTCATCTACACAAGGACTTAGAAGCAACACGTGCATGAAAATTTATCTTGGGTGAGGAATTTTCACCAACTTTGGGAAGCAAATTAAAGAGAAAAACTGGTAACCAACCTTTTTGATGTTGCTCCTGGCTGAGAGCCTACCACCAGCAAATCTCTGATCTGCTCATTGTAGACTTCTAAGACGCTCACAGAAATATCATATCGATATAGCTTCTCTCTCTCCTTTATTGTGCGAAAAAGCTCCTCAAGAGTTCTAAAATTTACCCCACGGGCTTCGTTTGTTCCCTCCATTGTAAACGTTTTTCCAGTTCCTGTTTGTCCATAAGCAAATATGCAGACATTGTATCCATCTAGAACTGAGGTTGCAAATGGAGCTGTGTCTTTGAAGACATCAGCTGAAGTAAACAAAAAAAAAAACGAAAAACAATACAAAACTCTGTTATTGAAGTAGCATTGTATTTTAGTGAGGCAGTAGATAAACTATGGGTAGAGGAAATACCTTGGTCTGCCTGGGGCCCAAAAACTGCATCAAACTTAAAGGTCTTTCTTGGAGCCCCATTTGACATCACAGTGAGCTCGCTGTCTTTGGCAGATTCAAAATCAATAGTCATCACACTTCCTGCTGCAATTTCTTCAGTATTTAGAGGCCTACATCGGCAAAAGACTCTTATGTTTCCTGCAAATGTACATTGTAATATATGTGAAGCCTCATCAATTTCCTAATAAAATTTCAACCTCTCAAATTTTAGATCAAACATACATCTAACCTTTCAACTCTAAAACCTTGTTATATAGTTCTTTTCGTTCCTTGGTGCCTTCCACAAATTGAATCTTTAGATGTTCATACATATCTACTTGATGCTTTACTGTTAAAATAAAAACAAATATTAAAAAAAACTGTAAGAAAAAGTCAAAAGAGGAGAGAGAGAATTTATGACTAGAAAGTAAGATGAATGATCAAGTCATTACTTTCAGACTGAACAATTGAGCTCATTTCATTCATGTCCGCAAGGCATTTCTTATATGTGGATGCCTCTTCAGCTAGCTTTATGTGTTCCATCTGCATAATCTGTAAAACGAATCTTTTAGAACCAATGTAACTGCAAAGCCAATCGAATATTAAACAGATTTCTTCAAAATTTATCTTTTCAGTACCTTCAATCTTCTTGTCAAGTCTCTCAAGGATGAGAACCATCTGCTCTTCTCTTTCACTTGTCCCTCAATGGCAAAAGCTATAAATAGCCAAAATCAATCCCTTATCTTATATATAGTTTAATATAAATACTGCTCATAGCAACAATTTACATACCCAAAGATCCCACATGCATTGACTTGCGCATGAGCTCATTTTGTAGTTCTTGTAAAGAGTTCCAAGCTTCTCGGCATTCTTTACTCTTAAGTTGATTCTCCATTCTAAGCTCCTCCAACACCCTTCTTGCCTCTACTAATTCTTTTTTCTGATACTCATAACTTCCTTTCAGCTTTTCATAGTCTAATTCAACCTCACAGTTCACACCATCCTGCAACGTAATGCATGAAAAGCAACGAAAACCACAAAAAATTTAGCTGCTCTTTCTCCCTGGCTACTCAAAACTAAAATGAGAAATATCATAGGCTTTCCCTACTTTTTAAATTAAATTGTCGTAAATCTGAATCGTTTCAAGATTCATTATAGTAAGAGAATCATGATGAATATCAGAAGAGAATCCTGAAAAAATTTAAAGATTCAGATGTAAATGTTATGAACACAAATCAAATTGATGTAGTTTCAAAGTGGCCTTACTTTTGGTGATTCGGATACAGCCCCTTGGGACATCCTCAGAACTTCCTGCGATTCTCCAAAATCTGATACACATACTTTCAGATTCAGTCTACAAAGATATGGACCAATCAAAGAACAAGAAAAAACTACACCAGCCTAAAGTGGGGTACCTGCATCGATGCTTACAACTGGAATGTGACCTTCTGGTGAGTCTTCTTGAGCTGTTAATGGAGGATGAAGCTCCAAAGAAGATTCGGGAGACAATTCTTTGTTGAACGATGAAAATCTTACGGTTGGAGTCTTAAGGGTGGTGTTGTTGTTGTTGCTATCAGAGCCTTTAATGCCATTCTCTAAAGAAACCTCAGTAGAGTACTTACAGTTACTTCTCTCCAAGATCTCAGGAGAATCTCCATAGCTATCAACCTTGGGAAAAATATCAGGTGAACCACCACCACATATCACTAAATCAGGAGATGTTAAAGAAAATCCCAACATGGACTTACCTGAAACAAAATAAAACTATTAAATTTCTTCAACCAATTTTTTTCTAAAACATAACAAAATCAATTATTAACAATTGACCAATTGAACTACAATAACAACTACCATTAACTGATTCCTTTGAAACCTGGTTACCAAAATTCCGCATATCATTTGCTTCAAAGCTTTGATTTTTCCAAGAAACACCTAGACAGATAAACTAAAATCAACACAGTATTCTCTAAAAACAGATAAGTGTACCTCAAAAGTTTAATCAGGTTCAAAAAAGGAAACTTTTCAAAGAATTACAAAAAAAGATTACCATCAACTGAGTCATTTGAAACCTGGCCACCAAAATTCCGCATATCATTGGCTTCAAAGCTTTGATTTTTCCAAGAAAGACCTACAAAAATAAACCCTAAAATCAACACAATTTTCTATCAAATCCCCATTCACACTGCACCCTAGAAGTGAATATCAGCTTAAAAATGTAAACTTTTCAAACAATTACCGTCATTCGAGTCACGACGAAGAGCAGAATCAGCCATAGTTACAGATACAGAGCTTGGAGAAGTATTGGGACTATTATTACTACTATAATCTGCCAATTAATAAAGAGCTTAAAAATCCATATAAAAGAGAGATCAAATAAAGGGTTAATTTTGTGTTTTTTGAAGTGTTATAAACTTACATTGGTCAGAAGAGATGTTTTGTTGTTGTTGCCAAGAAACGTCGGTGAGAAGAAGTGGGTCATTCCATAGATCAAAATTAATGTTAAGAATTTGATCTTCCTCCATTGATGATAATAATTAAAGAAAAAGATTTGAGTTGATTTGATTTGATTTGAATGGGCAATCAATTACTCTTTTCAAAAGAAACAATAAAAGAGTGAAAAAGAGAAAGTGAAAGATTTTTATTTTTTGGGAGATGGCGTTGAATTTTTGTTAAGGAAAGAACTTGAATTGAATCGAATGAATGAAAGAAATGTGTTCGTTATGAAGAAAAAGATGACCGTTGTTTTTTTGAATTTTGAAATTCGTTAACCGGGCCTATGATGATGATCATCATCGATCGAACGGTCAGGCATTTTTGGGCCTTTTTATGAGACTGCCACGTGGCCAAACTTCCTGCCTTCCTCACGTGCTGGACTGGAGTTATCAAATTCTTGCATATATATATATACAGATATTTACGAAATTAAGGTTTAGAAAAGATTCAATTGTTCCAAAATTTGTTAAAAATTCTTAATTATTTCCTTGAAATCAGTCAACTTCAAAATCCATTTCATAAATTGTCTCAAAAAAATAAAATATACGTAATTTAATCCTTCCACTTTAAAAAAATCATTCTGTCTTATATACTTCAATCAATTTATGAAGATAATTAAACACCCCTTATTTCGGATTTTTTTTTTTTAATATTTTGAGAGGTTTTTTAAGAGTGTTTTTTATATTTTCAAAAAGATTTCTAATAATTTTATAGAGGGATTTATTAATTTTTCAAAATTGAAGAGGCACTTCAAATTTTGTGATATTTCAAACTCTGTTTTAAAATCTGGACTAGTCGGTCTGATTGAGACCTAACAGCCTCTCCGGTCCGATTCAAGCTTTAAGGGGGTAACTTTACCTAGATCGGATTTTAAAACAATGATTTCAAGATGGATGAAATTAAATCATCTTGAAATGTAAATAAAATGTATTAACTTTAATTGGTGACTGAATTCAATACATAAAAAGTTCATTTTATTGTTATATTGTAAAACTTCTGTAAATAAAATATATTAAAATGGATCTATTTAGGTTTTTGGTTCTGCCGAACGTAAGGGAAGAAATTGTTAACATTCCTCCATTAAAATAAAAAAAGAAAAAAAAAGTTCATAGTGTAGATTCGATAATGTACAAGTAAACATTGAGTAAATGTTAAGGATTGGTGAGAGAATCATACAATTTGTTCAAACTTTAACAGACTTCCTTTTTTTTTTTTTTCTTTCCTTTTCATTTTAGCATTCACTGTTAGAAAATAAATTACAAAATAGAAAATCTTGAGGAACTTGAATGTTATCGCTTTACAGTAATAAACTCCAATTGACATACATTATTATGTACAACAACCAGATTAGAATACAACAATTTGATCAAATGACTTCAGCCTTCGATTTTCAGCACCCCACACCTGATAATAAATCATGTGGCGGAAACTGATCCACATTTTACCTTTCTGGGAAAATTACAGGACTGGACGGTAGGAACTAGGGCGTGGGAATTCATTGAGCAAATATGATCAAACTTATACCCACATGACTTTCTACACTTCAATTCCTGCTCCTTCCAGTGCAGCTGCCATTGAAGCTGATGCCTCTTCAAGGGTTCGTTTCCTTTCAACTGAGTTGAAGGCCTCGATAATGTCTCCTTCCTCCCAATCATCAAAGTCTTCTGCCCCGATACCACACTCTAATCCAGTACTTACCTGTTCAGGAGGAATTAATGAATGAATGTGCATTTCAAACAAAATGCAAAACGTGCAAAGCTATTCTAACGTAAGCATAAGCATGTAAGCATAAACTCGTACCTCTTTAACAATTTCCTTAACTCGTTTCAAAGAATCAAGCACACCAACATAGACTGTCTTTCCATTTCGTGTAACCCGAATGCCACAGCCTTTTGTTACTTTTCCTTCTGTTATCATGCATCCAGCAACACGACCACTGCCACTACTGAAAATGGCCCGGACTTCAGCTGAGCCAATTGCTACTTGATCCTATCAACAAATGAGCAGTAAATTTCAACTGTTAATCATCACTAACGACAATTTCATATAAAAAAAATCAGAAAAAGGCAAGCACTAATAATTCAAATCCTCAACTCCTAAGATCCTTTGGATTGCAACACTGCAGACTACAAAAACCATCTATTCTTAAATGGTCTTAGACAAAAGCTGGACATTTACGCAAGGCATACATATGATCTTCCTTACATTTGATTATCAAGTTTCCCAGCCTCTTCAATATCTAGAAGTTTCTCAGAAAGAATTGAAAGGAAATCAATGAATATATAAATACTTGAGTTGAACTGACCTCAACAGGTTCCAGCAGTCCTTCCATTGCATTTCTCACATCATCAATAAGATCATAGATAACTCTATAAAGTCGAATCTCAACACCTTTATTATCGGCATAAGTCTTAACAGATCCAGGTGCTTTGACATTAAAACCCAAAATAACGGCTTTGCTAGCAACTGCAAGATCGACATCACTAGTGCTGACATCCCCTGTTGCTTGCAAGAGGAACTTCAAAGTGACATTATCTTGTGGGAGCACTTGCAGGGCTTGTCTGACAGCCTCGACGGATCCCTAATCAAGATCAAGATAATTTAAATTTACTTGCATGTAAAGTAGTAAACCTTATTAAGTATAATGTAATACGCCTCATCTGTACTTTCAATATAACTCAGAAAAGCAAAAAGGTAGTACCAACACACAGATCATACCTTCCAAGATTCGATTTTTTTTGCTTTCTAGGTAAATGAAAAACTTTATTCATAAGTTTAAGGCAATTCCATAAGTTTTCCAATTGTAAAATCCATGCATAAAGTATATGAGAAACTCACATGTTTTGATGAACTTTTCTGCTTATTCAAAAGCTTTATTGCAGTTCAATTGTATCCAATATTGGTTAACTGATAATAATATATGCACAATCTGCTGTTTAAATATCCTACTACTCGTACATAGACACATTTCTTTCTAGAAATAAATTAATACAATGGTTATGCACTTATGCTCACCTGAAGATCAACCTTCAGAATAATGTTCAGTGTGTGCAAGTCCAATCCAGACAGCTTTCCTGCTGAGACCGCAGAAGCTAAGGAAGAAAGTGTGACCTTCCCATCCCCAGCTTTAGCTGATATTCGTTCATTACGCAATGCCTCTGCACGTGCTTCTGCCTTTTCACGTGCTACATCAAGTAAGTCAACAACCTCAAATTCATCACCAGCAATTGGAACACTATTCAGTCCAATAACCTGCAGATGTACACACCCGGATGTTTTAACTGAATTTCTGAACCAAGGATCATAAAATGAAAGAAAACAAAACACTGGGCCAATCACAGGATTGTAATCGGACATACCATTTCACTGAGGAAATGTCACTTTTATCAAAGGCAAAGTGGTTGTGCTTTGAAAATATATATATATATTTTTTTTTCATTTACACTTTCAATTTTATTGACCTTATTCCACAATTAACAGTAAGTGCTACTACCAAGTTTGGAAAGAGTGAAAAACCACAAGGATAATAGAAAAAAAGGGGGAAAAAAGTAAGGTCCTTAGATTTAAAAGATACAGAAACCCAGGAAAAGACAGTATGAAAGGTGTTTCTCTTGACAGGGCAGCAACAAAATCAGTATCTCATATTCTTTTCCACCCAAACATATCACAGCATACACAATGGAGATACCTACAAGACTGAGCAACACCACCTCATCCCAAAATGCTCCTCAGGGAACTACCCAAATGGGTGTAAATGGACCCCGGAGATAGTTGAGGTACATGCAAGCTGGCCCGAACACCCGTTACCCAAAAAAAAAAAAAAAAAAAAAAAAAAAAGGAACCACCCAAACCAAATTGACAACTAATGAGATGTAACTGTAATACATTGACTGTGGCATAAAATGGCTACCAATCAAAGACAAAACATTTTGTCATAAGTATTAGGCTCTATAAGAAAAACTCTACATGACACCATTCGCTCCTCCCAAGCTAAATTCAGTACATACCTCTTTGTAAACATGATACATCAAGCAACAATTCAATGACTTAATATTGGATATTTTCCCATTAATTCATGTCTTCATTAAATTTTAGAACATTTCGAGCATAAATATGATAGTGGTCAAGAAAAAGCTGGACAATTTTCAGTTAACCAAAACAATAAATCAAACTTCAGAATGGGTGAAAATTTTAAAATATTTAATAACAGAAACAGTATATTTTTGGCAAATAGTTAGTTCCTTCAAACCAGTAGCCTCCAAAATACTCTAAACACAAGTTCAACAATAGAAAATCAAATGTAACATTATTGCGAAATTCATGCAAAAATACCCAAAAATAGAGAACTGCACCAAAGTTCCACAACAGCGACAATGCTGTTGAGAAACACTCAAGGCCAGAACAAGACCTTGAGAACTTTCAAGGTTAGAAATGTTTGAATTTACTTAGATCAAGCAAGCTACATGAAAAAGTTTTTCCACAAAGATATCGTATTAAAAATTACAGTAAAAAATAATATCAAGCACTCATATATAAGAATAAACAACACAAACCTGTACAGGAATAGAAGGTCCAGCCTCATCAACACGATTCCCACCATCATCAAATAAAGCTCGCACCTGACCACGACACAACAAAATAAATAAATAAATTATTTCAAGACAAAATAATAAACAGTCCCTTTTTTAGCATTAAGTCCAAAGTAACCTTTCCAAAGGATTCCCCACAAACTATTATGTCCCCTCTTTTAAGAGTCCCATTTTGCACAATAAATGTTGCAACTGGCCCTTTAGATTTATGCAGACCAGCCTCAATAACAGTACCCTTCGCATTTCTGTTAGGATTAGCCTTCAACTCTTGTAACTGAAACAATCATGCACATAATCAGAATACTTGGAATGAGGATAAGAAGCAACAAAATTATTTCCATTCAGGAACATATTTCAGAAGGTGTCACATTAAAAGATATGGGATCCTATTAACTTCTATGCACTTCTATAATAACCAAACGCATCTTTGCATGTGTGTGTGTGTTTGTCATAGTGAGTTTAAAAAATGCCATTTGCACTGAACAACCAATCTGATAGCACATATCTCATTCTTATTCAATGAAGCTATAACCAATCCAAGTGACCAAACAATATTGTATATATACATATATATCTCGATGGTAATCAGAATTGATTGATAATTTAAAAAAGAGGAGAGAGAAAACAAGGAAAGCATGGGGATCATGCAATTCATTAAATAAGAGCCAAACGTGTAGTGATTTTCACTGAACCACCCAAATACCAATGCTTACACTGATGATCCGGGTAAGGGAAGTTGAAAGGAAGTCAGCAAAGAATACTGCTAAGTGCCAATGAAAACAATTCTGTGTACAATGAGTTAAGCCTTTGAGGGCAAAAAATTGGAGACAAACGAGATAACAGCTAGCACTTTCAGAGTCAAGTAGACTTTCCAAACAGCACCTGAAACTAACCTATACATAATGAGATCCTTCTTTTCAGTCATTTGACTGGCCGTCTAATTCACTTATTATCCACAGTTTTATTTGTTATCTGCATTAACAAGAGAATTCTACATTTTTTATCACTCATTCAAACAAATTGTGTCATCAAAGAACAGGCAATTCAACATGCAAAACTGAAAACAAGATCACTCCTTGGTTCTATCAGTTCGAACCTAATTTTGGAAGGAAAAAAAATATAAAATGCAAAGATAACTTAAGCAACCGAATAAAATTATTTCGTTCTAATTGCAGAAGAATGCCAAAGCCAAAATGCTGCACAACAATATAATTAACTCACCTCTGCAACAAGCATTATGGTTTCCAGCAAATCATCTACTTTCTCACCCTTCAGAGCACTGATCTGTTTAAGAAAAAAAAGAGAGAGTATAGGGATTGACCACAGGTATAAATCATAAAATAATGATGCATATAATGTTAAAAGAGAAAGGACCTGAACCATCGGGATGTCACCACCCCAGTCTTCTGGCATGAGACCAATTGAAGACAGCTCTTGCATGACTCTGTCAGGATTAGCTCCATCTTTATCAATCTGGTACAGTAGAAACAACAAGAACAAGAGTTACACCAACAATGAGCTAAACACAAGTTGCCAAGTTCCAGTAGTTTCCATCATTTTTATCTAACTGTGAAAAGAGAGTATCATTATATTTGACATACCTTATTTACAGCAATTATAATCGGTACACCAGCTGCCTTCGCATGTGCTATTGCCTCATTTGTTTGAGGGCGGATCCCATCATCAGCAGCCACTACAATGACAGCAATGTCTGTAACTCTCGCTCCACGAGCTCTCATAGCCCCAAATGCCTACAGCAGTGGACATTATATATATCATCTTAAAGGTAAGAAAGAGCAAGAAAGTTACAGTTATAGTTGAGTTTGTAATACAGTACCAGTGACAAGGTCTAGTCAAATGAACAATTAATCCAGAACAAATATGATCCAGCAGAAAAGATAAGACCAAAAAAATTTGCTCACTTGGCAAAGAAAGTAAAGTTAGGAGAGCTAATTGAGCAAAAAAACTTTACCTCATGCCCAGGCGTATCGAGGAAAACACATGGTTGTAATTTTCCATCAACAGAAACTAGCACCTTATATGCTCCAATTCCTTGTGTGATCCCCCCTGCTTCGGATGCAGCTACCTGCAAAAAATCTAGCATTCAGGCTTCTGTGAATAATGAGCACATCAGGACATCAACAACTGCAGATGGCCTTGGCAGCCAATTATCTAAATTCATTTTCGACAAAACTGAATAGACTTCCAATGCTGACAGATTATGTCACCATACAGATAAAGAAATAAAAACAGGTAGCTATAAATCACCTAGTATAACAAACCACAATCAGACCTTAAACTTTCTGTGAAAAGAAACAGAAAAAGAGGAAAAAGAAAAAAAAAAAAGGTAAGACATAAATCACCTAGTACAGCAAACCACAATCAGACCCTAAACTTTCTGTGAAAAGAAAAAGAAAAGAAATAGAAAACCGACATTAAGATAATTAAGCTTGAGCATACCTTGGTTTTACGGATATAATCCAAGAGGGTTGTCTGCCAAATGTATAAAACCAAACACATATTAGCAAAATCATGGAACCGAAACAATTTTTTTAAATTACTTTCCACTGACGTTCAAGTTAAAAAGACAAAAAAAATTAGAGAAATTACTAAGAAATGATGCACAAGATCTAGTCAACAGAAAATTTGCAGAAGTTTTACAACTTACCTTTCCATGATCCACGTGACCCATAATTGTAAGTACAGGAGGCCTGTCTTCCAGCTTGTCCAAATCTTCTTCATCAAAAATATCCTTCTTCCTAGCCATTTCTTCCACTTTAAAAGGGTCAGCATCTAAGACTTCCACTTCGTACTCCTTACATATCATCTTCACAATATCTTTGTCCAGAGTTTGAACCCCATCAAGCTTAATCCCCTTTGAATACAGGTACCCAAGAAGTTCGCCCTCACTAATTACCAAGTTTTCGGCTAACTCCTCGATCAACATTCCTTTCTCCCCAACCTCAAGAATTTCTACTTTGACAGGAGCTGCCTCTTTGGCAGCCTTAAGTTTAGCTGCCTTTCGGCTAGCTTTACTCCACTTCCTCCCTTTCCTTGCAGCACCAGGAATGGAGACATTCAGTTCAGATGTCTCCTCATCAGCAATGCCATCATCTTCAAAAATCCGTCTCCGAGCTCCACCTGAAGCCTTTTTCTTACCATAGTCATCCTTGAATTTTCCAGGGGCAGGACCCTTTCCAGGTTTTTTGGGGGCCAAGACCGCCTGAGCAATTACAGGATCAACCACTGATTTTTTTGTGGCAAACTTGTCAATCAAAATTGGTTTCCGTTCTTTACTTCTCACATGTAATTCACTCACATCTCTAGCCGATGACTTTGGAGCAGCCCCCACATCTTTTAATACAACAGGTTTCTTTATCATGGGCGGAGGAACTACAGACGGCTTTGCTTGTAGTTTGGGTTGAGGTCTCAAAGGTGGCTGCGCAGGCCTCAAAGGTGGCTCGGCAGGCCTCAAAGGAACATTCGACTGAGACTCCACCTGGACCTCTCCTCCCATTCTAGGCTTCTCTTTCTTATTATCAATCTTGGGTTCTTCCTTAACAACCTTTTGTACATTTGCAACCGTATCACCTTTCCTCCACACACTCTTCAATGTCTTAGTCTTCCTAGTTCCAGCTGAATTCCCAGGCCTATCATTTCTTCTATTATCATTCACATTAGACGCATTCCCATTCCCACTCTCTTTCCCAGTCTCTAATTTCTCAGCCTTCTCCAACACCTCATCCAACGACTCAATAACCTTATTCCTCTCTTCCTCATCTGAATCCCCACTCACTCTCGACGCATCCCAACCCACCGAATTCATCCCCAAAACTGGTTCACCCTTAACCCCCGGTGGCGACTTCAACACGGGTTTAGGAGCAGGCTTAAGAACAATCCCATTATCACTATTATCACCATTATCATTACCACTCTCATCTTTACTACTACTACTACTACTACTACTTCCTGTATAAGTGTTAGAAGAATCAAGAGACACAGACCCATTGGCCTGGTCAGCAATAAAATCAGTTGCAGTAGTTGTTGTAGTAACAGAATATTTACAAACCCATCTCTTTTTACCCCTATAATTTGCTTTAGACAACAAAGAAACCCTCTTTACTAACGAATAACAAGACGATTCTGATGAAGAACCACTGGTGCCCACAACACTTATGCCTCCTAAACTAACCAAAGAAGCTAAAGAGGGCATACTTCCCACAAGAACCAACATGCTCAAATCAAAAACAGAAACAAAATTATTCTAATTTCTAAATTCTCATTCTAAAACAAGATAAATAATGGGGTTTAATTTGAAGAATAGAATGAGAATGAGAATAAGAAGCTTACCAAATAGGGAGATAAAGTGAGAGAGAACAGAGAAGTGAAAACAGAAGTGATTTTTTTGTGTTTAAGTTTTTGTTTTGCATTTATGTGGTGAGAAGGGGAATAGAGTGGGCTGGGTTGGGCATGTGTGGCTGGCTCTCTGCCTGTTAAAATCTTGTGTTTGTGATAACTGATAAGGTGTTTTCCTTGTGTTTTCTATATTTCAACCTCTTGTTTCCTTTTTTCTTTTGTCTTTTTCTTTTTTTAAAAATTATATATATATTTTGCAAAACTAGGGAAAATTCCTTTTGGTTTTGTTTTTTATTTGGGTATGGCTCCGGCTGGAATTGGATAGGCAGAACAACTTACACCTACCCAAGGTTTAGAGAAACAACAGATTGATACTCAAAAGGTTTCAAAAAGACAAACAGGTACCTTTTGTTAGGGAAAAGACTAGAATGTCCTTTGAGAAATATTAGTCTATTGTTTTAATTAATTTTAGACCCTTAAGTTTATTAATTCCATCAAATACCCCAGAAAAAAGTTTAAAAATTAACAAAAACACCCCCATCCACTCATACTTGTCAGATTCCGACGGCCACCGCAAGTGGTAGCCTGAATCTGTCACAACGGTCTATGCCACCACTGGAAATGGCTGGTAGTTCACCGATCTGGCATTTTTCTACCAAATCCACCACGGATATGGCTGGAAAAGGCTGGATCTGGCCGTCGACGGCCACAACACTCCATCTTTGGCAGTCACTTTCTAGCTAGATCTGGCCTTCTCACGTCAGATCTTGCCTTTTTCGGCCAGATCCACTATAGATCTGACCGAAAAAGGCCAGATCGGTGAATTACTGGCCATTTACGGTGGTGGCCGCTAGAATCTGACAAGTATGGGTGAGTGGGGGTATTTTTGTTAATTTTTAAACTTTTTTCTGGGGGTATTTGATGGAATTAATCAACTTAAGGGGACTAAAAGTAATTAAAAAAATAGACTAATATTTTTCAAAGGGCATTCTAGTCTTTTCCCAAATGGAAGATACCTGTTTGTCTTTTTGAAACCTTTTGGGTACCAATCGTCGTTTCTCCAAACCTTGGGTACCGTAAGGCGTTTCCCCAATTGGATAAGGACCAATACGCAATTTTTTATAAACTTTTATTTGTAAAAATTTGTGGAAGGTCTAAATTTTTTTTTTTTTTTTTGGTAGGGTTTCTATTTACTTTAATGATTAGAAGATGGAATTCTCACATATATTTTGCCTTTAATTTTTGGGTAAGGTCAATAATTCTTTTTATGGAAAGTAATATATATATATATATAATTTTCTTCATGGATCATACTGTCAGTATTAGTATGATAAAGCCCACTTAATGATTTTCAGGATATGAGTAGTGGCATCTACTAGTTCTCGCCATGGTTCAAAAATCCCAGTTTCCACCCTTAAATTAATATAATTAGTGATGTTTGGGTATAGAAAGTTCTATTACCAAACTACCCTTGACAATTAAACTAATAATTTCTTTTAAAACCCCAAAATTTGTAGAATTAAAATAACCGTATTACTTTCAAATTTATTTCCATAACACTCTTTTCTTTTAACCCTAGATTGAAATATAACGATCGCACCCTTGTGACCCTAGATCCGCCGCTATCTGCCATTCTTCACCACCATCTCCGCCCCAAAACCATCAAATTAGCAACCACAACCACCCAAACAAGCGGCAATCGCGCAAGGGGAAATGATTTGTACCATATGCCAATATGATTTGTATCCAATTCAAATATTCCACCTGCAGAGATTAACGTCTGGTTTCTCTGAAAGACTCTGGCCTGGTGAGATTGTATCAGACCCTTGAAGAGAAACGGATTTCGAAAAATAGAAACTAGAGAAGCAGCAAAACACACAGAAAACCATGTTTTCTTCATTATAGTACCCATTTCTTTGCAAATTTGTAACAGCCAACTAAATTGGCTTCAATTTTTTGTGTACAATAACTCTTTCCAATTAAAGTATGGCTTTTGAAAAAGATCCCCAATAATTATCAAGCAATCTGCTTCTTAAGTGTTCCCATACCACAATATAAATTCCAATAATGTTTGACTAAATGCAGCGTATCAATTGTCGGCTTTAATTGTCGCGATAGCGTCTGGAAATCACATACCTGCGTCGCTGAAGCGCGGGGCACGGCCCACCAAGGGGTGGGCGGCGGTCTAGTGGGGGTGGGGGGTGAGAGGGGGCCAGGGGGCGCCGGAAATCGGCCAGACCTTTAACCAGTTGAAAAGAGAATAGCGTTTATTATTTTTGGATAAAAAGACTTAAACACCCTTTGACAATTATAGTAAATAGTTTTCTATTAATTTAAAGGTGGGAATTTGGAATTTATAAAATTATGGGTGGACATCGTTTACTCTAAATTTTATAAATATTTTTTCTAGTACTTCGAAAATATCAACGGATTGTTAATTGAATTATCTAATGATTTAGGCTATTCACATTGACAAAATAATAATTATAATAATAAAGGAGAACTTATATTCACTATTTTTTTGGGGGAAAAAAGGGAACAAATATATTTTGAAAATGAATAATTTTATAAAAATTGTAAAGCTTTGATAGGGACATGCCAACAAATCTTAAAGATCCTGGCTTCGTTTGTTTCAGTTTTGGGAATACTACTTTTAGTATTCCCAAAAAAGTTAAACAGTAAAATACCTAAAAACTCAGATTTTTGGGAATACTACTCCCAATATTATTCAACTTTTTTTAAACCCCTTAAATTTGATAATTTAATTAAATACCCCTAAATATTTTTTTTTAAATTACAAAAATACCCCAGTAATCCATGTTTACCAGATTCCGGCCATCACTGTCAGAAAATGGCCAGAATCTGTTAGGATGGCACACTACCGGCTGAATCTAGCCGGTAGTGAGCGGATCTAGCCTTTTTCGGCCAGATCCACGGTGGATCTGGCCGGAAAAGGCCAGATCTAAGGCCAAAGATCTGGCCGTCAACGGCCAGATCTTTGGCCGTAAAAGTCGGTAACGACGGCCAACAAACGGTCGTCGTTGACCATCAACGACGACCGTTTGTTGACCATCGTTGACGAGCAAAAACGGCCAGATCTGGCCATAGATCTGGCCGAAAATGCCATATCGGCGCACGACCGGCAAGATCTAGCTGGTCATGCGTCGATACGGTGACTCCGGCCACCCTTCGGCGGTGGTGGCCGGCTGTCCGTATTTGAGGGTTGGTTGGGGGTGTTTTTGTTAACTTTTAATGTTTTATTATAGGGGTGTTTTTATAAATAAATAAACATAGAGGGTATTTTATTAATTTATAATTCTTACATCGTAATACCCGCCCAATTCAACTTTTTTTTAACTTTTTTCAAAAACCTTTTCCCAAAAACTCAAAATTTTGAACCAAACGGAACCCCTATCTTTACAATTTACATTTTCTCATTCCCATAAAAGAGATGAAGTTTTTTTTTTATTATTTCTCATACGATTAAATAATTATAGGATTTTTGTGCCCACTATTATACAATTCTACTCTTAAGTTGTATAAATTACTGCAACGCTATAAAACTTATTTACTGAAAATTGATCGGCAACCAACCACCGATCAATTTTTTATATATTTTTTTTTTTTTACATTTTATTTATTTATTTTTTGGTTTCTCAATTTTTTTAAAGTCTCTTAATTTTGTTGGTTTTTTAATTTTTATAAAAATATCTCCTTTTAAATATAAGCTGTGGATATTTTATGTCCTTTTATAATTTTCCTTTAAACTTAACGGTAACTATCGAAAAAGCACAGTCCGTTTTGTAAAAAATTGTGCTTGATAATCTCCATTTTCTTTTTTGAAAGAAAGCAGTTTGATAGCAAATGGGCCAATTCTATTGAAATCACGAAGCCCAGAAGCAGGTAAAGGTAATCAGACTCAACCCACAAGGTCAGAAAAATCCCCTTATTTGTAGTAAAAGGAGATGAATGTAAACTAACCCACACACCGATTATCAAATATAAAAAAATGATGAATGGTTCAAGAACTATATATTCACTAAAGATTATTTGAGTGGTCAGGCTTGTGATTTACTCTTAAAAAATTGACGTTTTGAGTCTTCTGGTGACCACCTACATGGTGAAAAACTATTGTTTCTCGCTTCACAAAGATTATTTCTAAATCATTCTAGGTTACTGCTCCAATAATATTATTATAGGATAACAACCGCTATATTAACAAAACTTAATCATAATGATCCAACTCTAGGGTAAAACGGTAAGCAGGCAAAAAATATACGGGTATGGATAAAAACAATTAACAAACTATTCATGTTATACATATTATAACAAATGAGAAACACTGACCTAACTCTATTCCTTTTCTTTAAACTTAATGGATTGGATGGTATATGAAGACATTCAGAAATCATAATGCTCATCGACGAAATCCAGTCACAAACCGCTGAATACCGGCAAAGTCAGATACTATTTTCGCATTGCAAAATCTACCTGCAGGGTCATTTTCCAGGTAATCTACAAGAAACTTGCAATGCTTCTCACCATTTGTCTGCAAAAGAAAACGGGAAAGAAGGACAAATAAATTAAAATGATTAAACAAAGCGTCCTGACTTGATTTAATGTACATTAGTGAGGGACAAATTTTTCATAAAGAGATGAGTTTAGGTGTCTAGACATATAATTATTAAAGAGGAGATTTACTCGAATTAGCATAATAGTTGCAACGCATTGAAAAGCCACATAGATATCATCATGTGATTGAAAATGAAATCCGAAGAACCTGAGTTTATGTTATCGAGCTTAACTTCAAAAACAGTGCAATACAAATAATATTTCATCAATAAAGTTGTTCCTGGGGATAAGAATTTTGCATAGAAGACACTTTTTTTTATCAATAATTAAGCTTCCACCATAACTCCTGGAATAGCAGTGGACATTTCAAATGCCACTACAGTTTTAAGACGGAGATGGTGAACTCTAGTCATCTAGCCTTTGATGCCTATGGAACGACATAAGGGTCTCAACTTTGTGGCCAGAGTACGAGTTACATTAAAACTTGACATGCCTCCGTCCTACATATGAAGCGGCACATTCTACTTTGGCCTTCCAAGGGAAAATAAAAGATTTCTGTCTCTGAAAACTAATACTTTAAAAGCTTGATTCATGTCAAAGTCAGTTTTCTGATAGGACTTGCCAGATTATTAACTAGTTCTGATCACTGATCAGAAAACAATAATAACTGTTTCCCATCAGTTTTCCATTCCTAATGGAATAATCTGATTCCAAGTATTAACTGTCTTTTACTTTCTGGACTGTCTCTCTGCCCTCACGCTAGAATTCATACAATCTCATTTACTCTACATAATCCACCTAAGCCTTCAGTAAGAAATTCCAAAGCTAGTGTCCAAAAAAGTAACCAGATTATAATAGATTTAGTATTTTATTCATATAATTTAAATGAAAATTTTACTTCAACTTCCAAGAAAGAAGAGCCGATACCTCAAATGCCAAAAATCCACCAGGTTTCAGCATTGAAGCAGCCCCATTGCATAGATGGAGAAGATCTTCCAGGCCATTAGGACCACCATCTAAGGCAAGTCTTGGTTCGTGTTCACCAACTTCAGCTTGAAGCCCAGAGATATGGTCACTTGGTATGTATGGTGGATTACTCACAACACCAGAAAGCTTGCCTTCGACATCCTTCAATGTTTCAAACCAAAATCCCCGCCTTACCTCAATCTCATCCTGAATTCCATGTTAAACGGTTAAAAATGACAAGAGACAACAACATAAGCCGGTATGTACAAGTGAATATGATGACAGATCAAAGTACTAGCATACTGCTTTATTTTCTAATAAAAGAAAATCACATCTCTTTCCCTAATAATCCAACTGTTGAACCATTTAAACCTCAAAATACTCAGCCCAATTTAACTGCATATATGTAATAATCTATGAACACAAACAAAATTCTCAATTCATTCCACATTTAACACAAGCATATCAATACACTAACCACATTTAACATGTCACAACAATCTAACAAAGAAAGCCATAATATTATAATTCTGCTAAAAACTAAGAAGACTCAAATAGATTTTTAACCCACTAACCTGCAAACCATACCTCTGCACATTGAGAGCTGCCACAGAACAAGCCACAGGATTCAAATCAATGGCAATAACCTTCCCTTGCTTCCCCAAAACTCTACCAATCCCAATGGCAATAGCACCAGAACCAGTCCCTAAATCAACCCACAACCCTTCTCTCAACTCCTCATTCTTCTCTATCAAATCACTCACCATGTCAACCATCAACTCGGTCTCCGGCCTCGGAATAAAAACCCCTTCTTCAACACACAAAACCAAGTCCCTCCAATGCTCACACCCCACCAAATACTGTAAAGGTTTCCTTTTTTCAATCCTCTCCTTCCACAAACAATACAACTCATCCAAATCCACCCTCAAGTTAACATTTTGGGGACTTTCTTGGATACCCAGTTGGGGAATGAGTGAATGGTCTTCGACAGAGTCCTCCAACAGCCAGTTGAGTTCTCTGCAAAGAAGAGAGGCGTCGGGGCCGTTGTCCGAGTGAAGAAAGGAGGAGCCGACCGAGGAGGCGAGAGTTTTGGCCCATGTGTACCATTTTTTCAGGTCTGAGAGAGGGGTTGAGTGGGTTGGTGGGCGTAAAAAGAGTGCGGTTTTGGGTTTTAGAGAAGAAGAAGATGATGAAAAGGAAATGGGTTTATGGAAAGTAGAGTGAAAAGGAAGAGAAGGTTTACGAAAAATTGGGAAAGTGTATGTTCGGATTAAGCTTATCTTCATTTTTCCCTCTATTTCCTTCTTTCTTTCTTTTTCCCAGTTCTCGGCACAAACGGTTCCGTTTAAGTAATATCAGTCGGCAGTTTAAACGACAACAGCAACGTTACTCTAAATAGTCTAATTAACATTTCTATTATTTTATTACATGATTATGAAAGGAAAAGTCAATTACAAATATCAAGGCTCCGTTTGCTTCACTTTTTTGTATTTTTTTGAAATTTTTTTTGAAAAAAGTTAAAAAAAATTGAGTTAGGCGAGTATTACGATATAGGATTTGAAAATTAATAAAAATACCTCATATGTTTGTTTATTTACTAAACACCCCTATAATAAAACTTTAAAAATTAACAAAAACATCCCAACCCACCCATTGAATAATCACAGCCGGCCACCACCGCCAGAGGGTGGCCGAAGTCACCGTATCAGGGCATGACTGGCTGGATCTTGCCAGTAGATCTGGCCATTGACGGACAGATCTGGCCGCATTTGCTCGTCAACGATAGCCAAAGATACGACCGTCGTTGATGGTCAACGACGACCATATGTTGGCCGTCGTTGACGTCTAGTTACGGCCAAAGATCTGGCCTTTTCCGGCCAGATCCACGGAAAAGGCTAGATCGACGCAATACTGGCCAGATTCAGTCGGTAGTGCGCCATTATATCAGATTCCAGCCAACTTCCAGCAGTAGTGGCCGGAATCTGGTATAATGTGGGTTTAGGGGGTGTTTTTGTAATTTTGAAAAAAAATATTTATGGGTATTTAATTAAATTAACAAATTTAGGGGGTTTAAAAAAAGTTGAATAATATTGGATAATATTGTGAGTTTTTGGGCATTTTACTGTTTAACTTTTTTTGGAATACTAATAATAGTATTCCCAAAAACCAACCAAACGGAGCCCAAAACCCTCTGGAAATAAAGTTTTGGTTTTCTTTTTTCATAATTATAAGATGAGTAATACTACACTTATAAATAAATCTTATAATCTTATATAAATCTTCAAACAGAGTGATGTGGTAAAAAGTGAATGAAAAAGTAAATATAATGGATTTAACTTTTTATTTCACTCTTCTATTTATTTTTTACCACTTCATCTTATATGATAATTTTTGTAAGTATAGTATTATTATTATAAGATATATAATACTTTTGTAGAAGCAAAAAATCTACCTTTACGGAAATAGGGTATGATCCTGTGAGGTTGATGCCACCAGCAATCCGCTGCACCTGCACACGCTAGGAAACAAACGTGAAGCGAACGGAAAACATCGGGGTGGTGTTTGCTATAGGCACTCCAACGCTCAAGTCAGCAAGGTTGAATGAGGATGATTTAGTGAGGGTTAGGGAAAAAGATGGTTACTAGAAGTCTAGTTGAAGACCACAACTACGGTAGTGATATGAGGTTCCCAAGAGTGAGAACTATGGGGTTAGAAGGTGTAATCTATGTGTCCTCTTATGAGAGGGTTGGTCTCTGCTTAAATAGCGACTGTAGGATCTTCAAGTCCTAGTAGGACTGTGAGTCCTTGGAGGTTGAGAGGTTCAGTGAATAGGAAGGTTTTTTATTCCCTTGCCTTAGTAGGAGAGGGACTCCTAGTTGGTCCAAGATACAAATCTTAGACGAGTTAGGATAGTAATGGATTCCTTCGGTAGAATCTGAATAGTACCGAAATAAGAAATAGACAACTTTGGGGTCTAAATAAAACCTAAGTCCAATAGGTGATCTTGGATCAAAGGGCCTAGGGCCAGACAAGCTGATGATAAGGCTTGGGACCTTTGCTGATTGGGCTCAAGTAGCGAGCAATAGGGTAGATGTGGTAAGCAGACCTAATATACAAACTCTGTTGCGAGCCCAATCGGAATTGGGCCATGGCTTTGGGCTTTGTTGAAGATGTCTTTGTCTTTGGGCCTATTTAGGTCGAGGACATTTTTTTGCCCCAACAGTTTACCCCCCACTCTCTAAATTAAGGAGCGCTTAGCTTAGAGAGTAGATGTTGTGTGAAGGTATGCTTAATCGTCCTTCGTAACCAACTGGTTGAACATGTGAATATGTTGTTTCTCTGTTCGCTGAACCAAATAGTATAACTTTTATTGTAGGTGATGCATTCGATACACCAGGTCGAGTGGGTGGGTAGAGGTGAAACACAAACATGTCTTCACTTGACGTATCTGACCGAATGAGGGAATGGAGTGGACCTTGATGGCCTTGCCCGGTGCATCGGATCGAGGGAAAGCATGAAAGAATCTGCTAGAGGTGTCCTCACTTGGTATGTCAAACTGGGTGGGAAGATATGCAAAACATCCCATGAAAGTGTCCTCACTCGGTGTATCGAGCCAAGTGAGAGTATGTGCGAACTATCCCATGAAGGTGTCCTCACTCGGTGTATCGAGTTGAGTGAGAATATGTGCGAACTATCCCATGAAGGTGTCCTCACTCGATGTATCGAGCCGAGTGAGAGAGTGTGCAAACTATCCCATGAAGGTGTCCTCGCTCAATGTATCGAGTCGAGTCAGTATGTGTGAACTATCCCATGGTGTCGGTACTTGGTGTATTGCACTGAGTGGAATACGTTAGGGTCATTCTGGTAGTGGTGTTTTAGGCTGATTGGTTGAATCTGAATGAGTAGGTATATGTGCACTCCTAAACTCACTCGGTCGGGATGACCAAGAGGATGGAGGTTGTGTTTTGCTTTAGAAGCGTTTGTCACAAGGCTGGAGAGCCGAGGTTAAATAATCAATACATCTGGTGCTAACTCCACTCGGTCGGGCAAACCGAGTGAGTGGTTAGCTTCTCCATGGTGTATGCATGACGTGGCAGCCGCGAACCTTGAATAGGTAACGTGAAGTTGAATAATCCATCTCTCGACACGTGCACGATAGAGATATCTCTTTTGAATTTGGGCGGAAAAATGGAATCACACTATTCGATGACCAATCGGAGGTTGCCACACATAAGCTTTGACAGCTTTCGTCGATAAAAGTGTGGAGGCGACTGTTCATTTCATTTTATTTTTCATTTCTTTCTTTTCTCTTTGCGTTTTCTCTCTGTTTCAGTTTTTATCCGCAGCAATGAAAGATTTTAGGAACTTTGGCCATTTTTACAGTAAATACTTGCTTCCTTGTACTGTTCTTTGTTTCTTTTCGTCCATTCCTTGTGTTTGCGGTACTTTTAAAGGAATTTGGGTAAGGTTTGGTAGATTTTTTAGGGGAGTTTGAAAAGGAGGCGTTGTGTTTATTTGACTTGAACGGGTAGGCAAACTGAATGATTTTGAATCTTTGGTTTGGCATTTGGGAGATTTTGTGTGTTTAGGATTGATTTGGCGTGGTCTGCGTTTGGAGATTTAGGGTTTTTTGGATTTTCTAGGTTTTTCTGGGTTTAGGGAGGTTAGAAGTGGAGTCGACTTATGTAGGCTTCCCATTAGGCTCGTCTCGGTCTACTTGACCGAGTTGAGTGAGGTGGTTTGAGTGAAGTCTGGTTTTTCGGTAAGGGCTAGGTTACATAGTTCGCTCGGTCTCCCAGGTTAAGCAGAAAGGGATCTGAACGAGGGGTTGAGGTAGTAAGTACTCAATCGTCTTGACTGAGCTGAAAGTTTATGTAGAGGCAAAGAGTTAGCTTGATATCAGAGCCTTTCAGTTAGTCGCTCTGGGCGAGTGGAGCATTTGGAACTATGGATACGATTTGGTATTGAAAAACCAATCGGTCATCCGGGTCGAGTGGCTAAGGAGTTGAATGTCGCAGTCAGAGTTGAGCAGCTTGAGTGGGGCGGAGATGGAAGTTGGGAATGAATACGAGAATGCCCAAACGATGGTAGTGATGTCAGAGGGTGGAGACGTTCCGGTCGACATACCAAAGGAGGAGAATGTGGCCACTCTTGGGCCGAGCGACGCCGCCCCGAACGATGGTGATTCGGATGGGCAAGGGATGAGTGGGGAAGACTCCAATGAAGTTGGTTCCGAAAGTTTTCCCTCCACCAGTAGTGGCTCCGAGGACCAGCCAAGTTAGCCTGGTAGCGAGATATTGAATAAGGACTAACTGCCCTTGTTGAAAGAGAGTAATGTGTGGCGGATCGGGACAATGTACCACATTCTAGAGTCCGTCGAAATTAGGGTGCCAAAGTTGTACGAAAGGGTCGATTGGGAGGTAAAAGATTGGGTGAGTGCCTATGAGAAATGGTTCCATGTCCAGCTAAGGCTTCCTATTCCCCGTCTTGTCTAAGAGGTTTTGAACCATTTTATGATTATGCCGACTCAGATTATGCCAAATGGGTGGAGATTGTTGATGGCTCTAGAGGACCCCTGTGTGCAAAATCAGGTGATGTTTGGGCTGCACGAGCTGCTATACTCATATTTCCTAAAGGAAAATGACGAGGATAAGGGTCGGTACACGATCAATGTTAGGCACGATCAGACTCATCTCGTGACTGACCTCCGATCGAGTGATAAAAACTAGAATGAACGCTTCTTCTTCATGAGGGGTGAAACGGTCTTTGGGGAGAGAGGCCAGGGCAAGATCCCGTATACCTGGTGAGGAACTTAGTCTTTATTCATGCTTTGATTACTAAAGTCTTATTTTGTTTCTCCTTTGCAGATCTTGAATTCAATCATGCCGGGCAGAGTGGGGACAACTTGGACTTTGCAGACTAGAAAGGTTCTAACTATTCCTAGGGCGCAGAGGGATTGGTGAGTAGTGTTGGAGGAGGCAAATCTGAGGACGAGTCACCTGTGGGCTGGAGTTGGTGCGATTTAGCGACGTATCCCCTTCCCTTCACTAAAGCAGACTTAGAGTGTGCTACTCATCCGCTACTTCAGTCATATTTTGTCTAGTAAGTCAAGGCTGAACCTACTAACCATTAAGGAATTTACGATTGTAGAGAAACTTATGAAGAAGTTAACTGTCCCTAGCGCAAGTGAGTCTATCGTGAGATGTCACAAGAAGCAAAAAAGGGACTCTTCGACTAAAGAGGAAAGAAAGGTGGAGGATATAGTTGTGACTCCACCCGAACAACCGCCTCCAAGATGGTGGTCTTGGATGAGGAGACTGAGATGCTTACTTTTAGTATCCCAGCTTCCATGTCGACCTATTCGGATGCCACTTCCATGAGCAAGCTGGCCTATTCGTTCCTGTTCCTAGCAAATGAGAGCCAATTGAACCAGATGGGCGTGGTTGCAGTTGCTACTGGGGGGTTTCCAGTGCTTTCCAGGTATGAGCCAGTTTTTTATCTTACTATACTTGTAGTGACTGTACATTGATCGAGTGGTTTTATCATGCAGGCTTCACAAGCAGCCTGCATCTTAGGAAATCCATCATGTCGCTGGAGAAGAAGATACAGGATGCTTTTAAATCCAATGCCAATCTGTGACACAGAAAGGCCGTGGCCGAGAAAGTTGAGCGAGAAAGCCAGCAACGGCTGAGGGAGTTCGAGGTCGAGTTAGAGTGATTGAAGAAGGAGCTAGCCGAGAAGAACGCGGAGGTTGAGTCGCTAAAGGAGCAGTGCCTCAGTATTGCCAACGACGCCATCATCAAGGCTAGGGGAGAGCTGATGTTGGAGTACAAGGCCGAGAACACTACCCACTAGAACCCGGATAAGGACATCTAGCTCTTGCAGGAGATGGAGGAGGAGGAGGTTGTTGGTCGCGTAGATTATGTGGAGGAGCGGGTCGATGACCAGGTATTCGACCTCCCTAGTCAGTCGGGACAGTTAGTTACAGAGGATGCCAGTGACCAGGCTCCGAGGACGATTGTTGGGGTCAGTGACATGGTGATTGAGTTAGAGATGGGTGAGACAACTCGTACTAATGATGTGGGGCATGATGCCTCTTGTTTATTTTTTTCCTCCTGTATTTCTAGGGCCTGCGATACCCTTTCATGGCGTGTGTGCCTTTTTTGTACCTGATACTCAGCCGTTTGGGGCTTTTTGTTTATCTGATATTTAGCCATTTGGGGCTTTATGTTTCTACTTGTGTTTGTACTTTACTGCTTTCTTCGTGGATGGATGGATTGATTGCTGGTAGATGTGTGGGGGTTGAACCCTCTTTCCTAGGTAATCATCTTGTAGATGTATCTTGTCTAGGGTGGAATGTTATAGTCGAGACAGCATGGTCCGGTTCGAGTGCATGAACCAATGCGACCAGTTTAAACCACCTACTTATGTTGTGATGTTGACAAAGCCAAGTGGCTGACTTGCTAGTGTCACTTCAAAGGTGATAGGAACATGTCGGTATGGACCAACTGGACATGTAAGCCATTGAGTTGTTTTTGGTCAGGCTGGGCTGACAAAAGGTGTAAATTTGCGTGAATTGTTAAGTCAGTTTGGCCAACTGATGGTTTAAGTCAATGAATCTATCTAAGCTGATTGAAGGTGTAAGTCGATGAATCGGTCTGAGCTGATTGAAGGTGTGAGTTTCTGTGAATTGATAAGTCAGTCTTGGCCGACTGAATGTGTAAGCGATGAATCAGTCTAAGCCGATTGAAGGTGTAAGTTTATGAATTGGTCTGAGCCGATTAAAGGTGTAAGTTTATGAATCGGTCCGAGCCGATTGAAGGTGCAAGTTTTGCGTGAATTTGTTAAGTCGGTCTAGGCCGACTGGAGGTGTAAGTCAATGAATTGGCCTGAGCCGATTGAAGATGCATGTCACTATATCGCTAAATAGTTCTTTTATTAAATTTAAGCCACAAGGGCAACTGAAGGTCAGTGGGGTGGACAGACTCATTCATCATTTTTAAAACAAAAACAAGAATAAAGAATTGACGTTGAGATAACTTTGACTAAAAATAGTAACGTTTGAGGTGCATTGCATTCCAACTACTGCTGATGTTCTTGCCCTTAGGGGTTTGAAGTATGTAGGCGCCCTTTCCTACTTCCTTAGCGATCTTGTAAGGTCCCTCCCAGATAGGATCGAGCTTGCTAGAGTTGATCTCCTTAGTGTTTTGAAAGACTTTGCACAGGACCCAATCGCCTTGTTTGAAAGTTTTTACTCTGACATTATGGTTGTAGTGTCGAGCAGCTTGCTACTGGTAGATTGCATTGCGAATGTTTGTCTGCTCGCGTAGTTCATCGATTGTGTCTAAGTTGTGACAAAAGTTCTGGCTGTTGGCTTCTTCATCCGACCATTGTAGTCTAGTTGAGGGGACCAATACTTCGGTTGGGATGATTGCATCAAATCCATATGTGAGGGAGAAAGGGGTTTCACCAGTGGACGAGCGGGCTGTTGTTCGATAGGACCAAAGGACCTCTAATAGTTCATCTGCCCATGTGCCCTTAGCTTTCTGGAAGCGCTTCTTTAAAGTCTGCATAATTGTTTTATTTGATGATTCAGTCTGGCCGTTTGATTGGGGGTTGCGAGGGGTAGAGAAGTTGAGTTTGATCCCCCCACATGTCACAGAAGTCTCTGAAGACTTAGCTAATGAATTGGGATCCATTGTCGGTGACTATTTCCTTTGGTATTCCAAATCTGCAAATGAGATGTTTCCAAACGAAAGCTTTTAACTCTCGGTCTCTGACTTGGACGAGTGCTTTGGCTTTGATCCACATAGTAAAATAATCGATGACCGCCAACATGAAGAATCGTTGCCCAGGTGCAGTCAGGAGTTTTCCAACTATGTTCATCCCCCACTTCATGAATGGCCAAGGCGTGAGAGTGAAGTTGAGTCACTCAGGTGGGAGGTGTGAGACATAAGCGAACCTTTGGCAGCCATCACATTTTTTCACATAGGATGTTGAGTTAGTGTATATAGTTGGCCAATAGTAACCAGCGGTGATCACCTGGTGGGTAAGGTTGCGTCGTCTTGCATGGTTTCTGCATTCACCTTCATGAAGTTCAGCAAGAACATACTTGGCTTCTTTTGGGCTTATGCATTTGAGGTAAGGGCCAAAGAATGACTTTCTAAGGAGTTGACCCTTGTATATAGTGAATCTTGCAGCTTTTGCTCTCAAGCGGCGTGCTTTATTCTTGTTAGTTGGAAGCTCATCATGTTCCAAGTATTTGATTATTGGGGTCATCCAGGAGTCAGCTGGTTCGACATCCCTTACTTGTTTGGGCTCTTTCGGGTTGGGCAACTTGTTCGTTAGATATTCCTTCCAGTCGACTAGCCATTGGAGGAACAATAATGGGATGGATGATTGGGAAGGGCCTTGAAGGGCTGAGCCGAGGTTGGCAAGGGTATCAGCATGGGTGTTCTTTGCTCTTGGGACTTGGGTGATAGAAAATTCTTTGAAGGCAAACTGTATTTCTTTGACCAAGTTCAAGTAAGTTGTCATCTTTGAGTCTCGGGCTTGGTAGGTGCCTTGTAGCTGGTTGACTACGAGTTGAGAATCAGACTTTACCTCTAGCTTTCTCACTCCAATCTCCTTGGCCAGAGAGAGTCTAGCGATAAGGGCTTCATATTCGACTTATTGTTTGTGCACTTGAACCCACACCATATGGCTCGCTGGATGATATCTACTTCTGGTGTAATAAGTAAAATGTCGAGCCCACTTCTATTCCCATTACTCTAGTCGCCCATTGAGAGAGTCCACTTTGCAGACGACTCGCTATTCATGCACAATAATTCCTTTTCCGCCTGGACGGTAGTGTTAGGAGTAAAATCAGCAATGAAGTCTGCCAATACTTAAGATTTGATGACAGTGCATGGTTGGAAGGATATATCAAACTCACTAAGCTCTACTATCCATTGGGTAAGTCGGCTTGATAACTCTGGCTTATGAAGTATCTTCTTGAGTGGGAAAAAGGTGAGGACGACTATGGAGTGGTATTGAAAATATGGGCTAAGCTTCATGGATGCGTGGACAAGGGCGAGTGCTAATTTCTCCAACTGGTTGTATCATGTCTCGGCATCAAGGAGTGATTTATTTACATAGCAAACTGGTAGCTGTTTCGCATTGTCTTTCGGACTAACACTGCTGAGATGGCTATCTCCGAGACTACCAGGTAGATGTAGAGCCTTTCCCCAAACACGGGCTTGGAAAGAAGTGGGGGAAGGGTTAGGTACCTCTTTAGCTGTTGTAGGACCTCCTCGCAGGTGGGGGGTCCACTCAAATTTCTTGGATTTCTTGAGTGTGGCGAAGAAGATGTGGCACTTGTTTGCAAATCTGGAGATGAATTGGCTCAAGGTAGCTACTCGTCCCGCAAGGCACTGGATATCTTTGATGCAAGTTGGTGATGTTATGTTGAGGATTACCTAGATTTTGTCAAGGTTGGCTTCTATCCCACGCTGAGTCACCATGTACCCCGAGAATTTTCCTGATGAGACCCCAAACGAACACTTGGCTGGGTTTAGGTTCATATTGTATTTCCTTAGGACAGTGAATGTCTGGCTAAGGTGGTTGAAGTGCTGCTCGATTATAAGGGACTTGACGAGCATGTCATCAATGTATACTTCCATGGTGTCTCTGAGGTGTTTGGCAAACATTTTGTTGACTAGTCGTTGGTAGGTGGTCCCAACGTTCTTAAGACCAAAAGGCATTACTTTGTAGTAATAGGTTCCCCTCTCTATGATGAAAGTTGTTTTTTCCTGGTCGTTCGAGTGCATCAAAATCTGGTTATACCCTGAAAAGGCATCCATAAAACTTAAGAGTTCGTGACATGTTGTCGCGTCAACCATCATATCGATATATGGGAGTGGAAAGGAGTCCTTGGGGCATGCCTTGTTCAAATATGTGAAGTCTATGCAAAACCTCCATTTTCCGTTCTTTTTCTTCACGACCACCATATTTGCTAGCCAATTGGGGTAGTGGACTTCTCTTATCAGTCTATTACTCAGCAATTTGTCAATTTCTTCATTGATGACCTGGTTGCGTTCTGGCGCGAACTTCTTTTGCCTTTGCTTCATTGGAGGGTGATCCGGATCTATGTGAAGGTGGTGGACGATTGCCTTGGGGCTGACTTCCGTCATGTCTGAATGGGACCAGGTGAAGCAGTCCTGATTTTGTTTGAGGAAGTCTATAATTCGTTCTCTTATCTCAGACTTGAGGCGAGAGCCTATTTGGGTCTTTCGATCGGAATGGTCTGAATGTATCTACACTTCATCCAACTCTTCCATGGATGATTGATCTGGCTCGGTCGAAAGGGTTAGATGAGATTGTAATTGCTATGAAGCATGACCTTTGCCTTTGAAGGCGTTTTTCTAACAGTCTCTGGAGGCCTTAGGATCACTCTTGATTTCTCTTATCCCATTTTGTTGGAAACCTAATAGTTTGATGGAAGGTGGATGGGATAGCTCACATGTCATGGATACAGGGTCGACCCAAGATGACATTGTACGGTGAGAGGCAATCAAGCACTAGGAAGATGGTTTGCTTGTTGACTCCGTTGGCGTAGACAGACAAGGCGATTTCACCGATAGTGTACTTCTACTCAGAACTGAACCCGACTAGGATTCCAATCTCATGGCCTTCATTGCTTCAAAGAAAAGGATGTTTGTCGAAGACCCCCCTTCCCCCGTCTACAAATACTCTCTTGACTAAGATGTTGGCGATCTGGAGGGAGATGACCAGAGCATCGTGATGAAGGGAGGCTAAGGTGATTGGCTCATCATCTTTAAACTGAATGAACTGGTTGTTATGGGCCCAAGGGGATGGATGAATTGACCGAACTTTTAGGTGATGGTTAACTTGGGTGTAACGCTTGGTTGAGGAATAACTCACCTCACTAATTTTCGACCCTCCGGAGATAATGGAGCAGAACCCCTTTTGTGTTGATTCTCATGGAAGGGGAGATGTTTCTTTCGTGCTTCTCTAGCCGACTGTATTCTTCCTTTTATCTGTCAACAGGTCCCGGAGATGTCCCCTCCTCAATAATGTTGCGACTTCTAATCTTAGGGCGATGCAATCGAAGGTGTTATGACCATGGTCACCGTGGAATTCACACCACTTGTTCATGTCCCTCTTCGTGTCGAGATTGAGCTTGGCTAGCCACTTCACGTTAGGTCTCATTCCTTTCATGATTGCCACGACTTGAGTTGGTTCGACGTTGAGGTTGTACTTTAGAATCTTGAATTGGTTTGATCTGAATGATATATTTTCAACTCTGGTCTTCTGGCGATCATATGGTTTTTTGATTTTGCTGAAATTGCGGGGATAGGGTTGATAACGGGGCTCAAACAATCTGGACTCTGGCCTTCTTTCGTTCCGCCTTTGGTGATGGTCATCATATCTGGTATGCCTCATCCAGTTCACCTCATCTTCCTCCCATTTGATTTGGATCACTGTTTTGGCTAGGGCGTCTTCCATTGTGGTGCAACCGAGCTTTATCAGGTCTTTGTATAGTTTTCCATCTAGGAGGAGATCTTTTCTGAAAGCATCTACCGTTGTCTCTAGATTACAAGATGGGATGGAGATTTTTTTCTTTATTTAATCAACTGACGTACTCTACTAGCGGTCCCCCCTCTTCTAGTATACTCTGTATAGGTCGGTTGACAACTTCTCAAGTTTCTTGTTACTGGTGAATTGTTCAACGAAGGTGTCAGTGAGTTAGGCGAACAAGCTGATTGAGTTGTTTGGAAGGTTAGTGTATCATTGAAAGGTTGGTCCGAAGAGGCTAGAGCCGAAGCTCTTACACATGCAGGCTTCCCTTAATGTTCGGGGTATCGAAGCGAAAAACATCTGTTGTATGAGGCTATGTGGTCATCCAAGTCGGTTGTGTCATCGTAAGGCTTTATGCTGGGGATGGTGAATTTGTGTGGCATCTCGGTTAGCGCAATTGCATCCACAAAGGGTGAATCGGCATAGCTGTGAGGTTGGCTCTTTTTGGTTGGGATTGGCACTCCAGGTATACGCCTTATCATTGCCTCTATGTCGACCAATCTTTTGGCCAATATTTCCTTCATGGGCGAGACGAAGGCCACCAGGTCAACCTAGTTGGCTTGGTTTGGTTTGTCATATAATTCGCACTCGGTGTGTTTTATTGGGTCAAGTCACGTGGGGTAGTTTGGTGAACCATTCCATCATGTGCCGCTTGGTAATTTGGATCTCCATTCATTCCCTAGGGTTGGGTAGTTCCCATTGTGACTGATCGGGTGTTTCGGCCTGCATGGATGGTGAGAAGGGTTATTTGGGAGTCACTATATCTGTGGGGATGGATGGACTCAAGCGAGGTGGATTGAAGGCAAGGAAGCCCGCTCAACCTGCAAGGATGAGTCGAGCCGAGTGGGGTTTGGGTAGGAATGGTTGATTGGAGATGAGACAGGATGGCAAGGATGGGTGGCTCTTGTTGTGGTAGGCTTTCTGTTACTTGGATGTCTTGATCTCGTGCCTGAAGCGGGTCGACCAAGAGTGGCTCTACTGGCAATCCTCGCTCAATTGGATTCTAGGCTGAATCATCCACTAGCGATGAATAGAGTTGTCGCGATCTTGTATCCGAGATGGTTAGTCTGTGATCTGGAGTCTGGAGAGGCTACATGGACAGAACTGATGCGCAGAAATGATTGGGTTGTACCTGACAAGGCTGAAGCTCAAGGTCATAAAATTGACTCACCTTTTCATTCAGAGACTGGTTTTCAGCCCGGATGGAGGCATTTTCGGTCCGGATGGCAACGTTCTCAGCTTCCAATGCTGCCACCTTGTCTAAGTGCTGTTGCATAAGGGCAGTCAGAGCTTCGAGTCTAGCCTCGAGACTAGGATTGGTGTTATCTGAATTTTCAGCCATAGAGAGTTTCCTAGCGAAGCAAGGTTTGAAAGACGAATGATTGACAGAGGCCCCACGGTGGGCTCTAAACTGTAGAAGCAAAAAATCTACCTTTACGGAAATAGGGTCTGATCCCGTGAGGTTAAGGCCACCAACAATCCACTGCACCTGCACATGCGAGGAAACAAGCGTGAAGTGAACGGAAAACACTGGGGTGGTGAAGCAAAAAATCTATCTTTACAGAAATAAGGTCTGATCCCGTGAGGTTGAGGCCACCAGTAATCCGCTGCACCTGCACACGCGAGGAAACAAGCGTGAAGCGAACGGAAAACATCGAGTGGTGTTTGCCGTAGGTACTCCGACGCTCAAGTCAGCAAGGCTGAATGAGGATGATTTAGTGAGGGTTAGGGAAAGAGATGGTTACCCAAAGTCTAGTCGGAGACCACAACTACGGCAGTGATATGAGGTTCCCAAGAGTGAGAAGTATAGGGTTAGAAGGTGTAATCTGTGTGTCCTCTTATAAGAGGGTTGGCCTCTGCTTAAATAGCGACTGTAGGATCTTCGAGTCCTAGTAAAACTATCAGTCCTTGGAGGTTGAAAGGTTCAGTGAATAGGAAGGCTTTTGATTCCCTTGCCTTAGTAGGTTAGGGAGTCCTAGTTGGTCTAAGATACGGATCTTAGACGAGTTAGGATAGTAATGGATCCCTTCGGTAGAATCCGAATAGTACCGAAATAAGAAATAGACAACCTTGAGGTCTAAATAAACCCTAGGTCCAATAGGTGATCTTGGATCAAAGGGTCTGGGGCTAGACAAGCTGATGATGAGGCCCGAACGACTTGGGGCCTTTACTGATTGGGCTCAAGCAGTGAGCAACATGGTAGATGTGGTGAGCGGACCTAATATATAAACTCTGTTGCGAGCCCAATTGGAATTGGGCCATGGCTCCGAGCTATAAAGTTGTCTTCGTCTTTGGGTCTATTTGGGTCAAAGACATTTTTTGGCCCTAACACTTTTAAAGAAGAATAGATACATTTTATATTGAACGATCTCATAAAAAGATAAATTAAATTAAATGTTTTAAATTAAATTAAAATGTAGGACATTTTCCTGTTTTATTGGGTAAAAATAGATTTGTGGAGTAGGTGAGGTGATGCAATTGTATTTTATGTTTTTATGTTCTGATTGATGGTTAATAAAAAAATTTTAAAAGAAGACAAATCTTTAACTTTTATATTATTATTTATACATTATGTTATAAGAACTTAAAAAGAGCTGAAACCATGAGAAATTCTTAATTCAATTATACAAGTTATAAATTTATCATTGAATATTGTGAGTAATATTTTTTATGCTAAACAATATTAGAAGGTGTTGGGCTTTTAAGCCCAATATTTTGTGCTTCATTTGTTTCACTACTTTCACACTATTTTATTCCACTATGCTATCCTAAAAACCTAAAAATGCATTTGTTTTACTATTTCCAAAATTCAATCCTATTTTATTCAACTTAAAATATTTAGATTATTTTTAATCCCCTAGGTTTATTAATTTAACTAAACACCCCCAACAATAAAATTTTATAAATTGACAAAAACACCCTCACCCACCCACCCACATTTGCTAGATTCTGGCCATCACCATCGAACGGTGGCCAGAATCTGCCGTAACGAGACACTACCGGCTGGATCTGGCCAGTAGTGTGTCAATCTAGTCTTTCTCGGCCAGATCTACAATGGATCTGGCCAAAAATACCAGATCTACGACCAAAGATATGGTCGTTGATGACCAGATTTGGCCACATCTAGCTGTTGACAACGGCCACATCTAGCTGTTGACAACGGCCACTTCTTGGCCGTCGTTTGGCCTTCAACGACCAGATCTGTGGTCGTAGATCTGTCATTTTCTGGCCAAATCCACTGGCCAGATTGACGCACTACCAGCTAGATCCAGCCGGTAGTGCGCCATTACGATAGATTTCGGTCACTTTCAACGATTGTGGTTGGAATCTGACAAATGTGGGTGGGTGGGGGTGTTTTTGTCAATCTATAAACTTTTATTGTTAGGGTGTTTAGTTAAATTAACAAACCTATGGGATTAAAAATAATCTAGGGTGCGTTTGTTTTAATATTTCATACCCTATTCCCAAAATACCTGTTTGTTTAATTATTTGGGAAATACTATTCTATTTTTTTAATTACTTTTAGACCCCTTAAGTTTATTAATTTAATTAAATACTCCTAGAAAAAAAAGTTTAAAAATTAACAAAAACACCCCCACCCACCCATAGTTGCTAGATTTCGGCAACCACCATCAGTGGTAACCAAAATCTATCACAACGATGTAGAAACAACCGGAACTGGCCAGTAATTCGTCGATCTGGCCTTTTCTGGTCAGATCCACAGTGGATTTGGCCGGAAAAGGCCAAATTTGATCGTCAGCGACGACCAAAGATATGGTCATCAGCTCTGGCCTTTTGCGACCGTTGACGGCCAGATCTGGCCGTAGATCTGGCCGGAAAAGGCCATCACATCGTAACGCCACTTTTTGACCAGATTCCGGAAGTGGTGACCAGAATCTGGCACTGTGGGTGGGTGAGGGTGTTTTTGTTATTTTACAAAAAATTTATATATTGGAGTGTTTAGTTAAATTAGCAAACCTATGGGGTTTTTTTTGTTAATTTTTAAAATTTACCACGTAATACTCACCTTATTCAACTATCCAATATTATTCCTAAAATCCTATCCAAAATAACAAAACAAACGCACCCCTAAATATTTTCAGAAAATGATATTAAAAATGTACAAAAAACTTCTCAAAATACTACTCAACTCAACTTTTTCCAAAAGACTATTCTAAAAACTGCCAAAAAATTAACCAAATGGATCCTTGACTTTGTTTTCTAAACACCAAAGCAAATCTAATTTTTTTCTTTTTTAAAATGAAATAATATTACACTTATAAAGATTTTATATAAAGAGTTTCCTATAAAGTGACGTGTCAATTATGATTAGAAGAATTAATATGAAAATCAATTTAATAAATGCACATTAAATGATATGATAATGTATGAGTAGTGCCTATCACTAGGGGTGTATATGAACTGAGCCGAGCTGAGTATCTGGACACTTAAGCTCGATTCGTGATGAATAGTGTCGAGTTCAAGTTCAAGCCGACTCGAGCTCGAGCTTCAAGTTTATTGTGAGAAGGGTTGTTTGTCATTTTAAAAACTTGAAAAAAAATAAAAGTTACAAAACTTGCAATTTGGCCCTCCAAGTGCGATGAGGCTTGCTAGCCTATCGAGCCGAGCTTCACCCGGATCAAACTCGACTAGATCCCTTAAACAAGCCACTCGAGCTCAAGCTCGACTCGATTGACTTCGAATCAAGTTCGAGCTTTTCACGAGCTGAGCTCGAGTAGCTCGCGAACTGCTCGACTAGCTTCTCATTCCTATCTATCACTTTGTATGAATAATTTTGTATAAAGTCTTTGTAAATGCAGTATTACTCTTAAAATAGATCAATAGTTTGATTTAGTACTTCTTCAAATAAAGATTATGGAAGTAGAGTTTATTAGAGCAAAATTTATCAAAGAAGAGCTTTTACAAAAATTTGTTAGTTGTTTTAAAATTTTATTTATTTATGTTTCATTTTATTATTTTTTTTTATAATTTAATTATCTCTTAAATGAGGGACAAGGGTTGTTTAGCAATTGAGTGGGCCTATTGGTACTTTATAATGGACTAAAACGATCCATTAAAGAAATCATATTTTTTTAATAAACTTTATAACAGCACGTTTGTCCTTATATTAAATGATTAAAATTAACTTTATTTCCAATTCTTTACGAATCAGCTTATAAGCTCTAAAATCAAGCTAACTTATTATTTACAACTTTTTTTTTACTTATAAGCAAAAAAAAAAAAAAAATGTTGGGGGAACCTTTTTTGGGGTGGGAGGGGAGGGAGGGGGCGCTTTTAAGCACTCTGCTTATAAGATATTTTGACTAAGTATATTAATAAATTATCCTAATTTAATTTTCAAATTCCATCATATAAAATAATATAGTATCCTTTTTAAGGGATGTTTGTCTGAGCTTATGAAAATTAGCTTATAAGCATTTGAAATTTTAAGCAATTACGTGTTTGGTTAAAGTACTTATAAGTGACTGATAAGTAGTTAACGTGTTTGGTAAAATGTGACTTATAAGTATATTTTATTATAAAATGACTAAAAATGGTACTACATTAAATAAGGGTTTACTATGGAATTTTAAAATTAAACAAGGATAATGTGGTAATATACTTGGTCAAACTAGCTAATAAGCAAAAAAAAAAAACAGTACCCCCAACTTTTTTTATTTTTTTATTTTTATTTTTTGCTTATAAGCTCAAAAAAGTTATAAACAAACAGGTCAGGTTAATTTTAGAGCTTATAAACTAGTTTGACCAGCTTATAAGCTTAGACAAACACTCTCTTAATCATTTTAATAATAAAATGTACTTACAAGCCACATTTTACCAAATAAGTCAACTAATTATTAGTCACTTATAAGTACTTTAACCAAACACGTAATTGCTTAAATTTCAAATGCTTATAAACTCAAATTATCTTATAAGCACTAACTACTTATAAACTAATTTTCATAAATTCGGCTAAACAGACTCTATCTCATAAACCTTTTTTCTTTTAATGTTATTCAAATCATTTTTAGAACAAAAAGACAGTTTATTGGAGGAAGAAAATTTGCAATAAAATATATCAAGTTATAAGCAATATATTAAAACCGTAAGTTTTTAATTGCTTCACATATAAATTTATTGTTTTTTCTTTTTTTTAAAGTATTGGTAGCTATTTAATCTATATTTCCAACCGTATTATGTTCTTAGGATTATTTGTAAGGATTTTTTTTTGCTTTAATTTTTTTGAACTTTCAATTTAATTATCTAATTTTTTATTTTAGGAAAAATGATAATGGAGTATATAACATAAATGAAGTGAGTAAAATATTAGGGGTTTAGACATATATAATCAACTTAATAATCATAATTTTCCAAAATATGCAAGTTTTATTTAAAGTAATGGCTTCCCAATTATACTTTTAAAGAAACGATAAATGTTATATGGGCATGTTCGACACGCGACATAGTATAGCCTTAAAGACGTTGTGTAACACTAAATAATGCAATGTCATGTTTGGTGATAAAACTGCATAACATTAAATCATGCCAAGTGTAAAATAAAGCAATATACTCCACATTGAATAATGTCTAGTAAAACCATTGCATTAGTTAATGAAACGTGACTTAGCATTAATTTTAAACAAACAAATATTGTCAATTAATTTAATATTTATAAATTTAAATATGCAGTGCCTGATCAAACTAAGGTTAACGCTAGTCAATGGTGTTGACCACCATTTGATCAGTGTTCGATTATCGTTGACAAGTGTTTGACGGCCTTTATGGTGTTTTGAGTTCTATTGACTGACATTTACCACTAACTTGTTTAACTTTTGGCTTTTTTTAATTTATTAGTTAAATAATAATTGAAAGGTATATTAGATTTCAATAAATGAATGCTTTTTTAGAGAGAAAAAAAATAAAAAATAATAATATTATGCAATGTAATTCATACACCAAATATAGCATAGTATAAAAATAATACAATACAATATCCTACTAAACGTTATAAAACATTTAACATATCATTATATAATACAATACAATCCTATACTATTAGCACATCATTATATAATATAATACAATATTGTACTAGGTAATTTGCTTAATGCTATGTTATGTCACTAGCCCAAATTGCCCTAATACTAACATATAGTATTAGATTATACTAGACTCAATAGTCTATAATGAGTTTGACATTTAAAAGTATAATTTGACAGCATAATTAAAGCTTGTTAGACTTAATAGTCTAACGCATTCAGCTATTTTTTTCATTGTTATTTTTCATTACGGCAATTAGGTTAAGTTGTGTGATTTTATGACTAAATTTGTCTTTTAAACAAACTGTTGATATTTTGGGAATTAAAATTAGTAAAATTGGTTATATACGAGAATATTTCAAAGTATTAACTCTTTAAAAAAAAAAAAAAATTGTAATGAAGGGCATTTATGGAATTATGAGGTGTCATAAGAAAAAAATAAATTTTAAAACTTTGAAATGAGGTGTCTTAAAAAATAAAACTTCTTTGATCCATTAGTGGGGCGCCAATAACTCCAATTCTTAGGAAATATGTAGGTGGACTCTTTGAACACCATTCAAAAGAAAGATAATGGACTCTAAAGGCCCAGGTGGCCGCAACTCTTGGGCCTTTTGACTCTTTACTTTCAAACTGTCTTCAATATTTGAATGACTCTTTTTACGTATGAGAGAAAGGTGCATAAAATTATTTTCATTGATATGAAGGTTTCTTAAAACTATACATCATACTGCTATGACATTTACTTTTACATTATTTTATTAATTTCGAATTGAATATAATGCAAAATATTTACAAATAGGAATTAATACAATATTCAAATGAAAAATTTGTCATTTCTTTTAACTACCTTAATCACCAACATAATTAGGAATTATCAAAAAATTCAGCACCTGCCATTATTTACTTTTCTTACCAAAAGACAAATTTGTTCGTACCAATTTGTCCTCTTATACTCATAATTAATTACTTCATATTAATTATTTCCAAATCCTCTTCTTCATCTAGCCGATATAACCGTACACAAGTTGAAGAACATCAAGGCCCATCTCTTTTCTTTGGCATCTTCTAATCATTATGGTGCACTTGGTTTATTATATTTTAAAAAAAAAATATAGTTGGGTGATTATTACAATGTAGGATTTAAAAATTAATAAAATATCTCCTAGATTTGTTTATTTACTAAACATCCTTATAATAAAATTTTAAAAATTAACAAAAATAATTTCACCTACCCATTAAATACCGACAGCCGGTCACCATCATTTGAGAGTGGTTGGAGTCGCCGTATCGGCATACAACCTGTTGGATCTGACTGATCATGTATCGATATGACTTTTTTCGACCAAATCTAGGGTGGATCTAACCAGAAAATATCAGATCTATGACTAGATCTAGCCATTGATGGCCAGACGGCTAAAGATATGGCCATCGTTGACCACTGGCTATGGCCAAAGATGGCCATATTTTTTGTCGTAGATCTGGTTTTTTTCAACTAGATTCACAGTAGATCTAGCTGGAAAAAACTAGATCAGCGCACTACCAGCCAGATCCAGTCGATAGTGCGCCATTATACCAAATTTTGATCAGCTTCTAACGGTGGTGACCAAAATCTAGCAAATATGGGTTGCTGAGGTGTTTTTGTTAATTTCTAAAAAAAAAAATTTGGGGAGTGTTTAGTTAAATTAACAAAATAGGGGTTTAAAAATAATTGAATAAAATATAATAATATTTCTGGAATAAGGAAATAAATGTGTATTTTGAATATGATAGAGAATAGGGTAAATAAATGTGTATTTTGAATAGGGTAGGGAAAAATTATTTACCAAAGGGTTAATCAATTTTTCTGACATTTGAATTAATTTGATCTTCAACTTCTTCAATTTGGTGGGTCTGGTTGAGCAGACAAACAGAAGCCAAACCCAACTGTATTGTTGGGAAATCAACACTACTTCATTGGCATCTTTCTTGTTGAAGCTTTGAAAATTAATATATAGTTGTTGATTCCATGCATTTGTACACATTCCATCTTCCATTTATTTATTTATTTATTCGAAATGGGATCTAAGTTAATGATTGTGAGTTTATTTTGTAATTATAAAGTTTGGTGCATGTGAGAATGTGAAGACTTGAAAAGACTAAACAAAATTATGCATATATTAATTAATCTTGTAATTTGACGGATTAATTAATTAAGGAATCAATTATAATTGTAAGAAAGGAAAGGAGAGGATGGATACAATGCACCCAAAAAGCAGGAAAAATTAAGAACTTATGTCTCTCTCTGCCTCTTATTCTCTTTCCACGCTCTGTTGTTATTATTATTATTATTATTATTATTCTTGTATATGCATAAAATTATATACACTCAAATCTCTTTACAGTAATATTTTATATAGAAATAAACTTTACATAGCCATAAAAAAATATATTTCTAATGTAAGGTGGTTATAAATAAAAATAAATTTTATATTATAATAAGTTATAATTTTTTTAATTGTCTCCACATGGTAATAATTATCACTATGTTTGGCTTATTATTTTTATCCAGATTCTGGATCCTATTCTCCAAATAATGTTTGGCACATTATTCCAAGAATATTATCCTATTTTTTTAGTTACTTTTAGACCTCATAAGGTTATTAATTTCATCAAATACACCCTAAAAAAAGTTTAAAAATTATCAAAAACACCCCCACAACCCATACTCGCCAGATTCCGGCAACCACCGTCGGTGGTAGCCGAAATCTATACAACGGCCAACCTGCCGACCATAAATGGCCGGAAGTTGGCCAATCTGGCCTTTTCCGGCCAGATCCACCACGAATTTGGCCGGAAAAGGCCAGATCTGTGGTGGATCTGGCCGGAAAAGGCCAGATCTGTGGTGGATCTGGCCGAAAAAGGCCATAACGACTCGTTACGACACAGATCCGACCGGTCTGTGTCGTAACGCGATTTTCCGGCCAGATTCCGGCGGTGGTGGCCAGAATCTGGCACTGTAGGTGGTGGGGGTATTTTTGTCAATTTACATGTTGGGGTATTTATAAAATTAGCAAACTTAGGGGGTTTTTCTATAAATTTTTAAATTTTACCTCGTAATACTCCCATATTCAATTATCCAATACTATCCCCAAAATCCTACCCAAAATAATAAACCAAACGCACCCTATATGTATATTGTAAAAAAAAATATGCTATATTACATTAAAGGTTTAAGATGAAATAAAATATTTATCTAAAGTTATTCGGGACAATAAGTTATGTTTTATAGTTGTTACCACATCTTTTAACTTACGGGTACATTACTTGCGAGCATGGACATTTTCTTATTGAAGCTAAAACAATTATAACTTCTCAAGTATGTTTAGAGCTTCTTGGTACGAAACTTTTTGTATTTTCATACTATCATCCTCATAATTATTTATTTTCTCTTATTGTCTAATTGTAACAATGATTTATTCTTCTGTTAAAGCATACATAACTTGTTACTCATTTGGATGATTACGGAATACATTAATATCCATTTGATTAATGTAGTGAAGTTGTCGAATCTGATCACTCAATTCTACAATTACTCTTTGATTCTCCTCATCTATTTCAATTGTAACTTGCAATTCATCAACATTGGGGGTCTTAATTTTGTAATGCTTAAAATAATTAGCAATTATCTGTGGCTTCACATCAATTGACCATGCAATAATTGCATTTACAATTCCATCAATGACAATTATCTTTATTGGTTTCAAGACACGATCTTCTATTCGTTTCAAAAGTAGGCAATTGAAGCGCCGAATTGAAACCCTAATATTATTAAAACATGAATTGAAATCCTAATATTTTACTACTAAAACATGAATTATAAAATAAGAAATTCTTATAGATACACCTCTATTAAGTTATAACCTCCTCATAATAATAAAATTAGTTAGTCTTACTATTATGATTATAGAGAGATTTTACTGTATTTACATTCATTCTAGTTAATACTTTCTGCAGGCTGGTCGTGACAAGTAAGAATTTTGGATATTTGAATTCCATAAGACAAAGTGTATATATAAAGCGAGAAATCAGTGTTCAGAGTATGTTTTCGGTCTTATTTAAAAATTTGAAATATACGGACATGACCCTTACAAATAGATACAACTACACAACATTGAAAGTTAATTAACCATATTTGATCTTTATATTAAACTGTACGAGTAGTTTATCAAACTTTGTGACAAACTCACTTACACTTAATAATTTATTATATGTAACCATGTTATTATTTAATTACTAACTATCAAAAGTGGCTTTAAAAATCGTTAGATTATATCAACTTAAATTTTTACCTTAAATTTTTTGTATAATTTATTAATCTTTCGTTGTCTGCAATGCAAATAATTATTAAAAAGAAATTTTAAGTGGATAATTCAACACCCATGAATTTATTGTGTTTCTTTAACAAATATAAATATTAAAAACTCTTCTAAGCTTTTAAAAAAGAAAAACCTTACGATATATTTACAACGTTAAATTCATATTATTAATTATTAATTAGGTCATTGTATTTTATTCAAGTAAAAACTAGACGAGAGAAAATCTTGGTTCTTGTAAAATTAATAAATATTTTGAGTAAAAATTATTTTTTAAGTGAAATAAAGAAATAAATAAGAATAAAGATAGGTTAACAAACAATCCTCACAACTTTCTCTTACAAACGTGACGTGATAGTTCGCAATTGATCAGTTCATATTTGGTCAGACTGAACTCATTTTAATCTGACCAATTATAAACTGATACATCATTTTTATGTGATAGTTAGTTAGAATGGTCTATCAGTGTAGTATTACTCAATAAATAATACCCTATTGCGTTACTCCATCTCCACATATATAATATCCAAAGGACTAAAATAAAAAATTGGATTACATTGGGCCAAGAACTTAATTTTCAGATGTGGGCCTTAATATTAGAGGGGCCCAAATAGAAAGCATTAAACATAACACATGACAAAGTAAATTATAAATCAAATAATATTAGGACATTCAATTGTGGCTTTGTCTAATTCATAATTTAAGATGACATTTAATTAAAATTAGGATTAAAAACAAATCCAGGGCGGTGGCAAATGGATTTGACATGTGTCCCTACCAATTGGCTTTTCAATTTTGACGAAAATTAGATTTTAGAAGTCAACAAATAATTAATGGGACACATGAACAGCTATACTTGCATGAAACATGCATATATTTGGGAATGTCTTTGTTGAATCTGCTTTTCAATAAAAATTGCTTCTTGTAAAAGTGATCAAATGTTCTTTCCAAAGACAACTTCAAATTCTTTTTTCCCTTTTCTATTCTTATTAAGTTATATTACCCTAATCACAATCCTTTTTTTAAATAAATTTTGACTTATTTAATTGTGTTATATTATCTTCACGGTTGTGCACAAACTAAAATTATACTGTTCTCTTTTGAGATTGGTTACAAAGGGTTTTGATTTTTTTCACAACAAGATATTTAACTGATTAGACTATCCCTTTAGAGACTTTTTTTTTCTCGTATTTAAATTATAAACAAATATTTTTTTATTAATTTTTTTTGTAAATTTTTAGGTGTCTTAAAATGTATGGATTTTTTTATGGTGGGGTTTTCCTTTGTAATTATAATTGATTTATAAGTCATGGTATAATAATAATAATATAATATATTTCTACTCCAATGTTACAATTTATTTTTATGCTTTCAATTAATTGGTAATAAGCATTCATAATTGCCATTGAAATTTGTGATTTATAATACATTAATTAGAAATTTTGTAAATAGGGTTGAATTTATATTTAAAACATGATACGCAAATAATAGTTAGAGGTTCAGTTTCATTGCATGTTCAGATGTTCTTCGAACAATTCTAGAGGATTGAATAAAAAGGGTTTTCTGGATGGAGGAATATAATTGAAGTCTATGAAAGAATAAAAAGAATGTTGTAGGGTTTGATGAGGACGAACATGTTATAAGAATCTGTAATAAACTAGACATGCTTTCGACCTAGATTTTTGAACATATACTTCTACAAACAAGAAGCCTCATTTTAATGGGTGGGTTCCCATAAAAAAGGAATTTGATTCGACGAAATGAAATTGGAAATTTCAAAGCTAAGCTGGCTGTTATTCTAAAAACCCACCTGAATATATCCCTTTTGTTCACCAATCAACCTTTATTCTTTGTATCTTGTATTGAAACCATTACTGCCTCCATTCCTCACCCTTATTCTTAGTGTCGAACCCATGTTTGAATTGTTCGTATACCTTTGTTTCTTGGAATAGCCTCCCATATTCCTCACTCCTAATATTCTTCTTGTTGAGTGTTTGAATTGCTCGTCTCATCTAGAAATATTTATTCTCACGTCGACTATCTCTTATTCTATAGTAATCTTTGAAAGTAAAATAAAATATTTAACGAGTGGCATAAGCAAGTGGTGCATGTGACAAAAAAGTGTAGGGGTCAACTATAACAAAATGAAATAACACTGTAGAAGATGATGGTGGTATTATTAGTGATCATGGTCACCCTCAAACCAACACAGGAATAGGATATAGTTCCGATCATGTTACAAGTTGAGCATTATTCCTTGGAAGTTTATTGTATTCCTACTTCTTCTTCTTCTTCAACCCTCTCTAATCATGCATCGCTAGCTCGTGCCTCGCACATGGTTTGGAGTTGCTGTGTTAGTTGTTCAAATCATTCATGAAATCGACACATATTTAACTTCATATTGTGGTGAAAGATTTTTGCCTAATTGTGTTGGGATCTTTCTCAGTTTAGATAGTTATTATTGTCCTTACATGTATTTATTTATTTTTTAGATTAATTTATTTCTAACACATCTTACAACAATTAATTATAACTCAATTATAGCTCTGTTATTTGAATTTTAATTACGTTAGGATAAGTACATCTTAATTTATCACAACTTACTATTTTTTTAGGGTCAATATCAATAATTATCTTCATTCAATAATTAGTAAACTTGAACAAAAACTAACCCATGGGTGGTCAGACGAGTCAGCTATGACTTTTAGGTGTATTATTCAAGAGGTCTTAAGTTCGATTCCTCTTGTTTACTAATAGAGGTGACCATTGGAGGATTAGTCGACCGATAACTTTAATGTTTTAGGAGATTAATTGAGGTGCGCGTAAGCTGACCCAGATGCCTCGGATTGTCCAGAAAAAAAAAAAAAAAAAAAAACCTAAACAAATCACAAATTAATTAATTGAATTGTACCACCAATATGAAATTCTCTCCATATCCCATCTTTTATTAATATTCCATATATTTCTTTTTAAATTTGATAATGTTACAATATATATATATATATAAGAATATAAATTGCAAATTGCAACTAAAATAAAGATTTTTCAAGTGTAGTAGAAAGTGGGAAGACTCAAACTCAGTGGACCTCTACAAGATGGGAAGACAACTTCATAATTAATTAATTAAATAATTATTAATTAGCATCACTTAACTACTTAGGAACTTGAAAACACCATTGTTCAATTATTTACAATAAGATATTTATTATTATTATTAATTAATTTAAAAATTATTAGAATTAAGTTTAAGACTCATTTAATGAATAGTACACTATGTAAGCGACAATGTAGGGCCAGTGTTGACCACGTGGTAGACAGCATCCTCTTCCTTTCCACGTGGGTCCCAACTCTACGCAAAGCGATCATATATTCATATTGGCCCATTCACATGGGGCCATCTCCTCTCTATTTTTTATTTATTTTTTAGAAGGTTCCATTTATTTAATTTTTAGTTTCTTATCCCAATTTTAATTAACAAATATTAATATTTGCTCCTGCCACAGCCGCTCCTGCAAAAGTCGGCTTTATCATGCTGCCATAATATTTTTTTAATTGCTTATTCGTACAATAAGAATATTACCGAGTCGGTAATTCATGTTATAACAATTCTCGTTAATTTTTTTTTTTTAAATAATGAAAAAATGTATTCAAATTTCATAAACAAAAAATTCTAAATTTATTTATAATTATTTTAGATAAAAATCGTCGTTTTAAAAATACATAATTATATTACCATGTATTTTAATTGTCTAATCTTGTATCAAATAAAAGTTTCGAACTTCCTCATAGTTACACATATATAATTTTTCATTTTAAACAAAAAAAGTGCTAATTTCATCTGCCATGTGAGAGATTGTTAAGTTTCGAACCTTGAACCATTTTTAGAATCTTTTGAATAACTTTTTAAATTATCAAAAATACCAAGAATCCTATGCAAATGTGTGTATATAAATATAAAAAATACTCCTATTAGAGAGTATTTAACAGTTTTCAATAATTACTGTTGATCTACTAATCCATTGAAGTAATTAATTATTTATTTAAAAAAAAAAAACAGAATACCTACGATATAATAATATGTTTAAGAGTAACCCTAAGGGTTGACATGATGGTTAAGGAGGTTTATTTTATTCCTTAAATTCTTAGGTTTAAACATTGACACCATCTACTACAATAACATTATGATTTACTTAATTCTTTTGGTTTTTAGGGATTCAATGAACCATGAAAATCGGTTGAAATACGTACAAATTGATCGAATGATGACTCGATTACCCAAAAAAAAAAAAATTTAAGAGCTTATTATATGTTATCTCAAACGCTAGGTAGCTAGTAACTAATAACATTATTGGTTCAAAAAATATAAATTATATATTTAATAAAATAGTATTAATTTATTATAACATTAATCAAGCTTAGTAAATGATTGAGTGAAGTTGATAATGAGCTTTTGATGAGACTAGTTGTGTAGCCTGGTCCGTTCATGCATAAACATAAATAAATAAATAAATCCAATGTCTAGCCAAAAGCAATAACTAGCTTTTAATTAAATTTCAGATGCCGTCTTTTCTGCCCGCTCTTCATTCATTAATTTCAATATTTAGTGGTCAGTAAAAGTAAAAATCAGGGCATTTAAGATTGCATTTTGTTATTGAGTCAGAAAATTAATTAATTAATTAATGTGGTCAAGGAGATTAAAGAAAAGCAACTCATTCACTGGCTGTCACAGTTGTTTACTCAGCCTCAAACTTTGTTGCCACTACTTACTATTTAATGAAGGTGTAAAATTTAATGGCATCTAATATCTACTAACTGTTAAATTTATGACAATTGACTCAATAATTTCGCCACAAAATTGACATCTCTTGTAATTTATAAACGAATTGACATGGTGGTTGATTTAATCAGGAACGAACTTTTTTAAATGGATTTTTTATAAATAGGCAATACTAAATATAAATAATTATATTTGAGTTTTTGTTTTTCAATGTTTATTGATGAAATCCACATTTTAAAAACATCTCACGAAAGAGATTGACAAATATATATAAAATGTATAATTAAAATTTTAATCAATTTGCGTGTAAATTGACAAACTATTAAATAATCACTACTAGATGGTCGAATGATCAACTAATACTCTTAAATATATTATTTAAGAGATCTTTAATTCGATCAATTTTGACTCTTAATATGGTTGACTATTTAAAACTTATTCAGTCGTTAATTTTAGGGTTTTGAAAGATTAGTTGAAGTACGTGTAAAAAAACAAAAAAATATTTATTCATTATTGATTTCCATTTTCACAAAGTATGAATACTAATGAATTGATATACACAAACATTAATTTCACGGTATGAAAAATGTTTCTTTGCTTTAACAGGTTGAGCCTTCCTTTACATTGTCGGTAACTTGAAAAATTCTAAAGTTTAATCATTGATTAATTAAGAGAAAATGAATTATGAAATTTAAATTATTGGAATAATAAGTAATAAATAGAAGAGGGACAAGATCTGCATGCAGTAACGTGGAAAGAATAAACTCAGGTCAACGAGAACGTAAAATGAGGCATAATGAGAAATAAGAAGGGGGCTACGTCCAGCCGACTAGCCGTTGCCTCCTTCCTTATTTTTATTATTATATTTAAATTTCGCAGCTATCAATAAGTAAAAATTAACGCGGTTACTCTTCCTCCTCTGTTGCCTGCCTTCAATTCAGCGGACCACCACCCTCTTCGATTTTCCAATTAATTAATTTTATTTTTTATTCGTTACTGCGTCCAGTCAACATTATCTTTCCACTTTTCCGACTCCCCTGTTCATATTTCACCTATAAGTAACTCGTTTAATATTGTACTATTTATGTATTTAATTTTTCTATATATAAATAATAGAATTTTACTGAATATATTTAATTGCGATACAATATATTTGATTCATTGAATCCAATCGTGATTGTAACATCCCATATACTCATTTCTATGCGTGGGCTTAAAGTAGGATGCAGATTTGTCATTTTTTTTAACAATAAAACTATGCTTACTCACAATCTTATTAACCATCTTACTATTCTGTGTAAATATAACGGTATAGTACGGATACCATAAATATATTACTCATACTATACGTTATATTTACAGGATAGTAAGATGGTTAGTAAGATAGTGAGTAAACATGACATTACTCTTTTTTTAATGACTAAAGATGTCTAAGTCAGCTTACACGTACCTCAATTAATTTTTTAAGACCTTAAAACTATTGGCTTGATACGAGTTACAACTTCTAGTGGCCACCCTTATTAGTAATCATAATAACTCGAACTCGGAATATCATGTTAGATCCCTCTCTTGCTCTTTTAACCTTAATTGGATCATTCTTTTAGGAGATCTTGTTAAATTTTCCTCTTATTTTTTTACTACGAAGGAGACTCAAACTTAAAAGACTGTATTATATCATCTTTTTATTCTTTTACTATTAGGTTATCCAATAATGGTTAAGTCAAATTTGTCCTTAATCATCTCAAAGAGTGAAACTCATATGGTATCCCTTGATTCAAATATATTATTTAATCACGGGGAACAAATTAAAAGTATCAATTAATTTATCTATATGGGGAAGTAGTACAAATGTACAATATGTTACAATTAAAAACGCAACCTATAAAAAAAAAGTGAGTATGTGATGTTACAATGATACATTATATTAATACACGTAATTTTTATATGCATCATGGTTAAATTATTGGCATAAATGAACGTATAATTATACCATTCATGTTACAAAAAGATTATCTTAAAAAAAAAAAAAAACTCTAAGGTAAACAAATCATAATATCATTTATTTATTCATATAGTAAGACCAACTACTTGTATATAACATGATCTTACATTGATGAATAAATCCTTTTTTATTAGGTTTTTTCCTTTCAGATAATTATAAATATAAATTAAAAAAAAAACTTTTAATCGTTGTATTTTATGTTATTTGATGTTAATGAAAGTTGGAACTACGCTCTCTCTCACCCTCCATTTTTTTTCTTTTAAATCTTAACCCCGTAGATTTGATGTAAAAACTAGAGGTAACATTGTTAAAGAATTTAGCCGTTATTAAACTAATTAATTAAATTTGATTTAATCTACTAATTAAACAAGAAAACAAAATATCAATCGGGTCAACCTACCGCCATTGTTATTCAATCTAATCTCTCTCCCTCTCTTTCCACTCTATTACAGTTGGGTCAACCAAACTCCTTATTTAATTCATTTCCATCTCTCTCTTCCTCTTTATAAACACCTCCACTCTCCTCATCTTCAACCATCTCCATCACTCAATGGCTCACTATTCACCCACCATGGACGACGAAACCTACTTCCCTGACACCGATCTCGACCTCAGCTTCACCTCCACCGCCACCGACCGCACCTTCGGCTCCTCCAGCGCCCGCTCCAGCCTCGCCCGTTCCAGCCTCACTCTCAGCTTCAATGAATCCATTCTTTCCTCCACCACCTCAACGCCTTCAAACACCAACAACGCTACAAGCACAACCGTTAGTCGTAAATGGGATCCTCATTGGTCGGCGATTAAGGCCGCCACGACGCTCTCCTCCTACGGAAAGCTCCACCTCAAACATCTCAAACTCGTGCGCCACCTCGGCACGGGGAATCTTGGGAGAGTGTTCCTCTGCCACCTCAGAGACTGCAGCTCCGCCGCCTTCGCCCTCAAAGTCATCGATAAAGACTCACTCAGCTCCAAGAAACTCTCTCATGTTCAAATGGAGGCCGAGATTCTCTCCATGCTCGACCACCCGTTTCTCCCTACACTCTACGCCCACCTCGAAGTCTCTCATTACACGTGTCTATTAATTGACTACTGTCCAAACGGCGACCTCCACTCGCTCCTCCGCAAGCAGCCTCGCAACCGCTTCTCGATCCAGGCCGTCAAATTCTTCGCCGCCGAAACGCTCGTCGCTTTGGAATATCTCCACGCTCTCGGCGTCGTTTATCGTGATCTGAAACCGGAGAACATTCTTCTACGTGAGGATGGACACATCATGTTATCAGATTTCGATTTGTGTTTCAAAGCCGACGTGGTCCCCACTATTCAAAACCGGGTTCATCGGGTTGGTGATAAGTTCCGACGCAGAAAGAACGGGTGCAATTGTTTCGGCTTGGTAGCGAACCGCTGCGAAACAGAGGAGATGGAGGCGGAGTTCGTGGCGGAGCCGGTGACGGCGTTTTCAAAATCTTGTGTTGGTACGCATGAGTATTTAGCGCCGGAGTTGGTTTCTGGTAACGGTCACGGCAACGGAGTTGATTGGTGGGCTTTCGGGATTTTACTACACGAGTTGTTGTACGGTGCAACGCCGTTTAAGGGAGGGAGCAAAGAGTGCACGCTGCGTAATATAGCGTCGATCAGACAGGTGAAAATCCACGTGGAGGAAAACGAAGAGGAAGGAGTGCCGGAAGCGCGAGATTTGATTGAGAAATTGTTAGTGAAAGACCCACGGAGGAGGCTAGGATGCGCCAGGGGTGCAACGGATATTAAACGTCACCCCTTTTTTGACGGGGTTAAGTGGCCGTTAATAAGGAACTACAAGCCGCCGGAAGTACGAGGGCTCGTGAGAAGAACAAGGTCGCACGTGAGCGGCATGGTGAATGTTTCCCACAAGAACAGGCGATGCTGGTGGAAGAAAATTTCGTTTTTAAGGAAGAAAAATAATATGGGGTTTAATAGTAATTTATTTAATTTAAATTGTCATCAAAATAATAGTAATTACTATAAATACTCCTATGTTAATAACAGTAATAAAGAAGGGAAATTATATTAGTTTTTTTATTTTTTTGTTAATTAGGTCGGAATATTTAGTGAGGAGTTTTAGAGAGTAAAGAAGATGGAGGTTTTTATTTTTTATTTTATTTTACATGGATGTGAGTTTTTGTATATTAATCAAAAATACATAATGAAGATTCATCTTTAGTTGCATAAATAAAATTCCACATATCCAAAATAAATAATATCTCGTATGATCATTATAATCACTAAGGTATGGGAATATGCTATATCAACTCACGCTTATTTTTTCATGGACTGATTATTTTGCATTAAGATTTAAAGTCTTACAAGACAAAACACAACACCTTTCATTTGGTTGGTTAGAATTCTGGTATTGGTATACCCAAGTGTACTCATCTAATGGGCTTGAGCACAAGATCAGTTGGATCTCAAGGCCCAATAATAGGGGATCCAACAAAAAGCAGCCCAATACTAACCGGATGAAAGAGTCTTCTTACTTCTTATGATGGGGTTATTGAGAGATAAAAAAGCCCATTTCCTGGAAGGAAAAGAAAAAGACAAAACCAAAGCTCAAAAATATGATACACACATTGCACACTTGAAAAGGTCAAACTACATATCAATACAAATAGTACCTCCACTCACTAGTGACAGTTTATCATTATTGTCATTTTCACAATATTGAAATTTGACGAAAATTAATTAGATATTTGATAATATATGATTCTAAAATTATATTGTAAGCTTTAAAAATAGCATAAATATGTTTGAAGTCATGAAAAATGGCGGAGCAAGAATTTTTAGTTATAAGGGTCGTTTGATTTAAGGAATATTGTATTACTAAAAATATAAGATTATCAGTAAGATAACTTCACATGAAGATTAAGGAAAATGTTTTATAATATATGTTTGGTTAAACTGGTGGATATAAATAATTAATATGTTCGGTTATACTTGTAGATATAACTAATTAATATGTTTGGTTAGGATGAATAAAATAATTATGGGAAACCCTTTCACTAAATTGCCCTTTAAAAAAAAAAATATTATTACAATATTATTTAGATTATCACTGTTAAACCCCCTAACATGTGAGAATTTAACTAAAATACCTCAGTCACAATAGAAGTTTAAAATATAACAAAATACACATAGTCACCCAAGCGACTGTCGGCCGTTGGCTACCATTGCTGGAATGGCACACGATCGGTTAGATCTGGCCGACCGTGCACCGATATGGTTAGAAACGACCATATCGTCGTCGAAGTTCTGGCTGTTTCCGACTAGATCGGCATACAACCGATTGGATGTGCGCCATTTTGGCAATTGTCGATGACGATTGATAGTCGTTTTGGGTGATTGGGGATATTTTATTAAATTTTAAACTTTTATCGTGGCTGAGGTGTTTTAGCAAATTCTCAAATGTAGGGGTTAAGTCATTTTGCACAATTGGACTAATTGTTATTTGACAAACTTACGAGGGCATTTGTGTCTAAAATATTAATTAATTAAGGGTAAAATGTGAACAAAAATTGGATTACCTCGATAATCTTAAAATAATGCCCTTTCACTTGGTTATCGGATTATCTCCAATATGGCTTACAATAAATACTATTTGCATTGAAAGATTATTGAAATTTTTTATTACCTACAAACCAAACACAATAATATCCCCTTTTTGAGATAGATTATTGGCATCATCTTCCAATATCCCTAACCAAACGGCCCTTAGTGGTTTCGAGCATAAAATGTTATTCTTCTCAAACATTTAAAATTAGGTTGATAACTTGAAACCCTTATACGTATATTTAATAGGCTTCAACCTTTTTTCGTTAGTAATTTTGTTAATTTTATAAGAAAACATTTACTATATACACTTACTAATAATGTCATAAGGTGTATTCAGTTAACAATGACTAATTATAAAGATGTTAACTATTCCGTATAGTTCAAGGGTGTGTGAAACAGCAATATTTCAGGGGTTTTACAGTAATAAACCCTTTGTTTTCACATGTGAGAATGGAGTGTGTTTAATGAAAGAAAAATATATTCAAAAGTAATAATTTTCAATCAAGCCTCCTGAAGATGAAATATAGTTAATTTAATGAAATATCTCAAAGATTTTTGCATTACATCAAATGCTTAGAAGATTTTTAATTGCACCCTGTTGTTTAAACGCTAAAAAAATATATCTTCATGCAAATAAAAAAATGTTAACGTGGGGAGGAAGGTGACAATCTTACATGGTAAGCACTCACAGTAGCGGTCGGCAAGACCTCTCAATGTAGAAGATACCAAATCAATCCACTAAAATCACACTTGCCATAGAAGTCTTTCCATAAATCATGATTTTACAGAAACCATTATCCATCTCCACCTTTAGCCCCCCCATTTTCTCAGGCTCAGCAACTCTTCGAGAAGAGATATCATGATCCCCCAATTTCCACGTCTCGTCTCTTTCAATTCCTCAGCTTTTTTTTCACATTTTATTAACCCAAAAAAAAAAAAAAAAAAAAAAACCAACCCAGAAGAAGCACTTTGCTGTAAAGTGTAGCGTTGACTCTAAAAGCTTTTTTCACTGCTTAGTGATCTTGACTTTCACGGTTTTTTTGCCTTCTTCAATCAACCTGTCAATCAATCATTCAATGCCATTCTTTTCTTTCACATTCATTCATGTTGCGTTTCGTTTTGGTTTTGGTTTTGGCTTCTATTTCCTTCTCTTTGTAAAGTTTGGTTGATATCTTTATGTCTTCTCTTATCTCCTGACTTCATTAATTGCTTCTGACTTCTTTTCATGTCTTTTATTTATCTTCTTCTGCTTCTTTAGCTTTATGGCTCAGTTGGGTATCACCCATTTTTAGTTATTTATTTAGAAATTTAGAATCTATCATGCCTTTTAGTGGACATTTATGCCTGAACTAAAGAGTTAGTTTATTTAATGTTGTGCAAGCTTTTTTCATTGGAATTGCTTCTTTGCTTTTTCTTTAATCATAAATGGCAAGGCAGGGGATTTCCTATTTCAAAAAGCTATTGTTTTTCTTGGTGTTGATGTTTTCTTTTCAGGATATGTTTTTAGTAACATCTTTAAATGAAGAGGCTGCTTCTCTTTTGGAGTTTAAAGCTTCCCTTACTGATTCTAACAACAATCTTCAAACCTGGAATTCATCAGATTTTACTCCATGCAATTGGGTAGGTGTGATTTGTACTGATTTTAAGGTAACTTCTGTCAATCTTCATGGCCTCAATTTGTCTGGTAGTTTATCTCCAAGCATTTGTAATCTTTCTCAATTACTTGAGTTTAATGTGTCCCAGAATTTCATTTCTGGTCCTATTCCTAATGCTCTTGGTCATTGTAGAAATTTACAGATTCTTGACCTTTGTACAAATAGGCTTCATGGAGCAGTACCAAACCAATTGCTTGTGATCAATCCTCTTAGAAAGCTTTCCCTGTGTGAGAATTACATTTATGGTGAAATTCCTAGGGAGATTGGAAATTTAACTTCACTGGAAGAATTGGTAATCTACAGTAATAATCTCACTGGTTCCATTCCTGTGTCAATTAGTAAGTTGAGGAAACTTAGAGTTATCAGGGCAGGTGATAATTCTTTCTCCGGTTCAATACCACCAGAAATCAGTGAGTGTGAGAGTTTAGAGGTTTTGGGGTTTTCCCAGAATAGTCTAGAAGGTAATATTCCCAGTGAGCTTCAGAAACTTGAGAGTCTTACTGAATTGAACTTTTGGCAAAATCATTTATCTGGTGAGATTCCTGCTACAATTGGGAATATTCATAGCCTTGAGTTGCTTGCTTTGCATGTAAATTCTTTCAGTGGAGCGCTTCCAAAAGAGCTTGGGAAATTATCCCAGCTAAAAAAATTGTACATTTATACCAATCAGTTAAATGGAACAATTCCTCGTGAACTAGGGAATTGCACAAGTGCTGTTGAGATAGATCTTTCCGAAAATTGGTTAAGTGGATTCATCCCTGCAGAGTTGGGTCAGATTCCTAATCTTGGCCTCCTTCACCTGTTCGAAAACCTCCTCCAGGGAAGTATTCCTGGGGAGCTTGGGCAGTTAAAACAGCTTCGAAGGTTGGACCTGTCTATAAATAATTTGACGGGTTCGATTCCTCTGGAGTTTCAAAACCTTGCATATTTACAAAATTTGCAACTCTTTGACAATTGTCTTGAGGGAACTATACCACCCCTCATTGGGGTTAGGAGTCACCTCACCGTTCTTGACATGTCTATGAATAATCTTGTTGGTAGTATACCTCCTTACCTTTGCAGGTATCAAAAATTGATGTTTTTGAGCCTTGGCTCGAATAGATTGTCTGGAAACATTCCCCATGGCCTAAAAACATGCAAGTCTCTTATCCAGCTAATGCTAGGAGACAACCAGCTTACAGGCAGCCTCCCTGTTCAAGTATATAATCTTCAAAACCTTTCTGCTCTCGAGCTTTATCAGAACCGATTCTCTGGTCCAATACCCCCGGAGATTGGCAACCTTCCAAATTTAGAGAGGTTGCTTTTAGCAGACAACTATTTTGTTGGTCACGTTCCTCCTGAGATCAGAAATCTGGTGCAACTTGTGGCATTTAATATTTCTTCAAATCAGCTCTCTGGGAATATTCCTCATGAACTGGGGGATTGTAGAAAACTCCAGAGACTTGATCTTAGTAGAAACCAATTCACTGGCTTTCTACCGGAAGAACTTGGAAAGCTAGTGAATCTTGAACTCTTAAAGCTCTCTGATAACAAATTGACTGGCACAATCCCGAGTGCCTTGGGGAATTTGGCCCGACTCACGGAATTACAAATGGGTGGTAATTCTTTCTCTGGCAGCATCCCTGTTGCTCTTGGCCAGCTCACAGCTCTTCAAATTTCACTCAACATTAGCCATAATGATCTTTCTGGCATGATTCCTCGTGATTTGGGGAAGTTGCAGATGTTGGAATCTCTCTTCTTGAATGATAATCAGCTTACTGGTGCAATTCCTGCACCAATTGGTGATATGATGAGCCTCCTGGTCTGCAACCTTTCAAATAATAACTTGGTCGGAAATGTGCCAAACACTTCTGTATTTTGGAGAATAGATTCATCAAATTTTGCTGGAAATCCTGGCTTGTGCAAGCTGGGTTCAGATCATTGTCCTCAATCTGGTTATTCATCACATACTCCTAAACCAAGCTGGATAAAGGAGGGTTCAAACAAAGAGAAGTTAGTAAGCATTGTTTCTGTGGTTGCTGGTTTACTTTCTTTGTTCTTTATTGTCGGCATTTGTTTTGCTATGAGACACCGAAAGCCTGCTTTTGTTACCCTTGAGGATGGAAAGACGCCTGATGTTTTAGATAACTATTACTTCCCCAAGGAAGGATTCACATATCAAGACCTTGTGGAAGCAACTGGCAATTTTTCAGAAAATGCAGTGATAGGAAGGGGAGCTTGTGGCACTGTCTACAAGGCTAATATGGCTGATGGTAAGGTGATTGCTGTCAAGAAGCTCAATTCTCGTGGTGAAGGAGCTACTGCTGACAGCAGTTTCCTTGCTGAGATATCAACCCTTGGAAAGATTAGACACCGAAACATTGTGAAACTTTATGGTTTCTGCTACCACCAAGACTCTAATCTTCTCTTATATGAGTACATGGCAAACGGCAGTCTTGGAGAACAGCTTCATAGCAATGAGCAAACATGTCAACTGGATTGGGATGCCCGATATGGAATTGCTCTTGGAGCAGCAGAGGGGTTGTGTTATCTTCATTATGATTGTAGGCCTCATATCATTCATCGTGATATCAAGTCAAACAACATTTTATTGGATGAAGTGCTTCAGGCTCATGTTGGCGACTTTGGCTTGGCAAAGTTGATTGATTTACCCTTCTCAAAATCTATGTCTGCTGTTGCAGGTTCATATGGTTACATTGCCCCAGGTAACATTAACATCTATCCTCTGTCTCCTTATCCGCACTCAACTTTCCCCTCATATTTTTATGGTTCATACATATCTCACATAATTTCTGTTACAAAGAACTTGCTCCCACAGCCAAGTTTGAATTGAATTTCACTGGAGAATTGTCAAAATTCAATTATTGTCATACGGAAACACAGTTATATTGGGGCTTGATGCTTTTTCTCATCTTATTTACTTTGTTTTCCCACAACCAACTGGTATATGGTAGTGCTGAACTGATAATTGCTTGATTTTCATTTCAGAATATGCTTACACAATGAAAGTGACAGAGAAATGCGACATCTATAGTTTTGGGGTTGTTCTGTTGGAACTAATCACTGGGAGGTCTCCCGTTCAACCTCTTGAGCAGGGAGGAGACCTGGTCAGTTGGGTGAGAAGATCAATTCACCACGGGGTGCCCACCTTCGAAATGTTTGACAAAAGGCTGCATCTTAGTGCGAAAAGAACAATCGAGGAGATGACTTTAGTTCTGAAGATTGCATTGTTCTGTACCAGTACTTCGCCGTTCAATAGGCCAACCATGAGAGAGGTCATTGCAATGATGATTGATGCTAGGGAAGCTGTGAGTCTTCCATCATCACCAACAACATCGGAAACTCCCTTAGACTTCAATGCTTCTTGCAGAGGTTAGAAGGATGATTTCTTTCTCTGATTCCTCCTCTTAATATTAAAATTGTATGAAAAAGTTAACACAGTAAAATTATGCAAATTAAGATTCCTATGTTTCTCTTCCTGTAGACAATGTAGATTATGTAATGAATCAAATAATGCATATTCATCAGAATTCTTGTCTATATTAGCCTGTGGGCTCGACAACCTGGGTGTTAGTGATGTTTATGATGCAATTTGGTCATGATTTTGTTGTTGAGGAGATTGAATGTGCAGAGAACTAACTGCAATATATATAATTTTGACTTTTGCAGACTCCATGGAACCATAAGCTCCATTCTGTCCTCCGCAGAGATAGTATGAGATGCTCAGAGATCATATAAATTTCTGTCAGATTCATGAGGAATATGCAACCGGCAAGAGACTAAAGAAATAGTCAGTAGCTCATTGAATTTATATAAACTGAATTCATTGCTTTAATTTTAGCCAAAATGTAGTTAGAAAGCTTCTTACTTTTCCATACATTTCTCCCCAATCTTCATAATTTTAGACAAATATTGATTGGAGATCCATTGAATTCTCATAATTGTACCTATTTCTCTTTGACTGATATTAGTCACTCTTTCCAAGATTGTTTCTCAAATTACAGGATACTAATTTAGTCATTGTCATATTGATAATTTGAATAATTAGGCAGTGGCCCAAGTTGAGCCACAAGACTGTAAATTTAGAAGAAAGAAGATGGGCAACTCATGTTATAAATTTAGATTATAACCTTAAGAATAAGAATTTATATGAGTAACACATTATATGCTAAAGTTGATTTGTTTAACATATATGGAAAAACAATTTGAAGTAACACATTATATGCATAGTACCAGTTCCGATTTTTTAGAATCGGAACCGGAACCCCGGGTACTCGCCGGTTTCGGTTCTATCTATCCTATTTTTTTGCCCACCCACCTCTATGAAGCATGATATGGTGAACGATTATAGAGAAAGTTTATGATATTACGGTTATACCACATAGACATGACAAAACGGGTGGGTGGGTGGGTTGGGTACGGGTCGGGTCATCACGGGTGCGGGCCCAATACGGGTCCAAAATATTAGACCCGTACCCTGCCCTATGTGGGTATGGGTGGACCCGTGGGTACTCGTTTTTTTTTTCTCTCTCAAGGTTTTAGTTTTTATGTTTCACCCCTAATAGTTTTCAATTATGACAGTTACACCCCCAAAATTCCTACAGTTTTATTTTTTTTACATTTACACCCTCTAAATCAACTACTCTAAATTCAATTCAATTTAGAATATAAACAAATAGGAACCTAATTTCTTATTCATATAGATACAGTTTTCTAACCTCCATATTCAAAATGGATGTAAGGGAAGAGAGAATTAAAGGCTTAATGAAGCTGAAGGTGCTCATAACCAAGTTTGCTTTCTTGAACCTTCCTTTTTTCTTCATTTTCGCTGCTTCTTCTAGCTCTTTACTTTCCCTTGCCTACTGTGACTGGTACGAATTCGATTTAATTTCAATTTTCTTTTCATAATACATGCTATTTGTCTGCTGAGAAATGTTCATTGAATTTCTACTAGAAAAGAACTGAAATACTGTTATTTTATTTTGAGAAAGCAAGAGCATCTCCAAAGACTCTTAATATGACCCAAACTCTTTATTATAAAGAGGCTATCCATAAAAATAAGAGTCCAACAGACTCTTTATCTTTAAAATATAAATTAGAGAGTGATTTTGACTCTCCACATTTAGAGAGTTAAATTTCACTCTCTATCTTAATTTTAATTAATAAACTACAAGTTTTTATGCATTTTATTTTTTAATTCTCTCTCCCATTAAGTATTTTTCTTAAAAATAAAAAGCATCTTCATTAAATTTAAAGAGTTTATTGGATTTAAAAAAAAATTGTATTCTTTATATTTAAAAATTAATGAAGATGCTCTTCGTTTATATGAAAGATGCTCTTCAAAATAAAGAGCCGAAGATGCTCTAAGGAATTACAATTATTTATGAGTGGTATAATTAATCTGTCTATTGATGCATGCATGTTGCCAATATAACATGAAAATCCTGAACTGAAAATCAACATCTCCCAGGAAATTCCGATAATTACTTGTAAATCCAGATTTTCAAAATTAAAGGCTTAATTCGTAGCAGTCACAGTAGGCTTAATTAAAGGCTTAATGAAGTTTTTATCACAAGAATACAAATACAATTGTTGCTGCAAGAAAACAAAAAGGGCGGAACACACTTGATGAAAATAAGAATATGAAGATGTACATACATTTAACTTCAAACAGGGGATAGTCTTTAACCTAATGTAAAATGCCAAAACAAAAATAAGAAACCCAGTTGACCAAAGAGGGGGAAAAAAATGAAACAAATAATACAAATACAAGCTTTTTTTGCGGCCAGCAAGCTTGGTGGCCCTAATATGGCTCTATTATCTGCTGCAAGCAAGAAGTGGATATTCAAACATCTCAATTTTAATACAAAAATATCCAAAAAAATTTAGAAAAAAAATAAAAAAAATTACAGCTCGTGACAGAGATTTCACAAATTGTAATAAGCCAAAATATACAAATCTTGTGAAAGATATTCTACCCAACAACAGCATGATCACAGAGGTCAATTAAAAAGCTGCAATTTTTTTGGAACAAAGAAGGATACGATAAAAACAAATCTTGAAACCCAACTCACCGATCTGCGACTGTAATGGTGGGGAGGAGAGCTGCGAGCCTTGCGACGGAGAGAGAGAGGAGATGACGACCCGAGTCCCGACCACGTGAGAGAGAAGAGGTGACCAGCCGACGAGGATGAGTGAGGGCGACCGGCGACGGTGGGACTGGGAATGGGAATGACGGATGAGAGATTGAGAGTTTAGAGAATGAATGAATCAGGTGAGGTCGTGAGGTATACTGATGAGTGATGACTGATGAGTGATGATTGATGAGTGTTGAGTGATGAGAGTCTGAGAGATTGAGAGGCGGGAGAGAATAAGTTAGGGACTTAGGGTTAGGGATTTGCAAAAACGGGTACCCGCAGGTGCCTACGGGTTCACCCATATAACCCCTCAATAATACGGGTACAGGTTTTAAAAAAGGGGTCCTATTTATTAGACCCGTACCCCATATTTTTTACTTGGGTACGGGCTGACCTGGGGGTCTGGACCCGTTTTGCCGAGTCTAATACCACATCAACAGTATTACAATTTTAATCTATTAAACTATCATCATCTTTGGCCATTTGTATCATCAAAACAAAACTAAACTCATTATCAACGTAATATTAATAAAAAAAAGAAAAAAGTCTTAATTCATACCATTAATGATTTATTTTTTCTGTTTAAACAACTACTCTTGACTTAGTTGTGAGTAAATTAGAAAATAAAAATAATAAATCTTGGTTACACATTTTTTAGTCGCCACATGTTAATTTCATTATATAAAGCTAAAATAAAGTTTCTATTGGGAGAGGATTCTAAGTGGTTTTCAAAATTTATACATGTGTTAAGGATTTAATTAGAAGTATTCATAGATGATGTGTTCATTTTGTCCTTTTTAAGACTTACATAATTACATTTATGTTTAATAGGCTACTAAAATTATCATGTTTGAACCTCAAGGGGTTAGCTTGATAGTCAAGGAGGTTTGTTCTTTTCATTGAGTTTCTAGATTCAAATATTGAAGCCACCTATCACATTGCGATAGGTGTTCAATGGACCTCTTAGATTAAGTGAGATACGTGTAAACTGGTCCAAACACCACGGTTAAAAAAAAAAAAAAAATTATCATGCTTCTGTGATTTATAGAGAAAGTTTATGATATTACGGTTATACCACATAGCATGACAAAACGGGTGGGTGGGTGGGTTGGGTACGGGTCGGGTCATCACGGGTGCGGGCCAATACGGGTCCAAAATTAGACCCGTACCCTGCCCTATGTGGGTATGGGTGGACCGTGGGTACTCGTTTTTTTTTTCTCTCTCAAGGTTTTAGTTTTTATGTTTCACCCCTAATAGTTTTCAATTATGACAGTTACACCCCCAAAATCCTACAGTTTATTTTTTTACATTTACACCCTCTAAATCAACTACTCTAAATTCATTCAATTTAGAATATAAACAAATAGGAACCTAATTCTCCACTTCTGTATTTTGGAGAATAGATTCATCAAATTTTGCTGGAAATCCTGGCTTGTGCAAGCTGGGTTCAGATCATTGTCCTCAATCTGGTTATTCATCACATACTCCTAAACCAAGCTGGATAAAGGAGGGTTCAAACAAAGAGAAGTTAGTAAGCATTGTTTCTGTGGTTGCTGGTTTACTTTCTTTGTTCTTTATTGTCGGCATTTGTTTTGCTATGAGACACCGAAAGCCTGCTTTTGTTACCCTTGAGGATGGAAAGACGCCTGATGTTTTAGATAACTATTACTTCCCCAAGGAAGGATTCACATATCAAGACCTTGTGGAAGCAACTGGCAATTTTTCAGAAAATGCAGTGATAGGAAGGGGAGCTTGTGGCACTGTCTACAAGGCTAATATGGCTGATGGTAAGGTGATTGCTGTCAAGAAGCTCAATTCTCGTGGTGAAGGAGCTACTGCTGACAGCAGTTTCCTTGCTGAGATATCAACCCTTGGAAAGATTAGACACCGAAACATTGTGAAACTTTATGGTTTCTGCTACCACCAAGACTCTAATCTTCTCTTATATGAGTACATGGCAAACGGCAGTCTTGGAGAACAGCTTCATAGCAATGAGCAAACATGTCAACTGGATTGGGATGCCCGATATGGAATTGCTCTTGGAGCAGCAGAGGGGTTGTGTTATCTTCATTATGATTGTAGGCCTCATATCATTCATCGTGATATCAAGTCAAACAACATTTTATTGGATGAAGTGCTTCAGGCTCATGTTGGCGACTTTGGCTTGGCAAAGTTGATTGATTTACCCTTCTCAAAATCTATGTCTGCTGTTGCAGGTTCATATGGTTACATTGCCCCAGGTAACATTAACATCTATCCTCTGTCTCCTTATCCGCACTCAACTTTCCCCTCATATTTTTATGGTTCATACATATCTCACATAATTTCTGTTACAAAGAACTTGCTCCCACAGCCAAGTTTGAATTGAATTTCACTGGAGAATTGTCAAAATTCAATTATTGTCATACGGAAACACAGTTATATTGGGGCTTGATGCTTTTTCTCATCTTATTTACTTTGTTTTCCCACAACCAACTGGTATATGGTAGTGCTGAACTGATAATTGCTTGATTTTCATTTCAGAATATGCTTACACAATGAAAGTGACAGAGAAATGCGACATCTATAGTTTTGGGGTTGTTCTGTTGGAACTAATCACTGGGAGGTCTCCCGTTCAACCTCTTGAGCAGGGAGGAGACCTGGTCAGTTGGGTGAGAAGATCAATTCACCACGGGGTGCCCACCTTCGAAATGTTTGACAAAAGGCTGCATCTTAGTGCGAAAAGAACAATCGAGGAGATGACTTTAGTTCTGAAGATTGCATTGTTCTGTACCAGTACTTCGCCGTTCAATAGGCCAACCATGAGAGAGGTCATTGCAATGATGATTGATGCTAGGGAAGCTGTGAGTCTTCCATCATCACCAACAACATCGGAAACTCCCTTAGACTTCAATGCTTCTTGCAGAGGTTAGAAGGATGATTTCTTTCTCTGATTCCTCCTCTTAATATTAAAATTGTATGAAAAAGTTAACACAGTAAAATTATGCAAATTAAGATTCCTATGTTTCTCTTCCTGTAGACAATGTAGATTATGTAATGAATCAAATAATGCATATTCATCAGAATTCTTGTCTATATTAGCCTGTGGGCTCGACAACCTGGGTGTTAGTGATGTTTATGATGCAATTTGGTCATGATTTTGTTGTTGAGGAGATTGAATGTGCAGAGAACTAACTGCAATATATATAATTTTGACTTTTGCAGACTCCATGGAACCATAAGCTCCATTCTGTCCTCCGCAGAGATAGTATGAGATGCTCAGAGATCATATAAATTTCTGTCAGATTCATGAGGAATATGCAACCGGCAAGAGACTAAAGAAATAGTCAGTAGCTCATTGAATTTATATAAACTGAATTCATTGCTTTAATTTTAGCCAAAATGTAGTTAGAAAGCTTCTTACTTTTCCATACATTTCTCCCCAATCTTCATAATTTTAGACAAATATTGATTGGAGATCCATTGAATTCTCATAATTGTACCTATTTCTCTTTGACTGATATTAGTCACTCTTTCCAAGATTGTTTCTCAAATTACAGGATACTAATTTAGTCATTGTCATATTGATAATTTGAATAATTAGGCAGTGGCCCAAGTTGAGCCACAAGACTGTAAATTTAGAAGAAAGAAGATGGGCAACTCATGTTATAAATTTAGATTATAATCTTAAGAAAAAGAATTTATATGAGTAACACATTATATGCTAAAGTTGATTTGTTTAACATATATGGAAAAACAATTTGAAGTAACACATTATATGCATAGTACCAGTTCCGATTTTTTAGAATCGGAACCGGAACCCCGGGTACTCGCCGGTTTCGGTTCTATCTATCCTATTTTTTTGCCCACCCACCTCTATGAAGCATGATATGGTGAACGATTATAGAGAAAGTTTATGATATTACGGTTATACCACATAGACATGACAAAACGGGTGGGTGGGTGGGTTGGGTACGGGTCGGGTCATCACGGGTGCGGGCCCAATACGGGTCCAAAATATTAGACCCGTACCCTGCCCTATGTGGGTATGGGTGGACCCGTGGGTACTCGTTTTTTTTTTCTCTCTCAAGGTTTTAGTTTTTATGTTTCACCCCTAATAGTTTTCAATTATGACAGTTACACCCCCAAAATTCCTACAGTTTTATTTTTTTTACATTTACACCCTCTAAATCAACTACTCTAAATTCAATTCAATTTAGAATATAAACAAATAGGAACCTAATTTCTTATTCATATAGATACAGTTTTCTAACCTCCATATTCAAAATGGATGTAAGGGAAGAGAGAATTAAAGGCTTAATGAAGCTGAAGGTGCTCATAACCAAGTTTGCTTTCTTGAACCTTCCTTTTTTCTTCATTTTCGCTGCTTCTTCTAGCTCTTTACTTTCCCTTGCCTACTGTGACTGGTACGAATTCGATTTAATTTCAATTTTCTTTTCATAATACATGCTATTTGTCTGCTGAGAAATGTTCATTGAATTTCTACTAGAAAAGAACTGAAATACTGTTATTTTATTTTGAGAAAGCAAGAGCATCTCCAAAGACTCTTAATATGACCCAAACTCTTTATTATAAAGAGGCTATCCATAAAAATAAGAGTCCAACAGACTCTTTATCTTTAAAATATAAATTAGAGAGTGATTTTGACTCTCCACATTTAGAGAGTTAAATTTCACTCTCTATCTTAATTTTAATTAATAAACTACAAGTTTTTATGCATTTTATTTTTTAATTCTCTCTCCCATTAAGTATTTTTCTTAAAAATAAAAAGCATCTTCATTAAATTTAAAGAGTTTATTGGATTTAAAAAAAAATTGTATTCTTTATATTTAAAAATTAATGAAGATGCTCTTCGTTTATATGAAAGATGCTCTTCAAAATAAAGAGCCGAAGATGCTCTAAGGAATTACAATTATTTATGAGTGGTATAATTAATCTGTCTATTGATGCATGCATGTTGCCAATATAACATGAAAATCCTGAACTGAAAATCAACATCTCCCAGGAAATTCCGATAATTACTTGTAAATCCAGATTTTCAAAATTAAAGGCTTAATTCGTAGCAGTCACAGTAGGCTTAATTAAAGGCTTAATGAAGTTTTTATCACAAGAATACAAATACAATTGTTGCTGCAAGAAAACAAAAAGGGCGGAACACACTTGATGAAAATAAGAATATGAAGATGTACATACATTTAACTTCAAACAGGGGATAGTCTTTAACCTAATGTAAAATGCCAAAACAAAAATAAGAAACCCAGTTGACCAAAGAGGGGGAAAAAAATGAAACAAATAATACAAATACAAGCTTTTTTTGCGGCCAGCAAGCTTGGTGGCCCTAATATGGCTCTATTATCTGCTGCAAGCAAGAAGTGGATATTCAAACATCTCAATTTTAATACAAAAATATCCAAAAAAATTTAGAAAAAAAATAAAAAAAATTACAGCTCGTGACAGAGATTTCACAAATTGTAATAAGCCAAAATATACAAATCTTGTGAAAGATATTCTACCCAACAACAGCATGATCACAGAGGTCAATTAAAAAGCTGCAATTTTTTTGGAACAAAGAAGGATACGATAAAAACAAATCTTGAAACCCAACTCACCGATCTGCGACTGTAATGGTGGGGAGGAGAGCTGCGAGCCTTGCGACGGAGAGAGAGAGGAGATGACGACCCGAGTCCCGACCACGTGAGAGAGAAGAGGTGACCAGCCGACGAGGATGAGTGAGGGCGACCGGCGACGGTGGGACTGGGAATGGGAATGACGGATGAGAGATTGAGAGTTTAGAGAATGAATGAATCAGGTGAGGTCGTGAGGTATACTGATGAGTGATGACTGATGAGTGATGATTGATGAGTGTTGAGTGATGAGAGTCTGAGAGATTGAGAGGCGGGAGAGAATAAGTTAGGGACTTAGGGTTAGGGATTTGCAAAAACGGGTACCCGCAGGTGCCTACGGGTTCACCCATATAACCCCTCAATAATACGGGTACAGGTTTTAAAAAAGGGGTCCTATTTATTAGACCCGTACCCCATATTTTTTACTTGGGTACGGGCTGACCTGGGGGTCTGGACCCGTTTTGCCGAGTCTAATACCACATCAACAGTATTACAATTTTAATCTATTAAACTATCATCATCTTTGGCCATTTGTATCATCAAAACAAAACTAAACTCATTATCAACGTAATATTAATAAAAAAAAGAAAAAAGTCTTAATTCATACCATTAATGATTTATTTTTTCTGTTTAAACAACTACTCTTGACTTAGTTGTGAGTAAATTAGAAAATAAAAATAATAAATCTTGGTTACACATTTTTTAGTCGCCACATGTTAATTTCATTATATAAAGCTAAAATAAAGCTTCTATTGGGAGAGGATTCTAAGTGGTTTTCAAAATTAATACATGTGTTTAGGATTTAATTAGAAGTATTCATAGATGATGTGTTCATTTTGTCCTTTTTAAGACTTACATAATTACATTTATGTTTAATAGGCTACTAAAATTATCATGTTTGAACCTCAAGGGGTTAGCTTGATAGTCAAGGAGGTTTGTTCTTTTCATTGAGTTTCTAGATTCAAATATTGAAGCCACCTATCACATTGCGATAGGTGTTCAATGGACCTCTTAGATTAAGTGAGATACGTGTAAACTGGTCCAAACACCACGGTTAAAAAAAAAAAAAAAATTATCATGCTTCTGTATATTTGAAATAATAGTATTAGTTATACAAATTTTAAATTAACTTGGCATAAATTAAATAAAAATTAAACCAATGAAAGAATGTTTATAACAAATTAACTAAAAAAAAAAAAATTCAATAAATGACAATAGATTATATAATAATAATAAAAATAACATAATTTTTATATGTAACATTATCTATTTAAAATCATTTTTATTTTGTAATCTTGGACCAACTCAATAGTCAATATAGAGAAAATGTTAAAGAAAAAGGAATTTAGCGGGGGCACTCGCGGCACAACCTACGTGTGTTATTTTGTAGAATTCAAAATTCAGAACTAACCTATGATTTTAAGAAAGTATTAGACAAAAAGAATATACTAAAAAAAAAAAAAAAAAAAAAAAATTAAATACGTAAACAATTTGTCTGTGTAAAGTTGCAGTCTTGATCATCTTGGGAAATTACATGTTCCTAAACATAAACATGTGAAAGAAATTACGTGTTGCCTTATTAGGATAGTCTTAAGTTTATAACGAATTCATATTAAACGCAATGACTATATACAATTATATTGAAAAATTAATAACAAATGCAAAGTATTATATACAGTTCATTATTGAAAAATCTCAATAGGATTTTTCAATATGTCAAATTAATTAACATGATTAAAAATTATATAACTTAATATGAGATGTATTAAATAATATTTTTTTTATAATACCGTAATATTAATATGGCATATACATACAATATGTACGGTATGATTTAATATTTCTATTAATATCATTGTAGGTTACAAAGTCAAACCATTTGACATCTCTAAGAATTTTATGATCTACTTCAACCTTACAAAAGATTGAAGCATACACTCTACTTGATAGAGCGACTACCCAAAGCAATATATTGATGTCATTTAGGTTGAAACTTGTTTGATACTCATCTTCTTCCTAACACCTACAATTATAGTATTATCAAGCTGTATAGGGAACAAACCTCCTTGACCACCAGGTCAAATCCTTAAGGTTTATGATATACCCTTTTCTCAAACTTGAAACTAACATGGTCAATTACAGTCATAGTCACGCAATAGGGGACACCAAAACGTAGCAACTCAGTATATGAGCTTCTAAAATCAATACCAGCCTATTGTTGTAAACAATGTCATTATTGGATGGCCAAGATTTGATTCGAACCCCCGCGATTAATGACTGTTTGCATGGTTTTATAATTGTAGATTTCAAGTCCTATGTCGTTAATTGATTAGTGTATGCGTGGATGATAAATGGTTTGACAATGATTGATTAATTCAAATCTTGATGATGTAGGATCCATGGAATGTTGGATAATCTTTGATCCTATATGTGGAATTGACAAACTTGATTAATTCAAATCTTGATGATGTTGGATCCATGGAATGTTGGATAATCTTTGATCCTATATGCGGAATTGACAAACTAAAGGGATAAAAATATCTAGAGGAGAAACAAGAAACTTACCCCCAGCCATTGATTCTCTCAATCACACACTCATTGTTCTCTCTCTCGTTTTGGCTATTCTAAGCTCTCAAAACACTCAATATGATGGTGTATTTTGCTTGAGTTGAGTGAGTGAGCCTAAGGACCGAAATCTCAATTTATAGCCAAGCTCCCATCAAGCTTTAATGGCGAAACTTAACGGCTGCCATAACTCTGGTTATAATGGTTACAAAAACTGAAAGAAAACATCTAAAACTGAAGCAAAACGTGGACCATAATATTGATTTAATACAAATTAGTTACGTAACACACGTGAATCTTACATTCTCCCACTTGGTCCACATGTTTAAACCATTATTTTCTTAAGAAACAAATACATGAATCATGGCGACAAGTCCTCTAAAAATGACTATTATCTTCCATGTATTACAATGCAGTTAATTTCTCAAGTTCACTATATATATGACAACTTCAATTAATGAATAAACCTTATGTTTATTCTTGGTCCTATAGTTGAATTTTCTCAAATAAAATCAAGGTGCACATGAATATGAGAAAACATCACAATAAATAAGAGTTTCATTCAAACATTGTATATACAACTACATAGTGTAATCAAGTCCCATTTTTTCTACATGATCCTTGGACTTCAATGGTGGCATGCCCTTAGTCAAAGGATTAGCGACCATCAATTCAGTTTTTATGTGCTCAATGACCACTTTCTTTTACTTAATAAGTTCTCTTATGGCTAAGTACTTAATGTCAATGTGTTTACTTCGACTTCGACTTCGACTTTTGTTGTTCTTAGCCATAAAGACAGCAACTGGATTATCGCCATATATTCTCAATGGTCTAGAAATGGAATCCATAACTTTAAGCCCGAATGTGAAACTCTTTAACCATACACCATGTGAAGTAGCCTCAAAATAGGAAATGAACTCAGTTTCCATAGTGGAAGTAGCAGTCAAGGACTACTTGACACTTTTCTAACATACAACTCCACCAACCATTATGAAAACATATCTTGATGTTGATTTGTGTGAATCAACACAACTAACAAAGTCTGAATCTGAATAACTGATTACTTCCAGGCTGTCCGTTCATCTAGACATAAGCATGTAGTTTTGGGTTCCTTGAAGGTACCTCATCACTTTCTTTGTAGCTCTCTAATGGTCTATACTTGGATTACTTTGATATCGTCCTAACATTCCAACAACAAATGCAATGTCAGACCTTGTACAAACTTGAGCATACATCAGGCTTCTGACAACAGGAGCATATGGAATGATCTTCATTTGTTCCTTTTCAAAATCATTCTTCGAGCATTGGTTCAAATTGAACTTATCACCCTTCACAACGGGAGCCACACTTGGTAAACAATCTTTCATATGAAATCTCTCTAAAACCTTATTGATATAAGTTTCTTGAGACAAACCCAAGATACCTCGTAATCTATCTCTATGGATCTTGATGCTAATGACATAAAATGCCTCACCCATATCCTTCATACTGAATTTTTTAGAGAGGAATTGTTTTACCTCATGTAGCAAACCATTATCATTGGTTGCAAGAAAAATGTCATCCACGTACTAAAGAAGAAAACATATCGTACTCCCACTAACTTTCTGGTATATACATTGATCCATGGGGGTTTTCAACAAATCCGAATAAAGAAATTACTCCATAAAATTTAAAATACCATTGATGGGACTCTTGTTTTAGACCGTACCTGGATTTCTTGAGCTTACAGACCAAGTGCTCACCATCACTAGAGGGAAATCCTTCAGGTTGTTTCATATAAACCTCCTCCTCTAAGTCTCCATTAAGAAACACTATTTTCACATCCATTTTTTACAACTCAAGGTCAAAATGAGCCACTAATGCTAAAATGATGCGTAGGTAATCTTTCTTAGATACATGAGAAAAGGTCTTTGTGTAATCCATTCCTTTCTTTTGAGTGAATCCCTTGGTAACGAGTCTCACCTTGTATCTCTCTATGTTGCCTAATGAGTATTTCTTTGTCTTAAAGACCCATTTACATCTAATGGCTTTTGCATCATCGAGCAACTTAACAAGATCCCAAATTTCGTTACTCTTCATGGAACTCATCTCTTCCTTATGACATTGTACTATAATTTCGACTCTTTGCAACTCATGGCCTGTGAAAAAGACTCGAGATCACTCTTGACTCCAATACTGTAGTTAGATTCTTGTAGGTACACTACATAATCACTAGGAATAGTTGACATCTTAGTTCTAGTGGATCTCCTTAATATTGTACCATCATCTTCATGTGAAGCTTGCGGTTCAACTGGTTGTTCAGGCAGTTCTAGCAATTCCTGAACTACTTGATCCACTGGAACATTGTCAGTAGCTTGTGGAACTTCAATGATTGGTTGTTCTACACCGGTTTGTAATTGAGGAGTGTTGTAAACTATGACCAGTCGATCACTTGATGTGGAAGGTCGAGAATCTGAATGATTATGTTCAGGAACATTGAACCCGATTTGATTGCTCCCACTAATCAAGTCATTCTCAAGAAACTGGGTGTTTCTTGATTCCACAAACCTAGTGTTGTGAGATGGACAATAAAATCTGTACCCCTTAGACCTTTTAGCATATCCAACGAAATACCCACTAATGGTCATTAGGTCTAGCTTATTCTCTTGTGGATTATAGATTCTCACTTCAGACAGCCATCCCTAAACATGCATATGTCACAAACTTAGTTTCCAACCTTTCAATAACTCAAATGGTGTCCTTGGGACAACCTTGGTTGGAACTTGGTTCAATATATATACAACCGTCTTTAGTACTTTAGTCCACAAGGATTTATGAAGATTAGAGTTGCTAAGTATAATCCTTACCATGTCCAACAATGTTCGGTTTCTTCTTTCTGCCACACCATTTTGGTTTAGTGAACTAGGCATGGTATTCGGCAACTATTCCATGTTCTTGAAGAAACTTAGCGAACGAACCAGGTGCTTGTTCATCCTCAGTGCATCTACCATAGTACTCTCCACCTCTTTCTAATCTCACGATCTTTATTTGCTTCTCACATTGTTTCTCTACTTTAGCCTTAAAGGTTTTAAATGCATCTAATGATTCGTTCTTGTTATGAAGTAAGTAGAGATACATATATCGTGAGTAATCATCAACAAAGGTAACGGAGTATCTCCGACCATGTGAGACCATGTTTGGACTATATATATCAGTATGTATGATTTCTAATATGTCCAAACTCCTATTGGCACCTTTCTTAGATTTGTTGGTTTGCTTTCCCTAATGCAGTCCACACATGTTTCAAAATCAATGAAATCTAGAGTATTAAGTACTCCATCATTCACTAATCTTTTAATTCTATCTACGGAGATATGTCCTAATCTCAGATGCCATAATATAGAGGAGTCCTCGTTAATAGTACACCGCTTAGACCTAGTGTGAACATGCATTGAATTATAAGTGATAGTGTCTTGTAAACTAATATGATAAAGACCACCAGACAAAATACAATTCCTAACACAATCAGAATTATAAAATAAACTAAATGATGTGTTTGAAAAATTAAAGAAATATCCCAAAAGTACAAGTCTAGAAATTGAAATGAAGTTTTTTTGAAAATCTTGGAACATAGAAGGTTCTATCTAATTCTAATACAAAACCGTTACTTAAAGTTAAAACACATGTTCCTATGGCCTCCACATGTGAGCCCATCTTGTTTTTGGATAAGATGCTTTGCTCACTTCCATTGGTTTCCTTAGATTTTGCATATCCTGCAAGGAGTTTGCAATATAGATTGTAGATCTAAAATCAATCCACTAGGTGTTGGTATTAACATTAACCACATTAGATTCATAATAAACAAATGAAGTTGGATTACCTTTATCTTGAAGACATTTCTGAAATTTGGGTAATCTTTCTTCATGTGTCCCTTCTGTTTATAGAAGAAACATTTGGCCTCTTTCTTGATATCAGCTTGGGCGGTGTTTTACCTTTCCCTTTCTGATTTGTTTGAGGTTTGCCTTTCCTGTGCGTTGTTGCTAGCATTGCACTTTCACCAAGCTCCATCACAAGCCTCCCTTCTTCCTGAACACACATGGTCATTAATGTTAGAAAACGGTCTAACTTATGGTAGCAGAAACAAAACTTTTAAAGAATAGATCGTTTCCATTAAACCAAGATCAGGGCACAGATTATACAGTTTATATGTTAAATAAAAATCTGCAATAATATAAACGATCAGAGTAAAGTTTAGATTTCATATGCACGTTTGGAGGCTCCTTCAAAATTTTCTCTGAATCTTTTTGCTACTGATTTGCTAGATCCTCCTTAGCTTCAAGAACCAAATCAAGAATCAAAGAAACTTTGATTCATAAAGCAAGGGTGGCATGATACTTGGGAGAGGGCTGTGATTTTCTTTCAATGAAGAATGATTGAATACTTGTTGTATTTCTCTCTTCTCTTTTCTTATGAAAATCACAAAAATCTTGCACTTATATAGTGCACATGAAACCTTATTCCAATAAGGAATAGGCTTGGGCTCCAACCCAAACAGCCCTTATATCCAAACACTGCCAATCATGATATTTTATTTTTATTATTATTATTTCCAATTAAACTCAATTAATATATTTATAGAAATATATTAACATTTAATAATAATAATAATCCATTTAAATATATGTGTACATATATTTAAATATAATCTCACTTATTTAATTTTAATATCAAATTAAATTTAGGCAACAACCTCAGCAAATTTAATTGCACTGTGAGATTACCAAAATACCCTTTTACCCTAAAAGATGAAAACATCCCTTGCATAAACTGATTCTTAAATTATCTTTTATGTGTGTGACCCATAGGCTCTTCATCATACCGGCAGTGTGTAGTATCGCGATTAACACCAATTAATCGTCTCACTATAGACAGACCAAGATTAGCCCCTAGCAAGGCATCATGGCCACTCAATAGATTTGGATTCAGCGAAGCAACTACCTGTCAATGATATGGTTACCATGCAATCAAATGCTTTCATCATCTGTTATCTCGTCGAGACTGAGGTATAGAAATAGTGTCAACCTCAGTTGCTCTCTCTCTCTCTCTCTCTCTATATATATATAATATATATATATATATATATATATTCAGTTACTGGACCAATGACCGGAATAATAAATTAGATTGAGCAATAACTCAATCCCATTGTGGCCACAGTTTTAGTGTCATTGCCATTCACTGAATTGTGTCATGAGATAACTTCTTTCGTACCCAAGAGTGATCTGTTGATCCACCATAGTCTTGATACACTCCTCGATGTAGCCAATCACTACCGTATTGACAGCTCTGAATAGAACTATGTTGGGCTAGTGTCAAACTACACCAATCGATGCATAAGGCACTCTGGTGATCTCAAGTCTAAGGATCACATGCACCACCATTCGTTAGAGGATTTATTCTATAGACACAGGGGTTACCATCTATATGGAATCCTTTGGTGGGTTAGTGTAGTGAACTTGCCTACAGCAAGCACCCATATGTTACACCAGGACGTCAGCCAATAACCTTGACAAGTGAGATCTGTCACTGTCTTTCGACAGGGTCATTCAACACTATGATAGACCTACCGTATTATCTATGCCCTTGGTCAGAATAATATTAGGGCTACGGACATTTCTAGAATGGCCACCATATGTGCTCATAGGGTTCTCACTATCAAGATTTGAAACACTTGATACCCTCCTCACGGTTCTACCATTCTAAGGACATATATCAATACATATAGATATGATTTACACGATTTAGAATAAATTGCCTTTTATTGATCAACGAACATTATTACAAAGAGTCAATTCTACAATAATTGATTGGCTCTAGGGCACCTACTCTAACAATTAATTCATTGATTGACCATTTGTCCTTATGTGTGTTGTATGAGATTTTGAATGGCTCGTACTATTGTGGGAGGGTGTTCAGGATATAGTGCACCAGGAAGAATTCAGACATCTCAACCTTGAGTTTCTTAAGTTGAGTCGCAATGTCCCTCATATTCATGATGGGCTCATGCACATTTTTCATGTTGGTGAGTCTACTGGATGAAAACTTCATGACTAGGGTGCTTGCTAATGCCTTATCTGAAGTGATGAATTGATCATCAATGGCTTTCAGCAAATCCCAGATTTTTTCATGCTGATCGATAGAACCATGTATACCAGCATAAATTTTAGTCTTAGTGAACATCACGTTGAGGTGATTAGATCGCTCCCATTGTTCATAAAGCATGATGTCCACTGGAGTGCTGGTATTAGTGATAGTTGGTGGTTTGTCTTTCCTAATAGCATAGTCAATATCCATCCATCCTAAATGGAGGAGAATTCTCTCCTTCCATACCTTATAGTTATCACCTTTCAGTTTAGGGATATTGCAACGAATATCAGAGAAATTAGTAGATTGTGAAGCTGCATTAATTAAAATTACTTATGTCAAAAATTTGAGGTCTAATTAAATAAATTTCATGTTTTACCAATGCAAAACATGTAAGAATTGAATCCAATGACATAAAATTTACCTGTGGGCTTAAATTTTAATTTAAGTAGATTCATGTATAGCTTATGATAGAATCATCAAATTATGTTCTTAATTCATAATTAATAGGTATATTATGAGAGTAATTTGATATTTTATCCTAGAGGTGAATTTGGGACTGGGCCCAAAAAACCGGTCCTAGGAGGCCTGTTCCCAAACTTGGACCATGCCCATGGAGGAGGGCTCGGGCCTTGATTTGGTCCCTCCTCCAAGGCTCAGACCTGGGATCGGTCCCAGGCTAGGGCCTAAACCCCTTTTCCTTTTTTCCAAAAGCCCCTTAGATAATATCCCAAAACCCCTTATAAATTTTGAAATTGACAAAAAAATTGAGGGTTAAATTGATATTTTAAATTAAAAAAATTAAAATGATTACACATGACCGTTGGTAGCCAACGGTCGTGGTGGGGGGAAGGTTTTTTTTTTTCATTCCACACCCCCCCTCCCCCCCCCAAAAAAAAAAAAAACCTACACTATAAATTAATCCCAAACCTCCATTTTTTTTCACCAACTCTCAATCTCTCTTGTTTGTACACCAATTCTCATTCATATTCATATTCTCTTCAATTCGATTCAATTTATATTTATATTATTCAATTTCATCTCTTATTCATATTGTTATTCAATTTTTTTTCATTTTAATTATTTATTATTTTATCATGAATTCATAATGGATTCCCAAAATTATGCATTCGGAGGATCATCCTCAAATGAGTTTTATGTTCCATCCACCAAAGATATGGAAGAGTTCGATCCATTTTCACTATTTCTAGAGGCAGCAACTACAATTCAACAACCACAATCGATTGGGATTGGGTGCAACCAAACACAAGCAAGCTGTGACTCCACGGCTCGACCATGACCGTCAAAGAGGGTCGTGTTCGGGGTATGACAATACTTCACCAAATCAAAACGGGCAAAGCCAAATGGGGAGGGGGAAGAAACATGTGGGGTATGTAATTTCTGTACAACCATTATTGGCATTGAGAACGAGACTTCGACGATGTGGCAAAACTTGGAGAAGAAGCACCCCAAATTAATGCAGTTGTTCGGTTCATCTTTAACCGGACTCGATAAGCAAATTCAAACTCAAATTAATTTTAATCCACAATCCTCAACTCTGTCAACATGGCAATGCAATGCACTCCAAGCACGAGAGGAAATAGCAAGATACATAGTTGCTACGAACTCTCCCATTTCTTTATCTAAAAATCCTTATTTTATTCACATGATTAAAAATATATTTTGTCCAGCATATACCCCTGTTAGTAGAGGTACAAGTAGAAGGGACATACTAAAACTTTATAACAAAATAAATGTTAAACTTAAAAACAAATTTCAAAATTTTAGGAATATATCTGTTGCACTTACTTCAGACATATGAGATTGTGGATCAAAAACAAATTTTTTAATTGTCACAATACATTACTTAGATCATAGTTGGGGTTTACAATAAAAATTGATAGGTTTTAAACCATTATATACTGCACATAATGCTGACACTATTTATTTTACAATTATTGAAGTTTTGCAAGATTATGTATTAACTGATAGAGTTGTAGCACTAACGCTAGATAATGCAGCTGCTAACACCGCGACTATCTCTTTATTTGAAAAGAGATTAGATCCGTGTGGTGAAGACAAATTTTTTCACTAGAGATGTGCTTGCCACATCATCAATTTGATTATTAAAGCAGGTCTAGAAGCTATAATTTCAAAGGTTGAGAGGGTGCGCGTGGCTATCAGATTCATTGTCGGTGGTAGCAACAAAAGATGGCAGGAATACATTAAATATTGTAAGCAAGAGGACCTACTGGTTCGACCTTTGAAGTTATGTATGGACATGCCTATCCTTTGGAACTCCACCTACTTGATATTGGAAAAAACTTTGCCAACCGCAAGATAAATTACAAATTTCGTCAATCGGAGAATTATTCGGAGGAAGTTGTTAGCTATGATGATTGGACGGTTTGCAAACTTTTTGTTCATTTATTAAAGTTTTTTATGATTCCACTAATACATTAAGTGGTATTTATTATCCTACTACTAATTTAGTGTTAGATATTTTACTTCAAATTTCTAAAACTTTTGCTAAATATAGATATAATGATGTCTTAATGGAAATTGTTTCAAACATGGAAAAAATTACTAGAAATATTGGTTAGACATTCCATTCTTATATGGATTAGGCCTTGTTGTAGATCCTAGGTTTAAATTACACGTAGTTAATTGTATAATTACTGAGATAGGCCAGCATTTAGGACATGATTATACGTCTTATTTGATTAACTTTAGGCAAAAATTGGGAATCCTTTTTCCTTTATATCAGAGCAGGTACAATGGAAGTGGAATGTCGAGTAGAGACGACCAGTAGGACCCTGATAAAGACATCTATCAAGGATCAAGCATGTGGACCAAATGAGTTGAATCGCTATTTACAAATGGACATGTCCTACATGACAAAGAAGGAGAAACGTGAGATGAATGTGCTTCAATGGTGGAACCAACATCAAAGTCAATTCCCAATTGTAGCCCAAATGACACGTGACATTTTATTTGTGCTGGTTTCGACAATTGCATCCGAGTTAGCATTCTCAAGAGTGACCGGATTGTTGAAGACAGAAGATGCTCTTTAACCAATGAGATGATTGAAGTGATAACGTGTTTATGGGATTGGACTTATGTAGAGAAAAGACTACAGCAACACCCTGAAGATCTCGAACTGCTCGAACTCTTCAGGAACACAGATTTGAACGATGTAAATATTGTTGACGATGTAAATGAATCATTTAATAAAAATAAATTTATTTAATTGTTTATTATTGAAGTGTGATTGTGTGAATATTATATATATGTTAAAATTAATTAATATTATCTCTTTAAAGTTTAAATTTAAAATACCATATATTTATAAATAATTATTAATTATAATTAACCATTAATTAATTAATTAATTTTTAAAATTAATTAAAAATTTACTAATCTCCTCCTAAAAATTACATAAACCCCCTACATAATTTTATTTGGCCCCTTAAATATAAAAAACGTTTGGGGGGGGGGGGGGGGGGTTGTTGGGGGATTTTCTAGGCCCATACGACTGGTCCTATGGGCCTAGGACCAATCATAGGGACCGATCCGGGCTTGAAAAATGCCTGGGACCGATCCCAAGACCATATATGATTGGTCCCAATCGGGCCTATACTCAGGTCCGGTTGGGACCGGTCCCTGCCCAGGTCCCTAGTTAGTAAATACGGGTACGGCAAAAAAACGGTACGGGAATTTTACGGGTATGATACGGCAAATGGTGAAAAATACGTTTGTAAAAATTCGGTCATAAAATTCGGATATGGAAAAAATACGATTCGGATATATACGGGTTTAATACGACACATTGTCAATAATACGTTTTGAAAAATACGGCAATAGCAATCTTGGTTTTAGCACTTTTCAAAACATCCCCATTTAAATAATCCATTGTGGTCGACCCTACAATTTATTTTCCTTTTAATTTAAAGTATATTTGAACAATAACTAAGACTAGTATTTTTATCCTTAATTTTATAGCTACGCATACAAAGTTTGGATTCCAATTAGTATAGTTGTTTTATTTTCTGAATTTAATTGGACAGTACATTCAAAGGTCAAATAATAATAGTGTTATGAAATCTAAAAACATGACAAAGTGCACATGGGTTTACAATTTGCAGTTGGCGTTGGTTGTAAACTGATGGTTTGTTGCTTTTTTCTTCTTCTTTAAGTATCTGCCAATTCCAAATCCAAGCCCGACAATATTATTTTTATGAATTCATGCTTTTCTTTTGCAGTTTTGCCTTTACCTTTTGCTTTCATAGATGATCTTTAGTCTTTTCATTTTGACCCATACAACACAAAACAACAGAACTAAATGAAATATTATGTTAAAACAGATACCAAATATAACTCTCACAAGCATTTCATCAAACATGTTTCAAACAAATCTATCAATCCACCAACATAACAAATCCATCAATCCACCAGCCCCTATTACTACTACTCACACACCAACACAAACACAAACAAATCACCAACATACAAGATTCAAAGAGAGTTAAAAAGAGAAGAGAAGAAGTGTGTAGCTTGAGGCTTGAAGAGTTGAAGTCTTGGACTTAAAGCTTGGAGAAGAGAGTTAAAATTTAAAAAGAGAAGAGAAGAAGAGATCAAGACTCAGAGTCAAGAGATGAAGAAAAAAGAGTTGAATTGTTGAAGATTTGAAGAAGAGATGAAGACTGTGGAAGAGAGAACCGAGAAAGAGGAGAAGGAGATTTTTTTTAATTTTAGTCAAACCCCACCAAAACGACGTCGTTTTGCCTTATCATATAATTATTTTTTTGTCTGCAAAAATTCGGCAAAAATTCGGCAATAATTCGGGTATAATTCGCGAATTATACGGATATGGTATATAATTCGCGAATTATACGGCAGTCCTAATAAAATACGTGAATTCGTATTTTATACGGGAATTATACGGCTAGCCGTATAATTCGCGTATAAAACGCGAATTTACTAACTAGGCCCAGGTCTATTCTATCCTAATCTTTATGATAAAACTATCAAATTATGTTCCTTCTCCTAATTCCTATGGGTAAATTAAGAAATATAATTTGATATTCTACCCTAATTAATTATATAAATATAACAAAAAATCCCGCGGGATAAAATTTATTATATTAGGTATAATTAATTGCAATTAATATCTATAATTCTTTAGGTGATCCTAAATAATCATAATATATAATTTTATTTAACTAAAGATGTTGTGGCTAATCACTAATTAATTAAAATTATATGGATCACAAGACATTATAAATTTATATTTATCACAGCTAAAGCAATAACTAGACATTATAATCACTAGAAGATAACTTAAGTTATAGTTATCACAGCTAAAGCAATAACAACTCATGAAAGAACCATAGGGAACAAGAGGAATAAAAATAGTGAGTTAAGGGTTAGTAAGTATCAGAAAACTTGGGTATCTTCTATCGGGGTGATAGACTTACATTTTGACAATGGCACAAGCTGAAGCGCCTTTCTGGGTGAACCCTTTGCCCTTTCCCTGGCTGTTGCCTCTGTCACTCAAGATAAGGTCAGGTGATCCCTTTCTGTCTCCTTCTCAATTAAGTCAATAAGCCCCTTCTTTTTGGTTCACACACACACACACACACACACACACACATAATATGTATGGGTATGTATAAGTATACCTATGTGTGCTCGTGTGTGTTAGAGGAGGAGAAAGAAAGGTCTTGAATGTTTTTCTAGTGTAGGAGATGCAATAATTATCGTTGTTTGGTTCCTGGGAAAACTATGAGAAATTTTCTAATGAAGGAAAAAAGGTGGTGCGACCGTTGGTTGGAAGGCATGGCTGGTGGTGGTCATCTGTTGGAAGGCACGGTTGCTGGTGGTCATTGTTTGGAAGGCACATCTAGTGGTGGTTGTTGTTTGGAAGGTGCGGTTTTTGGTGGTCGTCTGTTGGCCAAAATTGGAAATTTTGGTTTTGAAATTTTTATTTTTATTTTTAGTGTATTATTTAAGTAATTTGGCTCACATGCCACATGGCAGTTATGTGGTATGCCACATGTTGTGCCACGTCAATGTGTACATGTACTTGGCTGAAATGGGATAGTGCTACCACTATATATATATTGTGTGTGTGATTTTTCCTTCAAGCTCAGGGAATTGCGAGGTTATAGCTCAATCCAGAACTAGCTTGACTCAACCGATTGTTCGACCCACTATAAGCTCATCGAGTTGTAGCTTGACCTAGCACAAGCTAGTCACGATCAATCCTTACACTTGTTCAGCCAATTCATAGATAACTTTAGATCTTGGGTATCTCGGAAAGGATCAAATCGACAACAATCTTTGTGCAATCACAATGCTCAATTGCAAGAATATCGGAGTTGCATTTCAAACTTAATTGTAATCCCTTTATTTTTCCTCTTTCCTTTGTATAAAATCTGTATATAAACCCCCTCCAACGATGGGAAAGGGGTTAGAAAATTATTCTAGGATTGTTATTGTAACCTCTCATAGCAAATACAAAAACAGTGGACATAGGCTCAAGAGTATAACTCGCCAAACCACTTTAAAAACTTTCTTGTCATTCTCTTTACTGCATTTTTTGTTTATTCATTGTTGGTTACCTGTAATCATACACACATCAGTTTTGATCCTATCAAGGTCGATCAGATCGCTCTAATTGGTGTAATTTTGCATCAACACACACACACACACACACACACACACACACACATGTAGTTATAGTTATGTTTTCAATCTCTGTATTTTGGATTGGTTGGGTTAAAGGTTTAGGAATTCTCATTTTTAAAGGTATGATTGCATTAGCTAATCCCCAATCCTCCGGTAAACTTATTTGGTCCTAATTTATTGTTTAGGAACTGTTATGTTTGATCTTATTAAATTAGTTTGAAATAACACTGTGTGGCCTTTTTGGTCATGATTAATGGCTCTAGTTTCAAAGGTAGATTGCATTACTTTGTATTGGATCCTATAAACGGCTGCTATAGGGATGGTTCCTGGTTTTAAGTCATAATTAAACGTTTTAATATTTAAAGTTAAAACATCTGGTATATTTTGGTAATCTAAGCAGACTGTGAAATCAAGATAACAATTGAAATAAATTGGTCCATTGGATAGGTTGGATTCTATTGTTCCTAATAGAGAATCTCTATATCTTAGCCATCTACAATCTCTTAAACAGGCAAAGATGGCAGTGTACATGCCTTCAATGCTTAGAGTTTTGATTCCTATTTGGACTAATCCTATATGAAGATAGTTATAACTCTTTTTGTATTTTTCAACCATTTCCTTAGATAATAATTGAGTTATTTGAGTTGAATTGTTTACCTTAAGAGTCTTTTCTTCTGTTTTAATTATGTATTTTGATTTGTTTAAAAGGTTTACTCTATTGAGACTTGATAGTTTTCCTTCTTTGTAAACATCTGTTACAGAAATTTTGGGAATGTTCCAGTTATCAAAATGTTTTTTTAAATTTTAAGGTCTTATGACCTATTTTTCATTTTGTGTACAAGCGTGACTTGTTTCAATTATCTTGTCATTTTGATTTATACAAATCTCTTCTTGATGAACAATCTGTTCATCTCTAGTATTTGAACTGGAAGTAGACATTGATCTAGAAAAGTTTTCCATTTTGTTTATCACCTATTTCTTTCCATACAGTGGTTGATCTAAGGGACTTACAACGGTTACATCCTATAGCCCTACACAACCCAAAAAGACTCGGTACTCAAAATAATTAATAAACAAAATTTTAACAATCCTAAATCCCTGTCTCCTCCCTGGCTTTGATACCAAGAGGGATCATAGGATCGTTGCACACAAAGAGGAGATATGCAAAGATTAAACAAAAACTTAAATAAACATTAACTTATATAATCTTACAACTTAATAAGATAACGGCGGCAGAGCTGCATTGAAATCGTATTAAGTGAGATTAATTCTTAACTAGGTAACAGTGATAGTGCCACACTGGAACCAGATTAAGTGATGAACAAAAATTTAAAGAAACAAAGAACACAAATAAAAACTTGAATAAACATTAAAATCAAACATGATGAATGATAAATGATTGTAGAGAATAATTAAAGAACGGAAAGATTAAACATTAAAAGATTATTGAAAGATTTAAGGAATTTGAACTTACAATAAAAGCTTTCTTTTTGGAGAGCTTTGAGAGGTTACATGAAAAGAGAGTGAGGGAGGAGAAAGTTTGAGAATTGGCTTTCTAAAAGCTTGATTTACAATGAACGAGTCCTCCAATTTATAGAAATCTTATCTTACTATAGCATCACATGAATACTATTAAGAGAATATTTTTTAATACTTTTTTTAGAGCATCAAATGTCTCTTTCTGTAGGGAATCTCTGACTCTTCATTTTTATGCCAAATATTCTCTAATTTGGATGTCGGTTCTTTGGCCATTCTTCTTTTTTGAGAGAAGAGGTAATTTTGAACAGTTTGGAATAACTTAGATGATCCCATAACAGTCATCTTCATTGCTTTGGGCGAGATTCACTGAGGCATTGGAGCTTCGGTTAGATTCTTCTTCTTCTTCTTCATCTTCATCTTCATCTTCATCTTCATCTTGGAGCTGTGAAAGAATAGTCTTGAGGTGGTCTTTAAGTTCTTGTTTTATTTTGGCTCCTGCTAAGGATACTGATGCCACAATCCTTTTCTGTAAAAAAATTGGTGATTTCAAGGGTAATTGCCTGAGTTGGATGAGGTAAATTTGAGAGACAAAGTTGAATTTTTTCTTTGGACACATGGGATGCATCATATTTATTCCACAACTTGACTTTAAATTTCCGGATCAAAGTAGGGAGATTGCTAATATTTTGGACAATTTCATATTCCCATTGTAAAATCCACGAGAGGTGGAATTTTGCTGAGAAATGAAGTGATGGAGGGAAATTTGAATCTGCTTTGGAAACTTTGAATTTGAGCTTGGACTCATTGAATCCTTCATGGACAGTTGCGGGTAGGATTTCAGGAATTAATCCAAAATGATCCCACCGTTGGGAAAACCAATTGGGAAATTTGAATAAAATGTTTCTTTTGAAATAAATCATCCACGAGTGCCTGTGATGACTATTTTGGAGAAAGAGTGATTTGTTCCAGGCCCTTTGATAGTCCCAGTAATTATATCCAGGCGGGTCAAAATTTTAGGAAATTTTTTTGAATTGGTTTGGGTTGGATCCCCAATCAGAAGGACTAAGGATTCTCATGATATGAAGGGTTGAATGAGTGATAAATCCTGGTTGGTTTTTGTCTTCATAGTGTTTAAACTCACAGGAGTCAGAATCAACAAGAATAAATTCATAAAATTTTTGAGTTTTCCTTAAATCTTCAGGAAAAAAATGAAAACCTTTTGGAAAAATTTGTTGAACTAATTGTTTAGGGTTTTCAAAATCATATCCTTATTCAAAAACCAAATGATTTGAAGAAATTCCTTTTTGAATATATTTTTGTCCTAGTTTAAGCTAGGGCTTTTAATTAGAGATGGCAATGGGCCCGAGATTTTTGGGTACCCGGCCCGAAAAGGGTGGGCTTTACCCGTGGGCTTGGGCCTGGGCTAGGGCCTGGGCTTGATTTTAAGGCCCGACCACAGGTACGGGCCGGGCATGGGTATATCTTCAGTCCCGGCCCAGCCCGGCCCGCAAGTTTTAGTATTAATTTTACTAATATACCCTTATACTATATATTTAATTATAGTATTATCCTAAGTATATATAACTATTTTTCCCAAACCCTAACCTCAATTCTCAATTTTCTCATCCCATTCCCTAAACTCTCTCCACCTGCTGCCCTTCCTAACAGCTAACATATCTCTCTCTCCGTTTGCTGTTCTGCAACTGCATCTCTGTCGCTGTCGCCGCCACCTGCTTAGATAGGTAAGACTCTTGACTCTTTCTTTTTTTTTTTTAATCATTGTTCCTCTAAACTTTTGGATGAGCATTAAAATAAAAAATAATATATTAATTTGGGACCCAGGAGCCATCAGATGTGGCTTCTGTAGAGTTTGACTGCTTTTATTTATATATAAATTGGTGGAAGAGAAAGTACTTTTTTCAAGGTAGTATCCCAGTGTGGCTGCATTTTGTAATGAATCTGTTGTGTATTTTGCTATTTTAAGCTCAAAGAATGGACGGTTTTGATTACATTATGTTTACTATTGTGTGCATCTGATGTGAATAATAAAGAAGAAGCAAATTCTGTGTAACTCTGAGTAACTAAGAAGTCGTTCCATTTTGCTCTTCTGAGGTTTACAAGGAATTAAAATACGCTTCAAATATTTATCATTGCTGATATTTTGTTTGATATCTTGTACACTTTGTACTTTGCATTAAATGAGCTTAAAGTTACTCAATTTCTTTATATTTCTCAAGTTTTAGCTCTTTTGTTAACTTGAAGTTATATTTCCCCAAATTTTCACTTGAATTTCTTGTTGAATGTTAGACTCTTTAGTTGGTGGTCAATAATATGAACAAACATCTAATTAACAGACTCGCCAATTTCATCTTTGATTGATGTTTTTCACAAATCATCCTTTCTTTCTTCAGTTTCTCCCATGGTTTCAGCGTGTAAGACCTCCTTTAACTTTTGTTGATTCTTTTGCTGAATTACTTTGATTCTCAGATTAATAATTTCAGTCTTTAATTTTATCTTGTCGTGAATTTCGTCGCTTACAATTATTAACGAAATAAATCGGATTCTGTTTTGTGTTTGAATTTGAATTCCTTGGTTTTCTTTTTATTCTTTTCAGCAGTTCAATCTTAGATGAAGAATTTGTTGCTTCTTGGTGCAATTTCATATGTGCTGTTGGCTAAACATATTATTTGACTTTATAAATTCCATGTTATTGATTATTAAAATTGTCCATACTTTAAATATTGCAATTGGGACATTGTAGGCCATGCAATTCATAAAGTCTAAAGCTAACCACCTTACTGATAAATTTATTTTTTAACAAATTAATATGACATATCATCTCTTTAATTTTATTTTGTAATGTTATTGATATTCATACTTTTTGTTCATTTTTTTTAGGTTTCAACATGTCAATTCAAGCTTCTTTACTTGGTAAACGAAAAGCTTAGAGGAGGAATGAATCTACCTTCTGACTCATCGAAAAAATTGTCAACTCCAGATCTGATTGGAAGTAATCAAGTCAATCCCCAATTGCTATACGGAGGAAGAAACACATAGAAAATGCCCCCCTTAATGATGTTGACAGTTGCAGCAATACTGTAAGGACAAAATCAGTTGTATGGCATCATTTCAAGAAAGTTAAAGTTGATGGCAAGGATAAGCAGAGTGTAACCATTGTCGTAAACAACTTGCTGGTGGTTCCAAAAACGGGACAAGGCACTTGCATGCACATATTAAAATTTGTCCAAGGGCGAATGTGAGATGTATCACAGAAATTCTGTGATGACCCCGAGAGAGGATTCAGTTCAAAGTCACAAATGACCTTAACTTCTTCGCATCACTTGACCAAGAGTCGTGAGGAAGGACCTAGCAATGATGATTGTTCTACATGAATATCCTTTGAGCATGGTTGATCATTACGGGTTTAGAAATTTTGTAACAACATACAATCGTTGTTTAGTTTGTGAGTAAAACACTATTAAGAAAGACATATTCAAGATGTAGTGAGAAAAAGAGAAGACTATGAAATTGTAAACAAAAACCAGAGTAGGATTGCTATCACTTCGGATTTGTGGACTGCCAGCAATCAAAACAAATATATGACAATCACAGCGTACTTTATCGACAACAACTGGGTCTTACAAGTCGACTCATAAGTATTATCTTTTAAGGTTTTATCATTCTTATTTTTTAATACAATTTTTGTAGCTATATTAATAATATTTTTTATGTATAATTAATGTTGTAGATTTTATACGTACTGCCCACATACTAGAGATGTGCTTGCTGCGGCTTGTGGACTGCTTTTAAGTGGATATTTATAGAAAGTTGTCGACATTGACGCTGATAACTGCTCCACCAATGATGCAGTTGTTGAAGATATCTTGAACGAACTTCCAAGTGCCTCACTTATGCTATGTGGTTCATTGTTTCATATCATTGTTGTGCGCATATTCTGATCTGATTGTTCAAGATGGATTATCGGTGATTGGACAAGCAATTGCAAGAATCCGTGAGAGTGTTGCTTATTGTTCAGGCTCTCCTAAAAGAGAGCAAAAATTTGTTGAAGCAGCACGTCAAGAAGGCATTGAAAGTACAAAGAAGTTGGCTCTTGACTGTGAGACTCGCTGGAACTCAACTTATTTAATGCTTGAAACTGCTTTCATTTACAAAGATGTGTTTTTTCGTTTAAAGCTTCGTGAGCCACAATATAGATGTTTGCCAACTGAGGAGGAATGGGAGTTGGCCGAACAAGTTTGTTCAAAGTTGAAAATATTTTATGTTGCCACAAACTTGTTCTCTGGAACAAAATATCTGACATCTAATAATTATTTCCCAAAAATTTGTGAAATTAGAATTGCATTGTCTAACTGGCTTAGATGTGGGAATGATTTGATAAGGAATATGGCAACAAAAATGCTTGAAAAATTTAACAAGTATTGGGATGTGATTCACGGTATCTTGGGGGTAGCGAGTCTTTTAGATCCTAGATACAAAATGAAATCATTAGATTATTTTTTTCCTCGGATCTATGGAGTTGATGGTAAATATCATATTATGAGAATTCAAGGATTATTATCAGATTTATTTAATCAGTACCAATCTAAGCAAGGAAGTAGTCAACCTCCTCCCAATGCAACACCTTCTTTTCAGGCTAATATTCCTTGTAGTGAGGACGATGGGTCCGTTAGTGACTTTGACATGTACATTGCCCAAGAATCAAATGTTGTTGAAGGAAAGTCAGAACTGGATTTTTATTTAGAGGAGAAACTTTTGCCTGGCACTCCTAACTTTGACATATTAGTTTGGTGGAAGGCAACTGGGCCTAAATATCCAATCCTCTCTTCTATTGCTCGAGACATCCTTGCTATTCCTGTCTCCACAGTCGCTTCTGAGTCTATATTTAGCACGGGTGGGAAGGTAGTAAGCCCACATCGCAACAAACTTAATTCAGATACATTAGAAGCATTGATGTGTGCTCAAAATTGGTTATGGGCGGACATAAAATGTGATTATATCGAAATTTGATTTCTTTAACATATTTGTCTAATTGTCTTTAATATATATTTTTTATTTCTTTAACTTATTTGTCTTATTATCTTTAATGTATATTTTGCGTTCTTATTAGGTCAACAATCATGCTTGACATTTTTTGATGACACTGATGAGGAAGAACAGGAATTATGATGACAAAGAATAGGTATGGAATTGGTTAGATATTTAGTATTTCATGTGTTAATGCTTCTTATGTATTTTATAATTGCAGAAATGTGGACTTACCCGACTGGAGCTTGCAAAACTTAAGGAGACAACAACTTAGAAATTTGTGATAGAGTTTAATGTTTTGTATTTGTTCAGATTTTACTGTCTCAATTTGGTTGTTGCTCTTATGATTATGTTATACTCTAAAAATGGATGAATGCACTTTGTTGAATGTTATTTATATATTTGGTAAGTATTCAAAAATAAATTAATATTTAAAAACTATTTGTAAAATTTAAAATATAAAAATAATTTGAAATTTATTAACATTTTAAAAATTGACATTATAAAAAAAAGCGGGCTTGGGCCGGGCCTGTGGGTATAAAAAGCCCGTCAGGCCGGGCCTGGCCTTTGCCTATCATACCCGTGGTGGGCTCGGGCTAGGCTTGGGCCTGGGCTAAGGGGTACCCAGTCCCGGCCTGGCCCATTGCCATCACTACTTTTAATGGTGTAGCTGCAGGAACAAGTTCTTTGTTTTTTGAAAGAGCAATTTGAGTTGCCTTTTGTAGTTTACTTAATGAAATTTTTTCACATTGGGAAAACTCTTGGGAGCTTTTTGGAAGAGTTTGAGGATCTTGAAATTTCAAAATTTCATTTTTTGGTAAATTTGGTGTCAGCCCAATCATGGTTAAGGCTGTTTCTGGACTTTGCTGAAAAGAGTTGATCCAATTATGGATTTGCTCTGTATTTGTTGGGCTCTGAGAAGAGCTTGTTGAGGCTACGCCTTTTCCTTTTGATTGTTGGGCCTTTTCTTGGGCTTCTTCTTCACAAGCTAGTTCATACCATGATTTGGTGTTTGTGGGCTTTTGGGTATAAAAAGCCTTTGATTGTTTTTGAGTTATCAGAGGGTTGGTCTTTTTGGGTGGCATGATGGTTACCTCCCCCTGGTGAGGAAGTCAAGCAGGGAATTAGCTTCTCTTTTGATATATTCAATGTCAAAATCAAATACATATAAAATTGCTTGCTATCTTGAAAAAATTTGTTTTGATGCAATATTTTGAACATCCTTTTGTAAAACATGTTTAGCAGTTTGGCAATCAATGCGAAGTAGAAATTTTTGATTGAGTAAATCACTTTGAAATTTAGAAATGCATAAGACAATGGATAAAATTTCTTTTTTGATAGTGGAGTATTTTTGTTGAGTTTCATTCCAAAATTTGGAAGTATATTGGACAACTTGTTATTTGTTATCTTTTTCTTGTTTGAGAATACCTCCATATCCCAAATCTTAGACATCTGTTTCTACAATTTCGAAGGCTAATGGGTCTGCTAAATGTAAACATGGCAAATGGGTAATTTGGGCTTTAATCTGGTGGATTATATTGTTGTGTTGACTTGTCCATGGTTTTGGATTCTTCTTTAACCTTTCATGTAAAGGTTTGCAAATTTGACTAAGTTTAGGATAAAAATCCATTACATAATTAAGACTTCCTAAGAATCTTTGTAACTGAGTTTTATCAGTGATGACATCAGAAATTTTTTTGCCAAATTCAATGGATCCTTGAATAGGTATGATTGTACCATTGTAGATTATTTGACCTAAAAATCGGATCCTTGTTTGGAAACGGTTTATTTTTGTTTTTGATACAACTAAACCATTTGTTTTGACAATGTGAATAAATGTTTTTAAATGTTTAAAGTGTTGATCTATACCAGATGAAAATATAAAAACATCATCTATATAGACAATAAGAAATTGAGAGTAAGAATTGAATATTTCATTCATTATTCTTTGGAATTTTGATGGGGCATTTTTTAACCTAAAGGGCATTACATTCCATTCATATTAACCAAATGGTACAGTAAACGCGGTTTTATACCTATCTTCTGGTTTAATTTGGATTTGCCAAAATCCAGATTTCATGTCAAATTTGGAAAAGATTTTTGAATTGGATAGTTTTTTAATAAATCTTTTTTGTTTGGGATTGGGCATCTTATCCATCTTAAGGCTGTATTAAGAGGTTTATAATTTATGACAAGTCTTGGAACTCCTCTTTAAAGTTCAGCATTTTTCTGAACATAGAAGGCCGTGTAACTCCAAGGAGAATTGCTTTTCCTAATTAATTTTTTTTTTTTTTTTTGTAGAAGATCATTGATTTCTTTTTTACAATGTTCTTCAAATTCTTTATACATTTGTATTCGTCTGGCTTTTGTAGGTATTTCTTTTTCATCAAAATTTTTTTCATAAGGCAGACTGACCATATGTTTTTTCCTTTCCCAAAAAGCATTAGGTAGGTCAGAGCAGATTTGAGTTTCAATAGTTTTTTGTATTTGTTTTATCTTTGAGTGGATATTATTTTGTTGAAGTTGAGATTTGATTCTTTTAGTTTTAACTTCTTCTTGGAGGAAGTGTATATGTTTTTTTTTGTTTAGGATGAGGTGATTAATTTCTTTCTTTGACGTTGAGTATTCTTGGAGAATATTAAGGTTTTTTTGGAGTTTGGTGACAAGAACTTCACCCATTATTTTTGTGGATATCCCTGAGTCATCAACACTAAATTGTTGTATTAAATTAATGAAGGGTGTTCCTAATATTATACTTCTTCTCAAATTTTTTACTAATAAAAAGGAGGTTTTAAACAAATGTTTTGATTACAAACTTTAACATCTAATAATTTGTAATTGATAAAAAGGGTTGAGCCATTGGCTGACTTAGCAGATTCTAGTGTTTTTTCATAGTATTTTGTAGGAACTAATCCTTCTTGGATACAATTGAAGCCTGCCCCAGTATCAAATAGAGCAATTGTTTTTAGGATAAATTCATCATTGATTAAGAGTTTTATCTGAATATGCCATTTTGATTAGTGGTGGGATAATCCGGTTAACCGAACCGGATTAGGAAAACCGAAAACCAAACCGGTTATTCGGTTTAGAGAAAATGCAAACAAAAAACCGGACCAATTTCGGTTATAAACCGGTTGTAAACCGAACCGAATATCCAGTTCGGTTAACCGATTTTCAAATTAACCCCTAAAATTCTTCAATGTTTAATTTAAGTCCCTAAATTCAAATATTTATTATTTTATGTATAATTCCATGCTATTTTTCTCTTTTATTTTGGTATTATTGTTGTATTCTTTGTATGAAAAATACATTAAATTACTTATTTACAGATATTGAATCCAAAATATGAAATAAAAACATAAAGAATTCAATTACACATTACTCAATAGTCAATATTCATTAATAAACTCAAATACATAACATAAATTTAATTTGGCAATGTTAAACTGAACATCACATAAAATTACAAATTAAAAAAACTTAACATAACATAAATCATCTTCATCCCACAATGTTGGTGTTAGTGGAGTCTCTTGATTCCGCACTCCCCAGATTAGTTAATGGCACAAGAAAAAGATTATCATCTGCAATTAACAACTATAAATATTAATAAATGAAAATAATAAAACATATGAAATATTATTATCACTGCTGTTAAAGAATGTAGTTTTCTCCAAGCAATTCCCATATTCTTATCCCATATTCATAATGCAATTCATACGGAGTATATATGCATCATCATTGGGAGCTTGCTATCATTGCCGTAGTGACTAGTGACATATTAAGGAAATACTGTAACAAAGAAGGCTATCTCTTAATTGTTAAATCTTTATTCATTCATCAGTATCTCATAGGATAGCCATTAGTCTCACTAGAAAGTAGAGATATTTTCTAAATGAATGATAGTCCAAGTCTCATTCACGAAGAGTTCCAATAGAGCAACCAAGAAACCTTTGATGCAAGCAATTGAATAGCAAATACTGCCTAAATAAATCTAATGACAATGAATTGAAAAAACTCTATAAGATGAAGCAATGATTAAAATAGAGCACAGGCCAACAAAGCAAGGAGAGTGTATTAACAATTGAGGCATCTAATAATAGAGAGGTGAAATAAATTAAGCATATGTTGTGATAACTTTAATGTATAATTCAATACACACTACTCAATAGTCAATACTCATTAATAAACTTATAGTTAGCAACTCTCCAAAAATTTAAAATAAATAAAAACAACATATGCTGTGATAACTTTAATGATAATATACCTCATATATTGGAAATTTGGAATATTCTTCAATCATCAAGATGAGTCAGACTACTTTCCACTCCCGAAGAGAAAACCTCTACACAAAGTTGGACAAAAAAGTTAGCTAAAATCATAAATAATGATGAAAAATATATAATTATAATTGAAAGTTAACAAAAAATGTCACCTGACTCAATTTTAGATAATTCCTCCAAGCTTTCCTCAATGTTCAATGGTCCACGCGTATTCCTAATCCAATCCTGTGTACATATAAGAGCCTCTACCATCTTAGTAGTAAGGGAGCTACAAAATGGATCTAATACACTACCCCCTGTACTAAAAGCCGATTCAGATGCAACCGTTGAAATAGGCATAGCCCACACATCTCGTGCTATCATAGAGAGAACAACATATTTTGTTGAATTAGTCTTCCACCAATTCAAGATATCAAAAGTTTTGTCGTTGTAATCCTCACAATCGTCCGCTAAATACTTATCCAATTCCGTTTTATGCTGAACAGCTTTCTTTGTAGCCTTTTTCTAATTATACATAACCCTCATGAAGTTCTCATTATCAACATTTGCATCATGCACATCAATGTCAATTGAAACTTGAGATTTCTCACTTGACTGCTTATTGTCATCCACCATAAGCAAACTATATTGCTCAAATAAAGACAACAAAGCTTTCTTCACTTTTCTCATCAACTTGTCAGCTACAACAACATCATAGGCCTTATTAACTACCTAGTCCACATATTCCAATTTTTGCTTAGGATCCATTACCTCTGCAATGAATAACATAATGTTGATATTATCAACATTTGACCAATACTTATCAAATTTCACTTTCATCCGTGTAGCCATATTATGTAAGCCAAGATCAGGACTTTTACACTATGTTGAAATCTTCAACCCAATGCCGAAAATCTCATACATTTGCTAGTAACATAAAGAGACCCGAAGACACATAGAGTAGCATCGTAAAATACTTTCAAGAAAGGTAACAAATAGTGAGCATACTCCTAATCAGTACTCATAGGCAAACCTCGTGACCTATCACCACTAGTAAGCTCATCTGCATACTTACTATCTTCCAATGCCAACAACTCAAAATCTTTTTGAAATTTTAATGTCGCTTCCAACATCAAGTATGTAGAGTTCCATCGGGTTTCTACATCAAGAACCAAATGACTTTTACTTGCAATTTTTTCTTTCTCCACACACACCTTAAATCTCTGTAACCTTGCTGGAGAAGACCTTACATACCTCACTGCTGTATGGATTCTAAATATGGAGTCATCCATTTCCTTTAACCCCTCTTTCACAATTAAACTCAAAATATGTGCACAACATCTCATGTGTAGAAAATCACCCCTTCCAACTTGCTAGTCTAGTCTTCAAATAGCTTACACCAACATCATTAGAACTAGCATTGTCTATTGTGGTTGTGAATACCTTATAAATACCCCAATCACGCAAACACCTCTCAACTATCTTGCCAATCATTATACCTTTATGACTAGTGATTGGACAAAAATTTAAAATTCTTTTCTATAGCTGCCAATGATCATCAATGAAATGCGCAGTAAGGCACATATAATTAAGGTTTTGAATGCTTGTCCGTGTATCAGTCGTCAGAAAAACTCTGTGCGAAAACTTATTGAAAAACTTCTTCAATTTTTCGCACTCTCCAATATATATTTTGAAGCAATCTTTAGTCACGGTTCTCTGGCAAGGTACTTGAAACCTAGGTTGTGTCACATTCATCACGTTGCGGAACCCTTCACGCTCCACAAAACTAAAAGGTACCTCATCAATAATGATCATTTTTGCTATAGCCTTTCTAATCAGATCTGGATCATATTTCCATAACACTAATGAAGATTGTGCGGAGAGAGCAATGCCGCCTGAGAGATCACGTAATCCTTGTTGAAAAATTAGGGTCTTCTGTCTTTTGTCTGTCACATTTGGAGGATACTTTTTGCATCTATTTAAGTGGTTACGTAGACAGCCTGTACCACTCTTACTTGGACATGCTAGAACACTCCCACAGTAACTACATGTCGCAGTCAAATCATCCTTATGCTCACAATCACTCTTAACAAAGTGATCCCACACTTGAGAACTATTCTTCCTAGAACTTGTTTCCCTTGCACGTTTGGGAGCTAAAGGTGCTGGTGGTGCCATGGAATTTGGAATTGGAGTTGGAGTCATACTTGTCGGTGTCTCACGAGTATTGTCCGCAGCCGATGACATCTACAATTCCATCAAATAAAAATATGCATTAAGTAAATAAGACATCCATATAAATCATATTCTTTTATTTATTGACAATAACTAAAAATAAAAGAGAAAATTTAGGGTATGTAAGGAATAGATGTGAAATGTATGCAAGGAAGGAAGTCCCTATACATGGATTTGTCATGATAACAATTGAGTTGAATTGGCAAAAAAAAAAAAAAAATTCCAACAAATTGCAACACCACAGAACTTGAGATGTAAATTCATGCATGTGGATATCAAGGTCTGCATGCAAATCAATGTGAAAACCCGCAGAAAATACAATAACGTTTAAACAGAAAAACAGGAGAAAATACAATTCTGTTTTCTGACTCACAACACCAATCTCAGGTTATTTAGGTAGATAATACTATATCTGCTGCAACCTCCTCTATTTACCTGTTAGATGGTTGAAGGTATTTAACACATTTCATCAAACATCTGGGGAACACTGGAGATTAAATTAAGCATACATCCAACATACATGAAAGCTAAGTCCATCAAATTTAAAATTGAAGTATTGGATCCTAAGATGTGTGCAAGGCCAAGCACAAGGCACCGCATGGAATAGGATTTTATTAAATATTTAGTTTATATATAATATATGTTGTGAATCAAGTTGGCAATATGAGGTGGCAAAGTTTGTTTTAGTTAGTTAGTAAGTTAGTTGTTTTATAAAAGTTAGTTAAGCAGTTAGTTTATAACAGAATGTATATATAGCTTTGTAATAGAACATAAAAGTTAAGTTGAATTTGATATTCATTTTCCAGAATACACCTTCACGAGTTTTTCTCTTCTCTCATCCTTCATCTTCAATTCTTTTTCCCCAAATTTAACATGGTATCAGAGCAAAATTGGGGCTAGAATTTCTCTGAGAAAATAGCTGGAAAATTCGAATCACTCAGTGCTCTCATCCTTTGGCACTTCTTCTTCTATCATTTCTGAAGATTATTCCTCAGCTCTTTTCTTTTAATCTCTCAAGAGATAGCTTTCTGCTCATTCTTAAATTCAATCGAAGAATCAGAATTTCGTACCTAGCTTAATTGAAGATGGTAGCTACTGGCAACAATGCATCTTCTGCAACTCAGCAACCTGAATCCTCTCTAACTATTGATTTTAACCATCCTCTCTACCTGCATCCTTCGGATACACCAGGTGCAGTACTCGTTTCTTTTCAATTAAGTGGAATTGACAATTATTCTTCATGGAGTAGGTCTATGAAAATTGCTTTGTTAGCAAACAATAAGATTGGATTTATTGATGGCACTTGCACAAAGAACACAGTTTCTGCTAGTTTGCATAATCAATGGGATAGATGTAATGCCATAGTCCTCTCCTGGCTCATGAATTCAGTAACAAAAGAACTCTTAAATGGAATTGTCTATGCGTCAAGTGCACATCTAGTATGGAAGGATTTACAAGAAAGATTTGATAAAGTAAATGGCTCCAGAATTTTTCAATTATGTAGGGAGATAGTCACTCTAGTGCAAGGGACTTATTCGATTTCCACATATTTCTCCAAACTAAAATTGCTATGGGATTAGTATTCGTCCATAATTCAACTTCCATGTGAATGTTCCATGTCAAAAACATATGTTGATCACATGCAGAATCAGAAACTTCTTCAGTTTTTAATGGGATTGAATGAAACCTATTTACATGCTAGAAGTCAAATATTGATGAAGAATCCTCTGCCATCTGTGAATCAAGCTTACTCCATGCTTGTTATTGAAGAAAGCCAAAGGAGCCTTATAAGTGCTATCCCAACTAAATCATCTTCACTTGAGCCAACTGTGCTTTACTCATCTTCGAATTCCAGTCAACAGTCATCAAAGTCAAAGAAAAATTGGAACATAATTTGTTAAATTGCAATGTGAGAGGTCATAAGAAAGACAATTGCTACAGACTAATTGGTTATCCTACAGATTTTAAATTTACAAAGAAGAAGAATTTTAATCAATCTTTTGCCAGCAATGTCACTTCTGTTTTACAGCCAGATCCTATTTCCTCTTCTATTGAAAATCAAACTACTCCAGTTTTATCCAAAGAGCAGTATGCTGAGATACTGAAGTTACTTCATAAAGAACCTTCCATGACACCATCAATGATGCCAATGTCAACATGGCAGGTATCCACTCTTACTTTTCATCACTACATCATGGAAATTATTGGATCCTTGATACAGGTGCTAGTCACCATATGATAGCATCTTTGAACAAGCTAACAGATTTGATGGTGTCTACCTCTCCTTCTTCAGTCAGGCTACCTAATGGACATCACTCAATGGTTTCTCATATTGGTTCTTATGTGATTGGTCCTAATCAAAGACTAAATAATGTCTTATTTGTGCCTGATTTCGAATTCAACCTAATCTCTATAGCAAAGCTGACCAGAGACCTAAAATGTTTTGTTTCATTTTATCCTGATTTCTGCATATTTCAGGACCTCTCCAATGGCAAAGTACTGGGGATTGGTAAAGAAGCTGAAGGACTTTACTTCTTCATGCCTTGTCATGTTCCAGCAGCTCATCATTCTGTTTTGAATAAATCATTGGGTACTTCTTGTTCAGTTTCTGTAAATCTTTGGCATAAGCGCTTTGGACATGTACCTCATGTCAAACTGAAATATTTTCCTGGAATAAATTCTGTTGTTTCTGGTGATAATATACACTGTGATATTTGTCCATTTGCAAAACATGTTAGACACCCCCTTCCTCTCAGCACTAGCAGATCATCTGCTTGTTTTCATCTCTTACACATGGATGTTTGGGGCCCTTATCACACCCCCACACATGATCAGCATAAGTTCTTCCTTACCATAGTGGATGATCATTCTCGCATCACTTGGGTTTATCTCATGAAACACAAACATGAGGTCATTATACATATTAAGAATTTTCTTACTCTTATCAGAAATCAGTTCTCAGCTTGTATTAAGCACATTCGAACTGATAATGGCCTTGAGTTCCTCAACTCCCAGTGTGCAGCTTTATTCACCTCTCTTGGCATTGTACATCAAAGAACCTGTATCCACACTCCACAACAGAATAGAGTAGTAGAAAGGAAGCACAGGCATCTTCTCACAGTCGCTAGAGCTTTAAGAGTTCAGGCCTTCATTCCCATTCAATATTGGGGGGATTGCATTCTTACTGCTTGCTATCTGATCAATAGATTTCCTACCGATATTCTTCATGGTAGATCACCTTATGAGATCTTGTATGGTTCCCCTCCATCTATTGGACATTTCAAAGTATTTGGCTATCTTGCCTATGCTTCTAATGTGGCTTCTAGAGATAAATTTGGATTCAAAACTATGCCTGCAGTTTTCATAGGGTACTCTTCTGTTCACAAGGGATACAAGTTACTCAATCTGGAAACCTTTAATTTCTTTGTCAATCGTGATGTTCAGTTCATTGAGGATTTTTTTCCTTTTCAACACAAGAATGCTTCACATGTTCCTGTCTTTCCAGCTGATCCATTCCTTACTACTTCCCTTGATACTCTGCCTCAATCCTTTCCATCAACTCCCGCATCATCAGACACTTTACATCCACCTTCATCTAATAACCATACATCTCCTTCAAACTCACCTGCTCCTCTTTCAGTTCCTGTTTCTATTGATGTCAGAAGATCTCAAAGGCATCATAAGCCTCCTATTTGGCTTCAAGATTATATCACTCCTTCTGCACATTATTCCATCTCCAAGTATGTTTGCTATTCCCATCTTTCACCTCCATATCAATGTTTCTTGTCTTCCATGTCTCAAATTCCAGAGCCCACATCCTTTCATGAAGCTTCTCAAGACCCCAATTGGGTTGCTGCTATGAAAACAGAAATAGAAGCTTTGGAGGCCAACCAAACTTGGACTCTAGTATCCCTTCCACTTGGGAAACACCCTATAGATTGCAAATGGGTTTACAAAGTCAAGTATAACTCAGATGGCAGTCTAGAGAAGTACAAAGCCAGGCTTGTGGCTAAAGGTTATAACCAGCAAGCCGGCATTGATTACACAAAGACTTTTTCCCCAGTTGCTAAAATGGTCACTGTAAGATCAGTTTTAGCTTTGGCCTCCATTCATGATTGGCCTCTCTTTCAAATGGATGTGTTTAATACCTTTTTACAGGGTGATTTATATGAGGAAGTCTACATGTCTATGCCTCCAGGATTTGGCAATCAGGGGGAGAATCACATGGTTTGCCGATTGCTCAAATCCTTATATGGATTAAAGCAGGCCAGTAGACAATGGAACCTCAAACTCACTGATGCCTTGATCAAAAGTGGTTATTCACAGAGTAAACATGACTACTCCTTATTCACCAAACGAGAAGGCAGCAACATTGTTATCTTACTTGTCTACGTAGATGACATTTTGATCACCGGCAGTAGCTTGAAAATGGTTGATCAGTTAAAGGGAATTCTTCAAAACAATTTCAAAATAAAAGACCTTGGTCACCTGAGATATTTTCTTGGCATAGAAGTGGCCAGATCTTCTGAAGGCATTACATTAAATCAGAGAAAGTATGCTTTTGAACTCATTTCAGAGGCTGGGTTGTCTGGTGCAAAGCCTGCAGATACTCCCCTTGAGCAGAATTTAAAACTCACATCATATGAGTTTGATCAGAAATTTAATCTAGAAGTTAAAGATGCGTTATTAGAAGACCCTAGCATTTTCAGAAGAATGATTGGCAGGTTACTATATTTAACTATGACCAGGCCAGATATTGCATTTGCTGTTCAGACACTAAGCCAGCATATGCAATCTCCTAAGGAGTCACATTTGGAAGCAGCTTTAAGAGTGATCAGATATGTAAAGAAGGAGCCAGCTCTTGGGTTGTTTATGTCCTCAAAAAGTTCAATGAAGTTGGTGGCATTTTGTGACTCAGATTGGGCCTCTTGTGCTGTTAGTAGAAAATCAGTTTCAGGGTATTGTGTTAAACTGGGAGACTCTCTTTTGTCTTGGAAGACCAAGAAGCAAAACACGATAGCCAGGTCTTCTGCAGAAGCTGAATACAGGAGTATGGCTACAGCAGTGGCAGAGTTAACTTGGTTTAATTGGGTTGCTCGAAGAACTGAATGTGAAAGTTATAACTCCAGCATCACTACATTGTGATAACAAGGCTGCTTTACAGATTGCAGCAAATCCTATGTTTCATGAGAGAAAGAAACATATTGACATTGATTGCCATTTCATAAGGGAGAAGATTCAGAGTGGAATGATAACCACAAAATACGTACCTACTAGAGAACAATTGGCAGACATCATGACCAAAGGTTTAGGCAGATTGCAACATGAAAAATTCACGTCTGGGCTCTGTCTAAAGAACATACATAAGGCGCCAGCTTGAGGGGGAGTGTTGAGAATCAAGCTAGCAATATGAGGTGGCAAAGTTTGTTTTAGTTAGTTAGTTAGTTTGTTAGTTGTTTTATAAAAGTTAGTTAAGCAGTTAGTTTATAACAGAATGTATATATAGCTTTGTAATAGAACAGAAAAGTTAAGTTGAATTTGATATTCATTTTCCAGAATACACCTTCACGAGTTTTTCTCTTCTCTCATCCTTCACTCTTCAATTCTTTTTCCCCAAATTTAACAATATATATTTGACCTTGAATTCTAAAATTTAAACTATGGGGTCCTGTATTTTGATTTATAAAACTTCCAGTTTCCATCAAATGCATTAAAGAAATCAATATATTATTACTTATTAGTTTGATTATTTTATTTACATAGTGTTATTGAATCAAATACTCCAAGAAAGCCGTAAACTTACAAAGAAAAACAGGGCTAAAAGAATATGGAGTTCTCCTCTGTTTGAACCACTATGTTTCTTCTTCTTCATCTTCGATTCACTCATGGTTGTTTGACACACCCAGATGAGCTTTGAAAAATTCGCATAACCAGTCTATAAAGTTGACATTTGAGTGAAAGTAGCCAACTATTTTATTTTAAGGGAAAAAGTACTCATGATGTGTCCTTTCTACCCTGAATGAGTCAAACCCAAATAAACTCTCGTTTCCTCAACCATTTTCACTCTCTAACTCCCCAAGAACTCGAGGCAAGAAACCCGATACCCAGTGAGTTGAGTTCGACAAAACAGCCAATGGCTGCCAACATGGTCTATCAAAGTGAGAGCCACAACTCAACTCTCTGTAATGATCATAGGTACCAATAAACTAAAAAACCTAGTCTTGGCTTTTTTCTCCCACTTTTCAATAACTAGAACTTTTTAAGATTCAAGTTATCTAACATATATATTCTTAGCATAGAATAAAAATTCTTCCATACCTTGGACAAGAATGGTTCAAGAAATGCGACAACGGTGACGATGGAGACTGCTGGGTGAGTGGGTGCTGGGTGGTTGTTGTGGAGACTGCCGGCGGCGTGGCCCTGCTCAGTTGGTGTGGAGTTTGGACTGTGAAGATCGGAGCTTGGAGAGTGGAGTTTGCTCACGGTGTGGACAGTGGAGTGACTGGAGAATGGAGACTGCTGGGTGCTGCTGAACGTGTGAAGAAATGAAGAATGAAGATGGATTGGAGTGGAAACTGGTGACTGATGTGTGCACTGTGGAAGTGTGGAGGCAGAGAACTGGAGAAGAGAAATAGAGAAGTAGAGATGTGAGCCTGTGAGAGTGCGAGGCGAATTTTTTTTTTTTTTTTTGCTTTTATACTTGGGGTTAAACCGAACTGGTTTTTTGGTTTTTTTAAATTTTGCAAACAGAAAATAGAACCGGTTTGCAAAAAAACCTAATTTTCGGTTCTGTTTTGGATCAGTTTCCGGTTCGGTTTGGTTTCCGGATTATTTATCCCACCCCTAATTTTGATAAGTTATTTGGGTTAGCGAATTTATAAAATCTTCATCATGATCTTCATCATCTTCATATTTATCTTTTTCTTTAGCAATAAGTAATTTCGAATGTTGTTTTTGTTGTTCTTTTAATTCATTAACTTCAATTTTTATTTGTTGGATTTCTTTTGTTAAATCTTCAAGTGTTAATTTCTTTTTTTCTTGTTTTTCGAATTTGTCAATAATATTCTGAAAACTATAGGCTTTATGGTTTTCTATTTTCCTATCAGTTTTTTCAAAGGTATTTTTTAGTCTTTCTAGATACTCTTTTCTCAAAAGATGATCATCTATTTTATTAACAGCTTCTAAGAGAAATTCTTGGTTTTTGGTTAAGACATTTATTTCATTTTCACTTGAGGTTTTGATTTCATCAATTTGGTTGTCATCTGACATTTCTTTTTCACTTGAATATGAATCAGAGGATTGTATCATTAACATTTCTATTTTATGTATGATTTCTTCATCAAGGCTTAATTCTCTAATTCCTTTACTAATTTTGTAATACTTAGCGATATAACCCTGTTTACCGCATCTAAAGCATGTGAATTGTTTTGTGGGTTTGTCTGTTTTAGAAAATTTGCTTTGTTGAAAAGGTTTTTTTTTTTTTTTTCCCCTAAATATGGATTTTGTACGGTTCTTATGATTATTCATGGTTTTATCACATTGACCTTTGCAGGTTATTATTTTCTTGGTTTTCTTTCCTCTAAAAGAAGATGATTGCCAAATTGTTGACAAAAATTTCCTGATTCTTTTCCTAACTATTTTCTTTTTTTTTTTTCCTTTGGTAGGCGATTTTTTCATCTTTGCAAATTTTCATTCTAACTTTCTAGACAAAACTATGTAATTGTCCATAAGTTAAATTGTCATATGGTATAATACCATCATATTGTTTCCTAACTTTTTCTCTAACCTTTTTAGCTAAGATGTTGGGTAATCCTGCCAAAAATTTAACCTTCCAATAAGCTTTGTTACTATCAGACATTTGCATAACCCTAATAAAGAATGTCTCTTTATACCACCTATAATTATGAAGGGTTTTGCATTTTAAGTTCATTAATGCAGCTTGACTTTTGTCTTTTACGTTTGCAGGGTCTCTTACAAAGTGAAGAGTTATTGCAAAAATTGAGGTATTAACAGCATCCTGAATTTCATTACCATCTTCATCCAAAATTGGTATTCCATTATCATCAATCTTGATTGCGTTAAGAATTTCACTTTTGTTTTGATCTTGTAGGTGGCTATCCCACCAGAATTTGAGAGAGCCAGTGAAACCAGCTACTAACAAGTGGGCCATGACTTGGTTTGTTGAATTATTTTTAGTCTTATAGGCATTACTAACCATGGTCATTTGTTGTAAGACCATAATAATATTATAATCAGACATTCCATCTATGTTCCATTCATAGATAGAATTGACGTTGTATTTGAGAGGGTTCTTCCAAAACTAAATCTGGGGCTGAAGCTCTTGGATAATACATTTTTGGGGTTTTTTTTCAAAATCATGTTATTGATTTGAATAGAATTATCATTTGAGGATGTATTTTGATCATTAGTTTCTGATGATTCCGATGAATCTATTTTGCCAATAAAATTTATATGTTTAGAAGTTTGTGGGGTTTCTGGTGCGACAACGCTAGAGAATTCTTCTTTTATTTGGTTGAGTTTTTTATTTATTTCTTGCATAAATTCTTCTTTATTGGTTAAAGTTTTAGTGTGTTTTGGAGGGAACTCCTGTGGAATGAATAAATGTTTATTATCTACAATTTTTATTGGTTTTGACCTTGTGTCAATGGGTTTTAGGATAGGTTTTCCTACAATGTCTTCAATGCTATTTAGTTGTTTGCCAATAGTATTCAAGCATTGGCTTGCATAATTATTTTGTTGGTAAATATTTTTTATATCATTTTCTGATATTTCACTTTAATTTTCTTTGACTTTAAAAGGTTAAGCTTTAATTTATACTCCTTTATAGGGAATCGTTACTTCTGCTAAAGGTGGATGAATTGACTTTATTTCTTCAATATCTTTTCCTCTTGTGATTTTCCACCGTTTTGCTTTTGTTTGGACATTGATTGTTTTTTCACTATCAAACCATTGAAAGAAAGGTATAAGAATTTAGTGTATTTTCATAAAGTTGTAATAATTTTGTTGAGTTATATCTCTTTCTTTTTTATTAAAGTTTTTAAAGAACGTTTCTCTTAATTCTTGATTTTATGTTGAATAAAAATCATTTTTTAAGAAGGTTTTATCTATTTCAATTTTTTCAATCATGTTTACTTCTAGCAAATCTGTCATTTGGGAATAGGTTGGAGATATTCTCTGTGATGTCTCTTCCCCATCTTATTGGGAAGGTGTTTGAACTGAATAATAGAGTTGTGGTATTATTGAGGAATTATTTATTCCTTGAATATTTGTTTTAACCTGGCTAGGTCTAGGGGGGTCTCTTATTGAACAAGAAAATCTTCTTTGTTATCAAGAGGTTCTTCGGGATTTAATCTGAATGAGGATAAGTGTGAGTCATCAAAACTTATTCTTGGAGGCCTACTAAACCTAATCTAAGCACTTCCATCAGAATTTTCAGTTATGTTTTTAATCTCTGTATTTTGGATTGATTGGGTTAAAGATGAAGAAGAAGAAGAAGAATCTAATCGAAGCTCCAGTACCTCGGTCAATCTCGCCCAAAGCAACGAAGATGACTGTTATGGGATCATCAAACACTACCAGATAATTAATAATTTGAAAAGCAATGTTGATGAAAAACAAGATGATCAGAAAACACAGCACCAAATAAAGCTAGAAGCTTCATGATTGAACTTCTATCTTCGAAGTGAAATTAAATTGATTTCTTTGATAAAATTCAAGAACCAAAGTCAGTGAAATTCAGTATTTTGTTATAAAATTCAACCAAAACTTCTTCATCACAAACTTCTACTGAAAACTTCTTTAACATCAAAAATTTTTGGTAATAATCCTGATGAATAATAAATCAATAGAATCTATCTGTTTTTGAGTTACAAGATACCACTAGTTTTAAATAAAACAAAACTCTGTAAAACTACTCAAAAACCCTCAGTCTCTTAAAATTTGTTAGAAATCTCCTTGACAAATAAAATAAAATAATCTTGATTTAACCATTTATAACCCTCTTTGAAATTAGTCAAAAACATGGTTATTAGTATCTACGATATGATTCGATACTGATCGCCTACGATACGTATCAAAGCGTGTATCATAAACCTTTTGATACGTTGATACGTATCATATGATACAATATGTATTACGATACAATATGTAACGGTTCGTATCCTTAAAAATATCGATATAAATCGATACGACTTTATTAATTTGGGCCAAAGGCCTAAAATTTTTTCTGTTCGAATCTGGGACACCTAACCCGGCTCACTAAAACCCGCCCAAATTTACCCATTGTGTATGGAGAAAGTGAAGAGGAAAATGTGTTGCTTATTTTGCATGATAATAATAACAGAAGTAGAGATATAGATATTGACATTGATCTTGAAAATTATATGAATGGTTGAGAGGAAATGATGTAGATTCATAATTTTGTGAATAATTTTGATTATATAATACCATAATTTAAAGCCAATAATATCAGAAAATTCGTAAATTAATCTTGGAGATGATATTAATTTTTAGAAAAATTTATTAATTTTTTTTTAAAGGACATATCCGATACACAATAGGATAAACGATGGTAAAAAACCTTCAAAACAAAATACATTTCAAAAAATCTCCCCGGAAAAAGAATATAAAGATACACTGGCTCTAAAACTCAAAGAAAACCTTCATAAATCACTCGTCATAGAGTCATAGTCTGATAGTCATAAACCTCTCTCCTAAAATTAGTAAAAAATTTCCCAACTTTTCTTCAAATTCATCACAAATCGCCTCGGCCAAAACCTAAAAACTTCCCAAGGTTTGAATCTTTTTTTTTTTTTTTTTTTTTTTTTTTCATTCTTTCAAACAAAGCAAATAGAAATTTGTTACCTTTTTGTCAACAGAATTGCCCCAGAACCTAGCTTGGGCTCTTTGGTAAGGATCAGAGGGAAGCAGAGGAGCCTTATCCTTCCACACCTCATCAATGTACTGAACTATGATGGATGATTCACAGATGGGTTTTCCGTTGTGAATGAGAACTGGGACCTTTTCATAACCGGGTTCATCTGTAAGAACAAAGCGCTCTTGTTGTGGATCAAGTCCTCTTCTCTGTACTCGTACTTGACTCCTCTCTCGGACAGAGCAATCCGGCACCTCATCCCAAATGGGTTTGCCCAGAAGTCCAACAGAATCAACTCGTCCGCCATTTTTTGGGCACGAACACAGTGAAGTTGTGAAGTGTTTTGGGTTTGAGTCGACGGAAAACACAAAGAAGTGATAATATAGAAGATTTGATTTGAAAGTGTGGACTGTTTCTGTCAAAGGTCCTTTCACACACGTGTTAAATGCTGATGCCATTATAGGCTTTCCTATAATATCTTAATTTCGAGGCGGTTTCAGTTCAGCTGCATTTGGTATAAGCTTATCTGAAATATAATTTTCATATGGTTCGTATAGGAAATCGTAAAGAAATTCGTAGTATTAAATCAATAAATATAGGAAAGAATAAAGTAAAATTTATAAAATATATAAGAATATTTTTAAAAGTTTGATACTTTAAATAAACTAAAAACAAAACTTATAAGGGAGTTTAGAATTTAAGCTTTTAGAATGTTGTAAACACCTGTAAAATTTTTTAATGTTTTTTATTTAAATAATCTTAGGATTCATAACACTTTTTAAAAAAGGTATACCCTTTAAATGAGTTAAGTTATCGGTCTTTAAGAAGTGACCATTTTTTTAATGCTTTTGAAATTTACCATGTTTTAGGAGTCAGTTAAGATATTGACTCTTAAATGATAAAGAGTATTTTCATTCACTTTTAAATATAAAGAATAAAATTTTTATTCAAATCTAATAAATTTTTTAAATTTGCAAGAAATAGATTTAATAAGAGAGAGAAATAATAAATAAAATATATATAAATTTATAATTTATTAATTAATTAAGATAGAGAGTGAAATTTGACTCCTTGGATGTGGAGAGTTAAACTCATTCTTTAATTTATATTTAAAGAATAAAGAGTCGATTAAACTTTTGTTTTTATATATTAACTATTTATAATAAAGAGTTTGGGTCATATAAAGAGTCTTTTGGAAATGTTCTAGCACTGGTTACTCTTATTGGAGAATCAATCAATTATTTGTAAGATTTACAAACTCAATTAGACCCTGAAATTAACCTCACAGAATCTATCAGTCTTTTAAACTTCTGTTCATTACCCATAAACCCTTTTTCTTTTCACTGTTTTTTGCTTCTCAGGAGCCAATATTTTGCATCTAATCTACGTCTGCATCAATCATATAAACTTCAAGAAATTCCCAATGACTACATATGTAAAATTCAGATTGGCAGAGCCGAAATGGAGTATTAATTTTTACATATTGGAAATTGCTTTTTAAGGGATCATGAAATAGAACATGAGGTTACCAATTGCACCAACTGGACAATTCAGCACCGGAGGTCCATCTTTGGAGTGGAGAATCCACACAAAGCTTGAAAGAGCCGATGCTTCCTGGTATGAAATTACTTCAACCAGACTGAAACTCATCTGAATCACTTCTTCTCCAACTCCTCCAACGATACATTCACCAAACTACATGCGCATTCATAACAAAAAACCCTAAATCAATTAACCCAATAATGTTCCAATTCTTGATCTTTTACACATATACATTACATTACATTTACCTCTTTTCTCAGGAAAAAACCATCAGCCGATCCATAAACCATCACCACCTCTTTCGTTACAAGTACAAAAGCTGAGAATGAGATGATTCGATTAGTAATTGAACAGTGAAAAAAGAAGTTTTCATCAAAAATTACCACGCACAATTATTTAAAAATGGTACCTTTTTTATCACGGTGGATCAGCTTCGATAAAATGCGTCTGAACTCTGCTGAATGTATCCCAATAACCGCTTCATATTCAAACTGCAATCTCCCATCTATATCAGCATGCTCCTCCGTAACTTCGCTCAATTTCATTGTTGAATATATAATAGCGCCAGTTCCTGATCAAGAAACCATTAAAGACTCGAAATGGAAGAAAAGATTCCATTAAAGATTCAGTTTTTAAGGAAAATGGGCAAGATTGAACGTACTACGACTCTTGCACTGGAGACAGATTATGGCTTCGTCTTCAGCAACCATTGAAAAGAGGCATTCTTCACCAAAACGTAGAAGTTTATCATGCAAGTTTGCAAGATTAATACCGGCAGAAGCGCTCGGCCAGTTGCAGTTGAAGTACTCAATGTCGGAGGATTTGATTTGCAGCGCCGCGATTACGAATCCGTCTTGCTCTGAAACGATCAACGAGAAACCGTCTGGGGTGTAGCTGATGGTGCCCATTCTTTCGACGATGACGAGAGGCTTCAAGGCTTTTCGTAGAAGAACTCCTTCGTCTTTAGAGAGCTGTATTATTATCATGGTGTAAAGTGAACTGAACAAAGATTATTTGAGAATTCTTGAACTAAAGAGGTTTTGATTTCAAGTCTTCAATTTCTACAGTTTGTTGTTTGCATTTGCTAATTATACATGAAACAGTCTGCTTAAGTTCTCATATAAGTTCCGAGGTTTGGTCAATCTTGAATTATATGTGTTAACAGTAATGAATGTGTTTATAATGTAAAGATTAGTTGGAGTTAGTTTACTGATTAGTTAGAGTTAGTTTACTTCTTGGGTTAAAGCTTGCGTTAGTTGTTAACTAGAGTTAGTGTTTTTGAGTTAATTGCTGTAAGTATAAAAGCAGTGTAAAAATCGCATTTGACTACTGAATGAGAATAAAAAATTTCCCAAAATTTCTCTTCTGCATTGTCTTTTATTCTCCTCAACATGTATAAGAGCTGGAGATTTTTTGCGAATTGATCTAAAATTGGATCAGTTGAACCCTCAATTTCTTTTGGTTTAGTTCAAAGAAGTTCAAGATTCATTAATTTCTTCATTTTGAGCTCAAATCTCTGGAAGCTCAGCTTAGTTGATTATGGCAGAAGAATCAGTTGGTCCTTCGATAGACTCAAATTCGCCCCTCTATGTTCATCCATCCGACATGCTAGGGTCAGTTTTTGTATCTGAACAGCTCGTAGGAACAAACAACTATGAAATTTGGAGCAGAGCAATGACTTTTTTTTTATGTGCCAAGAACAAGTTAGGTTTTGTTAATGGTGCTTGTACGAAGTCGTTTGTGCATCTTTGTTTAGTTCCACAATGGGAAAGGTGTAACTCTTTAGTTCTAGCCTGGATTTTTAATTTAGTTTCGAAGGAGATCTTCAATGGCATTGTATATTCGACCAATGCCTCCCAAGTGTGGCAAGACTTGAAGAGCATTATCATAAAGTCAATGGAACTAGGGTTTTTGGTATTCACCGAGAGATTGTGAACCTTACACAGGGAACTAATAGTCTAATACAGTGGCAATTTACTTTTAAAAACTCAAGTCACCGTGGGATGAGTTGGATTCTTTGGTAAGACTTCCTGCTCTAGATAGCACTTCTGCAAAGACATATCTCGAGCATCTTAATCAACAAAAGTTGCTATAATTTCTGATGGGTTTAAATGACTCATACTCTATGGTCAGGAGCCATATTTTGTTGATGAATCCTTTGCCAAGTGTTAAATAGGCATATTCAAGAGTGATTCAAGCTGAAATCCAGAAGATTTTAGCTTGTCTGAACACTAATTTAGAAGTTACTACTGCCCTTTATGCCCAAAATAGTAGTAAGAATCAAAGTCAAGGGCAGAGGTATAAGGGAAAGAAACTTTATATTGAATGGGACTATTGTCACTTGCCTGGTCATAGATGTGATAATTGTTACAAATTTAATGGCTATCTAGCTGATTATCAATTTACAAAAGGGAAGACAAACTCAAAAACTAAATTTTCTGCTAATTAAGTGCAAGCATAGGATATAGTCACAGAAGTTTCAGATGTAAAGACTAATAATGTCCCAATTGGTCCTGTTTTTACATCAGAGCAATATAACCAAATTCTGCAGCTACTGGGAAAGGAAAATGTTACCCTCGCAAATCATTCAGTTGCAAACCTTGCAAGTATTTTTAATAGTAGCCATAATGCTTCATTTTCTTTTTTAGATAAGAAAGCTTGGATCATAAATACAGGGGCTACTAACCACATGACCTATGACTACTCTATCTTGCAATCCCCCATTGCCATAAAGCCTTCTTCAAAGTCTACTGTAGGTTTACCTGATGGCATTAAAACTCACATTACACATGTAGGTTCTGTAGTTTTGGACAATAGCATACATCTTTCAAAAGTTTTACATATACCAGCCTTTAAACACAATCTACTTTTAGTTCTCAAAATTTACAATTTCTAATAACTGTGCTACCAATTTTTACCCTGATTTTTTTCTAATCCAGAATCTTTACAGTGGCAAATTGAAGGGGATTGGTAAGCATAACCAAGGCCTATTTTTCCTTTATCCAATTTCACAAAATTCCATATTGTCAAAAGTACATATTTCAAATAAGGTTGTTTGCAATATTTCAAAAAGTTCTTGTTCAAGCAATAATGTACCTTTTAATTTTCAGTTGAATAAAAATTATGATTCTCCTAGTACTTTTCTGGCTGCCAGTTTTCCTACTGATATTGAATTGTGGCACAAAAGGTTAGGGCATGTTCCTTATACAGTTTTGCAACACATGAATAAAAAATTTAATGTGTCTAATCCTCCTCACTATACTGTTTGCCCATTAGCTAAACAAACCAGGGTACCTTTCCATCACAGTAATTCAGTTTCTAGTTGTACATTTGACCTACTACATGTGGATGTTTGAGGTCCATATAGGACACCAACACATGGCAATGCTAGGTATTTTCTTACCTTAGTTGATGACCATTCGAGGGTGACCTGGTTGTTTCTTATGTAGTATAAATATGAGGTTTTCATTACTATTAAAAATTTTCTTCAAATGGTGCAAACTCAATACCATTTCACCCCAAAATGCATTAGGAGTGATAATGGTCTTGAATTTTTTAATAAAGAATGTCATGACTTGTTCCTTAGCAAAGCTATTGTCCATTAGAGTTCATGTGCTTATTCCCCTCAACAGAATAGGGTTATTGAGAGAAAGCATAGACATATTCTTGCAGTAGCGAAAGCTTTAAAGTTTCAGTCTAACATGCCAAGTCAATTTTGGGATATTGTTTGCAAGCAGTTGTCTACCTTATTAATAGGTTTCCTTCTTCTGTAATCAAGGGTTTATCTCCTTTTGAAATTTTTTTTGGTCTATCTCCCTCATTGGATCACATAAAGGTTTTTGGTTGTTTGGCTTATGCTACCATTCTCACCCCTAAGGACAAGTTGTCACCTAGATCTGCTCCTTGTGTGTTTTTGGGCTACTCTTTAACTCAGAAAGGTTATTTGCTTTATAACCTTTCATCTCATAGTGTTCTGGTTACTATAAATGTTATTTTTCATGAAACAGTATTCCCTTTTACTTGGTCTCAATCTCCTAGCCACCTTTTCCCATTGATACAAATTTTCTTGATATTAAGTTGACTTCTTCTTCTAATATACCTCTTTTTGATGATATATTGCCTGATGTCCAAAATTAAGAACCTACAATACCTTTTCCTGTTTCCTTGAATGATTCACCTCCTGTAGCTCTAGTTAATCCCTCTCCTCACCAGCACATGACACCTATTAGGAAATCTAGTAGACTTAAAAGACCACCTATTTGGACATCAGATTTTGTTTGTCTGTCTATCACCACTTCTACTTCAACCAATTGCATTCCATATTCTATCTCTAATTTTATTTCTTATGATCATATTTCTCCCACTCACAAGGCTTACTTATCCCATCTCAATTTAGTAGAACCTTCTTCTTTTCATTTAGCTTCTAAAGATTCAAATTGGGTGGTTGCAATGCAAAAAGAGATACAAACCTTAGAACCAAATAAAACCTGGTCCTTAGTCCCTTTACCCCCTAGTACCCTGGTAAGACCCCAATAGGTTGTAAGTGGGTCTATAAGCTCAAGTATAAAGCTGATGGTTCCTTGGAAAGGTATAAGGCTAGTTTAGTGGCAAAGGGCTACACTCAAAAGGCTGGCATAGATTATGCAGAAACATTTTCTCCTATTGTCAAAATGGTCACCATCAAGACCATTTTGTCTCTAGCTTCTATGCATGATTGGTCCATTTACCAAATAGATGTAGATAATGCTTTTCTATAGGGGGATTTACAAGAGGAGATTTATATGACTTTGGCTCAAGGTTGTGCAAAGTTGGGGGAAAAAAAAGAAAGGGGGGGGGGGGGGGGGGGGGGGGGGGGTGGTGTTGGGGATGGGGCGCAGAATGTGGTGAAGAAGATGAAGAAATCACTTTATGGTCTTATACAGGATTCTAGAGCTTGGAATTATAAGCTAACACAAGCTTTAGTTGCTGGAGGATTTAGTCAATCTAAGCTAACTATTCTTTATTCATTAAGAAAGTTGATCCCCACATTGTGCTAGTGTTAATATATGTTGATGACATTGTCATCACAGGGGACAACATTGATATGATCAATCACACTAAGCAACTTCTGCATTCTAATTTTAAGTTGAAGGATTAGGGATGTTGAAATATTTTTGGGGTTTTGAGGTGGCTAGATCTTCTAAAGGGATCACTTATGTTAAAGAAAATATGCTTTGGAGCTTAAATCTGAATTTGGTTTGTCGATTCTAAACTTTCTGCAGTTCCTATGGATTCTACTTTTAAACTTACATCCATTGCTTGTGATGAACTTTTCCTTATTGGCCATGATCCACTTCTTGCTGATCCAAGCATTTATTAGAGATTGGTGGGAAAGCTGTTATACTTATGCGGGTTTTCCTAAGGAATCGTAAAGAAATTCGTAGTATTAAATCAATAAATATAGGAAAGAATAAAGTAAAATTTATAATATATAAGAATATTTTTAAAAGTTTGATCTTTAAATAACTAAAAACAAAACTTATAAGGAGTTTAGAATTTAAGCTTTTAGAATGTTGTAAACACCTGTAAAATTTTTAATGTTTTTATTTAAATAATCTTAGGATTCATCATTTTTAAAAAAGGTATACCCTTTAAATGAGTTAATTATCGGTCTTTAAGAAGTCACATTTTTTTATGCTTTTGAAATTTACCGTTTTAGGAGTAGTGTTAGCAAGTGTTAAGATATGACTCTTAATGATAAAGAAATTCATTAATTTTAAAATATAAATAAAATTTTTATTCAAATCTAATATTTTTAAATTTCAAGAAAAGATTTAATAGAGAGAGAAATAATAAATAAAATATATAAAATTTAATTTATTATTAATTAAGATAGAGATAGTAAATTTGACTCCTTGGATGTAGAGTTAAACCATTCTTTAATTTATATTTAAAGAATAAAGAGTCGTTAAATTTTTTTTTATATTAACATTTAATATAAAGAGTTTGATCATAAAAGAGTCTTTTAGAGAGTTCTACACGTTTACTTTTATTGGAGAATCATCAATTATTTGTAAGATTTACAAACTCAATTAGACCCTGAAATTAACCTCACAGAATCTATCAGTCTTTTAAACTTCTGTTCATTACCCATAAACCCTTTTTCTTTTCACTGTTTTTGCTTCTCAGGAGCCAATTTTGCATCTAATCTACGTCTGCTCAATCATATAAACTCAAGAAATTCCCATGACTACATATGTAAAATTCAGATTGGCAGAGCCGAATGATGAGTAATTTTTACATATTGGAATTGCTTTTTAAGGGATCATGAAATAGAACGAGGTTACCAATTGCACCAACTGGACAATTCAGCACCGGAGGTCCATCTTTGGAGTGGAGAATCCACACAAAGCTTGAAAGAGCCGTGATCTTCCTGGTATGAAATTACTTCAACCAGACTGAAACTCATCTGAAATCTTCTTCTCCAACTCCTCCAACGATACATTCACCAAACTACATGCGCATTCATAACAAAAAACCCTAAATCAATTAACCCAAAATGTTCCAATTCTTGATCTTTTACACATATACATTACATTACATTTACCTCTTTTCTCAGGAAAAAACCATCAGCCGATCCATAAACCATCACCACCTCTTTCGTTACAAGTACAAAAGCTGAGAATGAGATGATTCGATTAGTAATTGAACAGTGAAAAAAGAAGTTTTCATCAAAAATTACCACGCAAATTATTTAAAAATGGTACCTTTTTTATCACGGTGGGATCAGCTTCGATAAAATGCGTCTGAACTCTGCTGAATGTATCCCAATAACCGCTTCATATTCAAACTGCAATCTCCCATCTATATCGCATGCTCCTCCGTAACTTCGCTCATTTCATTTTGAATATATAATAGCGCCAGTTCCTGATCAAGAAACCATTAAAGACTCGAAATGAAGAAAAGATTCCATTAAGATTCAGTTTTTAAGAAAATGGGCAAGATTGAACGTACTACGACTCTTGCACTGGAGACAGATTATGGCTTCGTCTTCAGAACCATTGAAAGAGGCATTCTCACCAAAACGTAGAAGTTTATCACAAGTTTGCAAGATTAATACCGGCAGAAGCGCTCGGCCAGTTGCAGTTGAAGTACTCAATGGCGAGGATTTGATTTGCAGCGCCGCGATTACGAATCCGTCTTGCTCTGAAACGATCAACGAGAAACCGTCTGGGTGTAGCTGATGGTGCCCATTCTTTCGACGATGACGAGAGGCTTCAAGGCTTTTCGTAGAAAAACTCCTTCGTCTTTAGAGAGCTGTATTATTATCATGGTGTAAAGTGAACTGAACAAGATTATTGAGAATTCTTGAACTAAGAGGTTTTGATTTCAAGTCTTCAATTTCTACAGTTTGTTGTTGCATTTGCTAATTATACATGAAACAGTCTGCTAAGTTCTATATAAGTTCCGAGGTTGGTCAATCTTGAATTATATGTGTTAACAGTATGAATGTGTTTAAATGTAAAGATTAGTTGGAGTTAGTTTACTGATTAGTTAGAGTTATTTTACTGCTTCGTTAGTTGTTAACTAGAGTTAGTGTTTTTGAGTTAATTGCTGTAAGTATAAAGCAGTGTAAAATCGCATTGACTACTGAATGAGAATAAAAAATTTCCCAATTTCTCTTCTGCATTGTCTTTTATTCTCCTCAACATGTATAAGCTGGAGATTTTTTGCGAATTGATCTAAAATTGGATCATTGAACCCTCAATTTCTTTTGGTTTAGTCAAAGAAGTTCAAGATTCATTAATTTCTTCATTTTGAGCTCAAATCTCTGGAAGCTCAGCTTAGTGATTATGGAGAAGAATCAGTTGGTCCTTCGATAGACTCAATTCCCTCTATGTTCATCCACCGAATGCTAGGGTCAGTTTTTGTATCTGAACAGCTCGTAGGAAAAACAACTATGAAATTTGGAGCAGAGCAATGACTTTTTTTTTTATGTGCCAAGAACAAGTTAGGTTTTGTTAATGGTGCTTGTAGAAGTCGTTTGCATCTTTGTTTAGTTCCCAATGGGAAAGGTGTAACTCTTTAGTTCTAGCCTGGATTTTTATTAGTTTCGAAGGAGATTTCAATGGCATTGTATATTCGACCATGCCTCCCAAGTGTGGCAAGACTGAAGAGCAGTATCATAAAGTCAATGGAACTAGGGTTTTTGGTATCACCGAGAGATTGTGAACCTTACACAGGGAACTAGTCTAATACAGTGGCAATTTACTTTAAAAACTCAAGTCACCGTGGGATGAGTTGGATTCTTTGGTAAGACTTCCTGCTCTAGATGCACTTCTGCAAAGACATATCTCGCACATCTAATCACAAAAGTTGCTATAATTTTGATGGGTTTAAATGACTCATACTCTATGGCAAGAGCCATATTTTTTGATGAATCCTTTGCCAAGTGTTAAATAGGCATATTCAAGAGTGATCAAGCTGAAATCCAGAAGATTTTGCTGGTCTGAACACTAATTTAGAAGTTACTACTGCCCTTTATGCCCAAAATAGTAGTAAAATCAAAGTCAAGGGCGAGGTATAAGGGAAAGAAACTTTATATTGAATGGGACTATTGTCACTTGCCTGGTCATAGAGCGATAATTGTTACAATTAATGGCTATCAGCTGATTTACAATTTACAAAAGGGAAGACAAACTCAAAAATAAATTTCTGCTAATTAAGTGCAAGCATGGATATAGTCCAGAAGTTTCAGAGTAAAGACTAATAATGTCCCATTGGTCCTGTTTTTACATCAGAGCATATAACCAAATTCGCAGTCTGGGAAGGAAAATGTTACCCTCGCAAATCATCAGTTGCAAACCTTCAGGTATTTTAATAGTACCATAATGCTTCATTTTCTTTTTTAGATAAGAAAGCTTGGATAATAGATACAGGGGCTACTAACCACATGACTATGACTCTATCTTGCAATCCCCCATTGCCATAAAGCCTTCTTCAAAGTCTATGTAGGTTTACCTGATGGCATAAAACTCACATACACATGTAGGTTTGTAGTTTTGACAAAGCATACATCTTTCAAAAGTTTTACATATACCAGCCTTTAAACACAATCTACTTTTAGTTCCAAAATTTACAATTTCTAATACCGTCCGCCATTTTTTGGGCACGAACACAGTGAAGTTGTGAAGTGTTTTGGGTTTGAGTCCACGGAAAACATAAAAGGGGCGTTTTGGTTCAGAAATGTTAGATTACTGGGAATGTTGGATTATTAGAAAAATAGATTACCTTGAAAGATTATTGAGAATCTTTAGGAAAATGTGTTTGGTTAGTTGGTGGGTATGTTATATTAATATGTTTGGTTGTGGGGAATAAATTTGTGAGTTTGTTATTTAAATTATTAAATTGTCCCCTTTTCAAATATTAATATAATATTATTTTTATTATTAATTTTTGAATAATTCTTTTAACCTCCAATATTTCAGATTTAGTTAAAACACCCCCGCTTATATAAAACTTTAATTTGTTATGAAATCACCCCCACCTCCTACCGTCGCTGCCGCCACCGCAAACCACCGTCAAAAGTCTCCGAAAGTCCCCGTTAGTCGCTCGCCGTGACCAAGAGGCTTTGATATGGCCGTTTCTGGCCATATTGATGGCCGAAAACGGCCAGATCTGGGCGAGATTTGGCCGTTAACGGCCATGGACCTGGCCTTCAACAGCCAGATCTATTCCGGCCAAAATAGATATGGTTGTTAACGACTATATTCGTGGTCGTTAACGGCTAGATCTTGCCCAGATCTGACCATTTTCGGCCATATCGAAGCCTCCCGGAGCCTTCCACCGAATCTCGTTCTTTTTTAGGGACTCTGGCGACTTTTCGACAGCAATCCGTGGTGGTTGGCCCACTGTCGGCAGTGGTGGCTGGGTGGCAGTGGTGGTCTATAAATTGTTTTAAATATAAGGATATTATTGTCCAAAATTTTAATTAAACAAGGGAAAAATTGAAATAGGATATTAATGTAAATTTATTTTAAAATGAGGGCATTATTGTCTAAAACTTTTATTAATAAGAGATAAAATTATAACAAAGAAAGATAACCCTGATAATTTTAGAATACCTAAAAAAAATGGAGGTAATCAGATTACTTCCAATATTACTAATAGTAACTACTATTGGTATTTGAAGATTACTAGAATCTTATATTACTTGACAATCAAACGTGATAATCAAGTAATATAAGATGATATAAACCCCGTTATCTCACATTACTGTCAACCAAACGTTTCAAACATTACCGCCAACTAAACGTTCCAAATAAGTGATAATAAAGAAGATTTGATTTGAAACTGTGGACTGTTTCTGTCAAACGTCCTTTCACACACGTGTTAAATTCTGATGCCATTATAGGCTTTCCTATAATATCTTAATTTCGAAGCGGTTTCAGTTCAGCTGCATTTGGTATAAGCTTATCTGAATATGGTTCTATAGGGAAAATCGTTTAAAGAAGAACTTCGTATATTAAATCAATAATATAGGAAAGAATTAATAAAGGAAAATTATAAAATCTATAAGAAAGAATTTTTATAAAAGTTGGGATGCTGTAAATAAACTAAAAAAACAAAAATTATAAGGAAGTTAGATGAAAGCTTTAGAATTGGTAAAAACACCTGTGTTTAAAATTTTTGACGGTGTTATGTAAATAATATTGGATTCATGGACAATTTTTAAAAAGCTCATTAAAAGTATCCCGTTAAAATGAGGGTTTAACGTATCGGGTCTCTAAGAAAGTCATCATTTTTTAATGCTGTTTGAAAGTTACCGTATTTTAGGAGTAAGTTTTTTTAGCTTTAAGTGTTTTTTAAACGATATGGACTCTTAAATGAGAAGAACATCTTCATAATTTTTAAATATAAAGAATAAAAGTTTATTCAAATCTAAGAACATTTTTAAAATTTCAAGAAAAAGATTAATATGGAGGAGAGAATTAATAAATAAAAGATATAAAAACTTTGTAATTTATAATTAAAAATTAAGATAAATAGTTAAAATTTGACTCATTGGAGTGTTAGAAGTTAAACTCATTCTTTAATTGATATTTAAAGAATAAAGAGTCTGTGTTTTAAATTCCTAGATTTTATAGAATTAACTCGTTTATAATAAAGAGTTTGATCATTATAAAGAGTTTTTTAGAGTGTTCTACAACGTGTTACTTTTTATGGAAGAACAATCAATTATTGTAAGATTTACAACTCAAATTAGACCCTGAAATTAACCTCACAGAATACGATCCGTACTTTTAAACTTCTGTTCATTACCCATAAAACCCTGTTTCTTTTCACTGTTTTTTGCTTCTCAGGAAGGCCAATATTGTCATAATCACTCTGCATCAATATATACAACTTCAAGAAATCCCAATGACCTCCATATGTAAAATTCAGATTGGCAGAGCGCCGAAATGAGTATTAATTTTTACATATTGAAAATTGCTTTTTAAGGATCCATGGAAATAGAACTGAGTTACCAATTGCACTGCAACTGGGACATTCAGCACCGGAGGTCCAATGCTTTGGAGGGAGAATCACACAAAGCTTGAAAAAGAGCCCGACTGCTTCCTGGTATGAAATTACTTCAAACCAGACGGAAACTCATCTGAATCACTTCTTTCAAACTCCTCCACGATACATTCACCAAACTACATGCGCCATTCATAACAAAAACACTAAATCAATTAACCCATAATGTTCCAATCTGATCTTTTACACCATATACATGTAATTACATTTAACCTCTTTTATCAGGAAAAAAAAAAACCATCAGGCCCGATCCAATTAAACCTCACCACCTCTTTCGCTGACAAGCTACAAAAGTGAGAAGGAGATGATTCGATTAGTAAGTGAACAGTGAAAAAAGAAGTTTCATCAAAAGTACCACGCTGATTATTTAAAATGGGACCTTTTACTCACGGGCGATCAGCTTCGAAATAAAATGAGTCTGAACCTGCCTGAATGTATACCAAATAACCATTCATATTCAAACTGCCCCAATTCTCCATCTATATCTGCATGCTCCTCGTAAACTTCGCTCAATTTCATGTGGGAAACATCTATAGCGCCGTGTTTCCTGATCAAGAAACCATTAAAGACTCGAAATGGAAGGAAAATGATTCCCCATAATAGATTTCAGTTTTTAAAGAAAATGGGAGAAAAGGGCAAGATTGAAAGTGTACTAAGACTCTTGCACGTGGAGGGGACAGATTAGGGCTTTCCGTGTCTTCAGCAACCATTTGAAAAAGAGGCATTCTTCACCAAAACGTAGACAGTTTAGAAGGTTTATCATGCAGTTTGCAAGATTAATACAGGCAGAAGCGCTACGGCAGTTGAGTTTGCAGTTTTAAGTAATCAAGGTCGGGGAGTTGGATTGCAGAGCCGCGCCGGACCCGCGCAACGCGATTACGAATCCGTTCTTGCTCTGAAACAGACAAACGAGAACCGTCTGGGGTTTGTTAGCTGATGGGCCCATTCTTTGGACGGATGACGAGAGGTTCAAAGGCTTTTGTAGAAGAACCTCCTTCGTCTTTAGAGAAGCTTGTATATTATCATGGTGGTTAAAGTGAAACTGAACACAGATTTATTGAGAATCTTGAAATAGAGGTTGTTGATTTCAAGTCTTCACTTTCTACAGTTTGTTGTTTGCATTTGTAATTATACATGAAACAGTCTGCTAAGTTCTTATAGATAGTTCCGAGCCTTGGTCAATTTGAATTATAGTGTTAACAGTAAGAATGTGGTTATAAGGTAAAGATAGTTTGGAGTTAGTTTACTGATAGTTAGAGTTAGTTACTGCTGCGTTAAGTTGTTAACTAGAGTAGGTTTTGTTGTAATTGCTGAAGTATAAAGTCAGTAGGTAAAAAACTCGCATTTGACTATGAATGAGATATAACATTTCGAATACTTTCTAGCAATTTTTTATTCTCTTAAGCCCATAAGTATAAGGCTGGAGATTTTTGCGAATGGATTCTAAATGGATCAGTTTTGAACCCTCATTCGTTTGGTTTAGCGCAAAAGAAGTTCAAGATTCATTATTCTATTTTGAGCTCAAATCTTGGAAGCTCAGGCTTTAGCGATTATGGTAGAAGAATGCAGGTTGGTCCTTCGATAGACTCAAATTCGCCCCTCCTTATGTTCATTCATCCGACATGCTAGGGTCGTTTTTGATGAACCAGCTCGTAGGAACCAAAACAACTAAATTGTGGCATAAGCAGAGCAAGATCTTTTTTTACTGTGCCAAAGAACAAGTTTAGGTTTTGTTAATGGGGTTGTACGAAGCTCGTTTGTGCTCTTTGTTTAGTCACAATGGGAAAGGTGTAACTCTTTAGTTCTAGCCTTGGATTTTAATTCTTTCGAGGAGATATTCATGGCATTGTATATTCAGACCAATGCCTCCCAAGGTGGCAAGACTTGATAGGAGCAGGTATCATAGAAGTCACATGGAACTAGGGGTTTGTTGGATTCACCGAGAGTTGTCGAAACCTGCACACACACGGGACCTAATAGTCTAAATACCAGTGGGCAATTATTTGAAAAAACTTAAAGTCACGCTGGTGGGATGAGTTTGGATTCTTTGGTTAAGACTTCTTGCTCTAGATAGCACTTCTGCAAAGATATCGAGGCATTATAATCAACAAAAGTTGCTATAGATTTCAGGTGGCTTTAAATCGGACTCATACTCTATGGTCAGGAGCATATGTTTGTTGATGAATCCTTTGCCAAGTGTAAATAGGACTATTCAAGAGTGAATCAAAGCTGAAATCCAGAAGATTTAGCGGTCTGAACACTAATTTAGAAGTTCTACTGCACTTTATTGCCCAACAAAATAGTAGTAAGATCAAAGTCAAGGGCAGAGGTATAAGAAAGGGAAAGAAACTTTATAATGAATGGGACTATTGTCACTTGCCTGGTCATAGATGCGAAATTGTTACAAATTTAATGGCATCCAGCTGATTATCATTTAAAAAGGGAAGACAAACTCCAAAAACTAAATTTCTTGTCATTAAGGCAAAGATCTGGATATAGTCACAGAAGGTTCAGATGGAAAGATAATAATGTCCCAATGGTCCGTTTTACATCAGAGCAATATAACCAAATTCTGCAGCTACTGGAAAGGAAAATGTTACCCTCGCAAATCTTCATTGCAACCTTGCGGTATTTTTAAAGTAGCCATAATGCTTCATTTTCTTTTTTAGATAAGAAAGCTTGGATCATAAATACAGGGGGCTCTAACCACATACCTATGATACTCTATCTTGCAATCCCCCATTGCCATAAGCCTTCTTCAAAGTCTACTGTAGGTTTAAATGATGGCATTTAAAACTCACATTACACATTGTAGGTTCTGTAGTTTTGGACAATAGCATACATCTTCAAAAGTTTTACATATACCAGCCTTAAACACAAGTTACTTTTAGTTCTCAAAATTACAATTTCTAAAACTGTGCTACCAATTTTTACCCTGATTTTTCTAATCAGAATCTTTACAGTGGCCAATTGAAGGGGATTGGTAAGCCATAACCAAGGCCTATTTTTCCTTTATCCAATCACCCAAACCAATTATTGTCAAAAGTAATATTTCAAATAAGGTGGTTGGGCAATATTTTCAAAAGTTCTGTTCAAGCAATAATGTCCCTTTTAATTTTCAGTTGAATAAAAATTATGATTCTCCTAGTACTTTTGGGCTGCCAGTTTTCCTACTGATATTGAATTGTGGCACAAAAGGTTAGTGGGCAGTGTTCCTTATACAGTTTTGCAACACATGATAAAAAATTAATGTGTCTATAACCCCTCAACATACTGTTTGCCATTAGCTAAACAAACCAGGGTACTTTCATCACAGTAATTCAGTTTCTAGTGTGACATTGACCTACTACATTGGATGTTTGAGGTCCATTAGGACACCAACACATTGCAATGCAGGTATTTTTTACCTTAGTTGATGAACATTCGAGGGTGACTTTCTGGTTTTCTTAGGTAGATAAATATGAGGTTTTCTTACTATTAAAAATTTCTTCAAATGGTTTGCAAACTCATACCATTACCCCCAAAATGATTAGGAGTGATAATGGTCTTGAATTTTTTAATAAAGAATGTCAATGACTTGTTCCTTAGCAAAGCTTATTGTATAGAGTTCATGTGCTTATTTCCCTCAACAGATAGGGTTATTTGAGAGAAAGCATAGACATATTCTTGCCGAAGTAGCGACGAGCTTTAAAGTTTCAGTCTACATGCCAAGTCAATTTTGTATTGTTGCAAGCAGTGTCACCTTATTAAATAGGTTTCTTCTTCTGTAATCAAGGGTTTATCTCCTTTTGAAATTTTTTTTGGTCTATCTCATCATTGGATCACATAAAGGTTTTGGTTTTTGTTGGCTTATGTACCATTCTCACCCCTAAGGACAAGTGTCACGAGATCTGCTCTTGTGTGTTTTTTGGGTACTCTTTAAACTCAGAAAGGTTATTTGCCTTACTAACCTTTCATCTCATAGTGTTCGGGGTACTATAAATGTATTTTTATCATGAAACAGTATTCCTTTACTTGGTCCTCAATCTCCTAGCCACCTTTTCCCATTGATACAAATTTTCCTGATATGAGTTGACTTCTTCTTCTAATATACTCTTTTTTGTGAATATGCCTGATGTCCAAAATTCAGAACCTACAATACTTTTCCTGCTTCCTTGAATGATTCACCTTCTGTAGCTCTAGTAATCCTCTCTCCTACAGCACATAGACACCTATTAGGAAATCTAGTAGACTTAAAAAAAAGACCACATATTGGACATCAGATTTTGTTTGTTGTCTATCACCACTCTACTTCAACCAATTGCATTCCATATTCTATCTTAATTTGGTTCTTCATGTGATCCTATTTCACCACTCGCAAGGAGTACTTATCCCTCTCAATTAGTAGAACCTTCTTCTTTTCATTTAGCTTCTCAAGATTCAAAGTGGGTGTTGCAATGCAAAAAGAGAGTACAAAAACCTTTAGAACCAAAGTAAAACCTGGTCCTAGTCCCTGTTACCCCTAGTACCCTGGTAAGACCCCAATAGGTTGTAAGTGGGTCTATAAGCTCAAGTTAAGAATGATGGTTCCTTGGAAAGGTATAAGGCTAGTTTAGTGGCAAAGGGTACACTCAAAGGTAGCATAGATTAGCAGAAACATTTTCTGATTGTTGTCAAAATGGTCACATCAGGACCATTTTGTCTCTAGTTTCTATGCATGATGGCCCTTTACCAAATGGATGTAGATAAGGCTTTTCTATAGGGGGATTTAGGGGACAACATTGATCATGATCAATCACACTAAGCAACTTCTGCATTCTAATTTTAAGTTGAAGGATAGGGTGTTGAAATATTTTTTGGGTTTAAGGTGGCTAGATCTTCAAGGTCTCACTTATGTTAAAGAAATATGCTTTGGAGCTTAAATCTGAATTGGGTTGTCAGTTCTAAACTTTATGTATCCTATGGTTTCTACTTTAAAACTTACATCCATGCTTGTGATGAACTTTTCCTTATTGGCCAGTCCCTTCTTGCTGATCCAAGCATTATTTAGAGATTGGTGGGAAAGCTGTTTACTTATGCATGAACAGACTAGACTTAATTTTTTGATCAGTCTCTTAAGTTAGTCATGGCATGGCCAACACAATACACATGAATGCGCTAGGTGGTTAAATAATTAAGTCCTCCAGGATTAGCTCTTGTTTTCAGATAATCATATGGGTTATTAGCCTTTTTGTGACTATAATTGGGCATCCTGTCCATGACAAAGAAATGGCTTACGGATATTGTATCTTTCTTGGTAAGTCTCTAATATCATGGAAATCTAAGAGTCAAGCCCTATTTCAATCTCTTTATGGTAGAATATAGGGCCATGGCCCCATTAGTGGAAATTCTTTGGCTAATTAAGCTTTTTAGAACTTGGCTTGATCTACTTCTTGTACCTCGTCATGTGACAACGGCTGCAAATCACATGGTGCATCTAATCCCATCTTTCATGAAATGACTAAAACATTGACATTGACTATCATATTGGAAGGGAACAACTCAAGCCGGGCCTATCAAGCTACTTATGTTCCATCTTTAGAATAGCCATGATTTACTGACTAAAGTACTTCTTAGTCCACTTCATCCAAGCTGTTACGTAAGTGGGGGTTCCTTGACCTCTATCACCCTCAACTTGAGAGGGGTGTTATAATAGTAGCTATGTTATGTAAATGAATGTATATAATGTAAGATTAGTTGGAGTTACATATGATTAGTTAGAGTTATTTTACTGTTTGGGTTAAAGCTGCGTTAGTTGTTAACTAGAGTTAGTTGCTTTGAGTTATTGCTGTAGTATAAAAGTAGTGTAAAAATGCATTTTGACTACCTAAATGAAAATACTAATTCCCCAAATTTCTCTTTTGCATGTCTGTTATTCTCTTTAACAATATGGATCAATCCTTAAGAGTATTCGACTTTTGACCAGTAACATAAAGCAATCCGTGGGCATACCGTTCATTGGACAATTAAAAAAAATTAAAATATACATTTAAATCTATATGCTTTCAAGAAGATGTCACAATTTCAAGGTCTAGGGAATGGCATTTTCATTGAAATTTTTGCCTCAAATTTTCATCTAGAGAATGTTGTTGCAAGAATGCGTTGGTAACAACAACAGCTACTTTGGAATGATTACAAATATTTAAGAAATTTAGGTATATGATCTTATGTTAAAAATATTATATAGCAGTCCTGTCACAGTCATTCATATAAAATATCTATCATTCACATTAATTTCCATTAATTTGAAGATGTACATGCTAAAAAGCTACGGTTATGAAAAGGATGGATCTTGTGGTTTTGATGCCATTGGACAATAGCTGGCGTGACACACTCCAAGAAGAAAGCGTGAAGCTACGGGAACACTAGGGTGGTGTTTGCCAGGCACTCCATGCTCAAGTCAGTAAGGTTTTGGAAAGAGGATTTAGTGAGGGTAAGGGAAGAAGGAATACCAGAAGTTAGTTGGAGACTAGAACTACAATGAAGGTGACGACGGTCTTAGGAGCAAGAACTTTGAGAGCAAGTAGGGTCTTGGATTCCCCTTTATTAAGAGAGTTTGTCTAGCTATATAGTGAACCCAAGGGGGTGAAATCCTAGTAGGACTTGAGTCTACTTGGGAGATACTCATAATTAGGGAAGAAATATGATCTCTTGCTCTATCGGATAAAGCTTACCACTTTGATAAGACTTGGATCTTGACCGAAGGGGAAACGGAAAAAAGGATTCTGATTCCTATTTAGGACTGCTATGGGCTAATGTGGTGGACTTAGTTGAGTTTAACTTGTGGATGACCCAATCATATCGGTGGGCAGTTCATAAGGTGAATTTAAGTGTAAGCCAACTAGAATCGAGCTAAAAGGCCTTAGGCCGTAGCATGTTTACTTGTTATTAGCCCTCGTTAGGCCCAAACTGAATTTGGCCCATTAGTTAAGCCCCCACTCTCTAAGTTAAATGGTATTTACATTAGGATAGATTTAGTCGGAATGAAGTGTGGGATGAGGTGGGTCAGTCTTAGTACTCGTTAGGTGGATGAATCATTGTTTTGAAACGTTAGCAGTTCATCTAGTCATTTGAGGTGTAGGGTCGACTTGGTATGCAAGAAACTTAGTGGGGATGAAGCTACTGGCACCGGAGTGGGGGAAGTATGGGAGCGTGCTCGACCAACCGGAGTCGAAAGTTGACTAAAATTTCACTCAATCAGACTACGTTGGGAGGAATGTGAAAGTTTGTGCCTAACCTGAGTTGGAGGAGTTTGTCGACCAACTTGAGGTGAATACTCGACAACAGGATTTGGGAAGAAAATGTGAAGGTTCGCTCGCCAACCTGAGTTGGGAGGAGTTGTTTGACCAACCTGAGTTTAGGAGGTGAGCGAGTATCTGGAGTATTCGCTTTTCGTAGTGTGAATTGTGTGAATCATTGCCTAGACGAGTCGAGTCGGTTCGACTTAGTCCCTTCATGTGTGATTTGGATGAAGTTTTATAGAGTCACTTCAAGTATGTGATATATGACCTTCTTGGAAGTTTACCATGAAGGTGTTCATCTTACTTGTCGGTAGAGCCGATCTTCCTAGAATTTGATGAGGCCTTTGATGGAGCTGCCTTGATAGAGAAATGAGCCGATTCCATACTACAAATACTCTTAACTTAGCCGAGTCGAATGAAGCTAGAAGTTGAACTACATCAAGCTCTTTGCAAGAGTGTATGGGCCATTTTGCTCCATTTGTCCCAAGTGACGAATGTTGGCTGAGTGGGATGGGGTTGAGAACAAACTTCTTTTATGTCGAAAGCGTACAAGTCCACTTAGCTCGAGTCTTCTTACTGGATAGAATGCTTAGTCAATTATGGTGTCATGTTTAGAGACATTTGCCTTAACTGCGATATGACATAAGAGATAGCTCGAGGCCCACTCGGCTAGCTCTTACGTTGAAGCGGAGAAGTGCACCAAGTGGGAATGTTCATGATTTATCTCCTAGTTTCGAAGTGGACACTTGTCGAATAATGAGTGTTTGGAACATGTCATGCTATGGCGCCTAGCACATATTGAGTTGAAATGAGACATATCTTACCCTTTATGTGCTGCCCACCCGTGTTTGCTGGCCAAGTGGAGTATGTGACTTCTTAACATTCAAGAAAGTGATAACAAAAGTACCAACTATAGACGAGAGGTCATGGTATGTTGTGGTGTCTAATGATGCTGAGTGGAGCTGAGTGTATTTAGGTGGAGAGTTTGTTATTATTGAATAAGGGTTGAACCAAGCAGCTGAGGCGCGAGTGAACTTGTTTACCAAGGATTGAATCGACTTGACTTTTTTGTGGAGTGAGCCGAGTGAGTGGCTGTAAGGTCGAGACATAATTTGCTTAACATAGAACATCGTACTACCAAGGTAGGTTGTGTGAGGTGGTTGCCGCAGCTGAAGAACGGAAAACAGAACTTGAAGTAATCTTCGTAGGTGACCCAAACAAAGAAGCGCTGCTAGTAGCAGCAAACGAAGCTGGTCTTTCAAACTGAAACCCAGTTGAAGGAGATGATGAATTGAACGTTGAAGCAGATGTGGGAGTCTTAAGGCTTGCCAACTGGAACCAAGACATTTTTAGTAAGGCCACTGGTGGAGCTGGTCGAGTTGGGAAGGTAAATAGCCACTCCAGGTTCATCATAGTTCTGATATCAGACGTTCTGTTCAAAAGAATTTGGGGTCTCATCTTCAGAAGAGCTGGAGACTTCTCCATTTTAATTGTTTCATCAGTCGTAGACTTATTCTCAACCATAGGGACATCTAGTTTATCCTTCTATTTCCTCAAGGGAGTAGATGCAGTCCTATTAGAATGATCACTGTCATCCAGCTTAAGATAATCCCATGTGTACTATCTAGAACAAACCAAAGATCACACGGTGTTATGCATGGATGCGTGTGTCAACAAGTTGAATAAGCCAATGGAGAAGTGATATCCATGGTGTGCATGTGTTATGGACCAAATGCAGAATAAGCTAAATGAAAAGTAAAATGCTATGGGGTGCATGTGTTTAAGTGATAACCGAATGGAGAAAGAATAAACCACATGGAGTAAGTTAAAGGTGAGTTAAGTTAAGGCCGAATGGGAATGAGTAAGACGAGTGGGAAATCGAGGTTGACATTTAAGTGTTGACTGAGTAAAATATTGCCTGTTGATAGCACATAGAAGTACCGAGCCTAATGAAGTCTTAGAAAGTTACTTGGGTTAAGTCAGATTGCTGAATAGGTGATTATTGGTTCTGTTGAAGACTGGGAGGAGGAGTTGATTGGGTCAAGAAGGTGTGCATAACAGATGATGATCGCATACCTGATTGGTGAAGACTGTGACTGATTAGACTAAATTATGTTTATTGGGCGGTGAAGTGAGTTGAATGCCCTTAGAGTTTTCTAAACCCCTCACATTAATTCCACAAAAACATCAATACTTAATACTACAACACTTACTTCTCTATATATATATAAATATTTAATGTGTATGTGAAGGTTTGTATATATGTGATTAAACACATCTACCAAACATCAATCAATATTGTTATTAATATGTGTCATTAATACTATAAATATCAAACACAAATACACTAAGTCACATGTAATCAAAAATCCTATCTCACATATCTACATCATTACCAATCACATGCAACCAAAGTACATATCTCCCATCATTATCAATCACATGCAGCCATATGTCGACGAATCATCTAACATGTCAAAATGAAGTAATTCTAAGGCTTTAAAGTATATGTCAATAAATATAGTGTCTAAAGATTATATAGATAGATAGATAGATAGATAGATAATATATCTATCCAAAACCATAAAACTGTATAAGTTGATTCTAGATGTTATATAAAAAAAGATAGTGTTCATGGAATTCAAGTTGAGAATTGTGATATGTTGAAGTATAGGATGTTGGGGGAGATTGAAAAATGGGTTGTCCATGAAATATAGGGATGGCTATGTACAGTATGGATTGGGTTTTGCGGCTTTTACCTTATACCCAACCCAATTAGATTTGGGTTGAGATTGGCTCAATCGTATTCTAATTGAAGTGATTTTTAACTCTCATCTAATTGATCTTTATCCTATGATTAAATATATCTCTTCTATAATTAAAAAAAAAATCTTTTCTAAACCTCTTTTATACCGAAAATAACCTCTAAGCTTAACTAGGTTAGTTTCCTCAATTTCAAACTTAATTAGGTTTTTTTTGTTCACCCTTATTCCATATCAAACTTAGTTAGGTTTTTCTTTACACATTTTCTTTGATTTCCTAATTTCAACTTATTTCTGATCTTCATATTCAAATTCATCCGTTATATTTTCCATAGTTTTAGTATGAGCAGTACTACATTACAACTATTTCATACAACACCCTAATGTAACAGCTCATGATTGGTCAATTCACAATAGGTCATGTCTGCCCAAAAGCGAACTGCCACGTTAGGGTTGTATAAAAAAGTAAAAAAGTGTAAGTGTAGTTCTATATTTAAGTATTATATTTTCATCAATAAACATATATTAAAAATAAAACAAAAAGTTTCAATAATATGAAAATTTAGATTAGGTTATGAAATTAAGGGTTAGGATTTAGTAAGATTAATGTTAAAAGTAAAAAAAAATAAAATTGAGTATGAGTGTATGGAAATTATAATGTTTTCTAGTAATTTAAATTAAGGTCAAATGTGTCAAAAACAAAAATAAATTAAGAGTGTAGAGAGGCTGAAGATTAATTGGTGGGGCTAAAAATCATGTTCTCTTCCAATCTAAGAGTTATTTTATTTTAATCCCCATCCAAATTCTTTCAAATGCCCCAAATAAAAAAAAAAAAAATACATTATAAATACATTTTAATTTATCCTAAAATTACACTTTTCCTATCCTTTTTAACTTCTTCACTTTCCTATATTTTTTAAATTCTTGAATTTCCTAATCTTTTTAAATCCTATCTTTCTAAATACTTATAATTTAGAACACTAATGAAAAAAAACCATAAAACAAACAAACCAAGATGAAAAGAAATATTGTCATAAACAAGCAGTGGCTAACCTACATACATGAGAACTTATGGGCTGTACAAAACAACCTTTTAACAGTAACGCTGTACAAATTGGGATCCTAATTATTCCTAAATTATATGGAAACTTATGGGCACACCACCTTGATTACAAGCAAGTTATTCACTATTATAAAGTATAAAGTTGGAATATATAGCATTATTGTTCGATAAATCTAAGGTGAATTGTTAGCAATATTTTATATTTTAAATAAGTTGGTCCATGTATTAAGGTTGTTTTTGAAATAATTAAATTGGCTAAGGGCATGATGGTCATTTACTTTGATAGAGAGGTTATTGAGTTAATAAAATAACATTAGTTTGGGAGTTATTAAACTATTGTATAAAAGGGTCTTCTCTCTATTTCTAATTATCATTAGTATGTTTTTCTTATCCATCAAAGAAGAAATGACAGTAAGGGAAAATGGAGAGATACAATACCTTCTTTCACAATTTCATAAAGCGATTACTCATGGATTCATGTATGTATTACTTTTTTCTAGTTGTCAGATTGGGATTTATGTTTAGGCATTTAAGGCATATAAATATGATTAATTATTGTTTCTTTGCCATTGATGAAATTGCTATAAGTTTTTACATTGGTTATCAGAGCAAGGTTTAGAAACCGTGTATTTCCATTAAGCTGTTTTTTAATATTAGAGTCTTATGGGATAGAGAAATTGAATTGGATTTGGAAATTGAGAAAAATGAAGACTTTGGTTAAAATAGATTCAAGAAATTGGATTGGGTTTAGAAATAACAAATAGGAAGGTTGTGGTCGAATTTTTCTTATGCTAGAACACAAATTTCCAGATTCTAGAAGCGTTTTTTAATAAAAAAATCCTAAAATTTCTAAAATTTAGGTCAAATATTGACCCATATAATGATTTCTTTTAGTTGACCCAACCCTTTAAAGCCTATTTGTTTAGTTTAAAACCCAAAAAAGAAGCCCAAGCCTATTTATAAGTGAGCGTAATTCAAACCCAAACCCATTAGAATAACCCATAAAAGCCCAACCCATTTAGAAAAAAAAAGGGTCAATCAATTGGTCAATAGGTCAACAAACCTGGTTAGGATCCGATATAGTGAACCAGTCCATCAGCGATTGGATGGTCATGGTTCAGACCGGTGGCAAACCGATCAATAGACAAGTTAACGTCAACCGTTAAAATATTGTAAACCATCAAAGTTAATGGTTAATTGTCACCGTCAAAATTAACAGTAGACCGTCAAAGTTAACGGTCAAGGGTCGAATTGACCCAATTTTGACCTTTGATATATTATAGTTATTATTTAAGTTGATACTATATTATGATATAATTTGTTAGTCACCAAAGTGGCCAAATTAGAATGGTTATTCCATAGATATCAAACTAAGTTGATTCAATCACTCATGATCGTTAGATGCTTTAAATAGATGACATGATGTATTGACATGAGTAATTGAGAAGTCATATAAATGATATGATAGTAAGGATCGCCCAAAGGTAGATTAGTTAATCCTATAATTGTGAATATAATTGTAGTTAATTAATGTACTTGATTAGGTGTGTTTAGTATATCCAAGATAACGAACATGTCTAATGAAGTACATTTGATTACCAATTAAGAAAATTGCACAATTAAGTTAATTATTGTATATTGTTATATCTCCCAAATGAGATTTTCAATATACATTTATGTTTAATATAATAAATTGTAATATCTGAATCTAAAATTATGTATTAGGTATAAAACTCAAAGCATTAATGTGTAAGCATAATTTTGTTTTTGCAACATCTGCTCTTCATGCCTCATCTATTGTTAAGTTTAATGGGATTAATTACAATGAGTGGAGTGGCAGGTTGAGTATTACTTGGGTGTTCAAAATCTCGACCTAGCACTCATGATAGAGAATCCAACTGATCTCACTGAGAACAGTATTGATGAGGAGAGGTCTTCCCATAAAGCATGGGAGAGATCGAATAGATTGAGCCTGAAGTTTTTACGGATGATAATGGTGAGTGAAATTAAGACTTCATTTCCTACCACAGAAAATGCTAAGGCATTTATGAGATTAGCCAAAGAGACTTCTCAGTCTGAGGCCGCTGACAAGTCTCGTACTGGGGCATTAATGAGTCGGCTGACCACCATGAAATATGATGGTTCTCAGAGGATGTATGAGCATGTGACTGAGATGTCAAATATAGCAGCAAGAATTAGAAACATGTGAATGTCTGTGGACAAAAATTTCCTAGTTCAGTTCGTTATTAACTCTTTACCTTCTCAATTTAGTCTATTTCAAATTAATTATAATACAAGTAAAGATAAATGGAATATGATTGAGCTTCAAACTAAGTTACTACAAGAGGAGGAAAGATTGAAGAAACAAGGAGTTTATTTAGTTAATCTCGTGGGCTCGTCTGGAGTTAAGAAGAAATCCAACAAGAAGTATGGAAAGGGCAAAAGGCCACAGAAGATTAATGAGTCTTCTGCCCAAATCCATAAGAAAGATAAGACTAAAGAAAATTGTCATTTTTGTAAGAAAGTTGGACACTATATGAGGGACTACATGAAATGTAAGGCATGGTTTGAAAAGAAAGGCAAGCCTAGTGTTTTTGTATGTTTCGAATCATATTTATCAGAAGTTCCTTATAATACTTGGTGGATTGATTCTGGATGTACCACTCATATTTCTAATACTATGGAGGGATTCCTTATGACCCAAACCATAAACGATAATGAAAGATTTGTATACATGGGAAATCAGGTCAAAGCACGAGTTGAAGCTATTGGAACCTACTGTTTAATTTTAAGTACTGGACATTATTTAGATTTGTTTAATACTCTTTATGTATCTAAGTTATCTTGTAATTTAATATCTTTATCTAAACTTGATTTCGAAGGATATTCTTTTAAATTCAGGAATGGATGTTTCATTTTAATTAAAAATAATTGTTTAATTGGTTCTGGTGTGCTTTGTGATGGATTGTATAAATTACATCTTGATAGTTTATTTGCTAAGACATTGTTGACCCTGTATCATAGTATAGGAACAAAACATGCTTTTGTGGATGAGAAATTTGCTTATTTATGGCATAAACGTTTAGGCCATATAGCAAAAGAAAGAATTCAAATATTAGTAAAGAATGAAGTTTTACCTGATTTGGATTAAACTGATCTTGGCATTTGTGTGGATTGCATTAAGGGAAAACAAACCATATCCACAGTTAAGAAAGCAGACACTAGAAGCACAAGACTCTTTTGATTTAATACACACGGATATATGTGATCCTTTCGACATACCTTCTTTTAGTGGGGAAAGATATTTCATCACTTTTATAGATGACTTTTCATGTTATGGATATGTCTATTTATTGCGTGAGAAATTTCAGTCTGTTAATATCCTAGAGGTATTCATTACTGAAGTTGAGAGACAATTAGATAGAAAGGTGAAAGTAGTACGATCAGATAGAGGTGGTGAATATTGTGGTAGATACAATGAATCTGGGCAATGCCTAGGTCCATTTGCTAAATTCCTGGAAAGTTGAAGCATATGTGCTCAATACACAATGCTGGGGACACTGTAATAAAATCGTGTTGCAGAAAGGTGTAACCGTACGTTAATGGATATAGTTAGGAGTATGTTGAGTAACTCCTTATTACCCTCATCATTATGCATATATGCATTAAAGACTGTTGCATATTTATTAAACAGGGTTCCTAGTAAGGTAGTTCCAAAGACTCCTTTTGTACTGTGGACAAGAAGGAAACCTAGTTTGAGGTACCTGCATGTTTGGGGTTGCCCGGCAGAAGTCAAGATCTATAATCCACATGAAAAGAAACTGGATTTAAGAACAATCAATGGATTTTTTTATTGGTTATCCAGAAAAATCTAAAGGGTATTATTTTTACTGTCCTAGGCCATAGTACGAGAATAGTTGAAATTGGAAATGTGAGGTTCATTGAGAATGGTGAAACTAGTGGGAGTTTTAGACCATGTAAAATGGATATTCAAAAAGTCAGGGTGTAGGTCCCTGTGCCTATGACTTCCACTGAGGTTGTGGTTCCTATAGTTGTTAGACGTTTTGATAACAATCAAGAACACAAATAATTGAGTCAACACTTCATAATAATGTAGCAGTCAATGAACCTGTAATAGATGAGCCACATGAAGTAGTAAATGAACAACAAGAAGTGACAATAAGAAGATCTCAAAGACAAAGGAGATCTGCCATTACTAATGATTATGTGGTTTATCTTTAAGAGTCAGAATTTGACTTGGGTATGGAAGAAGATCCAATTTCATTTTCACAAGCCCTTCAAAGTGATAATTCTGCAAAGTAGGTAGACGCCATGAAAGAAGAGTTAAGATCAGTGGAATACAATGAAGGCCGGGATCTAGTAATATTGCCTGAAGGTTGTAGAACAGTCGGGTGTAAATGGGTCTTTAAGACCAAGCGCGACTCTAATGACAATATTGATCGGTATAAAGCTAGACTAGTTGCCAAAGGTTTTACTCATAAAGATGGTGTTGATTATAATGAGACTTTTTCGCTAGTTTCCTCAAAGAACTTGTTTAGAATTATTATGGCAATGGTAGCCCATTATGATCTGAAGCTTCATTAAATGAATGCGAAAACTACCTTTTTGAATGGGAATTTAGAAGAAGAAGTGTACATGGAACAACCTGATGGTTTTCCACTTGAAGGGAAGGAACACAATGTGTAAATTAAAGAGATCAATATATGGACTGAAACAAGCTTTTGGGCAGTGGTACCTCAGGTTTTATAATACCATTACCATTTTCAGATTTATGGAAAACACTGTTGATCAGTGTATATATCTAAAGGTCAGTGGGAGCGCATTTGTAATTCTAGTTCTGTATGTTGATGGCATCTTGCTTGCTACTAATAATCTTGACATGATGTATGAAACCAAGAAGTTTCTCTCTAAGAACTTTGAGATGAAGGATATGGGTGAGGCATCCTATGTGATTGGAATTGAAATTATTCGTGATAGATCACAAGGATAATTAGGATTGTCTTAGAAAGCTTATATTAACAAAGTTCTGGAGATATACAACATGGATAAGTGCTCTGTGAGTCTAGTTCCAATTCAAAAAGGTGATAAGTTGAGCCTTAAGCAATGCCCACATATTGAATTGGAACGCAAGCAAATGGAGCATATTCCTTATGCATATGTTGTCGGAAGTTTAATGTATGCTCATACATGTACCAGACTAAACATTAGTTTTGCAGTCAGCTTGCTGGGTAGATATCAGCGTAATCTTGGAATGGATCATTGGCGAGCTATAAAGAAAGTGTTGAGATATTTACAAGGGACAAAGGATCATATGCTTACCTATAGGAGATCTTATTATCTTGAGGTAATTAGATATTTAGATTCAAATTTTGCTGGTTGTGTAGACACTAGGAAATCCACATTTAGGTTTGTATTTTTGTTAGTTGGAGGAACAGTTTCATGGAAAAGTGTGAAGTAGTTTGTCATTGTTGCTTCCACTATGGAGGTTGAGTTTGTGGCATGTTTTGAGGCCATAGTTCAGGGATTATGGTTGCGGAATTTTATTTTAGGGCTTGGGATTGTCGATAGTATTGCTAGGCCACTGAAAATTTATTGTAATAATGCCGCAACAGTTTTCTTCTCTAAGAATGACAAATATTCAAAAAGTGCTAAACATATGGAATTGAAATATTTTGTCGTTAAAAAAGAAGTTTAGAAAGTGAGTGACTATTGAGCATATCAGCACAAATTTTATGATAGCGAATCTGCTGACTAAAGGGTTGTCACCTAAGACCTATAGTGAGCACGTTGAGAGGATGGGTATTATTGCCTGTCATGACTGATTTATGATGTGTTGTATATGTTTCTTGATTTACATTACGCTCCTCATGTTTTAAACACTCTGAGCTCTTGATGTGTTGTTTTTTTATTCATATAAATTATTCTGTTGTATGTTTCTTTATGTTATGTTGTTTGGTATACATGAATGATAAAGATGACGGAATTTGGACATTATTTTTGGACCATTAAGAATCATTATAGACTGTTTTGAGTATAGAATTTGTAACATGATACATGGAAAGAGACTATGTTGATTCAATGACATACAACTGCCATGATCCTTATGAGTTCTTGCTCAATAATGTTTATACGCTTGACCATTTTAAGATATATTGTGTACAATTTCTTAAATATAAAGTTATTTAGTATTACATGGACCACGTGGGAGAATGTTAGCAATATTTTATATTTTAAATAAGTTGGTCCATGTATTAAGGTTGTTTTTGAAATAATTAAATTGGCTAAGACGCATGATGGTCATTTACCTTTGATGGAGAGGTTACAACAATTAATAAAATAACTGCAGTTTGGTAGTTATTAAAACTGCTATATAAAAGGGGTCTTCTCTCTTTATTCCTAATTATTCATAACGTATATTTTTTATTATCCATCAAAAGAAGAAATTGATAATAAGGGAATAAAGGAAGAGATACAATACCTTCTTTCACAATTCCATAAAGAGATTACTCATGGATTCATGTATGTATTACTCTTTTTTTAAATAGTGAAAATTCATTAGTTTGATTTTGGGATTTATGTTTATGCATTTTAGGGCATATAAATATGATTATATTATTGTTTCTTTGCTATTGATGAAATTGTTATTAAGTTTTTAATGAAATATAAATAAATCAATCTTAGATGAATTGTCACCAAGGGAAATAAATGTCCATTCCTTGTTAATATACTATCATTTTCCTTCTTTAAAAATAAAATAATTTCCTCTAATAAAACATTATTCACCTTCTTGTTCAATACAATATCATTTTATTTAGGCCGAATAACATCCTCCCACTTGAACTTTGCCCTAATGACAATTTACTACCCAAAAAGTTTAAAAACAACAATTACCCACTTTCTGTCAGAATCTGTTAGTAAAATCCATTTGAAGAAATGATATTAGTGATGTTCTTTCATCGTTAAAGGGCAATTTTGACTTTTTATGTTTTATAAAATCCCTAATTTTTTTCTCCTATTTATTTATTATCTTTTATTTCATTTTGTTTTTCTTTCCATCTCATCTCTTCATCTTCTCCACGACTCCACCTCCTCTCTCTTCTCTTTCTTCTTCTTCTCTCCCTTTCTTCTCCCTTTCTCTTTCTCTCTACTTCCTCTCTCTCTCTCTCTCTCCTCCCATGTTCTTCTTCTTCTTCTTCTTCATCCCTTCTCTTCCCATCTTCATTTTCTTCATGTTCCCTTCTGGCCAAATCTCACCCGATCGGTGCGATTCTGGCTGAATCACACCCGGCCAAGTTCGATTCAACCAAAATCTCACCACCTGCACCTCCACCGAACCCACCACCATTTCCTCTTCCACCCCTGCCTTATGCTCCTCCTCCGCCACCATTTCTTCTCTCCCTCTCCCTTCTGTTGTTTAAATGTGAAGCAAATCTGAATTTTTATTTTATCAAAACTGACTTTGTAATCTTCTGAAGATACATAATAATTATGTAACATGCATTGTGAAATATTCCATAAGTAAGAGCCAAAGATAGACTTTACTTCTGTTCATTAACATTATTTCAACAGCTATTTTCCTTTCATATCTTAATTAATCTTCCTCTAAATATTAAATTAATAGCTAGGAGGCAGTAGTTATTGTTCCAAATATATTGTGATTTCTATGGTGAAAAATTAATTTGAGGTGCCTTGTTTGGAAAAAATATTGACTTTATTCTATGCACCGAACATATATGCCATATCTTTCCAAATAAGCCTTAAATAACAAGTTGGAAATTGTAGTTGGGGAAGAGAGAAGAGAGGCACAAAATAAGAGGTCGAAAATTTCCAGCTTTAAAGCTAAGATTTTAGTCTCTTGTTTTAAGTTAATTAATTGGGAAGTGATTTTTTAACCCCACCATTCTATTAGTTGTCCCGTTTAAAGGACAAAATTATAATAAATTTTATAATAAGAGATATTTACTAAGCAATATTCTTTTTCGCTTTGATGTTGTTTATAAATCACTTTTTTTTTTCTTTTTATAAATTATTATACACTTGTTGTCATCCTTTTATAAATTATCATAAAATTTAAGAGAAAGATTTATGATATAATATGAAAGGGATTCATAGAGGCGGTTGTATTGTATTCAATATAAGTCAAGACAGGAAACTAAATTTTTACACAGAATAAATAGGTAGATTTAGGAAGAAAATTCCAAAATAGATATTATGTAAAGTCAAATCACCATCTTGGCATCAGGTATTTAATTAAATAATTAAATACCTGATGCCAAGATGGTGACTAATTAAATACCTGATGCCAAGATGGTGACTTGACTTTACATAATATCTATTTTGGAATTTTCTTCCTAAATCTACCTATTTATTCTGTGTTATATATATATATATATTTTATTTTATTTTATTATTTTTTTTTTTTTTGAAAAAAGATAAAATTTAGACTCAAGAATGTATCTTTCTGTTTTTCAATGCGGTCCCCTAGATCAAACCAACCAAACCAAAATTTCTTTGCATTAGCATTACGTTGCCGGTCGATAATATCTTTCCAACCACACGAATTTATTTTATTCATTTATATGGTTAAAAAACCCTTACATATTTTATATTAAGCAATGTCTAATAAGTAAATGAAATAAATTAAACTTAAATCAGCCTTTTGCTGCAATTAGAAGGGTTAATATGATTGGTGTCATGTCAGTATGATCCATTAAACATAAGTTGAATCATATTGACGTTTTATATTAAAGATTTTATATTAACGTCTTTGTGTTATATCATAATCCAATTAATTTTTGGTATGGTATGTCATAGTCCGATTAAATATTTTGTTAGTTTGATTAGGTTATGTTCGGCTGGCACGAGAGTTGGATACTTTTTTTTTTCTTTTAAAATTTTCTATACTATGAATAATTATTAAATTACAATAAAATCATGTTAAAAGATAAAGAACTATTTCTTTAACCATCATTAGGTGACTTGATCGTAAAAGAGCAAAAAAAATTCTTTGAGCTTCTGAGTTTGAGTCCTTCATACATTAATAAAAGATTGGAGTTTTTACCTGATCAGACACTAATAAGGGTGACTACTAGAGCTCTTATTCGGTTGACAGTTCTAAGATCTCAGGGGATTAGTTAAGGTGCGTGCAAGCTAGTCCGGACACCCCGATGATAAAAAAAGATCATTCTTTTTGTACAATATACAAAATCACAAATTAAGAATCACATAAATAATTCGTGTGAAAACTTGACTGTTAAGATGATAAAATTAGTACATGATTAGCATGTAATTGAACATAGATGGTTGTAGAACATAGTTATAGTTATTCAATAACTTTATTTTATTTATTTATTATGATTAGTTTGTTGTAATAATCATATTAACAGAGAATTCTGGATACAGAATGATAAGCTCTAAATTACTGTTAATTAAACTAAACACGTCACTATTGTTTAAAATGGGACACCATTATCTTAAAAGCAGGAGTTAGCATTATTATAATGATATTTTTAAGTATTAATCATAATAGGATTTAAATTATAATTACAATAATGGATATTGATATAGATTAATACTTTATAATTACTGAATAAAAAGAAAAGTATTATTTAAAAATGAATATGTGATTACTTTTAATTGAAGAGTTTCATTATGTTAACAAAAGTGTGTAATTAGGTTATCTCATACAAATATCTTTTCTCGAACTAAAATTGGAATAGGATTAATTTTTCAATAAAATTAATGTTTCCTCATAATTTCAAAACGCATATTAATCAAAACAGTAAAATAAAATAAAATTGTGAATAAACAATAACTATGTTCTAAAATAATTCACAAGAGTAAATATCAATTTACACGAAGAAACTAATAGGTTACTGTTGTGTGTGATTTGTTCATTAAGCTCGAAGAAGTTAGAGTTCTGCGAGGTTATAGTACGACCTAGAATCAGTTCGGCTCAAACGATTGCTCAACCCAGCATAAGTTGGTGGAGAAATAGCTTGACCCAGCATAAGCTAGTTACGACCAATTTCGACAATTTTTTAAGCAAACCGCAAATAAACTCAAATCTTGAATATTTCGGTAGGGATCAAATCGACATTAATAATGACGCAATTTCAGCACTCAATTGCGAGAATATCAGAGTTGTATTCTAATCTTAATTGTAATTCTTGTAATTTCGCTCTTTCTTTTATATATAACTTCTATATAAACCTCTTCCAATGATGAAAAAATGTTTAGCAAATTAGTTGAGGCACTATATTAGTGTCTTGTAAACTCTAAAAGCAAAATAAAAAAAACAGTGGACGTAGGCTCAAGATCATAACTTGTTGAACCACTTTAAAAAGCTTTTTGTGTTATTTATATTGCTACATTTACTTTTATACTTTGCTGGTTATTATTAATCACACACATACCTGTGCCTATTTCACTATAGTCAATCGAATCATTGGTACGATTTTCGTATCAACAGTTACATTTTTTGCTTAATTAATCTAATTATATAAGAAAATTTTATATTTAACTTAATAATTTAATGATATATGAAAATTTTCTTTTTCATTTTTTTTTTTTTTTGGGAAGTCCAAAAGCCTAGCTAGTCTAATAAGGAAAAAATTTACAATATTTAAAGCTAATAAAGATGATCAAAAGTGGTTGTTGACTTAATCTAAATGCATAATAACCTAATACAAAAATTATAATTAACAATTTTGATTATATAAATTAAATGAAAAATAAATAATTTATATTTAAATTGATTAATTTGTTGTTTTGTATAAATAACAAAAAGATTATTAAACAATATTAAATTATCATAAATTCTTGAAAATATTCAAAATAGATTATTGAAAAAATTATCAAAAACATTCATACATATATTTATAAAACGATAAATTTAATAATTTTTGAAAATTTCTAGAAATTTTGCTACCATTTTCGAAAGAAATTTCATTTATCACGAACCATAATAATAATCATAAATATTCTTTCTAGTTTCCACAAACAACTAGAAGAAACAAGAGGAGGTTCAAATTTCAATTCAAAGGAAGAAAAAGACAAATAAATAAAAAGCAAAAAAAGTAAATGAACATTTGACTGGAGACGCTGAAATGGAATGGCAACTGTGACGAAAGCAATGACCTTACCTTGGAAGAACCTAGAATCTTGTCTACTTATTTATTTTTCCAATTTACTAAGAAGACCAAGACCATCGAGAAAATACATCATTACCCTCACGCGAAACCTCCAAAATTTTTCTATAAATACTCCTTGCAAACTCTTCGGTCTTCACTTCTCATCAACATCATCAATCATTGCGTAAAATCGTTTACTCTTCAGTTTGTGTAACAATGGCGGACGAGGTGATTCTGTTGGATTTCTGGCCTAGCATGTTCGGCATAAGGGTCAGAATTGCATTGGCAGAGAAAGGGGTCAAGTATGAGTACAAAGAGGAGGATTTGAGGAACAAGAGCCCTTTGCTTTTGCAGATGAACCCGATTCATAAAAAGATCCCAGTTCTTGTTCACAATGGGAAACCTGTCTGTGAATCTTCCATCATTGTTCAGTACATGATGAGGTTTGGAAGGATAAAGCTCCTTTGCTTCCCTCTGATCCTTATGAGCGCGCTCAAGTAGATTCTGGTTGATTTCATTGACAAAAAGGTAAAATTGAAGTATTTTAAGTTTTTGTTGCTTAATTTGTGATTGATTGAAAGAATTTTCTTTTCCCTCAGTGAAGTTGTAGGAAAAATTTATGCCCTTTTTTTCAGAAATTTATAGAACTTAGTATATGAATTATGAATTGTGGATTGGCAGGATTATGAATTAACCCAGTTCATGATTTACGTAATGGTGTGAATGCTTGAAATGAAGGGAGTTCATTCTCTCCATTTTTATATGTGTGGGTTAGGTGAAGATAATATTGAATGAAGTTAAGGCACTTCTCTTGGTTTTGCTTGGCCCTGAAACGGATGGTGGACGTGTTAAATGTTTTGGCCATGAATTTAGGGGAGGTCATGCTCATTTTTCGGGAATATAGGAATTTATTTCAGTGAATCAGAATTTGCGGATTGGCATGATTTTGAATAAACCGAGTTCATGATTTACAAAATGATGTGATTGCTTGAAATGAATGGAGGTTTCGTTCTTTCCATTTTCATTGTATGTGTTAGTTGGAGAAAACATTAACTAAAGTCATACAATGTCAAGGCACCTCTCTGGGTTTGCTTGATGAGCTGGATGTGTTAAAATCTTCCTATGTCATAACAAAGATGCTAACTAGTAAAGAAAATTGCAGTATATGATGCTGGGAGAAGACATGGAGCACAACAGGTGAAGAGCAGGAGGCGGCAAAGAAGGAATTCATTGAAGTAATCAAGACCTGGAAGGGCAGCTTGGAGACAAGCCTTACTTCGGAGGCGAGACCTTTGGGTATGTCGACTTATCTTTGACCCTTTCTACTGCTGGTTTCACACATTTGAGACGTTTGCCAAGTTCAGCTAGCAGCAGAGTGCCCCAATTCACTGCGTGGGCTAAGAGAGTATGCAGAAGGAAAGTGTTGCAAAGTCACTCCCTGATGAGAAGAAAGTTCTGGGATTTGTTGCAGAGATGAGGAAGAAGTTTGGGGTAGAATAGGCAGAATTTTGCAAATGGGGAACAAGCCTAATCTATGAGTCTTGTGTTGCGTTTGTGTTTGTGTGCTTGTTATTGTAGTTTTGCTGTTTAATAAATTAGAGAAAAAGGACACTCCTCGATCCTGTCTGTGTCCTTCTGGTTTGGTTTTAGGATCATTAGCTGTATTTTGCATCTTAACTACTGTTCTTTTGTTAACATTATTATTTACTTTAATATTTTGCATCTTAACTGCTGGCAGCGTGGGTGAATTAAAATAGTTTCACGTATTTTATCTAGTGATGCGCTCTGTTCTGGTTCTCCGCATGAATTTACAGCTAAAATAAAATGGCTATAAAGTTTGAAAATAAAAATGGGCCATGAGTTCACAGTTTATACAGGGCTAATTCACAGCTGCTGCTAAAAGCCCATAGACCATTCAAATATGTGTAAAATCAAATGGATGAACAACAAATAGAATATAATTTGAAAAATCGGGACAAGTTTGTTTGGGAAGTGATTTTTTTAGGGCATCTCCAACGAAGACACTAAATAGTGTAAAACACTGATGTCTAAGTAAAATGGTATGAAAATTGTACCGTTTTGGTGGGGAGACTGAAAGTTGCAATTTAATGGTTGTGGTTAGAGATAGTCTTAACCTGCTAAATTCGTTGGAACTCTATGTGAATATATTCTATTTATTTAAAAGAAAAATCTATTTAAACCCTATTTAATATCGAAAATAATTCTGTTAATTATATTAATCAGGATTTGTTGTGGTCTAATTCCCAATTTCAAACTTAATTAAGACTTTTACTTACACTCATTTTCTCCAATTCAAAACTTAATTAGAGTTTGTCTATATACCTTTTTCAATTTCTCAATTAGTTTTTATACAATTTTTTCCTAATTTCATATTTGAAACAACTTTTTCTTCTTTTGATCATCATTGTGTGATTATTTCTTTATAGTTTAGTAATAATTTCACAAGTAAAGAAATATTGAAATAAAAAAGAAAATGTTTCAATGATTTAAAAGATTTAGAGTTAGGATTTATGTAAGAAAATTAAAATAGAATATAAAATAAAATTAAATATATTTAAAATATTATATAATTTTTAGTCTTTTTCGGTTAAAATTGTCAAAATATATATATATTTAAAAGTGGAAGACACGACGAAATCTCTTGTATTGTATATGTAGACTTTATTATTTATTTATTTGTTAAGGGATGAGATACTTTTGAGAGAGTTTCTCGAGCTTTTCAAAAAATTATGAATCAAAGATTTAATAATTTTAGAAAGTTTCTGCCTAGGACAGCTATTTTAAGGGCGGATAAAATTATAGATTCAAATTTCTTACATTGCCTTCCCGTGTAAATCAATGAATATACCAAAATTTTATTCTATTTTATAAGGATTTTCTTTCAATTTTAAGTTCGACTAATATTGTCAGTTTCATGTTTCTAATATTACACCAGTTCAGTGAATGATAAAGTGAACTCATATCTTAAGAAAAATCTTTTACCAGTAGTATATTGTTTCAACATTATATATACCACTAAGAGAGCCTTAATTGGCACATTAAAAAGTGTTTGGATAGAGAGGAAATGAGAGAAATGAGAATTGACAGGGGGAATTCAGGAAATATATATTATATACTTGTTTTCTCTCTTTTAGTTTTTACAAACGCAACTGCACTAAATTTGTAAACAAAAAGAACAGGTCCTTATTTTATGAGTTAATGTAATTTTTTTCCAAAGATATGTCATGAATAACAATTTTTCTTTTCACGTAGAATCTTATTCCTGTAACCAACACAGTAAATCATTACTAATGGAAGCAGAGTTTTGCATGAGCTATCAAATCAATTTACATATTTCTCATTCTTCAAACTTTACACGATTGTTCAGCCAAGTTGCATTTCTATTTCCAGAAAAAACTATACAATTGACCAACATGTTCAACAGATTTCTAACCTTGATATCATGATGCACAAATGACAAGAAGCATCACTGCCATGGAATTAACCTAAGGGCCTAAGGCCTATCCATTCTATAAAGGGATTTGAGAGAAAGATAGTTTGTGTATTGTGTAACAATGGCGGAAGAAGAAGAAGAAGAAGAAGCGGAAGAAGAAGTGATTCTGTTGGATTACAAGCCGAGCATTTACGGCAGGTGAGGATAGCTCTAGCAGAGAAAGGCATCAAGTATGAGTTCAAAGAAGAACAGAACTTGAAGAACAAGAGCTCTCTTCTTTTGCAGATGAACCCACTTCATGAAAAGATCTGAGTTCTCATTCACAATGGCAAAGCCATCTGTGAATCTCCCATCATCATCCAGTACATCGATGAGGTCTGGAAGGATAAAGATAAAGCTCATTTGCTTCCCTCTAATCCATATTGTTATGCCTAAAAAATCAGGGTTGACGCTAGTTTACATCAGCAAGCACCAATAAGAGTTTAGAAAGGCTTTGCGTCGCCCAAGAGCTATAATGTCACTCAATGACAGAAGGAGTATAACTATCATCAACTTAGCAGATTCAAGTTTTGTCTATGAGCGATTGAGGGCCGCACAACTGTCCAAGCCTTAAGTAATTTGAGGATATTTCCTAAGTTATCAGCCAATGAGAGGCAAAGAAGGACTTGCACGGCACCTACCAATTTGTAGATTTGTAATCATTACCTTGAATTCCCCTACTATAAATAGAGAACTTCCCCTCTCATTTTCAGGATTCTGATATTGAACCCGCTCTCTGATTGTAATCTTTATTTTCAGAGCGAAGATAACCTATGAGAAAGAGACTGACTTGATATTCTCTCCGAATACTCAGTTGTTGTACCTCTGCTCGCTGTTTGCTATACACAACCTCTTGTAATCTCTTATATATAATAGAAACAGTGGACGTAGGATTCGCTTTCGGTATCCGAACCACTTTAGGCATCCGAATCACTTTAAAAATCATATCTCTCATTTATTATTCAATCTTTGTATCTGATCATAATTATTTACGTGTAATTTCTAAGAACAGCTTAACACTTTGCACGTGCGAGTCGTTGGTGTTAAAATCATGCATCAACAGTTTGGCGCTAGAAGGAGGGTCAGATTTCATATTTGCTCTTCATTCAGAATCTCTGATCAATCAGTTTTACTTGTGAACGAATGACTTGTGGTCTTGAAACCGAGCGAACTAGCACTAACAACTAGGAGATCCCTCGGGTACAGGATGTTACTTCTCCTGAAGTGCCTCCAACTCCCCAAGGTGCTATGGCGGATATTCCCTTGACCTCCCAACTCGATCAAGCTATGATGAGTTACCTGGAGAGGTTCAATAATACTCTTCAAACGGTTAGTCGAAGGCTAGATCGTTTGGATCAAGTCGTGCCGCCCAATTCTGGCAAGGCGGTACCACCTCAAAAAATGCTTGTAGGTCGCGCTAAAGCGTGGAAATGGGTGAAAGCTCATACCATACACACTACAGTGCATAAAAATAAGGGAAAGTAGGTGGTTGATGATGGGCCAAAAGGCTCAAAAAGGCCAGTGAATACTGGTTGTGAAACAGATAGAATACCTGTAGCTTTGCGACTTGACGATATGTCACATCATGAGCCGTCTCATGCCACATTGCATGGGCACCCCCCACAAGAGTGTGTGGCACGAAGTTTCCCACTATCACTGGAATGATGGTTTTGACCATCATCGCGAGGGAAATACCTACCGAATGTGGGTCGGTTTTAATCACCGTAGAGGTCGGGATAACTATCTTAGCCATTCAGTGCCTTCACATGGCTCTAGCTAGCATATATCAAGGTATGTCGGACGCTTCGGCTAAGGCTAAGACAAGTCCGATCTGTGGTCTTTGCTCAATCGCAATTGTGGGGAGCGAACCCATATTGCTGAATGTGATCCTTAGGTGGCTCCACTTCTTTAGATTGAGGAGTCATAGGGAGCTTTGGATTAGCTTAGAGCTCATCAGAATGAGCGAGGGTAGGTTGTTGAGGCGTCTCCCTTTTCTCCAGCAATCTTGACTACTCCTCTCCCGTCGAGATTTAGAATGCCCGACATGCAAACAATCGATGGGAATTCTGATCCGCATATCATCTCTATGAGTTTAACGACCTCATAGAGCTTCACCAAGTTTCCAACTTGGCGAAATGTCACTGCTTAACAGTGACTCTAACTGCCCATGCTAAGTGCTGGTTTAGATCACTTTATGCTAAGATCTATGTTATTCTTGAGACACTTATAGGCTAATAGGAAGTTCTTAATGTCGTTGAGCTATTTGAGCAACATATGGCAGGAGAGGAATGAGTCCCTCCAGTCCTATGTCGATAGGTTCTACAAGGAGCTTCATAAGGTGGCTAATACACCCGAAGATTCGATTCAAACTCTTATTATTGCGGGAGTCCCCCCGCAAACTAACCTATGGAAGAAACTGTAATCTGAGGATGATATTTCCCTCTCCCGTTTCTACAATCCCAATAAGAAATATCTCAAAATTAAGAATTCAGTGACAGCCTTGAACCGCCACGACCTCGGTCCTTTGATCAACGCTCCTAGTCGGAAGGAGGAAAACCTAGGGGAGAGTAGTAGAAGGCCTGATCACAGATGAGCTAATGACGATCAGAGAAAGGGAAAGAAACATTGATTTGAGCCCAAGAAATCTTATACCCAAGTTCCTCGCTGCGATCTCGATAAGAATTAGTACACTTCATTGAATGCATCGGTATCAACTATTCTAGATAAATCGGAAGAAGCTAATCTACTTGGAGAGCCAAAGCCAATGAAAAATACCCCTTCAATAAGAAACAACAAAAAATATTGCTGTTATCATTAGGACAATGGGCACCATACCGATGAATGCTGAGCTCTTAAGTAGGCTATTAAAGACCTCATTAAAAAGAGGCACTTCAAAGAGTATGTTGATGGTCCAACTCCTATTTAGGAAAAGGATCAAGAGGAAGATGGGAAGAAGCATCGTGGTCGTAAGGTCCTCCATTTAGTTAGAATTATATTTGGAGGGTCACACCTCAAAGGGAATTCTCGAGATGCTCGGGAGAAGTATGCTAACAAAGCTCGTCATGACCCTATGAGTGTGTTAAACACGACGTAGTGACCTTCTAAGGTGTACAGAGAGGAGGTGATTGCCTTCTTAAAGAAAGACGCGGTACGATTGTATCACCCTTATGAGGATGCACTCGTCATCACAGCTGAAATAGGTTGCTGTGAAGTCCACCGAATGTTGGTGGATACTAGGAGCACTGTGAACATCCTATTTCAGTGAGCATCCAAGGAAATACAATTGGACGAGGCAAATCTGAAGCCTGCCTCTATCACCCTCTATGGTTTTACTAGAGATCATCTGATTCCCAAGGAAACAATTGCCCTTTTTGTCACTGTGGGTGAGATCCATAAAGTGACCAAGATGACATAATTTCTAGTTGTAGACTGCCTGTCCGCTTTTAATGACATATTGGGACGACCTCTATTTCAGAACTTCAAAGCTGTCACCTTCATCTATCATCTGAAGATGAAATTTTCCACTTCGACAGGGTGTTGGGAGGTCAAAGGGCCTCGGCCTGAATCTCGCAAATACTATGTAAGAGTAGTGCAGATGACATGCAAAGGGAAAAGGAGGCCAATGTGTATTCCCGAGCAAGCTATGACAATCAGCAAGATTGAACCATAGCCAGGTATAGTGAAAGACAGTATAGATCCTCGTGTTCAGGAGGAGTATCCCCACAGTAAGCCTGTTGAGACTCTAGTTGAGGTATTAATCGACCAGAATGAGCCGACTCGTGTGTTGAGAATCGGGAGCAATCTCAGCCCTCAGCTCGTTACTAATTTAACGAGCTTCCTTAGGCATAATATAGATGTTTTTGCATGGACTCATGTGGACATGGTCGGGATCAGCCCGAATGTAATATGTCATGCACTCAACATCGATGGTGAGATTAGGCAAGTTTGCCAGAAGAGAAGAGCCATGGATCCAGAGCATTATGTTGCCTTTGGTTTGAGATGGATAAACTCATCTCAATCGGGTTCATTCGGGAGGCTCATTACCCAAGTTGGGCCACCAATCCTGTTTTGGTGAAAAAAACCTAACGACAAGTGGCAAACCTATGTGGATTTCACGGATCTTAACAAAGCTTGTCCGAAGGATAGTTTTCTTTTACTCAAAATTGATCAGCTCGTGGATGCCATTTCTCACGAGCTGTTAATCTTTATGGATGCCTATTCAGGGTATAATTAGATCTCGATGTACACATCTAACAAGGAGCATACCCGTTTATCATAGATCAAGGATTGTATTGCTATAAAGTCAAGCCCTTTGGTCTAAAAAATGTTGGGGCGACCTACTAGTGTCTGGTTAACCGTATGTTTTCCAAGCAAATTGGGAAGTCAATGGAGGTTTATGTCGATGACATGCTGGTCAAGTCGCATGTCGCTTCAGATCAAATAGCTAACCTCGCGGAAATGTTTGACATACTCTGAAGGTACAAAATGAACCTTAATCCTCTTAAGTGTTCATTCGTATCCTCAGGAAAATTCCTAGGGTATATGGTTAACCATCGGGGAATTGAAGTCAACCCCAAGAAGATCCAAGCTCTTATAGATATGAAAAGTCTCGCCAATCGAAAGCAAGTTCAGAGCTTGAATGGGAGAATAGCGGCTCTCAGTCATTTCATAGCGAGAGCAACATATCGTTTTTTGCCGTTCTTCAGTGTACTAAGGGCCAACAAGAGATTTGAATGGACTCCAAAGTGTGAGCAAGCCTTCCAGAGCATAAAAAAACATCTCGGAAAGCCATCTCTTCTGTCCAAACCCATTCCCAAAGAAATCTTATTTCTCTACCTGTCCATCTCTCGGTATGTGGTCAGCGTAGCTCTCATTCGGGAAGAGGGCAGAATTCAATGGCTAGTGTATTATACGAGCAAACGACTGTTGGACGCCAAGACTTGGTATCCAAAGATAGAACGATTAGCGTATGCCTTGCTGATCACTTCCAGGAAGCTACAACCTTACTTCCATGCCCATAGCATCCAAGTATTAACCAACTACCCACACAGGCAAGTCTTTTAGAAGCCAGAGGCTTGGGTTAAGTTGCTTAAGTGAGCTATGGAATTGAGTCAATTCGATCTACATTACAGACCGAAAACAACAATTAAAGGGCAGGTTGTTATTGACTTCATTTCGAAATTATCTCATCAGCCAGATCAAGAATTTGAACAGCCAGCTAGTGAAGTTGTCCAGGAAACTGTTCGGAACTTATCAACTTGGAGCCTTTACGTTGATAGGTCTTCGAATAGGAGAAAAATCGGAGCTGGTCTTTTATTCATCAGCCCTGAGGGAACTCGCATTTATGGAACCCTCAAGTTTGGATTCAAAGCTACAAATAATGAGGCCGAATTTGAAACACTATTTGTTGGTCTGCAACTAGCAAGAGAAATGAGATCAGATATGATCGACATTAATAGCGACTCCAGTTGGTTGTTAATTAGATTCTGGGAGAATATTAAGCCAAAGAAGAAAATATGGTTAGTTACTTGAAGAAAGCTAGGCCACGCTCGAGCCATTCAAGCACTATACGATCAGGCAAATCCCAAGAGATAGTAACTCTATTGCGGATGCTTTGGCGAAGATAACCTCATTGTTGGACTCCGATGCTCCGGATAATATTCCAATCAAGTACATTGAAGCTCCCCACATTAGCTCACCTGATCAGGTTGTAGTCGCGACTGAGTTCATTTCTAGGATGACTCTAATTATTTAGTCTCTCTGAGATGAAGTTCTTCTTAACAACAAGACTGAGGCAAGACTCCTGCGAACTAGAGTTGCTTGTTACACCCTTATCGGAGATTAGTTGTATAAGCAAGAGACTCCCCTCCTCTAATGTATAACGGATGATGAAGCAGACTATATCATGAGAGAGATACATGAAAGGATTTGTGGTAATCACACTACTGCACGATCTCTCGTAATAAAATTAACTAGGGATATTATTAGCCCCTGCTTCATGAAGATGCCTTCAACTTTGTGAAGAAGTGTGATAAATGCCAAAGATTCGCAAACATCCGGGAGCTCCTTCCCACCAGTTAACGACGATGACCAGTCATTGGCCATTGTCTATGTGGGGAATTGATCTCATTGGACCCATGCCAACCGATAAAGGTGGCATCAAATATGCAGTGGTCGTAGTGGATTATTTCACTAAGTGGGTCAAAGCAGAACCTTTGGTCATGATCACTAAAAAGAAGCTTAAAGACTTCGTCTACAAAAATATTGTGTGCCATTATGGAATTCATCATACACTCATTTCTGATAACGGGAAATAGTTTGATAATGAGGAATTCAAGTAGTTTTGTAAAGAGTTGGAGATTCATAAGAAATTCGCCTTAGTGGCGAGACCGTAGGCTAATGGTCAAGTTGAAACTGTTAACAAGACTATTAAGCACACATTGAAGGCCAAGCTTAGCATAGCCAAGGGCAATTGGGCCGATGATCTTCCAAAAGTTCTATGGGTATATAGAATGACTTTGAGAACCTCTACTTCAGAAACACCTTTTTTGTTGACATATGGTTGTGAAGCAATATTTATTCCAATGGAAGTGAGAGCTGGTTCACTTCAGAGAGAATTTTATAATGAAACAGATAATGAAGCACTCTTACATGCAAGCCTACACTTAGTTGAAGAACACCGCGACAAGGCTCGGTTAAGGATATCTCCCTACGAACAGCAGGCAAAAATATTCTTCGACTCTAAAGTTAGGAGAACAGACTTCTGGTTGGTGACTTAGTGTTGAAAGAAGTCCTTCTCGGTACAAGAAAACCAAGTGCGGGGTATTGGGACCTAACTAGGAAGGTCCGTATCGCGTCGCTAAAGGTGATGTGACCTGGAACGTATCACCTCAAAAGACTTAATGGTTTTGAAGTACCACAAGCTTGGATGCTGAGCATCTTTGCCTTTATTATTAGTAATTCCAAACTTGTTTATAGCTTGATCATTTTTACTTATAAAGTTTCTATTGTTATAAATACTATGAATAAGATTATTACTATTCTTCTTAAAGAATTACTTGTGTCATAATCTCAAGTTTTTAATAATCTTGTTATTTATAACCTTTTACAAGTTTTATGATCGGATATTTTATATATGTTTTGTGAAGTACTTAAGTTATAAAAGTACTATCACAATTGGTCGAAAATTCCTTTTTATATATTTCAAAAATATGTACAAAGGACGACGAAGAGCTATATCAGAAAAAAAGAATAAGCATAAAAGACTTTATTCTAAACAGAAGAGAGAACAATCACTGGTCTTGATCACCAGAATCCCTGACTTTAGCCACCTCGACCTTTGGGTCGTCTGGCTGATCGCCTACCTTTGGGTCATCTACGTGATCTTTAAGGACTTCTGCTTCCTGCTGATCGTCTTCTAGGGCAAGCTCTTGTTCTTCTTGCTCATCGGCCTCGACCATAGAAGCAAGAGCAACTTGGTATTCCTTGGGGAGGTCAAAGATATCCATGTTAGGATTGTTTAGCAGCAAGCTATAAATAGCTTGCAGCACCCAATGAGCAGCCTTCCTCTCTATTTCGAGGTTCTGTTGCTTCATTTGCTCGGTCAGTGAAGTGATTCACCCATGAGCCAGCTCAAGGTCTATCTGCAGTGCCCTCTTCTCTTTCTCTGAGTTTTCCCATAACTCAACTTGAGTCTTTTCTGCTGCTTTTTCGTGCTTTGAATTTGCTTATAGCTCATTTTCTCTTTAGCCCAACTCTTTAGTGAGCCTTGTTATTGTTCATTGGAGCTCTTTGTTATCACTATTTTTCTTCTCGAGCTCGATCTTTTGGAAATTTGTTACTCGCATAGCAGAATTCCTTTCAGTCAGATATACGTTCGTCAGAATGTGGGCGGCCTTTGCTTCTTCATCTAAAGTTGCAAGATCTTGCTTGAGTTTGGCAATTTCCTCCTTCATTTCTTGGATTTTTCTAGCATAATTGATCTTCATCTTATTGTGGGCCATATTCAGGGCAAGCAAAGACTACATAGAAGGGAATAAAGAGCTAGTTTTTTTTTTTTTTTTTTTTTTTTTAAGCTAAGGATCCGTTTGGTTTATTATTTCATACCTTATTCCCTATCATAGTCTCAAAATAACTGTTTGTTTCATTATTTAGGAAATACTTTTAGACCCTTTAAGTTTATTAATTTAATTAAACACCCCCAGAAAAAAAGTTTAAAAATTAACAAAAACAACCCCACCCACCCATGGTTGCCAAATTTCGGAAACCACCGTCAGAAGTAGCCGAAATATATCACAACGGCATACAAACGACTGGAACTAGCTAGTAATTCACCGATCTAGCCGTCAGCGACAGCCAAAGAAATGGCGGTCGTTGACTGACAACGACGACCATATCTTTGGCCATATCTATGACTAGGTCTGGCCTTTTGCGGCCGTTGATGGCCAGATCCGTGGTAGATCTGGCTGGAAAAGCCAAATCGACGCATGACCAGCCAGATCCGACCGGTCTGCGTCGTAACGTCAAATTCCAACCAAATTTTGGCGGTGGTGGCCGGAATCTGACATTGTGGGTGGGTGGGGGTGTTTTTGTCATTTTACAAAAATTTTATATATTGGGGTGTTTAGTTAAATTAGCAAACCTATGGGGTTTTTTTTGTTAATTTTTAAATTTTACCTCGTAATAATCACCCTACTCAACTACCCAATATTATTTCCAAAATCCTATCCAAAATAACAAACCAAACGGACCCTAAAAGATCGACTTATATGAAGCAATTCTCGAAGAGAGCAAGTTATTTTACTTGACTTTGTATCTGAAATGCAGTGGCAACCAAGTCAATAGGTTGAGAAGCCATGAACCTGTCAAAGGTTGTAGCGAGTTAGCATTCTAAAAGAGTGTAAATCGCCGACCGTAAATGGTTTGGTAGTTGCCCTAAAAGATCTAAAACCAACGGGTCAAGTCTCGTCGTGGTAAGGACCCCTTCGACCTGTTGCTAGCTTACCTGTTTCTCGCATATTTCCCCTTGAGTGGCTGTGGTAGCGCTCTCTTTCCCTTGCGAGCTCCTAGGGGTAGTCGAGGGCCTGGAAGCATCCTGCGAGGTCTTCCTCGCAGACAAAAGTTGATAAGGCTATAGCGTATTTGGCAACATCCCAAAACCTTCTTTGAATATTGGTCTGCAGTTTTCTTCCTCGGCAGGTGAGCAATGGCAAGCCGAGGGGCTTTTTCACGTCGCCCGGTGGTGTATTGCCTCTTGGCACCAATTTGTATCCCTCTTGTAGGGATATCGCTGGAGGTTGCTCCAACTGGTTTAGTTGTATTGATCTTAGGGAATGCGAACCCCCTAGGCTTCTTCATCATCTTTGCGACCTTCGGTGGCATAGTTACTGCATGGTATAAGGATGCGTCAACAAAGCAAGTCTTCTTTTGATAATAAAGACTTAAAGTTTTTATGTGTAAGAAATACTTACAAGCTGGACCTTCTACAGATGCGTCAGAGGTGAAAAACCCGTACGTTCGAAAGAGCAGCCTTGCGTCGCGACTCTGGTCAGGCAATCAACCAAATGCTTCAATGCGACTACGATCAACTAGTGCCGACAGTCTGGTCGTTTTGTTTCTTGTAAGAAAGCAAAATTTTTGTTAGCCTAATACATTAAGGAAGAGTTAAAGCTAAAAGATGAGCGATTTGGAAATTAGATGGAAAACCTACTCGGCTCTTTAAAATTACAAACTCCATTGTACTCGAAGAAAAAATACTTGGTTTCATAAGCCCCAACGTTGCTAGGGTAACCAAATATCCCTCCCTCGATCTGATCGCTTGGAGAGGTAGTACAAATCTTTATCTTTACTCCTCTTTAAGTAATAGGCGCAACCAAGCTCCTCCGTTGTTGGCTTGCCGAGGCTATGCTCACCAAATGCGATATACATAGTGACCGCTATCATATATGCATTTGACATCAACTGGAATGGCGCGATCTCGAAGTGGTTAAGAATCTGTCGGATGCAAGGGTGAAGGGGAATCCTCACTCCACATTTAAAGATCGCTTTCGAGATCATGGCCATTCCTTCGGGAGGATCCTGAGCAGTATGCGACCTATACCGATACACGTCCATGTTGATTGCGTACTAGTCTGTTGCTTTTTGAATTTCTTCCTTTGTAATGGTAGATCATATCACCTTTTCGGGACCCGTCAAGGTGCCTGGTGGTTGCGAGCTTCCCTTTTCGGTTGTTCTTGCCTCAGGGATGTCTATTGCTCTTAGAGTTTGTAAAGGGGTGACATGTAGGGGTGACTCAAACTCTGCATAAGTTACCTCAAGAACCCTGGTTTCCCTTCCATAACTGCTAAAAACCTTAAAAATTCTTAAGAAAGATTTTCTAAAGATCCGTGCCCTAAGTTTTGACTCTTAAAATTGTTTCTTTTCAAACACTACCCAAGAACGCTCATCACCTAAACCTACCAGACATTCACACCCACCATTACTGTAAAAAAATCAAGTTTTTTTTAACAAGAATGAAAAAGAGAAAAAGAAAAGAAGTTTATTTACCTCTTGATTGCTAGGAATGGATGTGCTGTCGTAACATTGAGTGCGCATCAACTGGGAAGATGATGAACTAATCTCTTGAGTGCAAAAACGTTGTTTTTCTCTTTGAAAGTTTGAGTTCTATGAAAAACTTAGAATGAGCTTCGGGTTTTATAGAAAGGAAGATGATGCTTGGTTTCTTTTACAAGCGACATTTGGGTGGAAACGTATTTCTAACTATTGATTATGACCACATGTCACTAATTTGCGTGAAGAGTAACCCTCACGCTTCGTGAAGATCAACTGGCGTTTCTCTTTATTGAAATCGCCAAACGCCAGAGTGATTATCTCCTCCATATTAAATGCACCCTCATCTGCATTTAATGCTTCAAAAGGGAATGTCGTTTCAGCATGACTTGCCTTTAATGTTCATGACTGACACTTATTACACAGGGACACGCCTGTTAGATTAAATTTATTTTATTGACCAAGATAACTATCAAACGCAACGGATAACATCTAAGGAGGTCATTCGAATAAGACATCTTTTCCACATGTCAAATTCGAACACCGAGCAAAACAATTCTCAATCTTCAACAGCAAAATTTTCTAAGTGTTTTCAGGTCATGAATGACGGGTAGGACACAAAACACACTTTGATAGACTGATCATGATCTGAATCATGTCGCTAGACCTTTGTGAAACGATCACGTCAGGTCGCTTGCGTAGTTCTCGAAAACCCATGTCATGATCTACACTTAGTTCACTGGTCGGGTCAAACTATCAGCCTCATATCGTTTGTAACAGTGAGGCTCGAGACAAATCAGGTCGTGACATAATCATGAAGTTCTCAAGATTCAATCTTTGAACCTTAAGAACTTGGGAGCTTCTGTGATGCCTAAGAAATCAAGGCTAACGCTAGCCCATGTCAGCAAGCACTAATCAGAGTTCAGGAAGGTTTTACGCTGCCTAGGAGCTGCTATGTCGCTCCATGACAGAAGGAGTATTGCTGTCATTAACTTGGCAGATTCAAGTTTTTTCTACGAGTGATTGAGGGCTGCACACCTGTCTAAGCCCCAGGTAATTTGAGGATATTTCCTAAGTTATCAGCCAATGAGCGGCAAGGAAGGACATGCACGGCACCTACCCACTTGTAGATTTGTAATCATTACCTTGAATTCCTCTACTATAAATAGAGGACTCCACCTCTCATTTTCGGGATTCTGATATTGAACCCGCTCTCTAATTGTAATCTTTATTTTCAGAGCAAAGATAACCTACGATAAAGAGACTGACCCGATATTCTCTTCGAATACTCAGTTGTTGTACCTCTACTCGTTATTCGCTATACGTGACCTCTTGTAATCTCTTATATATAAAAGAAACAGTGGATGTAGGATTCGCTTTAGGCATCCAAACAACTTTAAAAATCATATCTCTCATTTATTATTCAGTCTTTGTATCTAATCATAATCATTCACCTGTAATTGCTAAGAACAACTTAACACTTTGCACGTGCAAGTCGTTAATGTCAAAATCACGCATCAACACATACGAAAGAGCTCAAGCTAGAATCTTGGTTGATTTCATTGACAAGAAGGTAAACTTTTTTGCATAAAATCTTGTCTATTTGTCAACAGTCATAGAAAGAATGGGGGTTAACGTCCAATTTCCCAAACCAACGGGTGCTTTCATAATTTTTCAAACACGTGGGGTTTTTCTCAAAAAAATCCTTTTGATCTAATTTATTTTAATCTAGTTTTATGAATTATTTAATTATTTTTTAATAAAATATTTTTGGTTATAATCATAATCTAAGCTTAAAATAAAGTTTTGGGATTTATAGATAAATGCATATATACTAATATGGAAGTTTTTTTTGTTTTTTTTTATAGTAAAATAACTTTTTGGAGGAAAAGAAAGCTTCAAAACTATTTTTGATAACATTTATCACATGGTAATATATGTATATAGTGTTTTTTTAAACGACACTCTAGTTATTATTTTTAATTCTAAAAAACATTTATTTATTATCAAACACATAAAATAAATACAAAATTATTATGTCATCAAGATTTATTAACAAAATTTAATGAATTAAAAAATCAAATTTCCATGAACAATAATATTTGAAATATTTTTCTTTGAGGTACGCCCACTACAACAAAATCCTCTCTCCATCACTGTATTTCCCATCGAAGATTTCAACAAACATACAGAAAAAAAAAAAAATGCAGGTGTTTGAAGCTGGAAGGAAGACCTGGAGAACAAGAGATGAAAATCAGAAGGAAGCCAAGAGGGAATTTGTTAAAATCCCGAAGAGATAAGAAGAGGAGCTTGGAGAAAAGCCATTCTTTGGAGGTGAAGCCTTGGGGTTCGTGGATATTTGTTTGGTTCCTCACTACTGTTGTTTTCACACACATGAGATCTTGTTCGGCTTGAGGATTGAAAAAGAGTGCTCTAAATATGGTTATTAATATCATACATTACGCGATATATATCTTATGATATAGTTCGATACGGGTTGCTAACGATACATATCAAAGAGAATACTCTAAATCTTTTGATACGTTGATATATATCCAACGATACAATACGTATCGGTTTGCATCTCTAAAAATATCGATACAAATCAATACAACTTTTTAATTTAGGCCGAAGGCCCAAAATTTTTTTTGGGTTGGGTTGAAATATATCAAGTCAGATCCGGGTCACCCAACACAATTCGCTAAAGCCCTCTCAAATTTACCTATTTTGTATGGAGAAAGTGAAAAGGAAAATGTGTTGCCTTTTTTGTATGAAAATAATAACACAAGTTGAGATATAATATTGACATTAATCTTGGAAATGATATGTTGAGAGGAAATGATATAGATTCTTAATTTTGTGATTAATTTTAATTATGTAAAACCATAATTTAAAGCCAATAATATCACAAAAGTCGTTAATTAATCTTGGAAATGATATTAATTTTTAGAAAATTTTTATTATTTTATTTATTATTATTATTATTATTATTTTTTAAAAGCATATCTTATAATACGATACATGATTCGAAAAATTAAGTTTTTGATACACGATAAGATATATGATTTGATAACCATGGCCCCAAATACATGGTGTGGGTTAAGAGATGTATGCAGAAAGAGAGTGTTTTGAAGACACTTCCTGATCGAAAGTATTCGCTTGGATTATACACAGTGACACAGGGACGAGGAAGAGACAGTGCTTGAATTAAGTAGAGAGAAATTACATATGAGGAAGCCAATGATGCTTGCTTTATATTAATATCCCTTGGAGGATTAGTCGTGTGATGGATTAATAATTAAGTTGTCTTTAACTAGTGTTTTATTTAGGATTGTGTTTGTGTGTTTTCTCTTATGTGCTAGATAATGTTGTAGTGATTTTCCTGTTTGAATGATAAAGGAAACTTTAGTTGTTTTAAGATCTTTTATTTTCTGTATTCCCACATAACAGTGGCGATTAATATGTTTCATCAGCAATGCCAAAACATGTTAAAAAGTGAAAAAGGATAAATGTAATACATAAACTAACACCGCCTTTCTTGTTTATTTATTATAAAATTATATGTCACAAAAGTGTAGTTTCCACTTTAGAGGCCGGAAGACTGCTCCCACCCGAAGTTTGCTCCAAGGAGAAGTTGGTACCCCCAAAAGTTTGAAAACGACAATAATCCACCAACCGTTAATTTTGTCTGTTAGCTTGGTAAATTAAAAAATTGTAAAAGGGTTTTTATGTTAACAACAATGTTCTTCTTCTCGGCAGTGCTCATTAGCAACCTTTGCCACTGACGTTTTGGCTAACTGTCAGCCAATTTCCACATAGAACCTCCTCCATCCACCCTCCTACCCCTCCCCCACTAAAACCCACCTAATCCCGACACAGGTGCACCCATTAATTGCGAAAATGCGGCCACCGTTATTCCTCTACCCATATTTGAGGCCCGATTCAGGTCGATATTCACACTAGAAATCCACCATTCGAATCCCCACCATTCCCTCTTCGAAACCCAACCCCCCATTGCTCCTCCCCACTCGCCATTTGTTGTTTAGCACTCAGTGTTTGCTCGCCCTCCAACTGTTTGTGAAAATTCCCCAACCAACCCAGCAGGCTTCCACTCCTTTGTTGATGATCTTGGGCTCTTTTTGAGTTTTTTGTTGAAAATCCTGTTATTGAAGTGTTGTTTGCTTGTGTGGGTTGTTTTTTTTTTGGTCGTCGTTGCTCCTCAAGGCTCCCTCCTTGGACATTTTCCAGCATGCACACAATGTGCTCGACAAAAGGTCGCAGTTAGCGACCTCCATTCCCACTGTGCGCTAGCAAGCGCCAGCGTCGTTGTTTGTCATTGCACTTAACAAAAAAAATGCCAAATTCGGTCAAAAAAACGATCGATGAGGCAAGAGGGCTATGCAAACGGGCTTGGGGTGATGGATTCTGTCGATTTTGGCAAAGAATTCGGTCAGATTCAACTCAATCGTCCTGCTATTTTCAGCTGTATGTAAAATGACCATCCTATCATTCTTTAAACGGATTTTATTAGCAAACCTTAACGGTAGGGTGAGAAATTGTCTAACAGAATTAACGGTTGATGGGTTATTGTTGTTTTCAAACTTTTGGGGTACTAAATTGTCTTTAGAGCAAACTTCGGGTGGGAGCAGGTCGTTTGGCCTTATACTTTTCTCTTTTGTTAGTACTCCAGAGTCAAAAGAAACACGACTAGACTACGACTAAACCAATGACAAAATCACAAAACAACATTAAGATGGCTCTTGAAGAAAATGAGAACAAGAATAATGAACAAGTAAACTTGATGTTATATTTAATGATATTTTGTATTTGTATTTTTATTAATTAAAAATATATATAATTATTATAAAATATAATAAAATAATGAGATATTGAAATATTAATTAAATTTCAATAATTTCAATTACTTATAATTATAAATTACAAATATAAACTTAAAAATTAGGATTAAGAATTAACATTAACAATTATATCTCTATTAGAAACACAAATATATAAATACAATAAAATTATTTTAACTTTGATTCTACTTTACAAATATTCAAAATAAATGACAGATAAAAAATATCATACGTAACAGTGGCAGTTAATATGTTTCATCAGCAAATGCCAAAACATGTTAAAAATGAAAAAGGACAAATGCAATACATAAACTAACAACGCCTTTCTTGTTTATTTATTATAAAATTATATGTCACAAAATTGTAGTTCCCACTTTATACTTATCTCTTTTGTCAGTAGTCAAGGCAAGAGTCAAAAGAAACACCGACTACGATTAAACCAATGAGTGGCAATGACACAACAACATTAAGATGGCTCTTGAAGAAAATGAGAATAAGAAATGATGAACAAGTAAACTTGATAATTTTTCTCCAACTTTATTCACTATTTCTTCAACCTTTGACTTTTTTTTTTTCATCGGAGTTTCTTGAAACAATGGAAGATGAAGTGATTTTGTTGGATTTCTGGCCAAGCATGTTTGGCTCAAGGGTCAGGATTGCTTTGGCAGAAAAAGGAGTCAAGTATGAGTATAAAGAAGAGGACTTGGTGAACAACAAGAAGAGCGATTTGCTTCTTCAAATGAACCCAGTTCATAAGACGATCCCAGTTCTCGTTCACAATGGTAAACCCATCTGTGAATCTTCCATTATTGTTCAGTATATTGATGAAGTATGGAAGGATAAAGCTCCTTTGCTTCCCTCTGATCCTTACCAGAGAGCTCAAGCTAAATTCTGGGTTGATTACATAGATAAGAAGGTAATGAAACTTCTTTAGTTTGATCCTGATTCTCTTGTTTGCATAAGATTTCAATCCAGAAAAACAGAGGTCGAGTTCGTTAATTTACGAACTCATTTCCTATTTTTCATTTTTTCTCTCTGGTAAATTACGTGATAAAATTTTATCTTCATCTTTTCTCTCCTCTTTTATAAAACAAAAAATCTTTTCGAATCAATATTTTTACCAATAGATAAAAAAAAAATTGACATATTCGAGATGAATAAAATAAGTAGTAATTTGAAAAAATAATTATTGGTAGTATAAATGATAAATTTCTTTTTATTTTTTTGAGTGTGTTTTCAAACAAATATTGGGTTTCCAAATACTGTTTTTGTACAAATATATCGAACATGTTTTTCAATTATTTGCAATATTTAAACAAATAGACAAAATTTATAAAAGAACACACCCTTTAATTGCAGGTAAACAGTCCTGGGAGGAAGACATGGTGTACAAAAGGGGAAGAGCAGGAGGCAGGGAAGAAGGAGTTCGTTGAAATAATGAAGACCTTGGAAGAGCAGCTTGGAGAGAAGCCTTATTTTGGGGGAGAGACTTTTGGATTCGTGGACATATGCTTGATCACTTACTACTGTTGGTTTTACTCGTATGAGAAGTTTGGGAAGTTCAGCTTAGAGGCAGAATGTCCCAAACTGATTGAATGGGCAAAGAGATGTGCGCAGAAAGAGAGTGTTTTCAAGACACTCCCTGATGAGAAGAAAGTGTTTGGATTTTGCATAGAGATGAGGAAGATGTTTGGGTTGGACTAGAGAAATATATCAGTGTGTTTTTTGTTTTGGGCTTGTGATATGCTTTCTCTATGAGCTAACGAGTCTTGTGATTTTCCTTAAATAAACTACAATGAAGGACGCTTTTTGTGTGTCCTTGTGTTTGGTTTTAAGATCTTTTTTGTGCTATCTTCCAATTTTTAACGATGACTCTATGATTTTATCCATCTTATATTTTTTTCTTGTACATCAAGTATTGAGCTATTGATATAGCTACACACCTGTTTGGCGGTTTAAAGTTTTCATTTCCGTCATCATTTTGTTATATACAAGAAGAGTAAACGACATATTCTCACCCGAAGTTTAACGAAATTTCAAATTGATACTTCTAGTTACATTTATTATGGATTTCCATCTTTAAAGCAAGACAAAAAGAGATCGTAAGACAGAGGAGTTTTTGATTCGGGTCCGTTTGTTTCATTATTCCATGTCATATTTCCAATCATATCCTCAAAATAATTGTTTGTTTCATTATCCTTAAAATACTATTATATTTTCTTCAACTATTTTTAAATCCCTTAAGTTTATTAATCTAACTAAACACCCTTAGAAAAAAAGTTTAAAATTTAACAAAAACACCTCCATCCACCCACATTTGTCAAATTCCGACAGAATCTGGTATAATGGCATACTACTAGCTAGATCTGGCCAGTAGTGTGCCGATTTATCATTTTTCGGCCAGATCACGGCCAGATCTTTGGCCGTAGCTGGTCATCAACGACGGTCAGAAATGGCCATAGATCTGGTCTTTTCTGGCCAGATCCGTGGTGGATTTGGCTGAAAAAGGCCATATCAGCACACGAATAGTCAGATCCGACCGGTCGTGCGCCATAACGCCAGATTCCGGTGATGGTGGTCGGAATCTGGCAACTGTGGGTGGGGGTATTTTTGTCATTTTATAAAATTTTTATATATTGGGGTATTTCATAAATTAGCAAACCTAAATGGGTGTTTTTGTTAATTTTTAAATCATACCTAGGTATTCCTACCTAACTCTAAAAATATGAAAAATCCTATCCAAAATATTAAAACAAATGGATGTCCAAGGATAAGAAGTATAAATGTATGAATTTAAAAATAAATTTGTAACTTCGGAATATAGATTAATCCATTGCATTGGATGTATTTTTATCTATCCCTAGTTTGGCCAAATCCTTTAAAATTTGCTATTTCTAATTATTTATGTAGATGGGTAATGCATTTTTTAAAATTTTCACACTTTTGATTAATTTTGACTATATTTTTTCTGAATATTTATTAAGAATAATATAAGATTAAAAGTTATTTAATTGATTTCCCCAATTAATTTTCTCTCTAATATTTTATTTTCTTATTATATGTACATTTTTGCTAGGACTTCAACCTCAATGAGTTGAGGAAGAAGATGGGTTCACTTAATGGATCTATTATCTGCCCGCCGTCAGCGGCGGCGGTTCGTTCGAAACAACCCAGAGCTCAAACTTTTCCGGTTAACAGCTGCCGGTTAACGGGTATTAGAAGTGAGTTGTGGGGATTCAACGGGTTTCCCGGTCAACTGAAGACACAAAATTCCAAGACATTGAAGTGTAATTTCAGCTCTTCCTCCAAATTCAATGCAACAAGCATGTCTAAGAATTTTAATGAAAGCGATCAGCATTCTGTCAACTCCAGTGCAGTTAAAACTGGTATGCTTAGTGCTAAACTAGTATCTAACTATTTGATTTCGCCTTTAAATTTCATGTAATGTAATTAAAATTTGGTCTTTCTTGATTATTGATATGATTGTTATTCTAAATGTGAATATATATGCAATGAAATGTGGTAGAAATGATGTAAATAAGTTGATCAAAACATGGCAGATGAGGTGATTTTGTTGGATTTTTGGCCCAGCATGTTTGGAATAAGGGTCAGGGTTGCATTGGCGGAGAAAGGAATCAAGTATGAGTTGAAAGAAGAGGATTTGAGGAACAAGAGTGATTTGCTTCTGCAGATGAACCCAGTTTATAAAAAGATCCCAGTTCTCATTCACAATGGCAAACCCATTTGTGAGTCATCCATCATTGTGCAGTACATTGATGAGGTGTGGAAGGATAAAGCTTCTTTACTTCCCTCTGATCCTTACCAGAGAGCTTAAGCTAGCTTCTGGGTTGATTATATTGACAAGAAGGTAAGTTAATTTTGCTTTAATGAATGGAATTGAAGTGCGTTTATGGGAGTATATTCTTTAGGTTCTAAACCGAAGTTGACTATTTTGTACAGAAATTGCTTTTGGCTTGTTGGGCTGTGTTACTGGAAGTTGACAATTATTATTATTATTTTTTTTTATTTTTTTTATTTTTGTGATTTGGTTGTGATTTTATAGCATTATGCTTATTTATCCTTAGGACAATCATATATGTGTATGCATCAAGGTCTCTGTGTATAAGTCCAGGTCATTGTAAGTTCAATTCTGAATAGAAACAACTTCATTGATATAATATCAATATGGTTTGGCTAGAATGCAATAGATTCCATTGGTTTAGTTTTTTGTCCTCTGTGGATGGTTCTTAATAGTTGTTGAAGTTCTATGTGAGGATTGTGATGAGTTTTCAAGGCTATATATTTGATGATTTTCATATTTTATTGAAGATTTTGACAACTTCAAAACCAGGATAATGTGCTTGTAACTACCCAAATTTGAGGCCTTCTGAATATAACTCTTCGAGTGGCTGATTGATATAGATCTGGATAACTAATGTATATTTTACAGAACAAACTTGTTTGTTTGGTTGATATGATTGGAATAGGAATAGTGGTCTTCTTTTTGCAATTTCAATTCTATTTTTGCCCTTTTAACTGAAGAGGAAAGATATGTCATACTATGTCGAAGTTAAGGCAGCATCTGGCATCTTGCATTAGCCCACCTACTGCTGATTTGGTAGCTTTCCTAGAAATGCAGTCATTTTTTGGAGGAGATTTGGGGAAATTTCAATTCTCTTGGATGAAATGGTGGCAGACTCCACAAATTTTGCAATACTTAAAACTTTTCTAGTTATTAAATTGTCATATATTTATTTGGACTTATTGGAAGTTTTTTGTCTGATTAGTTGAGTTAAATCTCACAGGTAATGAACTAATATGGAAATTAATAATAACACAATTGTAGGTATTTGATGCTGGGAGGAGGACATGGTACACATCAGGAGAACAGCAGGAGGCAGCAAAGAAGGAATTCATTGAAATTATTAAGCTGCTGGAAGAGCAGCTTGGAGACAAACCATACTTTGGGGGGGAGACCCTAGGGTATGTGCATGTATGTTTGATCCCGTATTATTGTTGGTTTTACACATATGAAACCATGGGCAAGTTTAGCGTAGAGGCAGAGTGCCCCAAAATCATTGCTTGGGCTAAGAGATGCATGCAGATAGAGAGCATTTCTAAGACACTTCCTGATGAGAAGAAAGTGTTCGGATTTTGCTTAGAGTTGAGGAAGAAATTTGGCTTGGAGTAGAGGAACAGCACAAGGACATGAGCAAAATGATAAGTACAATTGTGTTACTATATCTTTCCTTGGAGATATGGTTAGTTGTATAATGCTGCATGTAGTGTTGAATTTGGCTTGGATTTTGCTTTCTCCATGAGCCAATGAGCCTTGTTATATTCAGCATAAATGAACTATAACAAAAGACAGTTAGTTTATGTACTTTTGTTTGGTTTTAACCTCTTTCGTGCTATTGTATAGATTGTATTAACTTTCATGTCGCATGCTCTGATTATCAGAGTTAATTGTTGGGTGATAGACAGATGGTATATGTGATTAAAGGAAATTAAAGTCGAGGCAACTTCTCTGGATATTCATTTGTTACCGGGTTTGAATTTATGACTTGAGCTTGAACAGTGAAATCCATTGAAGTAGAGGGAGATTTGGGATACACATTCTATGCTCATACCAGTAATTTCTTGTGTCATTTTGGGAGCAGTTTTGATTTTATAGGTGAAGAGTTTACAGGAAATGTGACAGTGTTTTGCATACGTTGCTTAGTTCAGTCTGGCAGAGTTGTCTATCAGTGAGTGTTAAATTCTTTCCCAGACTTTTGGTCTGGTTGCGGACAAACACTTCTGCTTTGCAAATTAGGGAAGGAATTTCTGGGGGACACTTATCATTTTCAAACCTCATAGAAATTTTTATATTTTTTATTTTTGACAAATATTCTGAATACACTTTTTTGAATAGCATTTGTAAAATCTTATTGTGAATACATTTTAGGATAAGATTATGAGAATGTGTTTGGTACATTATTGGAAAACATTTTCTAAAAATATTTTGATTACTTTTTAACCCCTTACATTTGTTAGTTTAGCTAAATATCCCCCATTAATAAAAGTTTATAAATTAACAAAAACACTCTCATCCATTCAATCGATTTTCGACAGTCGGCCACCACCACCGGATGGTGGCCATCAGTCGTCGAAACTGTGCACAATCGGCTAGATCTGACCGATCGTGCGTTGATCTTGCCTTTTTCGGCTAGATTCATCATGGATTTAGTGGGAGAAGGCTAGATCTATGGCCAGAATTTGGTTGTCGTCAACTATTAGATCTTTAGTCGTTTTCAGTCAGATCCACGGTGGATTTGACTGAAAAAGGTAAGATCGGCGTACGACCGACCATATCTAGCCGGTCGTGCGTCGTTTTGGCCAAGGTGGCAACAACAGCTGTTGGCGGTTGATAGTGGCTTGGGTTGGTGGGGGTGTTTTTTTGTTAATTTATAAACGTTTATTATGAAAGGTAATTGTTAAATGTTTTGAATTGAATAGAATATGATTGGATTTTGATGAATATTAAAACAAACACATTTATTATTTTTTTAAGGAAAAAAAATAGAATAGGATAGGGTGAGAAAGGTGTACCAAACGCAATCCAAATTTCTCTTGTTTGTTTGTGATCTTATGCTTGTTCTAAGCTAATTAGTGCTCCCTGACAACAACTTTTTTCTTATTTAACCTGTTTTAAAAGAATTAAAAAAATAAAAAAGGGGAAACAAAATCTTACATATTTTTAGGAGTTCTAAAAGAAAAAAGAGTAATTTTTTTCCTTAAAGAAAAAATACTATGAAAAACTTAGAAGTAAAAGAAAAGCTTTAATAGTAAATAAAAAAAGAAACAAACAAATAGGTCGTCAAGATTATTTATTTTATCCACTACTAGGTGATTTGATGGTAAAAATGCAAAGGGATTCAATATGGGTTCTTGGGTTTGACTCTCCCTAAGCTATAGTAGGGTTGACCACTGAGGAGATTTATCCGGTTATTCACTTCAGGATTCCGAGGAATTATTTGAGGTATACACAAGCTAGTCCGGATACCTCCAAACTGACCTGAACATCCTTGATCATCAAAAAATCCAGGCTGGCCTAAACACCCTTGTCACCAAAAAAAAAAACAAAAAAAAAAATTCATTTATTTTATGAAAGGAAAAATAACAACAATTTTAAACACGAAACTCAATTTTATTGGTTTGATATTTAAATTTGGTCTTAACGAATCTTACCAAGAGCTCCAATACAAAGCTGACATAATTGTCAAAATATAAAAATGGTTTTAGGTAGAAGGAGTGTATTACATCAGCACGTTGTCTGGAATATATTCTCCAAGGAAAAATTATTCAAGTTCTGTCAACAAATCCTTTTAAAGAAATCTGATAAACAACTAAACCAAATAAAAAACAAATCACAAACTATATAATCAAACCCACTATCTACTCCTTTAAACAACTCTCGAAAATACAGATTCTTAAATATAAATTTACTTAAAATCACAAGTTTCAAGATGGATCCATATATAATATTTCATGAATGTTTATATATATACATGATTCATTAATCAAAACTTTTAGAATTTCAATTTTCAAGATTCATGATTCATGAATAAGTAATTAGAATTTTTTATCCAAAAATTGTCTTATGAGTTGACTTATTGGCCGGCCAGTTACACACACTCGTCTTAAATACAGAAGAAATTTTTTCATTTCTTCAATCTCTAATCATCTTCAACTTAAGAATTTCTCCAAAAATGGGGGAGGAGGTGATTCTGTTGGATTTCTGGCCGAGTATGTTTCGCATGAGGGTGAGAATTGCATTAGCGGAGAAAGGCGTCAAGTATGAGTACAGAGACGAGGACTTGTTGAAGGGTGTTGATGCTTGATTTCGACACCAACGACTTGCACGTGTAAAGTGCTAAGTGGACTTAGAAATTACACGTGATATGGAATTGTGCAACGAGAGAAAAGACAAGAGACGATTTTTAAAGTAGTTCGGATGCTCAAAAGCGAATCCTATGTCCACTATATATGTATTAATGGATGATTACAATCAGGTCACGTACAGCGAGCCAAGTTACAGTCTACAGAAAACTTAAATACAAAGGGAGAGAGTCTGCTTTTTAAGAAACTAAAGAATGAGTCAATCTCGTAAATGAGAGAGGAGCCCTCTATTTATAGTCGAGGGATTCAAGGTAGTAATCATGATTCTACAATCAGGTAGGTGTAGTACAATTCCTAACCTGCTTCCCATTGGTTGTCTGCACATGAGATATCCTTAAATCGCGCAGGGCTAGGGCAGGTGGTCAATTCCTAGCTACTCACAAGCCAGCCTTTCACCTGCCACACTGACTACAGTCTTACCTCTTTCGTCCTTGCGCAACGTCGCAGTGTCTGGACGATACAAAGCCTTCCTAAACTCTAATTGGCCTGTGCTAGTGTGCGCTTATATCAGCCCTTATTTTTTAGGGATAACAGAAGCCCCCCAGTTTTTAAGGTTTAAAGATTGAACCTTGAGAACTTCATGATTATGTCGTGACTTGACTTATCCTGAGTGACGTCTGATCGAGCTGTAAGGAGGTCGCAACATAGGTCTTTAAGAATAGCACAAGCGATTTGAGGCAACCTACTCCCGCAGGTTCAGAGGCCTAGGTCGGACCCTACTCAGTGCTATACAAACATGCTTTGAATTTCATCCGCCGTTCACGACCTGAAAATACTTAGCACATTTTTACCGAAAACAAGGGATCACATCGTCTCGAAATCGATACATGGCAAAGAGTGTTTTACTCGAACAACCTCTTTAGATGTTATCCGTTCTGCTTGATAGCTGGTCTGGTTAATAAAATAAATTTTATTCTGACAGATGAGTCTCTTGCACAATAAGTGCCAACCATGCACATTAAATGTAAGCCATGCTGAAATAATAGTCCCTTTTAGAGCATTGAATGCGAATGAGAGCGCATTTAATGTGAAAGAGGTAACCGCGTTGACGCTTGGTTATTCCAATGGAGGGAAACGTCGACTGGCATCCACGAAGGTTACTCTTCATGTGGATTAACGACACGTGATCATAATCAATGGCGAGAAACGTTTCCCGCCCAAGTGTCGCTTGCTAAGGAAACCAATTATCGTCTTTCCCCCTATAAAACCCCAGGTTCGCCTCAAGTTTTATCACATAACTCATATTTTCAGAGAGAAAAAGCAAAACTCTTGCACTTGCGAAATAAGTCTGTTCTTCTTCCAGTTAATGTGCACTCTTCGTTACGATAGGAAGTTCGTCCCCAACAGTTAAGAGGTAAGGAAGACTTCTCCTTCGTTTTCCTCTATTATTTTCTGTTAAAAGCTTGACTTTATGGTAATGGTGGATATGAATTGCCTGGTAAGTTTACATGATGCATGTTTCTGGACAGTGGTAAAAAGAGAATTTTTTCTTTATAAAAAGTAAGAACCTGGGGCATGGATTTTTGGGAACTCATTCCTAAGGGTTTTTAGGGTTTTTCTAGGGGTTAAGAAAGGTAAATTAGGGTTTCTTTTGCTCTTCCACGTCATCGTACGGAATACTGTACGAAGACTGAGTCATCTCTACATGTCGTCCCTTTTTTAGACTTTAGGAGCAATGGACACTTCAGTGACCAGAGCAGCTGAGGGGATGAGCTCGCAGGCACCGAGCACCTCAGCAGGTCTCGTGCAAGAGACATTATGATAGCCACCTGGGACGAGATACAAAGAGCGGTAGACCAGTTCGCGCTTAGCGTAGATATCTACCAGCATAGGACATACATAACTTGGAATCCCCTTGAGGAAATGACCGTGATCTCCGAGGCTATCTACAAATGTGGGGCGTTGATACCTTTTCACCCTTTTATTAGGTCAATCCTCGACCACTTTGAGGTTGTGCCATTGCAATTGATGCCCAATGCATATATGATAGAGGTTGCTATGTATATCACATGTGGCGAAAATGGTCTTGGCGAGCTGATAGCGTTGAAGATCACTTGTGCTTACTATTTGAAGAAGAGCAAAGACAAAGACTCTTACTACCTCTTTAAGTGATCCTTGATTGATGGAGGAATATTTAGCTACCCCAGTAATGTTGGGGCTTATGAGACCAAAGTTTTCTTTTTTGAATACGATGATGTTTGCCAATTTAGGGGGCCGAGTAGGTTTTCCTTTCCTTCGGTTTGCGAACTGTCCATTTTTCTTCAGCTCCTCGTCTATAGGTGAAATTAACGAACTTTTTATCTCTTTTCAAAAAATAAGACGACCAGGTTGACGGCTCTGACAGACTTTAATCAAATTGTGACATTCAATCGTCTACCCGAGCAGAATCGCGACGTGAGGCTGCTTGTGACTACTGCTAACTTACGAAAGTACAATTTTTTCAATCCAAAAGCATCTTTGGAACCCCTAGCCCGTAAGTATCTTCACACTTAGGAAATATTATTATTATTATTATTATTATTTATTTTTTTTTTTTTAAAGAGAGGTGACCTTTTCACTAACATATTTTCATGGCATGCAATGACCAAACCACCTAGGGTTCCAAAGTCATCGACGAGGACTAGGGGGTTTGTATTTCCCCGGGTCGATTCGATTGAGCTAGTCGAGGTGACCTTTGGCGATATCCCTGTAGGAGGGATACAGATTGGTGCCAAAAGGTGAACACTCACGGAGCGATGTGGAGAGGCTCCTCGGTCCGCAACCACCTGAGCTGCAAAGTAGAAAACCATGGGCCAAAAGACCAAGAAGAGGAAGCAACTACTTACCAAGGAGGAATCTGAGTTCGAGCTGGAGGGCTTCGGGATGCTATCGGGAGGGGTTGCAGCCTTACCAGGCTTTTCGCTTAGGGTTGCCCTAGAGGAGTGTCCTTGGCACTTCGACGGTCCCCAAGAGCTCACATGGAGGAGAGGGGGAGGTCATAGTTGCCCAAAGGAGAGTGGGCAAGCAACGGGTCGATGAGACGCCTGTTCCTTCGGGACCTACCCTGCCTGTGCTAGATTCCATGGGGTAGCTACCGGAGCATCTGTAGTCGGTGGTATATACCTTACTGGAATGCCAACTGGTTGCGGCCTTTGAGGATTCGTGGCTTCTCAGTTCGCGGACCTGGTGGCTACCGTACTTTAGTTACAAAGCCGGGTAAAACAGTTTTTTCTTGTCGAGGACTTTTTAGTATCAGTTGATTTTCTAACTTTTGTGATTTTCGAGGGGCTAACTCTTGCTTATTTCCTCATGCAATCCCTGCTCGCCTTACACATGACCCAACAAAAGATCGATATGGACTCTACTGGAGGATTTCACGAGCTGAGGGAAGAGAATACCAAGCTGAAACATGACTTCGTGGCTCTGGACGCAGAGGCAAAAGCGGTCCATATTCAGGCAAATCAGTACTTGGTAGAGAGAAATTCTGCCCTTCGCACAGTGGATTTCCAAAAGGCTGAGCTTGAGAAGAGAGGCGAGGAGAATAAGGAACTCTAAAAGACAGTGGCCAGACTACCAAAGAGTGTGACCAGAAAGAAAATGAGCTGAAGGAAAACTCTGAGAGCGCCAGGAAGGCAGAGAGGGACAGAGCCCGATTGTGGGAAAACTCTAAGAAGTAGAAAGGGCTCTGGAGGTGGATCTCGAGCTATTTCAAGGGTGAGTTGCTTTATTAACTGAGTATATGAAGTGGCAAAACCTTGAACTCAAGAGGAAAGCTGCTAACTGGGCAATACAGGCCATCTACATCCTACGACCGGGGAATTGGGGATGGACCTCTCCGACCTCCCGCATGAATACCATGACATCCTTGCTTCCATGGCCCAAACTGATGATGTCGAGGAGGAAAAGGGGTAAGAGCCACCTCATGAGGATGACCAACCAAAGGCATACGTCCTTGAGGACCCAACAACTGATCTGGCTGTCGACGACCAACCAGCGAATATATAGGTCGTGCCCAGAGAGCCTGGAGGCGGGGACCAGTGATTGCCTCTTCTGTTTTTCACAGCTTTCTTTATGAATTTCCCTCTTTTTTTTTTTTTTTTTTTTTTTTTTTTTTTTTTTTTTTTTTTTGTGAAAAAAAAAAAAAACTTCTGCTGCCCATTGTATTGGTCTTGACACATATATATATAAGAAATGTTTTTGACCATTTGTGATAGTACTTCTATGATTCGAGCTTTTTACAAGACTAACATTATACATCTGATTAGGAAACTTGTAAAATATTGTAACGAACAAGATCATTCAAAAGAGCATGAACAAATATTCCTTCAAGATAAAGCAGAACGATCTTATTCATAAAGATTTGAAAGGAAACTTTTCAAGCAAAAGAAATGAACAAAATTAAGAGCAGGTTCGGAATAACTGATAATAGGGGCGAAAATATTCGCATTCCAAGCTCGCAGTACTTCGAAACCATTAAGCATGTTGAGGTGATACATTCCAGGTCGTATTACCTTAGTGATGCGGTATGGACCCTCCCAATTATGTCTCAATATCCCCGCACTTGGTTCACTTGTACCGAGAATGACTTCTTTTAGAACCAGGTCACTAACCTAAAAGTCTCTTCTCCTATCCTTAGAGTCGAAGAACCTTTTTGCTTGCTGTTGGTAGGATGCTATCCTTAACCGAGCCTTGTCGTGGTATTTTTCAACTAGGTCTAGACTTGCACATAGAAGTGCGTCATTGTCTGTTTCATTGAATAGGTCTCTCCAGAGTGAACTAGTCCCCACTTCCACTAGAATCATAGCCTCATAGCCATATGCTAGCGAGAAGGGCATTTTTGAAGTAGAGGTTCTCGGAGTCATTCTATATGCCCATAGAACTTCTGAGAGGCCATCGACCCAATAGCCGTTAGCAGCACCAAGCTTGGCTTTCAGTGTGTGCTTAATGGTCTTGTTGACAGCTTCAACTTGACCATTGGCTTGCGGTCTTATGACTGAGGCAAACTTTTTATGGATCCCTAGCTCATCGCAAAATTGCTTGAATTCCTTATCGTCGAACTGCTTTCCATTATCAGAGATGAGTGTATGGAAAATCTTGTAGCGGCACACTATATTCTTGAAGACGAAGTATCTAAGCTTCTTGGTAGTGATCGCGGCCAAAGGCTCGACCTTGACCCATTTGGTGAAGTAATCTACTGCGACCACAGCATACCTGACGCCCCATTTTCTGATTGGCATGGGCCCGATGAGATCAATTCCCCACATAGAGAATGGTCAAGGGCTAGTCATCGTCGTCAGCTGGTGGGAAGGAGTTCACAGGATGTTCGCGAACCGTTGGCACTTGTCACACTTTTTCACAAAGTTGAAAGTGTCTTCCTGAAGTAAAAGCCAATAGTATCCCTGGCGGACAATTTTATTGGTGAGGGATCATGCAATGTGATTACCACAGATTCCTTTATGTATCTCCTTCATAATGTAGTATGCTTCTTCGTCGGTTACACATCAAAGAAGAGGGGCGCTAAACCCTTGCTTGTACAACTGATCTCCGACGAGTGTGTAATGAGCAGCTCTAGTGCATAGGATTTTTTACTCAGCCTTGTCACCCGGTAGAGTCCCATCTCAGAGATACTGAATGATTGGAGTAATCCAAGAGGTAGATTCTGTTGTAGCTATAGTCTGCTCAGGCGAGTTGATACTAGGAATCTCTATGTATCGAACTGGAATACTTTCCGGCACATCTAAGTCTAGCGATGAGGCTATTCTTGCTAAGGCGTCCGTGACATAGTTACTGCTTCTTGGGATTTGCTTGATTGTGAAGTGCTTGAAAGGCTTGAGTACGGCCTTAGCTTTCTTCAGATAGTTGATCATGTTTTCTTCCTTGGCTTGATATTCTCTCAAAGTCTAATTAACGGCCAACTAGGAGTCGTTGTGAATGCTGATCGCGTTTGATCCCACTTCTCTTGCTAACCATAGACCCGTGAGCAGCGCTTCATATTTGGCCTTATTGTTCGTAGCTTGGAACCCGAATCGAAGAATTCCATGAATACGAGTCCCTTCAGGACTAAGGAGGAGAAGACCTGTCCCGACTCTTTTCCTGTTTGAGGAACCATCGACATAGAGGCTCCAAGTTGATAAATTTTGAATGGTTTCCTGGATGACTTCGCTGGCTGACTGGCTAGTACGAGAATTCCAAAATAAAATCGAGAACACCCTGCCCTTTGATTGTTGCCTTTGATCTGTAATGTAGATCGAATTGACTCAATTCCATTGCCCATTTGAGTAACTTACCCGAAGCTTTCGGCTTTTGAATAACTTGCCTGAGCGGATAGTTGGTTAGAACATGGATTGAGTGGGCATGGAAATAGGGTTGCAACTTCCTGGAGGCGATCAGCAGGGCATAAGCTAATCGCTCCATCTCTAGATACCGTATCTCGGTGTCCAGTAGTTGCTTGCTTACGTAATACACTGGCCACTGAACTCTGCCCTATTTCTGGATAAGAGCTGTGCTGATCGCATACCGAGAGAAGGACAGGTAAAGGAATAGAATCTCCTTGGGAAAAGGCTTAGATAGAATATGCAACTTTCCGAGGTGTTCTTTTGTACTCTGAAAAGCCTGCTCGTACTCTGGAGTCCACTCGAACTTCTTATTGGCTTTGAGTATATTAAAGAATGGCAAACAATGATCTGTTACCCTCAATATGAAGTGACTGAAAGCCGCTATCCTCCTATTTAGGCTCTAAACTTGTTTTCGGTTGGTTAGACTTTTCATATCAAGGAGAGCCTGGATCTTCTCGAGGTTGATTTCAATCCCCTGTTAGTTAACCATATACTCTAGAAATTTTCCTGAGGATACTCCGAATGAGCAATTGAGAGAGTTGAGCTTCATTTTGTACTTTCAGAGTATGTCGAACATCTCAACGAGATGCGTTATGTGATCTGAAGCGACATGCGACTTGACCAACATGTCATCAACATAAACTTCCATCGACTTTTTGATCTGCTTAGAAAACATATAGTTAACTAGCTGCTGGTAGGTTGCCTCAACGTTTTTCAAGCCAAAAGGCATGACCTTGTAACAGTACAGTCCTCGATCTATAATAAACGAGATATGCTCTTCGTCAGGTGCGTACATTGAGATCTGATTGTACTCGAGTAGGCATCTATAAAGCTTAGCAGCTCGTGCCTGGAGGTGGCATCAATGAGCTGGTCGATCCTTGGCAAGGGAAAATTGTCTTTCGGACATGCTTTGTTAAGATCAGTGAAGTTGACTGATGCGTTGTTACTACAACATGCAAAAATAGCAAGTGTACTAGTCGCACAAAGTAATAAAGTGATGAGTGAGTATCGTTCCCACGAGGATTGGTTGCTAATCACTAATTTTCCTAATTGTTTTTCAAGTTGGAGGAACCGAATTTGTTTGGATTAATGGGAGAGATTAAAACTAAAACTAAAACAAAACTTACTAAGTATTAAAAACTAATTAATAAAGGCAAGAATTAAAACGCAAGAGTAATATTAGTTTAACAAAAGGTTAGGGTTTTGACTTCATTCGGACTCTATGGATGAATTCTACGGACTATGTTAATTCCACACTCATATGCACAATTTGTAAATCGAATTCATTCTCTAAGTTGTTAAACATACCTTTTCAGGCTATGAATGCCTACTTTTCCTTATTAAACTTCCGCACCTAACAACTTGAAAAATAATAGATCCAAGTTCATTAAGCTAATGGAATCCTAGATTTATTTCATTGATTCTCAAATCTATCTCTAGCATTCAATACTACAATGATGATTACCCAAGAAGCTTAACATGATTCATTTCTCAATCTCATCATATTCATCAAATAAATTCCATTAAAAACAGAATAACCACACAATCTATGCAATAGAATATGGAAATAGCAATAATCAATTCATTAACCCATAGAAATCCGAACTTAATCAAAACCCTAACCCAAAATGGGTTAGTTCATAACTAAATCAAAATACACAACAAGAAAAACAATAAACACAATGTTCAACATATTGAATTGCATAGAAAAGAGTAGAGATCTCCCCTAGTTGAAGAATCCCTCAAATTCAAGCTCAAATCTTCTCTCTAAATATGAAATCTATTCAAAACTCAATGAGAACAGACGAAAACTGGACGACCTCTACAAAAATGGTAAAGTTTTTCTTTTATACCTCGCCTAGAGACCTAAAACTTTCCTAAAATAAAACTGTGCATTTGGGAGAAACTAAAATTCGCAGACTTCGCCGTGGCGAAGAAAGAGTTTCGCCACGGCGATGAGGTAAAATGGAATCTCGTGCTTAACAGTTTTTGCCGCGGCGAACCTTCATGAAGAATTCTGCAATTACAGAATTGCCCTCCGCTTGCTTCTTTGATCTTCGATGCTCTCCCATGGGAACAAGCTTCATAGTGCTTTACTCTGCTTCAGAACTCTCCCAACTTCTGAGATCCGCTTACTTCTGGGTCCAGAAACTTCAATTCGCTCATTATTTGCTCAAAATGTCCATTTTGGCCTGAAACACAAAATGTAAAGAATTAAGTAGCAATTCAGGCAAAAATGAACTAAGAAGTATCTACAATCTAGCCAAAAAGCCTAATAAGAACAGTATAATTCTCGGATTATCATCAACGCAAGTTTGACACTTTCTGTTGGGCTTCTTTACCAAGATTGGATTGGCAACCTAACTCGGGTAACGCGCTTCTCGAATAAACCCGTTTGAGATGAGCTTATCTACCTTACTCTTCAAGGCAGCATAGCGCTCTTGGTCCATGGCTCTTCTTTTCTGGCAAACTGGCTTCATTACACTGTCAACATTGAGTGCATGACATATTATATTTGGGCTGATCCTGATCATATCAGCATGAGTCCATGCAAAGACGTCGACATTCTCTCTAAGGAAGCTCGTTAAGCTTTTAGCGAGCTGGGGATTGAGATTACTCCAAATTCTCAACACTCAAGTCGACTCATTTTGATCGATGAATATCTCATATAGATCCTTAACTGACCCACTATGAGGGCACTCCTGGATGCGTAGATCCATGTTGTCCTCTATTGGGTCAGGCTGGATGCGATCCTGCTAATCGCCATAGCCTATTTGGGGATGCCTATTGGCCTTATTTTTCCTTTGCACGCCATATGCACTGCTCTTATGTAATAGTCGCGAGATTCGCGTTCAGGTCCTTTTACTTTCCCAATCCCCGTCGGAGTGGAGAACTTCATTTTCAAATGATAGATAGAGGTGACGACCTTAAAACTTCGTAGTAAAGGTCATCCCAGAATGCCATTAAAGGCAGACGGACAGTCTACTACCAAAAACTCTGTGAGGTCATCCCAGAATGCCATTAAAGGCAGACAGACAGTCTACTACCAAGAACTCTATCATCTTGGTCATTTCGTTGGTCTCACCCAATGGGACAGGAAGTGCAATCTTTCCCTTAGGAATCAGATGATCCCCAGTAAAACCATAGAGAGGGATAGAGGCAGGCTTCAGGTCTGCCTCGTCTAATTGCATTTTTTCGAAAGCTCGCTGAAACAGGATATTCACAGCGCTTCCATTGTCCACCAACATCCTGTGGACTTCGCACCGACCTATTTCAGGTGCGATGACAAGTGCATCCTCATGGGGATAATGCAATCACACCGCGTCTTTCTTTGAGAAGGTAATCTCTTCCTCCCTACAAACCTTAGTGGGTCACGGCGCCATGCTCATCACACTCACGGGATCATGATGAGCTTCCCGAGCATTCAAGAATTCCCCGCGAGGTGTGGTCTTCTAAAAATGATCCCTACACAGTAGAGACCCTTACGACCACGACGCTTCTTCCCTTGTTCCTCTTGATCCTTTTACCGAATGAGAGTCGGACCATCAACATACTCCTTGAAGTGACCTTGCTCGATAAGGTCTTCAATTGCTTTCTTGAGAGCCCGACACTCATTGGTGTGATTGCCATTATCCCGATGGTAGCGGCAATATTTTTTGCTGTTCCTGGCTGAGGGGGATTCTTCATGGGCTCTGGCTCTTCGAGCAACCTGGCCTTATCTGATTTATCTAGAATGACCGACACTGAGGCATTCAAAGGAGTGTATTGGCTTTTGTCGCGATCGCGATGAGGAACTTGGGCATAAGATTTTTTGGGCTCGAATAATTGCTTCTTTCCTTTTTGTTAATCGTCATTAGCCCATCTGTGATCAACCCTTCTACTATTCTCCCCTCGATTGGGAGCACTGGTTGAGGGACCAGAGTCATGGCGATTAAGAGCAACCACATAATTTTCGATTCAGAGATACTTCTTAGTGAGGTCATAGTAATGAGTGAGGGAAACATCGTCATCTGATTGCAATTCTTTCCACAAGTCAGTCTGCCGGCGAACCCCCGCAATAATGAGAGTCCGAACGGACTCTTCAATAGTATGAGCCACTTTGTGTAGTTCCTTGTGGAATCTGTCTATGTAAGACTGGAGGGACTCATTCCTCTCCTACCGTATGTTGCTTAGATAGCTTAACTACATCGAAAACTTCCTATTCACCTGGAAGTGCCTCAAGAATGACGAGCTTATTTGTTGCCACGAGCTGATAGATCCTACGAGAAATGATCTAAACCAGTGCTTGGCATAGGTAGTCAGAGTTACTGCCAAGAAGCGACATTTGGCCAAGTCGGAGACTTGGTGGAGTTCCATGGGGTCGTTGAATTCGTAAAGGTAATCCTGAGGATTAGAATTCCCGTCGAATGCCCGCATATCGGGCATTCTGAATCTCAACGGGAGAGGAGCAACTAACACTGTTGGAGAGAAGGGAGACGCCTCAGTGACCATCCCACACTCATTCTGTTAAGCTTTAAGCTGATCCAAAACTCGTTGTAATTCCTTAATCTGAGGTAGTAGAGCTGCCTGAGGATCACTTTCTGTAATGTGGGTTCGACCGTCATGGTTGCAATTGAGGAAAGACCACAAATCGAACTCTTCCTCAACTCGGCTGGAATCTCCGGCGAACCTTGACACACGTTGGATGGGGCCGTGTGAAGGCATTGATTGGCTAGGGGAGTTTTCCTGACCTCCACGGTGGTCAAAACCGACCCACAGATGACGGGGGTTTCTTGCATGATGACGGTCGAGGTAATCATTTCGACAATATTGGGAATCTAGCTGCCTTACACTTTTGTGGGAGTACCCATGAGACGTGGCGTGGGACGACTCGTGCTGCGAAATGTTGCCAAGTCGCAATGCCACAAGTATTCCACCTGTTGCATGACCGGTGTTTGCTAGTCCCTCGGAGCCCTTTGGCCCACTGTTTACCACTTTCTTTCCCTTATTCTTAAGCACTGCAGTGTGCGAGGTACAGGTTTTCACCATTTTTTGCGCTTTTGTGCGACCTGCAGGAGTCTTTGCTAGTGGCACCGCCTCGTCAAACTCTGGTGGTACGACTCGATCCAAACGGTCCAACCTTTGGCTAACCATTTGGAGAGTATTGTTGAACCTCTCCAGGTAATCCATCATGGCTGGGTTGAGTTATGAGCTTGAAGGAATATTCGCCATGGTACTCTGCTGGACTGGAGGCACTTCGGGAGAAGTGTCATCTCGTACCCGGGAGATTTCCTCATTGTTAAGGTTGGTTCACTCAGTTTTGAAACCACAAGCCATTTGCTGCTGGATGGGACCGATCGGTCAGAGATTCTTGATGAAGAGCGGATACTAAATCAGGCCCTCCTTCTAGCGCCAAACTGTTGATACTTGATTTCGACACCAATGACTCGCACGTGTAAAGTGCTAAGTGCACTTACAAATTACATGTGATATGGAATTGTGCAACGAGAGAAAAGACAAGAGACGATTTTTAAAGTGGTTCGGATGCTCAAAAGCGAATCCTACGTCCACTATATATGTATTAATGGATGATTACAATCAGGTAGCGTATAGCGAGCTGAGTTACAGTGTAGAGAAAATTTAAATACAAAGAGAGAGAGTCTACTTTTTAAGAAACTAAAGAATGAGTCAATCCCGTAAATGAGAGAGGAGTCCTCTATTTATAGTCGAGGGATTCAAGGTAGTCGAGAGATTCAAGGTAGTAATCATGATTCTGCAGTCGGGCAAGTGTGGTACAATTCTTAACCTACTTCCCATTGGTTGTCTGCACATGAGATATTTTTAAATCGCGTAGGGCTTGGGCAGGTGGTCAATTCCTAGCCACTCACAAGCCAGGCTTTCACCTGCCGTACTGACGACATGCTTACTTCTTCCATCCTTGCCCAACGTGGTAGCGTTTGGATGACACAAATCCTTCCTAAACTTTGATTGGCTCGTGCTGGCGTGCGCTTACGTCAACCCTGATTTTTTAGGCATAACAAAGGGGAAGAGCCGTTATCTTCTTCAGGTGAACCCAGCTCATAAAAAGATCCCAGTTCTCATTCACAATGGCAAACCCATCTCTAAATCTTCCATCATCGTTCAGTACATCAATGAAGTATGGAACGATAAAGCTCCTTTGCTTCCGTCTAATCCGTATGAGAGAGCTCAAGCAAGGGTTTGGACTGATTATATTGACAAAAAGGTCACAATTTTTAAAGTTCATTGTGCAGGAACGGAGACAAGAAGGGACTGCTGTGGCAGCTGCCCCCATTGGATTTTTGGGGGAAAAACATTTATTATCAAACTAACCCGTCTTGTAAAATATAATATATATTTACAAAACAAATTTTAGCAAAATACCCAGAAAGAAAAGTTTTTTTTTTTTTTTTTACTATTTCTCTTAAATGGTTTTCTTTTTCTTTTCTTTGTTGACTTTTTTCTTTAACTTTTTAATATATAAGTTAAAAATTCCAGCAAGTAATTATTGATGTTTGATGGAACTAGTTAGTGGACTAAAATTGATGATAATTAATTGTCAATATAAATTAGAATAATACGATAAAAATCTTTTCACCAAATTTAATGGTTTAAATATTTGTTTATTAAAAAATTTAAGATTTATTATGGTTTAAATTTACCCATTTATTTTAATTTCTGGCTACGACCATGAATGCAGGTGTATGATGCTGGGAGGAAGCTATGGACCACCACAGGTGAGGAGCAGGAGGCAGCAAAGAAGGACTTCTTTGAAATCTTTAAAACCTTGGAGGGGCAACTTGGTGGCGAGCCATATTTTGGGGAAGAGAACTTGGGGTATGTTGATGTGTATTTGATTCCTTACTATTGCTGGTTTCATGCATATGAGACGATGGCGAATATCAGCATGGAGGGAGAGTGCCCCAAATTGGTGGCATGGGCGAAAAGATGTGCGCAGAAAAAGAGTGTTTCAGAATCGCTTGTTGATGAAAAGAAAATCTCAGGGTTTGTTCTGAAGTGAGGAAAATAAGGTTACGGTTGGAAGAAATGCAAAATCCTGTCAACTTTGCTTTGGAGGATTGTTTATTTCATGTTTAAAAAGTGTTTTATTTGGTTTTTTTTTTTTTTTTTAAATGTGTTTTTGTGATTTTTCTAAATGAATTAAATTTATAAAAAAGACATTTCTTTCGTGTCTTTTATCTGCCTTTATATCCCGATGTAAACACATCCATCTTCCTTCATACTCAGTGGCGGACCCAGGATTTTTGTCAGGGGGGCCCTCGCTCTGCCACTGTTTGCCAATCAACTATTGAAAACATAAGAAAATAACATCCAATTCACAAGGAAACACAAGAAAATTGTTACGTGGAAAAACCTCTTCAATGTGAAGAGTAAAAAAACCACGGAATATAATCTAACGCTCACTTAAATCCAATATAATCAAAGAGTTTACTGATGCATATTTTTGACAAACATGCAATATAGCAAACACTAGTCGCAAAAAGTAATAAATGATAAGTAGAGTATCGTTCCCACGAGGATAGTGTTACTAAATACCGATTTCTCTAGTTTAAGTCCTAATTGAAGCAACAATAAATTGGATTGATAGAAAATTACTAACTAAATACATTTAGAAAATATAAAGAATGATAATAAATTAAAGCGAAACCCAACTTAACTAATTAAACAAAATGCTAAAAAAAATGCTAGGGTGTTGATTCACGTAGATATGTTAACCCAATCAAGAATCTATTATCCAAGTTCTAATTCTTTGTTGAAAATCGAATTCCCTAAGTTGTAAAACTACATTCTCAAGCTATATTTTCCTACTTATCCCTATTAGCTTCTGCACATAACAAAATAAAGATTAATAGTTTAAAGTCTTTTAAGCTTAATAAGATTAATACTCAAAGTCTTTAAAGCTTTATGGAATTCTATCTAGATTTCATAAATCCTAAACCTATCTCTCATAAACGCTAAACCTATCTCTAGTGTTTGCTTAATCTACGGATTTATCCCAAGAGGCACAATCACAAAATCATTTCTCAATCTCATTGTGAACACACAACATTTGAATGGTGATCAGACATCCAAGTATTAACAAAGGATAAACACTCATCATGAAATTAAAACTCAAAGTAAATCAATTCATAATTTGAATCATTGTATCAAGGTTACATCAAACCTCAGCTAAACAACTCAGTTCATACTCAAAACAAAATAAAATAACAAAACACACTGAATCAAGATTCATCATTGAAAAACAAACAAAAGATGAGAATCTCTCTAATTTGAAGCCCATCTTCATAATCTTCTCCTTCCAAAAACTGCCTTCCAATGACGAACCAAGGCCCTTTTTCTTCGTTTTCGTGCTAATTTATACCTCTTTCACTTAGGAGACCAAGCCCAGCATCAAAATGCGTCGTTTTATTTTTCACATCTGACGCAGTTTCGCCGCAGCGAAGCTTTTTTCCTGTCGCGGAGAGAATCTTTCCAGCCAAATTTGAGCATGAAAGAGTCTTAATATGGAAAAGTGTTAAAATATGAATGTAAACCCTTTAAATTATGTTTCAACTCGTTCAAGAATCAGAACAATCCGAGTCTATCAGCAGTTATGGAAGAAATACTGAACCACATCCAAAACGTTTTCCTTCGTTTCCAACATACTGTTCACGACTTCAAGCCAATTTTTTCACCCTTGTCCAGTCAGAATTAGGAAAAACCCAAAACATGAAAGTGTAGCTCTGCTTCTTAGCTTCTCCAAAACTTTTAAAATCAGGTCATTCTGAGTTTCCAAGCTCAAGTTACGTATTTACGCTCAAAACTGTAATCTATACTCAAAATCATCGTTTAGGCCTACAAAGATAAATTAAAGAATTAGGTAGCAATTATGACCCAATTTGTATGAGAAGTATCCTAAACCTATCAAAATTCAATACAAAATCACAGGGAAAAATGGATTATCATTTACAATAACCACAAATTCACCAAAAATATTCTACATAAATTTAGAATTCAATCACAACTCTAATAAAAGTAAAATACACAAGGTTTACAAAAATATATAATTACAATCACTCCAATCCAGATATGCATGTAAAAAGGAAGGGAAGTTGAGAATTGGAAAGAAAACTTGAATATAAAAGGCAAAACCTAACTTTTTTTCTTTTTTTTTTACCTTTTAAAAAAACTTCTCAAAGGGCCTACCCTCAAAGGGCCGGGTCCGCCCCTGTTCATACTTAAGCAAAGTTGTGATATCTCTTGAAAAATTTAGTTTTTTTTTTTTTTTTTTTTTACAATAACTTATTGGAAAAAATTATGTATATTTTTTTTTCCTATATGGTACTATATATGAGAGTGCAATGTTGCCAAATGACTAGTTCGACCAGTTGTTGAACCAAAATCCAAATATTAGAGTCTATTTGATAGATAAATGTTTTCTGTAAAAGTGCTTTAAGTTAATTGAGTTGGATTAAATTGATTGAATCGATTCTGAAAATGTATTTGTTAAAATATCTGAAAAGTGTATTCAAAGTTGATAAAATGCTAAATAGTTTGGTATATTTTTTGAAAATATTTTAGATTTTTTGTTAATTTGTTAACCTTCTACATTTGTTAATTTAGCTGAACACCCCCATAATAAAATTTAAAATTAAATAAAGCCCCAACAACCCCAGAGGACAACTAACCACCACTACTAAACGGCAACGTCAGTCGTCAGGATGGCACACAACGGTTAGATTTGGCCGGTCGTATGCCGATATGGCCGTTTCTAGCCAAATCTACGGCCAACATCAATGGTTAGAACTCTGGCAATAGATTTGGTCGAAAATGCTAGATCGGCGCACTTGACTGGTCATGCATCTTCCAGCTACGTCGGTTAACGATGGCCGATGATGGTTGAGGGTAGGCAGTAGTGGTCTTGGGTGGATTATTTTCAGATTTGAAGGAGTGAAAGGTAAATGGTTTTAGTTGATAGAGTTGAAAATATTTTGAAAGTACTCAAACACATATCCTATTCTTTAATTCAAATAGGATAACATAATAGTAATCTAGAATAATGTAACAAACAACGGCTAAAATTAGAGTGTATGTTATCAATATTTAATCGTAAGGATTCACGTTTTCGTCATATTAATGCAAAATAATTTCAACTTTCAAACTGCAAAAGGTATTTGAAAATTATGGAGAAGATAATGTATTTTATTTAATAATTTATTTCACCATTGACGGAGATACCTAGTGGATAGAAATAATTTATTCAAGTTATGTCGACAAAACCTTTTAAAGAAATCTGATAAACACTAAACCAAATAAAAACAAATCACAATCTATATAATCAAACGTTTTTGTAAATTGACCCACTATCTACTCCTTTAAAAAACTCTTTTAATATAAATTACTTAAAATCACAAGTTTCAAGTGAATTCAATAAATATTTCATGAATGCTTATATTAAGTTATATATACAAATGATTCTTAATCAAAACTTTTAGAATTTCAAGATTCATGAATAAGTAATTAGAATTTTTTATCAAAAAATTGTCTTATGTTGACTTATTGGCCGGCCAATTACACACACCGTCTATAAATACATAAGAAAGTTTTTCATTTCTTCAATCTCTAATCATCTTCAACTTAAGAATTTCTCCAAATGGCGCAGGAGGTGATTCTATTGATTTCTGGCCGAGTATGTTTGGCATAAGGGTGAGAATTGCATTAGCGGAGAAAGGCGTCAGTATGAGTACAGAGAAGAGGACTTGTTGAAGGGGAAGAGCCCTTACTTCTTCAGGTGAACCCAGTTCATAAAAAGATCCCAGTTCTCATCCACAATGGCAAACCCATCTCTGAATCTTCCATCATCGTTCAGTACATCGATGAAGTTTGGAACGATAAAGCTCCTTTGCTTCCGTCTGATCCGTATGAGAGAGCTCAAGCAGGTTCTGGGCGATTATATTGACAAAAAGGTAACCATTTTTAAAGTTCATTGTGCAGGGACAGAGGCAAGAAGGGACTAACTGCCCCCACTGGAGATTTTGGGAAAAAAAAATTAATCATCAAATTAACCCGTCTTGTAAAATATAATATTATTTACAAAACAAATTCAACAAATACCCAGAAAGAATTTTTTTTTTTTTTTTTTTTTTTTGTTTTTTTTTTTTTTTTTACTATTTCTCTTGAATTTTTATTTTCTTTTCTTTGTTGACTATATCAAAGAGTTATATAAGCTACAATATAATGAAACTCAAATATTTTTTTTTACTTTTTAATATATAAGTTTAAAATTTTCAACAAGTAATTATTGATGTTTGATGAAACCAGTAAGTGGACTAAAATTGACGACAATTAATTGTTAATAGAAATTAGAATAATACCAAAAAAATCTTTTCACTAAATTTAATAGTTTAAATATTTGTTTACAGAAAATTTAAGAATTATTATGGTTTAAATTTACCCATTTATATTAATTTCTGTCTACTACCGTGAATACAGGTGTATGATGCTGGGAGGAAGCTATGGACGACCACAGGTGAGGAGCAGGAGGCAGCAAAGAAGGACTTCTTTGAAATCTTCAAAACTTTGGAGGGGCAACTTGGTGTCTAGCCATATTTTGGGGGAGAGAACTTTGGGTATGTTGATGTGTCTTTGATTCCTTACTATGCCTGGTTTTATGCATATGAGACGATGGCGAATATCAGCATGGAGGCAGAGTGCCCCAAATTGGTGGCATGGGCGAAGAGATGTGCGCAGAAAAAGAGTGTTTCAGAATCACTTGTTGATGAAAAGAAAATCTTGGGGTTTGTTCATGAGTTGAGGAAAAGGTTAGGGTTGGAATAAATTCAAAATCCTGTCAACTTTGCTCTGGAGGATTGTTTATTTCCTGTTTAAAGTTGTTTTATTTGGGGGATTTTTTTTTTTTTTTTTTTAATGTTTTTGTGATTTTTCTGAATGAATAAAATTTATAGAAAGACACTTTCTATTGTGTCTTTGTTCTCCTTTTAAATCCTTATGTAAAACATCCAAAAATTAAAATTAGAGGGTAATGTTATCACATATTTTAGTAATATTTTGTTTACAACTGAATCATTTAAATAGACAAAAATTATACAAAATTTATATAAAATTACTATGTTATTCTTTGCTTTTTGTTTGTTTGTATGACTAAGTTATAAACATAGTATTACTCCACATATTTATATTATACAGATTCATGCTTTTCTCATATCAATAATGTTTTACTTACAATTGAGTCATTCAAACAGATAAAAATTGTACAAAATCTATGTAAAATAACTACTGTATCCTTCATTTTTTATCTGTTTGTATGACTCAGTTGTATATCTTAGTTATAAACATAATATTGCTCTTTGTCTTATTAATGCAAAATAATTTTCAACTTTCAAAAAAGCTAAAGGTACTTTTAAAATTATGGAGAAGATAATGTATTTTATTTAATAATTTATTTCACCATTGACGAGAGATACCTAGTGGGTAGATATAATATAATGAATGAATCAATACAGAGTCTGAATGAATAAAATAAAATCTTGTAGTTAATCAATGTTTATACAAATATAATAAGTTTTTATTGTGTCTACTTTCAAGTTTCAACTCATCCAATATTTTTTTTTCCTTAAACTATAGCCATGAGCAGCAGATTTTGACATCAAATGCACTCTTAACACGAATGACGGAAGAGATAAGGCCATAAATTATAAAAGAATCATCCATGTCGTCTTCTAGACAAATTTTAACACATCAACATACCATTTTCACTTCTCCATCAATCCTAAACGACTTTTTCCCACCCAAGGTTTGCCTTACTAACCTCCTCGCCCAAACAGTTTCGAAATATCACTTTTTTACCCAAAGTTAATATTCTTTTACTATCTAAAGCCGATTCAGCCGATTATGACAGCAAAAATTCTCTTCGTCACCACCATTTGAACATCCGGTCTCCTCTCTACAAAACCCCTCTCACTCCGGCACTTGATTTCTCATCAATTGCCAGCCATTGTAAAGTTAGTGTTTTCTATTCTTAGTTGATTTCCAGCTGATTCCAACGATAAATATTCAATTGATCACTACCATTCGATTCATCGACCTCCATTCTACAAAAACCCTTACCTGAGCTCTTGGTAACTCGTTGAACGCCGACTGAGAAAGTGAAGTGTATTGTAGGTAGGGGTGGGATAAACCGGTTAACCGAACCGGTTTATCCAAATCGAAAACCGGACCTGTTTCAGTTAAAACCGAATGTGAACCAAACCGAACCGAAAATTCGGTTCGGTTACCTATTAACTGGTTTTCAAATTACCCTTTAATCCTTAAAATTCTTCAATGTTTCATTTAAGTCCCTAAATTCAAATATTTATTATTTTATATATAATTTCATACTATGTTTCTCTTTTATTTTGTATTATTGTTGTATTCTTTGTATGAAAAATACATTAAATTACTTATTTGCAGATATTGAATCCAGAATATGAAATAAAAACATAAAGAATTCAATTACACATTACTAAATAGTCAATATCCATAAATAAACTCAAATACATAACATAAAATTACAAAGTAAAAAAAATTAATATGACATAAATCATCTTCATCCCACAATGTTGGTGTTAGTGGAGTTTCTTGATTCCGCACTCCCCGGATTTGTTAATGGCAGTACTGTATGGCACACGAAGAAGATCATCATCTGCAATTAACAACTATAAATATTAATAAATAAAAATAATAAAACATATGAAATATTATTTTCTCTATCTAATTTCTCTCTTTTCAACTTGACAAAACCTTCTTCCCACTAATATTCTTTTCAAATATATATTCTTTCTCCAATCTAACAAATCTAACAAATCATTTTCAAATATATATTCTTTCTCCAATCTAACAAATCCACACAAATAAACAATTAAAACATAGTTCAGAACCAATTAAAAATAAATTTCTAAAGTTCATTTTAATAACATGATAAAGATGCCATGTCAATATAAACAAACAGTCATAACCAATACTTATTACTTGGTGTAGACACTTGGGAATTTCATTTCATCTGTTTGTAAATCAAATACTGTTAAGCATTTCAACTTTACTTTTCTGGAAACTTATTCTTTCACTTTATTCTCACAGGGTTTTTCACTTTTCACACTAATGCGTGTACTACAGATAATTTCTTCAAACTAATTAATATTCTGAATTTATTCTCTCTTGCTTTTTCTTTAGGTTTTCCTAAGATTTCACTTACTATATTCACAATTCTTCTCCTGGAGCTCTCTTGAACTTCTGTTCTTAATTTCTTCCATTGTTTTATGTTCCTCCGTTACACAAAGATTTTGACTTTTTTTTCTCTAGGAATCATATAAAGAGGCTTATGATCATAATTTTGTTAAAGTACTTCTTGCAATGACTTTATGCATTGTTCAATCATTTTAAAGATGGTTATTTTCTAACTGTCTCGAATTTTGGTCTCTATAGTTTCTCTTCACCCAAGCGAAAAACTGTTGATATTAATTCCTTCAGAATCCTAGTTATAACAAAACAAACAAAAACTTCAGCCAACATGTAATGTAAATGCTTGCAAAAGGCATGTTACGTAGCCAACATGTAATGTAAGAGTACAAGGATATCTTTAGCCATTGCAAATGGACCATCGCTTGACACAGTTCAAATCAAGATTCAAGAGTATCCACAGTTCAAATAGCATGGCATATAACTAGTAACTTGTTCAAATCAAGATTCAAGAGTATGCTCACGGTGGGTCTGCTCAGTGGCTCAGTGCTCACGGTGGAGTCTCTTCAGGGTGGGTCTGCTCAAGCCTCACGGTGGAGTCTGCTCACGCCTCACGGTGGCTTGACTAGAGAGTGATCTATTGACTATGAACGTGAAGCTCGGTAGATTGAAGCTTGGAGAGAAGACTCTGTTCACGGTGGGACAATGGCGTGACTCTGCTGGAGTGCTGGGTGCTGGCGAACGACGAACATAGCTTACAGTGTGGATGGGTGATGGCGAACGACGATTGACGAAGACGAAGTGCAGATATTTGAATTTTGAAATTTTCAGATTTGGTGACTGGAGGCGGAGAGAGTGAAAGACGAATGTGGATGGCGCTGCTGTAGCGTGACTGCGTGAGGAGTAAAAAATTTTTTTTTGCTTTTATATGTAGGGTAAAACCGGTTTAAAAACCGGTTTGCAATTTTTTTCAAACCGAAAACCGAACCGGTTTTCCGGTTTTTTGAATTTCACTAACTGAAAACCGAACCAGTTTGTAAAAAAACTTAATTTTCGGTTCGGTTTCTGTTCGGTTTGGTTTTCGGATTTTTTATCCCACCCCTAATTGTAGGTATAAACTTTGGGTGGAAAAATTGTATTTTGAAACTTTTTGGTGGGAAAGTGTTATTAAGGCAAACCTTGGATGGGAAAATAGTTTACTCTCCAATTAAATCGTTTTTTTTTTTTTTTTTCAAATTCTAATTGGTATAACCATAAATCTAAAACACCCTAAATCCTAAATATCAAGTTTTAAATCGTAATTTAAAGTTACAAGACAATTACCTACCTTTGGGTCCATCTCATGGAACAAAGTCGAATGCAAGCACCCTGTTTACATAATACTCAAACTTTGATTTCACTCCATCTCCCTTCTTTGGAGATTCACGAGTTTTCCGATTCAAGCCCAAATTCTGCTCCTTTTACTTATAATTAGTGCCGACAAGTATTACTTTTCAAAATGTTGCTTCAAAATGATGAAAAATGGGCAATTTAGCTTCGTTTCCGATTTCATTCTCTCATAATGGACTGAGTTTATGAACACAATGGTGATGGCGTTCAAGTAAGAATGAAGGCAAAATGTCTACAAATTACAAAGGAATTATTTCTCAATTTTAGTATCAAAATAAAGTTATATAAGTAGTTTTCTCAATTATTAATTACTTTCGCAATTTAAATAGTGGATAAATAACACTTACCTCTCTAAAATTAATGGAACAAAAGGCAAAATAGATACTTCATATCATGCCTATCATTAGTAATTATAAAATAGAAACGTAATATACAATGAAAAAAATATTATATTTAAAATTTCTATG